>NC_090930.1:334148129-334777339 GCF_040938575.1 Ambystoma mexicanum
GCATGTTGCAGTGTGCTGGTTGTCTGATACCTGCCTGTATGTGTGACATAGGCCATGTACGTATGTGTGTGTGCAGGGACATCATGGTCAGGCATGTGAGTACAGTGATGTGTGAATCACATGGTTGGTGCATGTGTTCTATTGCAACATGGGGGGCTCTGTGCGGAATGGACACATGGAAGCATGGCAGTCTCTGTTCCTGGACATGGGTGGGGGTGAGGGATGGGTGCTGGTCCCATGTACACGTATGGTGCCCATGTGTGTGTGTCTGAACTGCGTGTCTGTGACTTGTAACTGCCATGGATGCATGACACATGTCTGTGACAATGTTCAGATTCACTGATGCAGCCTAGTCATCCTTGTATCCACTGCGTCTGTGGTGTACGAGGCCAGATGGATGGAACTACGGTGAGGTGTGTGCATGTGATGGCAAGACCCATGATGCATGTGAGTTTAAAACCAACATTGTATGAATCATGAGTCCCTTGGTCATGGAAGCCAATGTCCATGGCATGCGCCATGCCTGTTACTGTATGTGTTTTGCCTGCACTGACCCATGTGTTGTGGCGGGACATGATGGAAGTGATGTATGACAGTGCCACTCATCTGCTGTTGCTTCCTGTCTAGGGGACAATTGTACAGTACCCTGATGCTTGTGTTCTATGTCTCCCTCTACACAGTGGCAAGTGAAGAAGAGGGCGGAGAAGGCGCTGTGGAGCAGAGCGGCGGGGATGCCACCACGGCTGCAGCGGAAGGGGTGGGTGAGCCCCCACAGGGGCTTGCACTGGCGGAAGATGGCGTGGAGACATCCAGTTTGGTGGTTTCCACAGAGGGGGAGGAGGCCGCTACTGAGCCACACATGGGGCCTGGTGGGGGCATCCCCGCTGGTGCAAGTGGTGCAGTCCAGGGCCAGGGGCAGGAGGCAGCACAGGTCGCCGTGGAGGTGCCTGTGCATGTCACTGTCCCTGACACTGTGACTGCACCACCATGCACCAGCAGGGATGCCCCATCCCAGGCCCGTCCGCAGGTAGGGGAGATGTCCATGTCATCTGACACTCCTCTACCTGCGGACGAGGGGACCCCTGGCCGTGTGGAGAGGGTCCTGATTGGTGTCGCGTTGCGCACGGCTGGCATTCGTGATGAGGTGCATGCTTCCCGGGAGGAGCATGCACATCATCACGAAGAGCACCGTGCGTACGTGAACCATTTGGGAGCCGCCATGGTCGGGGGTTTCCTACATGTGTGTGGCCTTCTGGCGACCCTCTCCTCCTCTGTGGAGGCTATGCGCCAGTCGTGCTCCATGCCGTCTTCCGGGCCAGATGCCACCAGGGCCCCCTGTGGACCTGCCCCGACCAACGCAGCCAGCTCGGTGGGGACCCCATCCCTGCCACAGTCGGGAGTCGAAGGTCCAGCAGGGGTGGACACACCAGCAACTGTCCCCCTGCAGATGGAGGATGTGCCGGCATCATCTGGCAGGGCACGTGCACGACGGCATCGGTGGATTCCATCAGCCTGGATGCCGTCGTGCTGGCAGAGGCAGTGGCGTCGGAGGCAGCAGCAGGCTCGACGTGGGAGGCATCATGGCTCGGGGCCATCAAGATCAGAGGGGCAGGCATCGGCCGGAGGGCAGGACACCCCTGGGATGGCAGTGTCTTCCGTGTGGGAACAGTTGGTCCAGCGGATAGGTGCGGAGCGGCAGCGGGCGGAAGAGGAGCGGCTCACCATGGTCAGGGCGGAGTTCTCCATGCGTCGGGCGTTGAGGCGGGCTGAGTGCCTCGAGGAAGCTCGCAGGGAGTTTGAGGTGGACACGGGGTTGTCCCTGCGAGACCTCGGGGCCAGGACAGAGTCCCGCCTCCGGGACATCGACATGGAGTTCGAGGATGCCCTGGCCGGCAACATCACAGAGTTAGCCGCAGGACTTGCCCGCTGCCATTGTATATAGTTCTTTAGTTAGTTAGTGTTAGGTTTCCTTTATTTTTTAAGTTTTTTTTGGACCGCTCGGACAATGGCCACTTTTCTGTATATATTTTTATTATTAGTTAGTAGTAGTAGGTTTAATTTATGGTGTTGGGCTCATGGACCCTGGGATATTCTTGTACATAGTTTGATGTTTGGAAAACATTTGTTGGATTTATATTTGTGTTCACCATGAGGCAATGGTTTTTCCTTATTTTTCCCCCCATTATTTTGCTTTGGACTACATTAGTTTTTGGATTCCTTTGTTTTTTGATTTTTTCTATTTGTTCTCGGACATGGACCATTTGTTTTGTCATCCCCATTGTTGTGTGTTTTATTTCTTTACTTCATTTTCATCTTTAATACATATATTTATTACTTACATTTGTGGTATTTTCTCATTGGTTTCATGCATGTCATGATATGGGTTTTGACATTCACTTGCACCCATTGTGTATGTGTGTGTGAGGGACATGTGTTCATTTACATACTTGCCATTGGGGTTGTATCATGTAATTGCATCTACTATGTGGGTGGATGCAATCCTTGCCTGGGTGTTTGTGCTGGGTATGCTGCCCATTACTGCCATGATTGCGTTTCGTCAGGACCTGGGGGCAGGGGGACATGAGTGGGGGCCTGCTGGGAGGTGGGGGTGCAAGGGGACATGAGTGGGACATGGTTGGGGGCCTGCTGGCAGGTGCCCCACAGTGCTGGGGGGTGGGGGTGCAAGGGGACATGAGTGGGACATGGTTGGGGGCCTGCTGGCAGGTGCCCCACAGTGCTGGGGGGTGGGGGTGCAAGGGGACATGAGTGGGACATGGTTGGGGGCCTGCTGGCAGGTGCCCCACAGTGCTGGGGGGTGGGGGTGCAAGGGGGACATGAGTGGGGGCCTGCTGGGGGGTGGGGGTGCAAGGGGGACATGAGTGGGGGCCTGCTGGGGGGTGGGGGTGGTGTGAGACATGGGTGGGGGCCTTGTGGAGGCTGCCCCTGGTGACTGGGGGGTGGGGGTGGTGGGAGACATGGGTGGGGGCCTGGTGGAGGCTGCCCCTGGTGACTGGGGGGGTGGGGGTGGTGGGAGACATGGGTGGGGGCCTGGTGGAGGCTGCCCCTGGTGACTGGAGGGGTGGGGGTGGTGGGAGACATGGTTGGGGGCCTGCTGGGGGGTGGGTTTGGTGGGAGACATGGGTGGGGGCCTGGTGGAGGCTGCCCCTGGTGACTGGAGGGGTGGGGGTGGTGGGAGACATGGGTGGGGGCCTGGTGGAGGCTGACCCTGGTGACTGGAGGGGTGGGGGTGGTGTGAGACATGGGTGGGGGCCTTGTGGAGGCTGCCCCTGGTGACTGGCTGGTGGGGGTGGTGGGAGACATGGGTGGGGGCCTTGTGGAGGCTGCCCCTGGTGACTGGAGGGGTGGGGGTGGTGGGAGACATGGGTGGGGGCCTGGTGGAGGCTGCCCCTGGTGACTGGAGGGGTGGGGGTGGTGGGAGACATGGGTGGGGGCCTGGTGGAGGCTGCCCCTGGTGACTGGAGGGGTGGGGGTGGTGGGAGACATGGGTGGGGGCCTGGTGGAGGCTGCCCCTGGTGACTGGAGGGGTGGGGGTGGTGTGAGACATGGGTGGGGGCCTTGTGGAGGCTGCCCCTGGTGACTGGCTGGTGGGGGTGGTGGGAGACATGGGTGGGGGCCTTGTGGAGGCTGCCCCTGGTGACTGGAGGGGTGGGGGTGGTGGGAGACATGGGTGGGGGCCTGGTGGAGGCTGCCCCTGGTGACTGGAGGGGTGGGGGTGGTGTGAGACATGGGTGGGGGCCTTGTGGAGGCTGCCCCTGGTGACTGGGGGGTGGGGGTGGTGGGAGACATGGGTGGGGGCCTTGTGGAGGCTGCCCCTGGTGACTGGAGGGGTGGGGGTGGTGGGAGACATGGGTGGGGGCCTGGTGGAGGCTGCCCCTGGTGACTGGAGGGGTGGGGGTGGTGGGAGACATGGGTGGGGGCCTGGTGGAGGCTGACCCTGGTGACTGGAGGGGTGGGGGTGGTGTGAGACATGGGTGGGGGCCTTGTGGAGGCTGCCCCTGGTGACTGGGGGGTGGGGGTGGTGGGAGACATGGGTGGGGGCCTTGTGGAGGCTGCCCCTGGTGACTGGAGGGGTGGGGGTGGTGGGAGACATGGGTGGGGGCCTGGTGGAGGCTGCCCCTGGTGACTGGAGGGGTGGGGGTGGTGGGAGACATGGTTGGGGGCCTGCTGGGGGGTGGGGGTGGTGGGAGACATGGGTGGGGGCCTGGTGGAGGCTGCCCCTGGTGACTGGAGGGGTGGGGGTGGTGGGAGACATGGGTGGGGGCCTGGTGGAGGCTGACCCTGGTGACTGGAGGGGTGGGGGTGGTGTGAGACATGGGTGGGGGCCTTGTGGAGGCTGCCCCTGGTGACTGGAGGGGTGGGGGTGGTGGGAGACATGGGTGGGGGCCTGGTGGAGGCTGCCCCTGGTGACTGGAGGGGTGGGGGTGGTGGGAGACATGGTTGGGGGCCTGCTGGGGGGTGGGGGTGGTGGGAGACATGGGTGGGGGCCTGGTGGAGGCTGCCCCTGGTGACTGGAGGGGTGGGGGTGGTGGGAGACATGGGTGGGGGCCTGGTGGAGGCTGACCCTGGTGACTGGAGGGGTGGGGGTGGTGTGAGACATGGGTGGGGGCCTTGTGGAGGCTGCCCCTGGTGACTGGGTGGTGGGGGTGGTGGGAGACATGGGTGGGGGCCTGCTGGGGGGTGGGGGTGCAAGGGGACATGGTTGGGGGCCTGCTGGGGGGTGGGGGTGCAAGGGGACATGGTTGGGGGCCTGCTGGCAGGTGCCCCACAGTGCTGGGGGGTGGGGGTGCAAGGGGACATGAGTGGGGGCCTGCTGGGGGGTGGGGGTGCAAGGGGACATGAGTGGGACATGGTTGGGGGCCTGCTGGCAGGTGCCCCACAGTGCTGGGGGGTGGGGGTGCAAGGGGACATGAGTGGGGGCCTTGTGGAGGCTGCCCCTGGTGACTGGAGGGGTGGGGGTGGTGGGAAACATGGGTGGGGGCCTTGTGGAGGCTGCCCCTGGTGACTGGAGGGGTGGGGTGGTGTGAGACATGGGTGGGGGCCTTGTGGAGGCTGCCCCTGGTGACTGGGGGGTGGGGGTGGTGTGAGACATGGGTGGGGGTCTGGTGGAGGCTGCCCCTGGTGACTGGGTGGTGGGGGTGGTGGGAGACATGGGTGGGGGCCTGCTGGGGGGTGGGGGTGCAAGGGGACATGGTTGGGGGCCTGCTGGCAGGTGCCCCACAGTGCTGGGGGGTGGGGGCGCAGGGGGACATGAGTGGGGGCCTGGTGGAGGCTGCCCCTGGTGACTGGAGGGGTGGGGGTGGTGGGAGACATGGGTGGGGGCCTGCTGGCAGGTGCCCCACGGTGCTGGGGGGTGGGGGTGCAAGGGGACATGTGGCTTGGCTGGGGGGCATGCCCATGGTGGATGGGCTGCCTGCGGGACATGACCAGGGGTGCAGGGTAGTCCCCTGTGGTGTGGGCTGCCTGCAGAGGTCGTGGAGGGGGTAGAGGGGAGACCTGGGAGGACCCACACTGGCAATTCACCTCTTCAACTTCCCGCACACCCACGTAATACACTGCCCCACTCGCACAGGCCCAATCGCGTGTAGATTTTCTCGCGCACCCCTGAAATCCACGTACCCAGGCCAATCGCGTGTAGATTTTCTCGCGCACCCCTGTAATACACGTACCCAGGCCAATCGCGTGTAGCATTTCTCGCGCACCCCTGAAATCCACGTACCCAGGCCAATCGCGTGTAGATTTTCTCGCGCACCCCTGTAATACACGTACCCAGGCCAATCGCGTGTAGCATTTCTCGTGCACCCCTGAAATCCACGTACCCAGGCCAATCGCGTGTAGATTTTCTCGCGCACCCCTGAAATCCACGTACCCAGGCCAATCGCGTGTAGATTTTCTCGCGCACCCCTGTAATACACGTACCCAGGCCAATCGCGTGTAGCATTTCTCGCGCACCCCTGAAATCCACGTACCCAGGCCAATCGCGTGTAGATTTTCTCGCGCACCCCTGTAATGCACGTACCCAGGCCAATCGCGTGTAGCATTTCTCGTGCACCCCTGAAATCCACGTACCCAGGCCAATCGCGTGTAGATTTTCTAGCGCACCCCTGAAATCCACGTACCCAGGCCAATCGCGTGTAGATTTTCTCGCGCACCCCTGTAATACACGTACCCAGGCCAATCGCGTGTAGAATTTCTCGCGCACGTTTGTTCCATGAATCGGCCCCGTAATGTCATCAGTGATGTCATCAATGACATTTGTGATGTCATCTTTGAGGTCCTGGGTGTTAGTCTTAGCAGTGAACAGTGGTGGGGCGAGTTAGGGTTGCTTAGCTTACCATAACTGGCGAATTTCAGGGTTTTTTTGGTTTTACTTGGAACCATAGCGTCCCTTAAATAAAGTTTTTTTTTACTGAATTTCATAGGTTTTTAGTAGCGCAACTTAACCATAACGTCCCTTTAACAAAGTTTTTTTACTGAATATATATATATAAAAACTTATGTGTGATTTGAATTTTAAATAAATAAATAAATAAATATTTACCTTTATTAACCAGCCTGATTCCTGGTCCACTGTGACCTGGGGCGTATTTTGAGATGGGTGTGATATGAGTGTTATATCACTCCGAATATTCAACCTATAGACATAATACATACGTTATAAATAAGCAATCATATCATATCATACAAGGGCTCTCCTTCTTGCTTCTATTAGGCCATTGCCTATTCATGTACTAGAAGGGCATGTGTCAGCTACACAATAGCCCTCCTCAGGAAAGATTCCAATATGAAACTGGAATGTTTATGTTCATATAATTTCCTGCATGGATATGATATATGTGTAACAATAGCAGATTCGGATTCATAACAACATTCCGAATCTGGAGATATCATTTATATTCCTGACATTTCATGCACGATGCAGTATTAAAATATGAAAATCATGCATGAGTCTTTAATTATAATATATCATTTTTGTATATGAGCGGTATGTTTCTGTTGAATCATTACCCCAGGAAGAAATGATTTGGCTGCAAATGCCCATAAGTTATATGCTGTAATATTTGATAGTTCGAATGACTGCTAATTACTAATAGGAATTTATTTGGAGGCAACCAATACCCCTAAAGTAGCAGGAGTGCTCATTTACAAACATCAGCAATTTGCATCCAAATAGGTGAATGATCAGATAGGGATGATTTTAATTTTATTCATGGATTCAGTTCTTGTGACCACCAACACATGTTTTTAGCGACCTAAGACTGGTTGTCAAGGCTTGTTTTAATGGTTAGATAGAGGGTTTAATGGTTAGATAGAGGGTTCTGTCTGATAATTCCCCTTAATTTGTATAATGAGTTGCTTTTCAGCTTATCTCTTGATTAATGTAGCCTTTTGGTTTCAAAACCAAACAATATGTTCAAATAATATTCAAGTCACGTTATCGGAAATATCAGAAATACTAACTAATGATATTAAAAGAGACAACTTTTAATACATTTAAAATGAGCCCTCTTTTCAAACCAGTAAAACAAACAGTGAGTGAGAAAATAGGAGACTAGCAAACATTACAGATGTTTACCTTCTGCCCCTGCCTCATATACTGCCAATAATTAAAAGGCCATTAAATTAACAATTAAGACAATTCTTCTGGTTTAAGGGTGGGGACAGAAGAACAGAGGATGCTGTTAAGCAGTGATCATGCGATACATCATCTAGAGGCTGCTAAGGGGTAAACCTGGAAGTCTGAGGTTAATGACATTTAAGGCAAGCACAGAACTGGAGTTCATGTAATACATCAAGACAATGCAGTGTGTTGGTATGGGAGCCTGTAGAATGATGGGTTGCCCGTATTTACCGTATGCCTTTTTTTCTGGTGAGGTACACTTTGGGAGAGAGATGGGAATAATATTATCTAAGATATTCATATGAACTGAACAAACCAATTATTTCCATAATGCATTAACTGGAGAAAGCCGATCCAGCGATAGTAGATGTGTACACCAGATCCAATGCCAAGTACTCAATGATTTTTCAGAATGACACACCGTCAGACCTGGATGAAAAACAATATATGTACGAACTAGTATTAATGGGAGAGGCACATGAAGTCAATGACTAAATGAGCAATAAATAAAATAAATAAACAAAAATAGCTACTGTATATGTACAGTAGTGTTTATACTCAGAAGCAAACATTTGGGGGGAGGATCAAAACAACTTCTCTTGGAGAGTTCCCAAGTAAGGTCTCTAGCCTCTAGTCCACCAATGATCTGACAACCATACATGCCTTAATGCATATGTGACTGAGACCACTTCATGTTAAGCCCTGGGGTAGTATGACAAGGCAGATGATGGGCGCTGTGGGCTACCTGAAGCACCCAGTGCAAGAAATCCATTTTCAAATTAACACGGATAGGTTAATGAGAGCTAACAGTTCCCTTAGCGGAACTCAGTCTCTCATCATGGGAAAAGACATGCTCACTTTAAGCAACCATAAAGGATTTGTCAGTTACCTGGTTTCCTTCTGCAATGCTACCTGGTAAAACACACATATAACTCTGTGCAAGACACAGTATTACAAAGCATCATTTTCTTTGTCAGTTTCCACAAGAAATACAGTCCCACTCTCCCTCGGGAATAGAGGAAAAGAACATTTATCTATACTGCTCTGTCAAGCATCGCAGAAGAAACAATGTTACAATTTTACTGACAAGAACAGCAGGCCAAACAGATCCAAAAACACACAGATTCTAAGTTTACCAATGAGCTATAAAAAGAAAAAAACATGCTAATTTACAGAAAGACGTCAAAGAAATCAAGCAGCCTCAAGGGGGAGTAGGGTGGGAACTGGCACACCATGCAACACTGTGTAATATCCAAAATGGCGACTGCCCGCAAAGTATTGTAGGCTAGTGCCATGGAAGACAATCTGAACAAAAGCACATGGCTCAATTATGGAACACTACTCACAATGCACATGTGCATCCAATTTCTCTCAAGCCCACCCATAGGGAGGAGAAACACCACTTCCTTCATATCCCAGTCACACCATCCAAATCCTGTCAGTCCTGGGAAGATCTTTGAGATAGAAGGCAGATTGTAGCACAGTGGCCTTCCTCACAGATGACCTGGACTCTCATTTAGAAAAGGGATTTGTTCTTATTAGTTACAGCCTAGTATAAGTCTGCTACTTAGTTCATAGGACACAAGATACAGGCAGGTAAGGGGAATTTATACCGACCACCTTCTCTCTCAGCTAGTCTGTCTCCAACTGTCTTCCAAGTAACACTGAGCAGAGAACAATCACACCCATTCCACTCTCAGAACACCTATGACATCACATCCATACGGAGCAGACAGGGCCGGATAAAAGCACATCACAACACAGATCCTAGGAGAACTGATCAGAACAAAATAGTCATTGCGAGATCTCACCAGATGGAGGAGAAGACCCAGGGCGATTTGGACCAGAGATGGTCCACTATATGTAATTGTAATTGGTTATTTATAACACACTTAATACCCAGAGGTTTCTAAGCACAGACTCTGGGATTGAACCTGAGTTACTTTGCATCTTCTTTCTTTCAAGTCAAGCGTGCTGCCCCTGAGCTATCTTCCTCAGACAAAAGCACAACTGTAATAAGTTGCAGGCAAGGAGACCTGGTGTGAAGTGAGATTGTAGAAGAGTGGGAAAGAAAAGA
This sequence comes from Ambystoma mexicanum, assembly GCF_040938575.1. Classification (NCBI taxonomy): domain Eukaryota; kingdom Metazoa; phylum Chordata; class Amphibia; order Caudata; family Ambystomatidae; genus Ambystoma; species Ambystoma mexicanum. The sequence goes on from NC_090930.1 coordinate 334,157,846, forward strand.
AATACTACTAGAGGGACGACTAGAGAGAGAGAGGCAGTAATAAAGAAAGGTACTGGATTGGAGTGTGGGTCAAGTTGTAACATTGGAATAGTATGTGAAAATACAGTGAAAGCAGAAGTTGAAGTGAAGGAAAGCAGATGCGATTACTTGGGAACAGGTCACCAAAGGTGCCAGATAGGAAGGAAAGCCCCAATGTACCATCTTGGAAGTAAAGAGAGGGGAACATGTTGATTTTGAACCGACTGAGGACTTGGAGAGAAAGTCAACAGATGTTTTGGAAGTAAGTGAGCTAGTAAATCAGAAGTAACATGAAGAACCTAGATGAAAACAAAGAGATTGCCCAGAGAAGGCAGGGGTACCAGCAGCCAAGTGTGGAGACAGAGATGGTGAGGGGAGTGAGAGGACACTGGATAGAAATGATAGTGTGAAGGTGATAGAAGAAGACAGAGTGAGGTTGAAGGAACAGGCAAAGCTTACTAAAGTGATGTCTAAAGAGAGTGACCAGACACAATTAAAGAATTGTTTGTATAAAAATACAGAGACAGTTCTTCAGGGGTGAACAGGAATGGATGACAAGGAAAAGTAGAGCTATTGAAACAGCTCAACCATCAGGTAACTAGAGAACGTGACAGGTCCAAAAACAGGGAGGTTCTGTATGGCTCCATTGGTCCAATAGAGAGCATATAAGCAGGAGGACATTCAAGATGGTGGCATTACGCCATACAGCAGGAAGGAAAGAATGAAAAGGACAAGGGAATGAGGTTCACAGGGGGCTCTTAAGGATATATTTTGACAAGTAGAAGCAGGGCCACACTTCTCAATCGAACCCCGCTAGGGTCAATGGGACTGTTAGAGGTACTTTGGTGGTATTTTTGGTTAATGCTATTTTTTGTGTTTTGTGGTACATTGTTGAGCCTAACTTCAGAGTACCACCTAATAATTGTTCTTATACCGGGGTCACTAACGGTAGGCAAAGACTGCACTTAGTACACTCTAAATGATGAATGTATGTCCTTGCAGTATTCTATTTGCAATACCACATCATGGCCTTTTGGCTTGCATCTCAATATTCATTTACCATGTACATGAAATACTAACATTCACCCAAAGAACCAAAGAACAACTCACTTCACAGTAATCAGTTTGTTTTATTGTTTTACCACATGTGATAAATGAATTACCGTCTGCAGTATAATGAATTTACCACCGGCTCTGCATCAATCTGTATGCCAACCCAAGAAACCTGAACACTGAATATTTACACAAAGGCTAATTCACCTTTTCTTCGATTCTTTCTCAGATGTCAAAAATATGCAAACTACAGAACGACATGTGCAATGCAAGATATTCACCTGACATTTAAAACTAACTTCAGAGATGCACAGGGAGCATAATAAGCACAACTCATTTGCAGATACTTTCCCTGCATTAAATGATGAGCTTCAAAATACTCTTCTCTATAAAACAAAGCCTTTCCTGCATTGGGTTTCAAAAGAATGCCCAGAATTCTACAAATTTAACCTTGACCATTGCAACCAATCTTGCAGGGTGTAAGTTTCTGTCACATCTGAATTTTGTCACATTAATGGAGAAACATGAACATGGCTGTCTATGTTTAAAATATACAGTGCCGCACCTTTGAAGAATGAATTACCTGCCTTCCACTATGTTATCACAAATCATTCACCTGCATCTCTCTTAACTGAGCTCACCAAGAATAATAGTTGATTGTGTGTGTGTCCCTGGCTGCTAACGACCCCAGTCTAGTTGCTCGAGAGAAGAATTCTGGATCTAGTTCACTCCATCTACACTTGAAAAAAGCCCTCAAAGTTCTCTGCCAGCCCTACTGCCATTTTCTACCACACGCTTCTTCCAGGGTCAGTCAAAGACTAAGAGTGCCGGAGACTGCATCTCTTCTGAAACATCTGCCAGCCCAGGAGCCTGAGAGAGTCAGCCCTCCTGCCAGCCTTTTTAAGCCCCTCCCACTAAGTCTGTCCACGTGCATAAGTTTCACCTATATGAAGCGTAAGAAAGCCAGCCTTTTTCTGTGATGGAACGTATCAGTCAGAACCGCCTCCCTTGAAACGCAGCCAACCCTCTTGAAAGTTCTGACCGTGTTCATAGTGACTGCTCAGAATGGTAGTAACGGAAGCAAATACCTAAATCTCAATGCTGTTCCTATTAAACAATAAACTAGTTTTTAGCAAAACAGATTTTGCATTCCACAATTCTGACTTGTCATGTCTTCATTCACAAAAAGCGCAGCCTTAATTCTGCATGTTTTTTTAATTTGATTTTTGATTTTGATTTATTTGTAAACACGCAGCTGACGTAATTAATTGTGTCTGGGCACAGATGAATCACACAGTGAAAAATCATCCGTCTTTGAGCATGCTCTCGGGAGCCTGTTCCAAAGTTTTGGACCATCAACTCCAAACCTTCGATCCCCTTTATTCCGATATCTTGACCATAGCACTTGCAACAATGTCTTGTCACAGGATCGTAGTTGACGGTCAGGAATATATGTCTTGATTTTATCCGACAAATAGCTTGGTGCTAACTGGTTCACGCATTTAAAGATAACACAAAGAATTATAAAATCTATGTGTTTCTTCATGGTTAGCGAATGTAAGGACCACCTTAGATTAGAGATAAGGGATGATTTTGATACCCTGAAAACCAATCTGACTGCTGCATTTTGGGCTAGTTGTAGCCTCTGTAGTTGGGATTGCCGGGATTCCCGTCTGAAGATCATTACCATAGTCCAGTCATACATTGATAAGGGTTCCCACGACTGAAGCCTCCGTCCTTATCTTCTATGAATGGTAGGATCTGTTTAACATCCGTAGAGTGTAGAACACATATTGTACTTTCGCACTAAACTGTGCGCCCCTCCCCATATTGTCTTCACAGATACATCCCAGATTTGTATTACATTTCCAAGCTAACCCTGCACAACCCAAATGCCTTGCACATTGGGTTTATCAATCTGCATCAAGTTTGTACAACAACAATCATGAACTGATTTACTCTGAATGTAAATAAGAAATATGTTATAAGCTAGATGGATATGGTAAATTGGTATATGTTAGTCTTATGGCCCACAATAATTCAGTCTATGACTGGGATATGGAGTAAAATCCATGTTGTGCAGCTTCAAATTCAAATTCATTTTTAGCAGGCATGTGTTTTGCACATTTACAGTATTGACATCTACTAGATTCAGCCTGAGTCTCACACATCAGTTTCACACTCTTGCTTACTACGGGAATCAAAATGTTATCCCTGTTGAAATGTGGCGCCCTAGCTAAAATGTGGAGTCACTGTTGGAATTCAGAGTCGCCACTCTCTACAGGACCACCTGGCAAGAAAATGCCTCAGTAACATACTACAAAGTAACTGAGGAGACACAGATGTGTAATGTCTCCTAGACTCCTACTTTTTTCTTTTGTTTTAAAAAAATCACCCAACACTGTTAATTGTATTCCAATTTCAAAAGAAATACGGTGGAAATTGTGAAATTTTAGACATTTGGAATGGAAAATCATCATTTCAACCACCTCTAGAGGAAATAATGAAAATAGGGATCTGTAGATTGCCATGAAGTGTCCTTTTACTGACTCAGCCCTGAGCTGGCAAAGATTAAAACAGACCCAGGCACGTTCTAATCACTGCACTATGTCCCATCAATTGGAGATTAGGCATGGTAGTGTGGCGGGCTAGAAGGATTTTCCATCTCGCTGAAAGTTTTGTTAAACCAAATAAATACACGCCTATCTATCCCTATGCTAAGGGGTTCCCCTACCTAACACAACTTTGGCCTTGATTCATCCTCCTCTTCAAGCTTTTCTCTTCTATAGTATTTCTGTTTTCTAAGTAGACCTCCTTTGTCTGGTTTAACCTCAATACGACCCTTCCAGCCCTGAGGTTTCCTCCCTAAGTTATTTTGTATTATATCAGGATTTTCTCCTTGACTCTGATGATTATAAACATTGCAGTAATAATAATAATTGTATTGTGATATAGTCCAAAATTGAACTTTACACAAAGATAAACCATAATAAAACATATAGTAACACAAAATATATAACACAGAACCTGTGTACAATATATAAATTGCTTAAGATACAAAATACAATATACAAAATACAAAATACAATGGGCTTCCTTAGGACCCTGGCGCTAAGTGTTTAATGGCGCCGTAAAAGGCTGCGGCGCCGTTAAACACTTAGCTCCTTACTACGAGGTCCCCTTGCGGGACCCGACCTGAACGTCTGGTCTAGACCAGCCGTTAAAGTAGGGACCCGCAAAGGGACCTTGGTGCTAAGTACGGTACCGCAATTTGCGGTACCGTACTTAGCGCCTTCCCCATTCCCATAGAGCCCTATGGGGAGAAAATGGGAATGGGGAAGGGCCATGGTTCAATGAGGAATTACCGCCCCGCCAACCTTGGAATGGGGTGGTAATTCTCCATTGAACCATGGCGGACCCGTTACAACACCGGCACCAACCATGGTGCTAATAGCGCCATGGTTTAGCGCCGGTGTTGTAATGATGGCCAATGTTTTATACATTGTAGAAAGATGCAGTGTGGATCAATGGGATGAATACATAATAAGCAATGTTCCATTGACAAAGTGCATGATGTTTAGAACTCAAATAAATAGATAAAAAATGACATCCATTCAATTCCAAATTCATCAAACATATCAACCAATAATTCATTCAAACAAATACATATACAGAGAAATAAGATGAAATATGAAAAAGTCCAAGTACCTAAGCTTAATCAAAATCTAATCTGTCATAGTGCAGCGAGCCATAAGTGCCCTCGGCTGCAGAGGGCACTGTGTCTTTAATCAGGTAAAAGGGCCTTAACATGTGACCATATCCTAAATAAAGCAAGCTGTACTGAAATAGTGTCAGAGTTCAGGCAGCAGTCCCAGAAGGATCTGCAGTAATGGCCTCATATCTATGTACCAGTCTGCCGAGCATACACATTTACAAGTGCCCAGGTTGGCACATTGGGTGAGGACATGTCTAGCTGACTCTACGAGTCCAGGTCTGTCGCAAATGCGACAAATCCTAAGGCTCCAGGGCTACCCCTAACCGGGGGCCCGTAACTGCGAATACTGGCAATTGATTTGTGCACAGCTTTAGAAGGAAATGCCTTACTTCAGGGGCCGGGCACAGCAGTAAATAAGGTTGGATATTCCGATATCTATGTACAAAATGGGAAACTGCCTCGTACCCTTTTAACTTATACAGATGGGTATAGTTCCCACACCAATCCCACCTGTTGAGTTTGTGTTCAAAGGATTTTTTCAAGTAGGCATAAGGGGTTCTCTATTTTTAGCAAAAGGCCAATCAATCTGGGAGAAGAGGGTTTCATTCAAGGTTTTAAAATTGGACCCTCATGGGATCCTCTCAGAGTCATAAGTGTGTCGGGCCAGTGCAAGTAGTTTGCAAGTAGGATCGGCGCAGACTTTTAAATAGAAAGAACCCAGGGCATGCAGGGCCGTGCCCCTCAGTGAAAATAACCCTAATTCCAAATGAAGATATTCCATAGGGCACAAAGGGCCCAAGCCCAATACTGTACACCAGTAATGCCCCTCAAGTTTATTTAACCAAGACAGATGCTGGATAGCCAGTGCCTCTAAGCCGTAGAGAATGGCCTGGACAAAGCATTGCTGATATAACTTAACAATGCCGGCCATACTATAGCCTGCAAATCCCCTGGCAAACTTGCAGGCTTGCAGGGTAAGTCGTTTGGCTTGTATCTTTTTATGAAAGATTATCAGATCATAATTAGACCGAGTGTCAAATTCCAGGCCTAGATAAAGGTTAGATCGTGTGTAGTCTATCGTGCCCATGGAAGTATCAATCCTGGAACAGTTGACCTTATTTCTGGCAATCAAAACTATGTTTGTTTTTTCCAAATTTATAGTTAAGCCCAGCTGAGATGCATAGTTGGCCAGCTCATTGAGCATATTCTTTATCCCTGGTATAGTACGTTCGGATAATATCAGATCATTATCCTATAGCATTCCCACAACAGGGGAATCTCCTTTCCTAGGTGGGCAATTTGATTTTAATGCCATGCGCGGGAGAAGGTCTGCATTGTATAGGTTAGGGGCCGGCTGCCACACACCCATGCTTGACCCCAAGTTGATATAAATAGGGTAAGACACTTCCCCCTCATTGTTCAATCTAATTCTGGCTCAGTTTTCACTATGCAAAGAGGTTAGGATGTGTAAGATCAGCTAGGAAAGTTCAAAGCTCTAAGCTTGGCCCAGAGAGTCGCCTGCACCACTTGATCGAAAGCACTGTGAAAATCAATGAAGGCAATATAAAGCATAGCCTCCTTTCTGCTGAGAGTGGTGTTAATTAGCTGATCAAGCACTCTGATGTTGTGAGTTGTGATCAAACCGGGTCTAAAACCTGTCTGGGCAAAACTTAGGACCTGGTTGGCCTTAACCCAAGTTTCCAACTCCCTAAGTACGAGCCTCATGAAGATCTTACTCATGACATCCAACATAGACAGCAGGCGGTAGTTGGACACATTATTTCCGGTCTCCCTTTTTGTGCACCGATATATGGACCGACTGCCGCCACGTAGGTGGGACAGAGCAAGATTCGCAGACTCGGGCAAAGAGAGTTAATAATCCCCAGCCCAGTTGTTTGGGTCCTTTTTTAGGACTGTGTTTTCCAAACTGTTCGGACCTGGGGCGTTAGATGTTTTAAATTTCAGTATGGCATGCTTCACAATTCTATGACTCAGAGGTAGTGGCCAAGCCTCTGGTGAGATATATGACACAGGGGTGCAAGGTGCAAAGGTATAGAATTTGGCCATTATGTACTTAACCCATTTGTCCCCAGATATGTGGTTCAGGATTCTTAGCATCTGTTCACCCCCGGCTTGTGATAGAAATGCCAGACTTTGCAGCTATCTTTGCTACACATGGTCTCTACAAACTTCTGCCAAGTCGCTCTTTGCTGAGACTGCCGATAATGGCATAGCCAGGAGCAAAATGTCTGTTTTATAGCTTTTATATAGGCAGAAGACTTAAAAATAGCAGCGAGATTAGTATCAGCCAATCTATGAGCTCTGATAGCTCGTGAATGGAGCATTTATGATCTCGAATGTTAATATCCAAGACATTACTTCCCTTTGTCTTCCATCTTATGCTGGGGGCAAGCCTGCCCTTGGAAATTACTTGGGTGAGATGTTGTATCCAACCTTCAATTGCCTCTGGGTTTTTACCCCATAGTGCCTGGTCTGCCCTAAAGCCCAAGAGTAAAGTAAGGGAGTTCATCCTATCAATGTTTTTCTGTGTCCACCAGATCATGTTCCCCGGGTGGCTAGGTATCACTTCTCTACACACCCTCAGCCCATCACCGCCCTGCCCCCACCAATAGTCATGGCAAGGGTGGCATGGTCACTGTAGGTGTTCAGAGAAACTTGCTATAAGCACTCAGTAACTGCTATATAGTCCAACGTGGCCCGTTTGGTCCCGACTGCCTAAGACACCTGTCCTGGTTGGCCACCTGTAGTTCGCCCATCTAGTATTGTGCAATTCCAATCCTTTAGAAAGTCCAACCACAACCTCCCCTTACTGTTGGATTTTCCCAATTACATATTACAGTAATCAGAGACATTTCCATATGCCCCCCTGCTCCACACATTTCACATTCCAATCTCCAAAGTTAATCACAGGGGTGCCCTCTAACCCTGAGTATCATGCAGTGAGAATAGAGTCCAGTTGGTCACATGTGGGCTCAGAGAGCGTGATGCCAGGGGGATCGTTAATGTTGACTATCAGGATATCCTTATGGTCCCCCCAGCCATCTCTATGGCCAGTATGTTCCTTGATAGATTAATCTCGGATTAAAACTAGATTTATCACCAATCAGCAAACCCCCGGCAGGGCCGCCCATGCTTGTCCTTAGTGGCCAGAGTATGAAAATGTGCATAGCCATCAAACTCAATGTCAAATGTGTCCCAGGTCTCTTGTAATATAAAGACTGCACTTGTGACAAGCAGTTCCCGGGGACCACCCTCATTAAGCCAGTGGTTAAATCCTCTCATGTTCCACCTTACAACAGTAGTATTTCACTCAGATGGTTTCCTACGGGGATCATTCTCTTCAGCCATTCTCATCCTTGATCATCGCTGAGCCTTTTCAGCAGTTGTGGGGGCAGTTGAGTTAGTGTAGCACTGGCCCGGGGACAGTTACACTTAGTGCAACCAGATGGGCTAGCCTCCGTAGGGAGTGAAATATCCAGAGCATAGCCCAGGTGGACAAGGGAAGACTGATGCTGCCTTATGAGAGATGCTGTTTCATACAAACAGCAATACATTTCCGTGCGTTTTAGCCCTTGAACGTGCAACGGTTCAATGAAGTCGAAGTCACTTGAATTCAGTATCCAGAGGGATGGGATCTTATAGAACAGTGCCAAGAGTGTTGAGAGATTTAACTGTCAACTAGATTTAGAGCCATCAGCTGGTGAAGTTTTTTCTCATCTAGGTTCCTGATGGATACCGGCTTTGAGTTGGATTCATTTATGTTGGCAGACGGAACAGAATGAGATTGCTTGTGATCCTAATGGACTTTAGCCAAGCTTGTCGGGAGAAGAAGGGCAGGGGGCCCTGAGATGGGCCCAGGTCGTTCTGTAGGCGGGGATTCGACTTTATTCTCAGCCTCTTCTAATAACCAACTTGTCAGGGTGCCCACCATCTGCGCCAACCTCCTTTTCCGGCGGGCAACTCTCTTCCGTTGTTTCTTGGAAACATTGTTGCTGCCAGGGCATAAGGTTGAATTCAATTACTGTGTTGCTACAGAGGGGTTTCCTCCAAAGATGGTAGTCCATGGTTAGGCCTTTAACTGCAATCTTATAGCAAGTCTTGCCTGTTTCCTTGAGAGACGGCCCATAACAGGGATTACCTCATAGTCACCACTGGTTGAGGGGATAACCTCAGGTACCCTGTCCGCTTGGGTGTTTATGGGAGGGTTATAAGAGGGTACTTTCAAGGAGGGTAGATTAGATTCTTGTGACACTTCTCCCCATAGATCTATTATTGTGATTGCTTCAGGTATTTTTGGAGGAGACAGAGATTTGTATATAGCAGCAATGGTAGCCCCCTGTATCGTCAGATCTTCATGCATTGCGCCAACAGAATTTTTACTGCAAAGCTTAGCACCTCATGGCTCTGGGCCATGTTCGTAGTATCATGCCCGCTAAAATCTTCTTGTACTGAGCCAGAATAAGGTGCAATGGATTCATACAGATTAGGGCTGGCAGAGAGTCGTGGTGCAGTGGGTGGCAATGCTTGTGACAGTCCCCCCGGTGATGGGATAGCGGGTTGGGTGGCCAAAGCCACTGTATAAGACACTGCGACCGCTACTGACCCCCGGTCTCCAGTCTGCGCTGGAGGCAGAACATTGGTGTTGAGGCACTTGTCAGTTTTGCCTGGTGCTAAGCCTCCCAAGTGGTCCTTACTGCTTGCTTCACTGCTCTCCCACCCCCCGAGGGATCAAGGGGAGTGGAGTGATCTTGCAGTGCATAAAACAGCTGTAAAAGGGAGTTGTTGTTGAGATGTAGCAGCTGGTTACTGCTTTCAGCCTCAATTGAATGAGTATTTAATTCAGTGTTTGGAGGGACTGGCCCTCATACTGGGTACTTGTGTGGAAAATAATCATCTAAAGGGCCTTTTTGTGCCTCCTGTGGGTCCTTGGCGCTAGCCCCATTGCATCCTCATCGCTCATTGTGTGCTGCCGGATCCAAACAAGCTACGGGCTGCTTTCCTGAACGAAGCACATATGGTTTCTTTACGTGGGACCCAGCCGTCTTATTGTGGTTAACTGCTTTTCCCGGCATTTCTAGGGGCCACGGGAAGTGGCTCATGCCTAACCGCTACTGTATGAGGTTAATCTGATGACACTGTTGTCACACTTAAATAGTGACAATGAATGTCATCAGTGGGCTATGGCAGTGCTATGGCAGTGCACTACAACCACACTCCCACTGACTAACAGGCGCTCTCATTGTTTACAAAGATGTAACATTTAGCGTGCCAGCATAACTTTCTTAACAGCGTTCCTTAATGAAAGGGTGCAACCAGGCATGAGCAGAACATGCAAATCCACAGCATTGCAGTTTGAAAGAACCAAGAAACAGTTTGAATGCATGCAAAATACCTGCAGAAAGTGTTTTTTGTCACCACAATCGCCACGTTCACCTCGGGCACAGCCGGAACACAGAAATTCACTGCGCACACAGCGCACTCCATGTTAGAGAGAGTTTTTTAGTGCAAACCCTCTCTCACAGCTAAATGGTAACTGTAGACAGGCTGCTCCTCCAGAATGCAAGCTCCCTTGTCAAAGTACAGAAACACACTGTGCATGTAATGATTATCATTCACTTCATCCAGTCTTAATGCTCTCTCTCGACTAAGACAAGCATGAGTATTGCAGTAATGATTCTCTTTTGTTTCATTCAATATCAATGCTTTATCTCGACTAGGATGAGTATGAGCATTCCAGTAATGATTATCTTCCACTTTATTCAATATCAATACTCTATTTCGACTGGGACAAGTAGGAGTGTCCAGTAATGATTTTCAATCCCCCTCCTGGGTCTCCGGTTTTCCCCAATACCTGCCGTGTTCAGAGATAGTTTATTACTTGGGTGGGACCTTCCCTCCGGTTTGTCAGATTGCCCTTTTGCGATTCTTCTGCTGCATTTCCTTTGTTTTATTGTAAAAGCAGGTTCCACAAAATCTCATCTGCTGGTGGGTTCCATTTTAGTTCTCGTGCAGTGGTATTGACATGGTTCAAGGGATCTCTGGTCAACCACCTCTCTGTTGTAGTCTGGTGTGGTAAAGCCACCACTCGGCTTTCTCTCTGGGTAAAGATGTCTCCCGTCCACTTTGGCTTCTCACCTATCTTTGGTGAGTGAAGTGGTATCAGCATTGTTCAAGATCATTCTTGTCCACCACGGCTCTGTTGTGGTCATGCCACAACCCGACTCTCTCTCGGGATATGGGCACCTCACGTTCACATTGGTTTCTCTCCTTTCTCTGGTTTTCTGATGTTGCATGTCTGATTCTTCAGTTTGCTTACTTTCGATCACAGGTTGCCGTGCGCCAAGCTTTTTCTCTGCGTAAGCCAGCATGTAGCTTTGTAACTCGCTGACTTTCTCTCTGTTTCTGCAGTCTCCTCCCCTTTCTTTTATTACATAGCCGTGGGACCTTCCTAAACTATTCTCATATTACTTTCTCACTTATTGTACAGCCTTCTGTACTCCGCCACAGACCTTTCTCCTCGTCTCAGTAAAAGGTCATTTTTCCTTCAAAGGAGTAATCAGTTCGTTGATGACAATAACACATTTTGGTATGTTCTTCATACATGTCTTTACTGGATGTATTTGAATAGGTAGTATTGGTAGGTTTCTTAGGGAGTTCCAGACAGGAACAAGAGTCATTGTCCCCAAAGTGGGAGTCTCTCCCAGTGAGGTCCCACTTGTACAGACCATTAGGGGAGGGTCTTGTGGAGTGGGCTCAACTTCCAAGCCTCACAGGGGGGCCCTCCCTTGGAAAGACGGGACAAATTCCTGTGATTCATCACAGTAGTCAGATGACATTTGTATTAAAAAAGTTGTTCAGATCCAGCCAAATACTTTCTTTCATATCTGATGCAACTAAATACTTTATCTTCTCATTTGAAGTCAACAAAGCAACACAGAGAAGCCAAGACAAAATGCACTATTCCATAAAATGTCTTTCTTACTTTCTACAAACTCTTCAGATATTCTGAGTCAAGTCTTTTGTTTTGAATTTTTAGTTCTCAATTAAACTAGGGAAACCAACCCTAGTCACTCTGTAGTGATAACTCTACCTTTTGGTGAGAGTAGATGCATTAATTATAAGAAGAGGTAGATAGAACCGATCAGCGATTAGGCCATTAGATGTGTCTTCCATACAAAATGACAATTTTATTGAACACTCAATAAAAACATTTCAATGTAAAAAGATACAATACATACATAAAAAAAGACTTATAACTTGTCTTCGTGACAAAAATACCTTCACCAGGCATCAAAAACAATAAATTGTGTTACAGAACATCTTCCTACATGATGATATTCTAATATTCAATATGAATGTTTTAATCCTTTTCTAAGACAGTCTGTAATCACACTGTCTTAGAAAACTGTAATCAAACATCACTCTGGGACATTCTTCAGGAGTAATGTCACGTTCTGTTTAAAAACGCAGTCTCTTTAAAAGATTAACTTGATCTTTGTTATTGAAGTAGTTATCTTATTCAGATTGGCATAACTGCTGATAGAAGAAAAATAAATATCAGGATACAGTACTTTATACTAGAATTCCGATATGTTCAATTTTTGGTATACTTAGAAATAGGTAACCAATGACCTTTCCAGCTTGTGGGTTTGGTCCTTGGATTGCCAAAACGTTCTCAATAAATCAGGGTGTGGCCCATAAACATATGGTATTCATGTGTACCTGTCAAGACATATATTAGTTATACTTCAGGACTCGCTATTGTGACTCTCGCTAGCAATGGTTATTGTCTACTGTCTTTCTCTGTTATTACCTTAGAAGGTAGTTTCATAAAAAGGGTCTGTTGTGTAGTCTCTTCCCATTTATTATTCCACTTTCTGGTGGTGTGACGTTGTCAAAAATCAGTACCTATCTGTCAAAACACACAGAAAAAAATACAGGATGTTTTTGCTTTCCTAGTGAGTGTGACACCTCATTAGATGTCATTCATCATTAGCCAATATAGAAATAGCCATAACATTTTGCTTACCCCTTTCTGGGCTTAAACAAAAAGGACACTCCCTGTGGGGTTGATAAATTCCGGACAGTACTGCCCCATCATATTTTTCTCCTGCGTTCTTATTCTAAAACTATGTGCTTCCGACAGCATGCGTTAGGACCACTTACCTGTTGGTCTGTTTTCTTCTTTAAGTCTAAGCTGCCTCTATTTTGATTTCAAGATCCCGGATCTGTCTGTTACTTTTTCTTGGTACGGCATCTCCCGCATTGGTAAGGGACGACAAAAACAACGTGCAGCCAGCATTTCAACCCGGCATGTAACATCCTATTTTTTCCATTTCTATTTCTGGATGTTACATCCTATAGTAAACACTAAAAAGGGACTAGAAATTTGTCCACGGGTGTAAATATTCCGAACGGGATGCAATTCTTAACGGATACCAAGTTACATTGCTGTAGTTTCTTACCTGCAGTCAAATTAAACGGTTAATCCTGGGCTAGAAGAAATGATTTTAATTGAATTTAATTAGCAGATTTTCTTCTCAGTAGAGGGCAAGTTTCTTACCGCAATCTTCTTTTAATGGGAGACTCTTAAAAAGGACAATTATACTATATATATGATCTACTAGGTTGGAAAAGCGGGTTATACAGGAAGTTATTTAGAGAGATAGGCACCGTACACCACAATGTATTCCCACAGTATAGGGGAGTGCCATACTTTAATGGGTCTTGCCTGGTAAGGTCGCTTTATGCACTTGAATATCAGGTTTTTGGGTAACCCCTTATAGATCCTTATTGTCAACAAAGGATAGTGCAAAAAGGATCATTTACCTTAACTCATGCCATTCAATGGCTTCATTAAGACCCTTTGTGCCGCTCTGTGTTAAGAAGATACATTTTTGTTCTTGTGCAAATAGAACTCTATTTTTCACATTGTGATTGGGGCCTCATACAGTCATGAGGATCGTCCATTTAAAATCTTCACTTCCGTGGTTGTTGTCTACAAAATGTTTAACCATCGGAGTAGCCACAATTTATTTTTTATGCAGCTTTTATATTCAGCAATTCTAGTTTTGATCTTCCTGTTTGTCTTGTCTATATAAATTAACGACCAAGGACAGGTGATCATATATATGCAATATTCGGAATTACAATTTGAAAAATGCCTTTGTTGCCCGTTCTTATTTGTTCCAATATTAACCTTGTTTGATTTTGATGTCAATTTACAGATTACACATTGTCCACATGGGTGATGGCCTGTTACTGGTTCTAAGACCCACATTGTGGTAATATTGGTTGTCTTAACAGTTTTTATTGGTAATCTACTTTTGCTAACACAATTGCCTATCGTGGTTGATTTTTTATAAGCAAAAAGAGGTAAAGGTATTCTGTTTTCTGATTTTTCAAAACACTTCCATTGTTTCTGCATAATGTTACAAACGGTTAGGCTCAAATTAGTGAAAGTATTCATACATACAAGTCTATCCTCTGTTGGTTTTTAAATGTTTTCTTCTAGCAGAGCATCACGATTGTTGTTGCCTGCTCTTTTGGCAGCTCTCTTGATAAGTTTTTTTAGGATATCCTCTTGCTCTCAATCTCTTGCTAAGTTTGGTAGCTTCTTCTTCATAAGCACTGGTATAACTATTACATTTTAGTCTCAGGAATTCACCAGGAATTCAGCATATGGTAAATTATTATGTTTGACATGATGGCTCTGGTAATGTGGTATACATTATCTTGGTATTTCAAGTCAACACAACAATTGAAAGATTCCATGACAGAGTATAGATTTAAAAGGTGAAGGGAAATTATCTGACAGCATTATTATTTAAATATGACTGTCTTTGGGTGGTGATGAGGATGAGGGTTAGGCAAGCCATTTAATGCATTTCAACCATAATATGCAGAAAAGGATAACAACTCACTTTCTAATTAATTTACATTGAACATGCAAGAAGTCGCAATGAGCATCATTCAAAATGGCAAAAAGAATTTGCAAAGCTCTGTGGCCAAGCCTTCAGTTCTGTTTGGCACTATTCTGCACCTAGGTGCACCCACTCTGGTACAGTGCAAGTGTAACTGGCAAATGACATAGCTAGAGTGAGAAGACGGCTGATTATCTGAGAGGCGATCTACCGAGAGATGCCATCTTTAATTGAGAGTCCTAACATCTCTGCAAGGGACATCTAATCCTTGTGCTGATTACTTTAGACTGTGAGTGAATGAAATATAGTCATTGGACAGCAAAGTCACACACAACAAAGCACGCTCACCTCCCCTGCTCAAACCTGCTCAAACTTGCCAGCCCCAAACACCACACCATCTCACCATCCACCCACAGCACCATTCACCTGCCCACATCCACCACTTTCCTCTCTCATCTTCACACTCCACTGCTGCCATTGCCTGCTTGCCACAAAACACCAGCTTACAACACCCATTACGCCAGATCAAGCCGCTAAGCAACCACCCCTCCCCAAGCAGCACCCTCATCACCTCTTCTACATCTGCCAAGCTCTACCACTCATGCCCTCCTGCCACCCACACAACAATACCCTGCATTGGCCCGTCAAGACACGAGTGCCTACGCTCACGAATCACCACTAGCACAGACGCTCCATGCTTTGGCCCTGATAGATGGGCCCACCTAAGAACCCTCACAGGTCCCCCACCATCACTCATTTGCACAGTAAAAACCACCAAACCCCTCAACCTCCACACAGCAATCACTACCCAGTAAGCCACCTTTCATACCCCTACAACCACACGCCCTCTCATATGCCCTCATCAATGCACGATCCCTCTGCACACACACGCAAGACATCTTCAATCTTCTACTGGATCATGACCTTGACATACTCGCCTTCACTGAAACATGGCTTCACAAAGCTGTAGGACCCTCCCGCTCCTTAGCCATATCCCCTGGGTACATTCTGCTGAGAGCTGACAGAACAACCCAAACAGGCGGTGGATACGATATCATTGCAAAAGCCTCCAATCCTATCAGATCATCCCACTTTGAAACTCTGTCTGGCTACAAACTCCTCCTCACCAAACTAGAACCTCATCCACAAACTACCATCAACCTCCTCCTCCATTATCATCAACCTGGCCACTCTACCTCTCTGCAAACTGACACCCCCCGCCTCCTCACGCCTCTCATCAAACCCAAAACCAAACTACTACTCCTCGGAGATTTCAACCTCGCTCGCCATGGTCCAAACCGATACCAAAGCCACTGCCCTCGCCAGTTCTTTACAAGAGATGAACTTCACTCTAGCCATTAGTTCTCCCACCCACAACAAGGGCCGGAACCTGGACTGGGTCTCAAACCTCAACCTGCCCATACCAGTCACAGGCATTGACCTGTGCCCTGGACTGACCACTCGCTGATCCTTTTGCTCTTACCTCTTGAGCACCCAAATGCTCAAAATAACCCCACGTGCACTCCCATAACCTCCTGACACACACGCAAACTCATTGCTGAATTGTTCGAACCCACCATCTCATCCTTCCTCGCATTGAATCCATACTCACTGTGTACAATGCCCTGATACTCCACACACTTGATTCTCACGTCCCTCTCAAAACTACTATCCAAAAGAAACTTTGTACTCACAATTGGTTCTCCGAAGAACTCATCTCTTAGGTAAACACAAACGGGCCCTAGAACACCTCTGGAGAAAAAAAAGCTCTCTCAGCAACAAAGAAACCTTCCACACCGCAGGCATTATTTACAAAGCTGCCGTCATCTACACAAAATCCTCAATCTACAATTCCAGAATTAGCGAAGCCAGCTCCAACACTAAAGAGCTCTTCAAAATCTTTAGAGAACTTGAAGCCCCTGCACCACCTATCACCAGCTTTCACAAGGGCAAAGCATGGTGCACCACCATTCAAGTAGCACTATATGATAAAACGACCAAACTAAGAAACAAAACCATCCTAAAATAATCAGTGCTCACCACTAGAGTCACCACCCTCTTGCTCATCCTAGAAACTTCACCCACCACCCTTCCCCATTCCAGTTCTCCCTGAACTCCCTCTCAGAAGTCCTTCATATCATCCAACACCTCAAACCCTTCAACTGCAAGGGTGACCTCTGCCTGGTGGGGTGTTAGAGAGCCTGTGACCAAGATGGCTGGTCCTTGTGAGCTCTCAAGAAGCCCTGTGCCGGAGGAGGCGAAAAATCAGACACTTTGGGGCTGAATTCAGCTGCAAACACCAGGGGAAAGCTGTGAAATCATTGGTGAAGCGTGGGGCAGAGTTTGGAGGATGTGTGGCACCCTGAGACTTGGCTACAGCATAGTATGCAGCCGACACAGGAAGCCAGAGCTACTAATGTCTGGGTGCCTGTGCGTCGCCCGTTCTGGTGGGGGGCTGAGGTTGTGGTCTGTGGTTGAGGTGGAATCCAGCCTCGGGGCCCCGCTGCTCGGCGGGTCATGCTGTGAGAGGATGCTGGGAGCCAGCGGGTCATGCTGTGAGAGGATGCTGGGAGCCAGCGGGACCTGCCAGAGGAGGACAGAGCAGGCAGCTGCCAAGTAACAGGCGGGAGATGAGAGCAACCTGTCTCCACCCCTGTCCCTGTGGGTGGGGGGCAATCAGAACCACTGTGCCCATGGACTGGAGGGAGTGTGGGTCTGGAGGACCCTGGCCCCGGTGGATGGTGGAACATGGAATAGGTGGACAGGAGGAGGAGCTGCACTGGTGGCGGGCTTGAGGACCTGGCCCGTGACACCAGAGTGTGAGGGATGGGCCCAGGCACTGTCCAGGAAGACCAACTGGTGCCCTCAGCAGCCAAGACGCACCTGGAGCAACATAGCACACTCCGGAGCGGGTAAGGAGCATCTGCTGGGGGAGGCGATGAAGCACCGGTTGTGCATCTCAATGCATTTAGTCAACAGCCGCGAGGCGGAGGACAGACAAGGGAGAGCTGGGAAAGATCTGCGAGCATTGTGGACAGTGTGCTCCAGCAGTGCAGGCTTGATTAAACAGTGCAGGCTTGTTGGATAGCCCTAATTTTCATCAGCACTCCTGGAATAACTGGCTGAGCACAGAGCGTAACGTGCTGTGTGCTGGCTGACCGCGGCTCTCTGTGCCCATAGTATGAGGAGCAGGGGGTGGAGAGGGGCTGCCGGTCCCGCATAGTGACAGGTCAAGGAGTGGGATCAGCATACACCCTGCAGATCAGGCAGAAGCCGGCACAAGCACGGATACCAGGAACAGGGAAGCCTGCATGTTAAAGTGAGCAAGCTCGAGGCTACGGTGCCTGCGGCAAGGGGTACCCCAGAAGCAGCAGGCCTGTGGGGGACCTGCTGAAAGAGCAGGCCGGCATGGTGTAGACCCCACTGCGCTGCAGGGGAAGGCATGCTTAGTCTGGCCAAGGCACAATGAACACAGGAAGGGCTCTACCTCGAAAGTTGTGAGGTAATATCGATGGAGGTGGCACAGAGCTAATCATTGGAGTGCTTCTAGAAACTGGTAAAGGGCATATCCCACTCTTGCGGTGTCTGATTAAGTGAAGTGATAATAGCACTAAACCAGCATTGAACTTGAACCTGCTGGCCCTCAGAAAAGGAAAACAAGGTGGGGCACCAGAAGCGGACCTGGTTGGTGGCCCGTGATGCAAGGGACAAACCTGGACCGTGGTAGAAGGTGGCTCAGGAAAGATTTATGGCAAGAGGGGGCAAAAGGCAAACCTGCTTGCCATTTAATCAGAAAGAAGGGCTGCGGAGGGATAAGGTTGCCCCAGTCCCAACACCCAACCTGACTACAATGGCTCACACTTCAGTCCCTGTGGGGAATACTGCAGGTTCAAGTGAGGAACCCCCAGCTTCCGAGCTGAGCATGGCCCTAGCGGAAATGCGCTCCGGATTCGCTGCTATTAAACTTGATGGTTTGACATATAAAGTCAACAGGATGCAGGAGACGATCGACAAGGAGAGAAGCAGGACCTCTGAAGTGAAAACAAGAGTCGAAAGTGCTGGAGGACACCAGTAGTGAGACGGTGCAGGCGATACAAGAGTTGCGGAGGGAGGTGAGGGCCATAAGAGACAAAAATGAGGACCTCAAAGCGAGATTGCATAGCAACAACGTCAGGGTGGTGGGGATTCCGGAGTCAGTCCTGCAGCAGAACATGGAAGTGTTCATGGAAACTTTTATCAAAAATGTATTGCAGGAACCAGCATTGTCCTCCCAATTCCTGTGGAGAGGGCACACTCGATATCACAGCTTGCCCTATGACCGGGTCAAGACCCAAGGCCAGTGATAACGAAGGTACTTAACTACCTTGTCTGGGACACCATTGTCAGAAGGGCAAGGGAGTTGGGGGACCTTACATTTGAGAACAGTCAGGTGTCCTTCTACCCGGACTTCACTGCGGCTGTCCAAAAAGCCTGCATGTCGTTTGCAGCGGTGAAGAGGGCACTGTGGGAAAAGAAACATGCAATATTCCATGCAATACCCTTCCTAACTGAGGGTCCAGTACAATGCATCAGCACACTTTTTCATGGATCATGAGTTCATCGAAAGTCTGCCGAAAGGACTTAGCAGCCTACATAACATGTGAAAAGTGGCTCCCGCTGTTATCAATTGGCAAAAGAAGCACATGTTGTCACGTGTGCAGAACACAGACAGTCCCTAGTGGGGGTACATGGTGCTGAACCCTCAGGGGTCTTGATAAGCCTTAGCTAGAAATGTACCTAGCCAGACATGTAGCCTTAATACAATGTTTATTTACAGTTAGTCCTCCTTTGGTATCCAGGAGCTGGAGGGCACATGGTTGGCAGTGTCCGGCGCCCCCAGGCCATTGCACATGCTAATCCTTATGTTGGGTTTAAGGGGAGGGTGTCATCCACTGCAAGTTGGGGTAGGGCAGTGTGGGAGGGTGTGCTGATGAAGGGGGTCGTGCGGTCTGAGGGGAAGGGATGGGCTGCCTGGTTGGCAGGGTTTGGGATGCTCAAAAAGGCTCACTTCATCTCGGGAAGACCACTAGGCAGCCACAAGCATGGTTGGTAAAGCAGGGCATACAAGCTCTCCTGTTTGATCCTCACCTGAGTAATGGCACTTAGAGTAATACGTTGGAATGTGCAGGGACTAAATGACCCATGGAAGGCTAGGAAGGTGTTGCAATACTGCGAAAGCCACAGTGCTAGAATAGTTCTGCTGCCAGAGACACACCTCAAAGGGCAGGGGAACGAGAGGGTGGCCAGGATCTGGGGCAATTGTAAATATTACACCACATATTCAGCATACTTGGCGGGTGTGAAGACCGTGGTGCATAAGTCGCTGGGATTCAGGGATAGCAACAAGGTGATAGACCCAAGGGGGAGGTACATCTATGGGCCCAATGTGGATGATCCGGGTTTCTTCGATGCACTGCTCGGGAAATGTCAGAAACATCTAGACAGGAATATAATGTGGGTGGGGGATCTTAATGTGGTTCTGGATCCCAGGTTGGACAGGACGGGGAGGGAAGGAGGTACATAAGGGCAGCGGGGGCAGTTCTGATAGCTATGGAGGTACTAGACTTGGGAGATATCTGGAGATTGCCACACACATACTTCAACCAGACCAGACTATGTACTGGGTTGCCCCCACCTCATACACTGCACAGAGGGATGCAAAATGCTTGCGAGAATGTTATCAGACCAGTCCCCAGTGCTGTGGTCCTTGCGCTTAGAGGAGGCGCAGCCTTGCCCCGGTGGAGGTTTAAACCGGCGGCATTGCAAGACATAGTGTTCAAAAGTGAAATTCACAGCTTGATTACACACTACTTCCAAGAAAACATGACCTTGGTGCAGGGGAGTGGAACCTTATGGGAGGCATTCAAGGTAGTATTGAGAGGGGGCTGCATGTCCACTGAACTGGGGGTTCTGAAGGCGATCCACAAGGAGTTAAAGGTAGCTCAACCTGAGGTAAAACTTAGGGAGGAAGATGTTGAGAGGCTGAATCCTCCAAGTTCACTGGCCGGGCTGAGGGGGGGTTGGAGAAGTTCCAGACACTAGCAGACGGAGAGGTAACATATTTTGCCCAACCTGCAATGGCCCGTAGATATGGAGAGGAAGGGAGGCCTGGTAGACATCTGGCAGCACTGGTCAGGGACGAGCGGGGATTCAGGGAGATAACCACAGTGAGTGCTGAGGGAGGGAACGTAGTAGTGAAACACAGCAAGTTTGCGGAGGTATTCCGCGTCTTCTATAAGTGCCTGTATGTCATGAGAGACACACCGTCTGAGACAGAGTTGATGGAATATATCATGGCAACAGCACTCCCCAGGCTGGATGGAGAAGCTGTGGAGGTCCTGGCGATGCCCCTTACAGTTGAAGACATTTTTGGGAGCGTTAAAGACCTTGCCCTCCTCGAAAACCCCGGGCACGGATGGCATCACGGCCGTATTTTATAAAGAATGGGGTCCAGTGGTGGCCCACCACATGCTTGAAGACTGGGAGGAGGGAATGAGAACGGATTACTCCCTCCTTCAATGTTGGAGGCAGTAATAACATTAATTCTAAAACCTGGGAAGGACCCACTGGTTTGTTTGTCGTATCATCCAATATCTCTGTTGAATTTGGATGTGAAAATTAGGTCCAAGGTACTGGCGGATCGCCTGTTCCCATATATTCAGATAATCCACCGGGATCAGTCAGGGTTTATCCCTGCGAGGTCGATATCACTGAATCTCAGGAAGTTATTAGCTATTTTGGCATAAACACACCCCGCTGCCCAGGCAGTGGCTGCACTTTTAGACATGGAGAAGGCATCCAGTGGAGTGGTCCTACTTGTATGAGGTGCTGGCACAGGTTGGCCTCCCACTATATGAAAGCAGTAAGACTGCTGTATGCAGGCTCAGGGGCCCATATAAACGTTGGGGATTCATGGTCAAATCAGTTCAAGTTGGGGAGAGGGACCAGAGAGGGGTGTCCGCTCTCCCCATTAATCCTTGCTATCCCAATTGAGGAACTTGCGGGCAGGCTCCGGGGATTCCATGGGCAGAGGGGGCTAAGAGGGTTGATCTCATTGTACGCAGACAGTGCAATTATCTATATCAAGGACCCGCAGGTTACTCTAACAGCACTGACACAAAAGGTAACCGCATTCGGCGAAGTCTCGGGACTTCGCTTAAACAGGACCAAGTCCACACTGTTTCCACTAAATGAGGCAACTTCCCCACCCGCAAATACAGAAGGCTTTTGCTGGGAGCAGAACGTAGTCACTTACCGAGGGGTAGAGGTTAGTAGGGACCCCCAAACCTCAAGAAATATCTACAAAGGCTATGTACCAACGTCAACAGGTGGTGCAGACTCCCACTTTCCCTTATGAGTAGGGTCGCCTCAGCAAAAATGGTGGTGATTCTCAAGTTTCTGTTTATGTTTGCAAAATATTCCAGTATGGCCGGGTAAGAGCTACTTTCATGAGGTGCATTCGCAATTGTTATGACTGGCTTGACACCCGAAAACCCCACGTATTCGCTGGGAGGCCTTAACTCAATTGTGGGAGAAGGGGGGATAAATGCCCCTGTTTGGAGGTGTACTTCCTGGCAGCTCAAATATCTTTTGCTAGGTATTGGATGGATTGGAAGGGCCGCAACCGCCTCATGTTAGATTAGAAAGGGGCTCATTGCACCCCCATGCCCTTCAGGGTGTTCTGATTTTGGGAGGACCGCAGCCAGCTCTAAAATAGACCTGGTGGCTTGCACAGTGCATGCCTGGGGGAGGGCAATGAAGAGACTCGGGGCGGAGCACCCATTCGACCCGGGTATTTCCTGTGGCGGGTAGAAACCTTGGCGCCAACATGTGACACATCTATAGTGCATGAGTGGGAGGGGGTGGGGATATTACGGCTGGGGGCCATGTATCCTAATGGGAAGTTTGTATCGTAGGAGGAGTTCATAGATAAGATGGGTGGCAGACTCCTGCGTAGACTGCAATACTTCAGATGAAGGAAGCATTCAGGGAGTGATCCCCCGTCTTCCCGGACATACCTCAAACGACACCACTCCTGCAGTACATCAGAAATTCTCCATGGTGTAGAGGTGTGATATCAGCGCTCTAGAGCAGGATCCAGGGGGACATGCATAACAGCCCCCCTGAATATAAATTAAAATGGGAGAGGGACTGCGGAGAGACCTTTAGTAACAAGCAGTGGGACAGAGTATGTGGTACCATGCACACGGGGCCTTCAGTACTAGACTGCAATTAATCCAACTTAAAACCCTGCATAGGGCTTATATATCGCCTACATGAGTGCATAAATATGATATCACTAAACCAGCTACTTGCCCTATGTGCAACACGGACCCGGTGGACATGATCCATATGTTGTGGTCGTGTGATAAGCTGCGCTCCTACTTGGAAGGGGTATTCAGGATAATGAGGTTGTGAGGTAGCCTATTCAATGTACAATGTTGTATGGCATGTTGGGAAGGTCACCAGGGGCACCAAAACAATGCTGTAAACTGGTGACAACTTGTATGATAGCGGCCAGGAGATGCCTTCTCAAGAAAATGACCAATGCCTCTCCCCCGGGGTGAATCGATGGTTGAGAGACCTAATCTGGCTGTGCGACACAGGTAGAGACTAGGCCGCCATGTGCTCGAAGCGGAACAGGCCCAAATGTATCTGGGCCCGCTAATAGCATACCTTACAGCTAGAGATGAGGTTCAGAGATGAGGAAACGACCGGGTAAGGGATCCTCACCACAGATTAAAGTGTACTATGTTGGGCACATGAGCAGTGGAGGACTCCAAATGCAGGTCAGACTTTCTTACCAGTACCAGGGGTCTTGTTGTTCAATGTGAGATTGTTGGCAAGTTATGTTATGGAACCTGCTTTAATATGTAATTAAAATGTGGTAAGGAGTCGTGATTTTGTGAACCAATCAATAAAGACATGTTTAAAAAAAAGCATGACCTCTACCCTGCTCACATCATCTGAATGTGTGCTGAGTATCTGCCACCTATGATCTCCAACTTCATTAATGGCTCTTTCCAAACCAGCTACTTCCCAACCTCAATCTCGGAAACCTGGGTCAGCCCTAATCAAAATAAATCAACTCTTGATCCAACCCTCCCTACCAACTACCACCCCATTACTATCATCTCCTACATACTCAAAATATTAGGCCACATTGCATACGTCCAACTACCTAATGGGCACTCGCCAATCTGGCTTCCGATCTAGCCATAGTACAGAGACTGCACTGCTTGACCTAAAACCCATCTTGACAGCATCCGCGATGCAGGCCCACTTGCCATCCTCCTCCTCCTCAACCTTTCCGCAGCCTTCAATCTTGTTGATCACGAAATTCTGTGCCAACACCTCGCCACCAAATGTAACTTCTCCACTGAAGCTACCCGCTGGATCAAAGCTTTTCTCTGCCAGCGAACCTCAAGGGTCTTTGCAGGCTTGGAAGCTACTGACTGTTGGAATAACTGGGGGGCTCTGAATATCTGGGAGGCTGTGCGTTACAGGGGTTTATTAGCTTAGTATGCACATGTAGTGTTAGTGGGCTTCATTCAGAAACAGAGAAATAGAAACACATGCAAGCAGTGGTGAATGCAGCCGGCGCACACCAATGGGAAATGCACACATCCAGGAACAGAGAGCACATGTTTAAAAGTGTTTTATTTCAGGATGATACTCCATTTCACTGAATTTGCACCACATTCAACAACTAATATGCATTAACACACTAACTCAATGAATCCTATTTAACAAACTGAATCCCACACTCTTAACATGGAGTGCAAACTTAGTTTACATGGAAATAAATGATCGGAATCCAAATTTGAAATGCATATGGCTCTGTTCAATGATTTTCTTAAATGTGCACTATAGCAGAAGCTACAAATATGAAATATGTGCCACTAAAGAAGGCCATTGTGCTTGCTCAGGAAGCAAAAGTAAAATGTTACATTTGTAATTTAGCAGGACAGTCATTTTCAGTGGGAAAAACACAGGTCATAAAAGTACTGCGAGTCAGTGTGCTAGGCAGACATTCAGGAATCTCCTGGGAAGAGACAGTCAGAAACCTTTCCGAATGCTGAAGCTGAGACGAGCAGACAGAGTCCAATGCTGGCAGGCTTCTTGAGATCGTGGCAGTCCTTATCTGTGTGCTGTGTGCGGATAGACGGAGGTGAATTTTTCCAGTACCAGTCAAACAAAGAAAATCACAACGTTTGGTAATATAAGTCAAAACTGAGCGAAATTGATGCATGCATGATTCACAGCAAGATAGTAAAGCAGAGTGTTTCATGTACAATGTTTCTCAATATTTTATGCATAAGAATTTTCTAATGTTCATGAAAGCACTTGCATTGTTTTTTTCTGTTTGTTTTCTCAAATTGCAACTCCTGACAGTTTTCCTGGGACCAAGGTGGTTTGGTAAGACTGTGTTCAACTAATTCTATTAGTGTGTGCAAATTATCTAACAAAAAATCTTTTTCACTCTTATGTACACATGGTTTGTATCGCATGATGTATTTTATCTGAACAGCTTTGAATCATATTATTATATAAAAGTAGAGCCTTGGAAGCAAACAACTTGGGTTTTCATTACATGACTGAATTTATTAGCACATAGACTGAGATTTTACAACACCCAGGCCTATTTTACCATAGGTGGTAATTTATATTACCACATGTTGTAAAATCTGAACTAGGTTTTTGTTTTTTCCTAGTAAGTGAGTTTAGGAGTGTATGACGTATGTGTATACAATTATTTTTTTTGCCATGTAATATATGTTTTGCACTTTGGCTGTTACAGCATACATCAGCATTGTAAATAAGGTGCTGAGAGATAGAAATACCATCACATACTAAGTGTAATAAGTCCAGTATCTGGTACCGTGAGTAACCCTGGGAAACAAATTGACATTTGTTAGACTATATTCTGAGGAGAGGCTTACCACTGTAGAGGGGAATCCACTGATGCATTATCATAAGTGATATTATACCACAATTAGATACTACTATTTACCACAATAATAAAACACCACAAAATCAGGTATAACTCCTCCAAAGTATATATCCATTTTGTGTTGGCCAGGAAATTTAATTTAAAACAGTTACTCGGTGTGGCATTGCATTATAAGCATAGCCATACAGTGCACCTAAATAAATAAATAAATAAACTGAAGTGAAGTGGTGCAGCGCTTTGTGATCATTTGAATCACACAACAGTGCCACTATGTCTCAAATTGAAGCTGATGTTTCTGATCTGGCATACTATCTTGAGGCAAAACTTTGATCTTCAGAAAATGCAGCAATATGGAAAGACAGGATTTGTGGGGGAGTGCAGAAAGAGCTGCTGCAAAATATTTTTGAGGAAGGGAGCATTGTGCATGTATGCCTCATGAGGCTGTTTAGAGCCCAAGATCGAAAGTATGAGAAAATGTCATCATACAACTATATGCAAAATTATGATTTCTATTGCACCAGTCTTTAAAGATGCAAGGAAGTGATACTGAGATGATTGGTACATTAAAATGTAGTTTGGATGGTGCAGTTGATCAAATACAGCAACTTAAAGCAGAATTAGAACAGTGCAGCACAGAAATGCAATATAAATGCAGTAATATGGGTACTGAATTGGCTAAAAAAGAGAAACAGTTTAGTGAAAGTGAGCAAGAATGAATACACATACAAGGGATTTTAGATGCAATAAAGACAAAAAAGACAGAGCATTTGATCAGTGCCAGGTGCAAATACATGAGTTGCAAGCCGTGATTAATAAGATTAGGGATGAGAATGCTAATCTTTGTCATGAGGCAGAACACTTCACGGACAGTGCGAGCATCTAGAACAGCAAATATTTAGTAAAAAATCTCAGGAAAGGTGACAAAACACTACATTCGATGGAGCTGAAGTTAACACCAGTTCTGCCCAAGGGAACAATGTACCAATAGCTATTCCTGTGGCCGGACCTGATTACAGCCCAATAGTGGGGTATGAATCACCAGCCAATAGTTACAATCATTCCTGCCCACAAGATAATAGAAATGAGCGACAGAATAATGCACATCAAAATGCAGC
Organism: Ambystoma mexicanum; assembly: GCF_040938575.1. Lineage (NCBI taxonomy): Eukaryota > Metazoa > Chordata > Amphibia > Caudata > Ambystomatidae > Ambystoma > Ambystoma mexicanum. The sequence goes on from NC_090930.1 coordinate 334,184,684, forward strand.
ATGTAGCCCTATCAAAATCATGAAGTCCATCAAAACTTTGATTAAACCATTCAGGAAGTTAGGCGATTGTTGCATGGAAGACCATTTAGAAACAGTTCACGATATATTTAAAGCTCTCCAGATACGTAGGGAACAGTATAGACCGCACATTCACCTAACACTTGATTCAGCAGCTGCTAGTTTCACTCGGGTCTCAATAAATAGGAACATTTGTCATGGGTGGACTTTGAGAAAGAGGTTAGACATCAGTTTTCACCTTACCAGTCGATACAAGATACAAAAAAAGCAGCATATACAATGACTGCAAAACCAGATATGCCCACTCGCCATTTCCTCCAAAATTTTAAATGAGTATTTTCACGCTTTGATTTGGCCTTTAAACCTACTTCTGTAGACTTTAAGACTGCATACATTTAAAGACTCCAAAAAGAAACTGTATGCTAGTTTATGTGTGAATCTGACAGGGAAAAATCACTAGAATGTACAAAAGAACAGGGGACCAAACTATATGAAGTAATCTATGGTCAAGAGAGGAAGGGGCTAACAATAAAGAGACAGAATAGAAATCTAAAGTCATACCAGCAATAATGGAGGTAAAATCTGCCAAAATGCTGCTTGAATCAGCCCAAACCCAGGAAAGAAACAACATGAAACCTAATCTAAGGGGCATGCCACCACAGAGGACACCACCCCATACTCCTATGTTCCAATCTGTTGATACCAGCAGTAGAGAATCTTACATTAGCCCTAGATATCTGGGCAATGCCCCCCGAGTGGGATTTGCTATCAGGGATTTCGCCCCGATATGTCAGGCATGAATAACAATCAAAGTCAAATGTACAATGGCCCGTACCAGACACTGGGGTCTCAGAGTAGATTTGACCCTAATACGATGGTGTATAGCCACCAAGAAAGACCATGTATGTGGATAGACATTTTCCACCAAATGAAAGATAAAATATGAACTATGTCCCTCGCCATTATAACCAATCACCACTGCCAGTCGACCATGGTCAAAGGATGGTCACTCCACATTCTCCACTTCCTGTGGCACATGAATTCAGAGGTAACACACATAGAAATCAATCACCTGAGAGGTGCCAGAATAGAACCAATCAGGGTAAATTTAACCAGTACTGGCCCAGGCCACAAAGAGAAGAATCCAGAGACATGGACAGGTTTACAATGCCTAGAGACCCAAGTCAAAATGTTGTCTGAACAAATAGGAAAGCTTTGTGCAGTTCAAAAACAGCAGCCAAGTAAAGGTACAGGATGCCATAGGAGTGATCTTATGCATTCTGACCAGAGCCTATTTAATAGTCCCTGCACTGATCACAACACAGAAGCGTATGAATCACTTTTGTATAACGGTCTTGAATCGCTTGCTGATTCAAAAATAAGAACACACATTAACGAAAGTGAGACAGGAATTCCAACACACGCAAAAGGGAGTGTGGTTCAATTTAGAGTTGAATCAGACTATTGAAGTGTTTGAAGATGAAGAACAAAAAGGGGAAAATGAACGGGAAAAACCTAAAGAACAGAGAGACAGATTCAAAAAGAGCATCCAATGTGAAAATAAATCACAAGACGGAGAGGTAGGACCAGTAGTTAGCATATCCTCCCTTTATAGTCAGAATACGGTTGAGCTCCAGACAGAAAATATGGTAGCTCAAAAGGAGGGTGCAGGTCAGCCACCTGAGGAGTATTTTGAACCACAAATAGTCCAGGAGACAGAAATAACAGACATCATGCAAAACACTGATAGGTGCCAGAAATTAACAGGCTGTCATATGGCACTTGTGAAAATGTTCAGTCAAAAAAGTTGCAGTGTGAACACTGGTATCTCAAGTCAGAGTGGCAGTCAGTGGCTACAATCCAAATGGGTTCTGACCCTAGGAAAATAGACAAAGGAGTTCAAAATGAAGTGGCCAAAAAGGAGGGAAAAATATCATTTCACATGCCCATGTGTTTAGCAAGGAGTAAAACAGAGCTAAGGAAGTGTGTCCTAAAATCAGCAAAAAGGAGCACCTGTTGTGTGTGCTCTGGGTTGAAAGACGGGTACTATGCGTCTATCCCTGTGGAAAAATAATGTAATTCATTTCCAATAATTGATACAGGTGCCCAGGCCATGATAATGTCAAAGGAGCTGGTAAAAAGTATCAACAAAGGGAGATCTCCACAAAATCACATAAAGATGAGACAAAACGCAGGTCCTGTGCACAACTTCAATGGTGAGGAAATACCTATTGAGGGTGAAACTGCATAAAGATAGGGAAGCATTGGATGAGACAGGAAGTATTGATCACATCCATCAATGAAATATCCTTTCTCAAGGGCTGAATTGCCTGAAGAGGTGGTTGCCCCTCATTGACGGGGTAAATGGGGTATTATGGTCTCCAGCCAAAAAAAACACTGAGACCTAAGTAAATAATGACACAAAACAACAGTGTAAGAGAATGCCATGCTGTGGCTAAATCAGAAAGTACAGTGGAGGTATATCTTCAGAATGTCTGTGTGTCTAGTGTCACTGTCATTCTCATTTGTCAGGGTGAAATGTGGGGTGAAAAACAGAAGCAGTTCCTGGAGATTTATTTGGAGTCCAAGAAAAAATGAAATTCATGAAAACACATTGCATTTTTACCTAAATGAAGAAAAATGCTAGCCAAATGTCACTCCGGAGATAAATTCCGAAAAATTCATTAACATTAAAACTATTGAGTCCTTTCAGATTTTTAGGAAGCATGTTATTGGAGGGCTACTGAACAAAAAGTAGCACTTACCTCCTCTCTCACATATCTGAGAATACTGCCAATTGATCAACTATGCTTATGCTTGTAAACTGTGTAAATTGTTTGTATAATGAAAATGTATATATCACACTATGTAACCACTTCATGAAGCACCCTTCTACCTCTGGGTCTGGAGCGCTATATAAATAAATAAAACAAACAAACAAACAAACCTTTCTGAAATACACATGAGAAATGGGCAGCCATGGAAGTTTCATTAATGAAAAAGTACTCCAGCAGATAATTGACAGGGAGGAGATCCCACAATTCAGAATAAAGAATCAACGCATATTTGGTCTGAATAATCCAGAATCAATGCAAAGGAATGTAGTAAGATGCATGTTAAAGATTACAATTGGTCCTAAGAGTATCCATCACAATGTTTGAATCGTGAGTGAGACGCAAAACAAATTTTACTTGGGAAATGACATCATGCACAGAATGTGCATGGTGTTAGACTTTCTAACTCAAAAGGATTGGTCCAAATTAGGAGGGGGCGCACCTGAATTTGAGGACAAAAGACAAGCGTATCATTGAGCGCAGATGGCACCATATGCAGTTGAATTGCAGGTGAGAAAGGTTGGTACCATTCCAGCAATCATCAGACAAGTTATTGTGGGCCTCATTACGAGTCAGGCGTTAAGGGGTTAACGGCGCCGTAAACGGCGCCGACCCTTAACGCCTGATTCCGAGGTCCCTTAGCGCCATGGTGAGTTTAACGCCTGCTTTTTGCAGGCGTTAAAATCCATGGCGCTAAGGGACCATGGTGCTAATTACGCCACCATAATTTACGGTGGCGTAATTAGCACCTTCCCCACTCCCATTATGCCCTATGGGGCAAAAATGGGAATGGGGAAGGGTAAAATGGGAAATTGGGATTTACCGCCCCACTCACCTTGGAATGGGGCGGTAAATCCGCCAACCACCATGGCGTAAACATAGTTTACGCCATGGCAGTAAAGTTACGACCCAGGCGGTAACTTACCGCCTGGGTCGTAATGAGGCCCGGTAACATTAAAATACAGAAAGGGACAACAGTTAAAAGATTCTGATGCATTAGTATGTCTAAATGAATCCATGAGGCAGCAAGGGCTAGAATGTGAATATTCACCACTGATAGAGATTGGGAGTGGACCCATTAAAATTCTGGTATACACTAAAGGGTGCCAGGACATTCATTTAGAAGAGAATTCAGCAAAAGAAATGGCAATACAGAAATCTTATTATACTACAGCATATTGAAATGGAAGTCAATGTTACAAAATATTTAATTGTGTCAACTCGCCAAAGAGATACAGCCACACAGTTAGAGGAAAGTACAGGGGTACCTCCATTGGAGGACTTCCCAGAGTTTTCTAAAATGGTAGAATAGCAAATTCAGGCAGCAGATGCATGCACAAATGAAGAAGAACAAGACCACTTGAGAACCATATTTATGGAATTCAAACAGGTGTTTGCCAAAGATGCATATGATTGTGGTTTAACTGCTTTGTATGTTGCCACATTGCCAGAAGGACATGGTAGGGAGCCCGTATTTGTGCAACAATATAGGTTACCTGGCCAGCTGAAATAATAAAAAATTTAGAATCTAGAGGAATGATTAGGCCCATTCATAGCATATCTAACACTGCCATATTAGGTGTGTTACAACCTAATGGCCAATGGCGTTTGTGTGCAGATCTACGAGAATTAAACAAAAGGGTACCTGTTTCAAGGTGGCCCCTTCCATTTATTGATCAGGGTGTAGCACAGGTTCACGGACCAAAGGTGTTTACCACAGGATCTTACAGTTGGATACCGGTGTGTACCACTGGCTGAAGATATCCAAAACATTTTTACATTTTATTTTGAAAATTTCACAATATGCGTGGTCCCGTACACCTTTTGGGTATGCCAATAGTGGGAGTGAGTTTGGGTTTTTCCTGAGCAAGGCGCTCCCAGATGCGGCTGAAAGGGGGACAATAGTTTACGTGGATTATGTGCTGATTAAGAATGAGAATGTAAAAAGCCATTTCAATGAGATTAGACATGTACTTAGCCAGCTACAGAAGGCTGGATCCAAAGTATCCTCAGAGAAAGCACAATGGTGTAAAAAAGGTGAACTTCCTAGGTCATGAGGTGACCGAAAATGGGTTACACCCGCAATAGAAGAAAGTGGAGGCGATAGATAAATGGAAAGATCCTACCAATCTGAAAGGGTTACAAAGGTTATTAGGTATGACAGGTTATAACAGGTAATTTATTGAGAACTATGCAGAGATTACACAACCTTTAACAAGATAACTAAAGCAGGGTGTACCCTGGAAATGGAAAAAGGAACAATGTGAGGCAGTGGCCAGGCTAAAAGAAGCCTCATGAAGGCGCTGTGTCTGGCATATTCAATAAAGAACCAGGAGTTCCTTGTAGAGGTAGGATTCACTGATCAATGCATAACAGCTGTGTTATATCAAAAGCACGATTTGAATAACAAAACTATTGCATGTGCCAGCAAGGCCTTGTCACAAGTAGAATCTAAGTTCGCTGAACGTGAAAAAGCACTTCTAACCACTGTCTGGGCGTTGCAGCATTTCCATCCTATAGTTCAAGGGGAAAAAGTAATTATTGAGACAACTCATCAGCCCCTGCAGTTTCTGCAACGTAAGAGAATCAGATCCGGGAATTTGGCCCAGTCCAGAATTATTTCCTGGACGTTAGCACTTTAGGAATTTCCTGGGAAAGAAAGATATGGACAAAATAAGCCTGGTTGCACAAGAGCTAGCAGACTTGCATGATTGTGCAGCTGAATGTGCACCTGAGGAAACAGAACTAGAATCAAGTTTGAATAAATTAGAGCAATCCTCACACAATGCTTTCAATAAAGAAATATGTAGGGAATTACCAACTGTGTATGTAGATGGTTCTACGTACTATGTAGAAAATAATGCAGAAAAAGAGCTTGTGGCAGGTATAGGAAATATCTGGTTTAAATGTGACAACATACCAAGGGTAAGCATGAGGATTGGTTCTAGAAGCAGTCAGGTGGCAGATCTGGACACCATTTACAAAGCTGTTTCTACAGCGGTGGAAAACAAACTCAAAGATATAGTTCTAGTAACTGATTCTGATTATGCACAAAATAGTTTTGTAGACTATTTAACTGGCTGGAAGGTAAAAGGCATGCTCACCTATAACAGGAAACCACTTAAAACATAGCAAGAAGATTCAAGCCATAGACAAACTTGTATTAGAAAATGATTTGGTAATACACTGGCCAAAATACGTGGACATTTGAAGACGGCAGTTGAGGACACATGGGGAAATGACAAGGCAGATCAGTTAGCCAAAATTGCAGCTGTGACGGGAGAGTTGTTCCCTATTGAGCACCTGCTTGGTAGAATACAGGTAGATGCGATAACACGCTCCAACACTCCTAAAAACAGTTGAGCAGCCTGTGGTGCAATGGTGTTTTGACACTCCAGATCAGGACCTGATCAAAGCACAAAAGGAAGACCTGATTTTAAACCTATTCTATAATCATTTGTTAGATGCAGAGCAAAATCTGACTGAAGAGTATTGTAAAGGCAAATAGAAAGTGAGGGTGTTGCTAAAAATAAAAAGAGAATTAGGCTACAAGATGGACTGATGGTTAGGGAATCTGTGACAGGTCAGACAATGGGTAGTGCCCTTGTCATTTCGGGGATTGATGTTACATCATGCCCAGGACACAGAGGTTCAGAGAAAACTTGGGACATTTTTAAAGATTATGCTTATTGGCCACACATGTTCATAGATGTTGAACTATTCACCAGAGGGTGTCAAGTAGTTTCAACTACTCATAGAGCACTATTAATGAAAAGGGGTTTGACCCTCACATAGACTGATTTTCAAATCAACTATGTTGGTACTGTAAAAAGATCAGCAAGAGGAAACAGGTATATGCTAACAGTAATTTGCTTAATGTCCAAATGGGTGGAGTGTATTTAAGTACTGGATTGCAGTGCGAAAACAGCAGCCATGTAAATAATATTTTTTCCAGATTTCGTTTACTTCAAAGGATAGAGTCAGACCGGGGAAGTCATTTCACTAGTGCATTCATGACAAAGTTATGGCAGATTTTGGGCGTGAACCGAAAACTACACATTTCATACCAGCCTTCCTCTTCAGGGGGATTGGAACGATGTAATGAGTGGATATGTTAAAGAAATTTGTGGCTGAAGCAGATTCTAGTTGGGACCTTCCATTGGCATTAATGGCCATTAGGTCGACTCCTGCTAAATCAACAAATCTCAGCCTTCATGAAATATTGACAGGAAGAAAAATGGTGCAGCCTCAACATTTACTTTACAAGACAAACGAGCAAGTCCTTGTAAATGCATCCACAATTCAATAATATGTGGAAGAGTTGAGGAAGCACTTAAAACATGTGTTAGCATTTGTGCTGCAGAATTTGGAAAAAGCCGATGATGGTGCAAAAACATTTTATGATATATGATATGAAGGCATCTGTAAGAGAATACGAGGTAAGAGATCAGGTATATACATTTATTTTGGAAAAGGGAAAAACACAAACTAAGAATTTCTTGCGGCAAGGGCCATATAACATTACAGATAAGGTTAGTGTACAGGATTAATAAAAAGGATGGTGAATTGACAGTGAAGCAGTTTTTCCATGTTAATCTGGGGGTGGTTGTAATAACTGGGGGGCTGTGAGTTACAGGAGTTTATTAGCTTAGTATGCACATGTAGTGTTAGGGGGCTTTATACAGAAACAGAGAAATAGAAACACATGCAAGCAGTGGTTTTCAGCCAGGCATGCACTGATGAAAAATGCACACATCCAGGAACAGAGAGCACATGTTTAAAAGTATTTCATTTCAGGATAATATTGCATTTGACTGAATTTGCACCAAATTCAGTGACTAATATACATGAACACACTAAGTCAATGCATTCTATCTAACAAATTGAATCCCATATGCTTAACATGGAGTGCAAAATTAGTTTACATGGAAATAAATGTTCTGAATCCAAATTTGAAATGCATGTGGTTCTGTTCAATGAGATGTTTAAAGGTGCAGCATAGCAGAATCTGTGAATATGAAATATGTGCTGCTAAAGAAGGCCTGTGTGTCATCAATCTGCAGGTAAAAGTTAATGCAAGGATGATCAAATGGTTAGAATTAGACATTGACATTATTTTACCACACATCTATGATCAAATTTTACCAGCACTGGAAGTGTTCTCGACTCTCTCAATGGGTAAACCTCCCAAAATCTTAGAGGTTTTTGAAGATATAACTAAAAGCTTGTTTGTGCTTTGTTTAAATGTTAAGAAACAGATATAAAGGCCCTCCTCTTGGTATGATGGGAATTACCTACGGGTGAAGAGGGCTGTAATATCTTCATCCATGAATGTCTAGGTCAGAGGCTTACAAGCTTTACGAGATACTAGGATTGCATAAAAAAAGGTGATCAAGGAGAAGGAGGATCACACACAAGAGCTCTGGGGAAAAATGTGTGTAGCCATTAGCTCAAAAAATTAATGGAACTTCTGATTACTTTTTGTCAAAGGCAAACCTCCAGAGCAAGGGCTGATGGAGGGATATTTCCTAGAGGTCATGTGGTATGAATTTTTCCTGGGCTTCCCATGAGCTGGTTGTTCAAGGATGATATACCAAACCCCCACCTCCCCGGCATACTCCCAAGACGACATATACCACCCACTGAAGCAGCCCCACAAACCATAACTGGATGACATCACTAAAGTAATCATGAAGAGGCGACATGGCTGAACACAGACGTAGAGGCATGCACTGCTCACTGACACCTAAAAGCAACTACCAAGAAGAGCCATGAATATAAAATGTAAGCCACATCTGCATTGAAATGAATGAATGAAATGAATGAAAGACATTGGGAAGGCTTAAAACACAGGGAGAGCGCTGACACACTGATTTCCCTGAGAAATGCAAAGCAGAGCTGGCAGAGCGGGCAGTGCAATCACTGTGCTCAACCGTGCCAAGGACCCTGGGAGACAGTGTTCTTGTCAGCAGAAGGGATACAACATCTGCAAGGGCTGAGAGCTGAAATTATTCATAAATGCAAGCAGAGAGCTGAATTACGAATTTCCTACACATGTGATCTAAAAATGGGGAACAAGGCCTTTTCATCTGAGGCAGGCAGAAACTGTTGTTCCCACCAAACTGAAGACAGAAGATGCACAAATATAACATAGCATGAGGCGGGAATGGGTCACACATGATTTTAATGAATCACAAAACAGTGAATGAATTTTTAACAAACCCAAAATATTTATGTTTTTCGGGGGTGTTCCCCCAAACCCTCTTTTTTTTATCAATACTTTTACCCCACCCCAAAACTATTTCCTTTTCCAACCCCATATATAACGTTTTTTTACAAATTAGTAATGTCTTTAGACGTTTTGGGTCTAAAAATTCAATTATTTATTTTCAATTGAACAAAATAACTGCATACTGTGGGAATGTCCTTGCTCAGGGCCAGAGACGTCAGATAAGTGGTGACTTTAATGGGAAATAGGTGGCACCCTGAAGCCATGCTCTCCAACCATTATTGTGATCATATGCTGGTCATTTTCACAAGCTGAGAAGGCCAACAATGGCCTCCTGCGGGTGGTGCCAGGCAGAGCTACCAGATATGGCCAGGCCATTTAGATCACCTGTCTCCTATATTGTGTAAATGTGTCTATACTGTTCATCCGATCCAAGAATGTAACTTATGGTTGTGATGTCACAGCAACATAAAACCTCACTACCAGCCTGTAATCAGTTGAGAATACACTGGAACTGCAGAATTCCATGTGCCTATCCCTGCTTGTGGAGATGTATTAATAAAAGCAGTAATTTGTCACATTCCAGTTCTTGGCACCAAGGATTTCCTTCGAGCCAGAATCTGGTTTCCAAATTCTGCTTCAATTTGCCAGCAGAGGATGGCTGCTAATGCCTTCTTCGACACATGCCAAATCCCCTGCATTCCTGCTTGCTCCCCGTGGGGGTGATCAGAAGGTGGGGGTGGCAAGATGTGGGAGTGACAGCCAGTCCGAGAGCTTCAGAAGTTCCACAGAGTTGTAAGTATGGGCCCAGAAATCTGGTAAATATCGGTGGGGGAACAGCTATGTTTTTTTTTTCAGTGGTTTTGTGTTTCTGTGTAAAGGTTACCCGTTCTTAAGGCAGTCAGTTTGGGCAGTCAGCTTAGACAGTCAGCTTGGTTTACGGTTGGAAAAAGAAAAAAATATTATAAAAAGGTAAACCGTAACCTTATGTTTATGGATGAAAAATATTAAAAATTACACATAACCTTTTTTTTGTGAGGTAGGCAACTTAGCTTGATTCATGGATGAGTATATGGTGGTTTACTAGGGTATATTGCTTAGCAGAAGAAGCTACCTAATATTGCTGAAGGCGTTTTCCTGATTTTCTATTTGAAATGTAACCCTGTAAGGCGACAATACAGAGGAGGGACAACATGATTTCTTGGTTTACCCTGTTAGGAGATGGGAAGACGCCTGTAAACATGTTATGTTTGTATTGTTATGTTTTGGGTGTATTATGGGGTTTGAGATTTCCCTCAAATTATTGGCATTTTCACTCAAATTATTACAGGTTTTTTCTTTGTAGGGTTTGTGATGTCACATGTAGGGTTCGTGAATAGGACTTAAAATGCTCAAAAGGTGGCAGATTCTATTTCAGTAAATTGTGGCTTGAATTGACTCGAGGAGCACATGAAAGACTTGTGCATTGACTTTGAGGGCAGAGAACATAGAGGTTGGTGTGTGGAGCACACTCGTTTGGATGCTGGTGAGCAGGAGAGGCTTGTTGTGATTTTGAGAGTATTGGTTCAAAATTTGTGGCAATTGTGAAATGCATTGTGACCCATAGTGAAGCACATAATTGTTGCTGAATGAAAAACATATTGAGCTTTTAAAGCTTTGCAAATTGAAAATAGTGTGGCACGATTGGGGTGGACTTGAGAAGCATGTGGAAGAATGATGGACTGGCCTAGGGCAGAGGTCAAAGTGAAGGTGGCTCACGGTGTGTGTTGAGTGCATTTGAACAGTGGTGTGAGTGTGTGTTTTGAGTGCATATAAACATGCAGTGTGTGCTCAGAAATAAAGTAATTAAGTAATAGTGTGTGTGTCTTTTTTCTCCATGCTCTCTCTTTCGCTCTCTCTACATCTACCTCATGCCACATCTGTCCGTATCTGTGTTTTGTCTGTGTGTCTAAAAGTACTGCTCTGCTATGCACAGCTCTGTCTACAGAAAGGCAGAAACTCCTGTGTAGAACAAATTGTTTTTTTTAAGGTCTTGAATGGAATTACCTTCCTGTGAGCAGGCACTGGGTAGCCACAGGAAGTGAGTGAGGGGGGAACTCAGATTGGCAGAGTTGGCTTTAGCCAACTCAGAAGGCAATGGTGCATACAGCTGCCTTTCCAACCTATGTTTTGGGACAACATTAGAAAAAAATTGAGTAGGCAACAGGAAAAAGCATTGAGCACCTTGGTAGACAATTAAAGTTTGATAATGGTGCCAGCCCCCAAAGAAGCAACGTGTTTAAGTGACAGCGGGTACATAGTATTTGAATATAGGAAGAACAGAGTTTGTGTATGTCAATGTTGATTACATGGCAAATGATGGCAATGTGACTTCTAATGCTTTGGGGAAAAAGTATATGAAATTCAGGCATTGTAAAGTGCAAGGTAAAGGAGACACGGTTTGCTGGCAAGGATCGGGAGGTAACTAGACAGCGGTGCAGAGACGGAACGCTTTGGAAAAGGTGAGGTTTTGGAGGGCTCCGATGAAGCGTAGGGGGCTCATGACATGTTGTCTGGGAAGCAGAAGAGAAAAGGACTATTAAGTGAATTAAAGAAAAATGACTCCCTTTGTAAGGATGTTATTTTAGCTGCTTATCACACAATGTTGCACATTTATATTAGAATAAATAGTAAGCACACATCACAAATTCTGAATCTGTAACTTCATTATTTTATTTTTAAAGAAAAAAGAATGCATTGCAAAAATACGTGGTGTAATTGCCATTCTCTGCACATAGCAATACACTTGATACATTAATCTATTGGCAACCAGCATGACTCCATTTGGAAAAGGTTCTAAAAAATAAATGAAGTACATATCTTTTATCACCAGTATGACCAAAAGTATGACGTAAAAGTTGACATATATTCCATGTTTTTGAATTATTTTGAACAATTCATCAGGGCAACCACTTGTTGAAGAAGAAAATAGCATTCAAGATTTGTCTATATATAAGAATGCACTCGTCAAACCCATATTTTGCGGGATTTATTGGCTTGCCAAATAATAGCTAAGCAGTCATCTGTAAAGCTCTGCCCCACTGTAGTAACTAGACATCAGTTCTTGTGTGGGAGTTTAAAACATGTATCTGGGACTGCAGACTCTCCTTTTACCAATTTGTGATCTGAGGTGCATACGGTGAGCACAGGGAAAAATAGATTGGAAAGGCATGAGACCTGGTTCAGTGTTAATTGAAAAAGGAAAGCATCTTGGACATTGCATGAAATAAATCACCATCAGATTGGCCCAGAGCACAGAAATTGCCAGCTCATCAATGAAGGAGCCACACAACTGCAAGGCCAAGGCACTAGGTGTAGGAGAAGAGAAAGAACTCATTAAAAGGGGAGTAACATTCTGCTCATTATTTTAGTATGGCTTTTTGTCCCCATTTGGTCTCTGCAGGACAAATTAATTCAGCTCAGTGATGTACCCAGGGGAAGAAGAACAGCAAGGGCTGGAAAAGGACTATGTTTTTATTGTTTTTGTTTTGTGCTTTGTCTCTATCAAGTGGTTAAGGAAAAAATAGGACAGCCAATGCTTTAGAGAAATTAGGAGAGCAGTGACATAATGAATGTCCAAGCGAATAACAAAGGAGGACAGGGACAAAAGAAAGAACTTTGGAGTGGCAACTTTTAAAAGAAATACAAAAACTAAATAATTACCAATGGTCTGATGGATCTGATGGGTCTCGCTAGTACTACTGGAGCATCACTTAAGTGGCATCCCCTGCTCGTGGTGGCAAGAGTCACCCATTGTACATTAAAATTAACATTTTGTGTTTAAGATTATGCTTTATTCTGCTGTCTCTACTTCTGTCCCCTCCCAGGAGTAAGAAAAGAAACAATGTATTTTACCTGTATTATGCACCTGAATGAACATTTCCCCTACATTTCTGCAGTAATGCTCTGACCCCTTATTAGTGTTGTGAAGGGATGAAGCAACCCAATAGAGCATCATTATCAATTAAAAGTACTTGTATGACTAATTTGGCTCACACCACTAACGACATATAGAACTAGCAAATACCTGTGTGTAGAGGGAGGCTACAGCAGAGGGCTGCCACATGTGGTCTCCCACTTCCCAGGCCCGCATCTCCATGCAACGAGTTGGTGGTAGATCCCTTTCTTTGGCTGGGGCCTCCTTGTGGAACAGCCTCCCTGCCTCTCTGAAAACTGAGGAGAACCATCTCCGGTTCTGGAAGCACCTCAAGACCTTCCTCTGTGCTTCTACTTTCTCTCCTCCTCTCCCCTGTTGAACTCCTGGATGAGACTGAAAATGACTATATACTAAAGAAAGGACAAGGTATTTTTTGAAAGAGGGCAGGGTTGGGTCCCTTATTAATTAAACAAATTATACAAAGAAATTCTCTCACCTCTTAGTTATTCCCAGAAGGTATAGACCAAATAGGTCTAACTACATGAGGATTGACATACACCCTCCCAACTTTTCTTACTTACAAGACAAACAGTTATATTGTGTGAGTATACTAATTGAAACCTCACACCTATGGTACACAAATAATATATCATTTTATTATACAGCAATAATCATTAAAAAAAAGTTCATATTAGTACAAGTCAAAAACGCTCCAATAACAGTAAGTAGTGTCATGAGAAAAAAAAAGGAAAACATATATAAATACACAATAAGAAAATAAATCTCATTATACAAAAAACCTATAACGTATACATTGAATCACCCTAGTGTTGACAACCACAAACAAAAAATGGTAACAGATACACAAAAAACAAATGAATATTATAAATCAACTAAAAAGACACAATCACTAAAACTAGCATTTCAAACAATCAACAATATTGATGTCTAGTACTGTAACCCACAAACTCATGAAGGGGTTCTTAAATTCAATTGATCTATTTAGCTATTAATGCATTGGTAGAACTGCGGAACTAATTATACAGTATTTTCTTTAACCCGACATGTTTCATTCCCAAGAAAAAAATGTATATCAATAAAAGGGAAATTCATCAGGTTTCAACAATCACTGTGTCAATAGTGTTGATTCTACAGAGCTGTGGTTCCAGCGCTGGGATCACGACTTGTGATATAATCAATCCTCAAGGAGTTCACAAACTGCCTTTAAATCTGCAGTTACCTATGGGAATAATACAACAATGTGTAAATTAACCTGCTGTCTATTACAGCAGTCTCCTCACCTAAATTGTGTAAATACAAAAGGCGGGGCTTACCACGAGTCAGTCCGAAGTCATTAAGAACTGTGGTTGCCAAATATAAAAATATAAAAAGAAAACTCATGTGCACAATGAAACTGAGACTGAAACTGCACTGGTCACCTGGCTACCCTCTATTCTCGGGCCCATGTCACCTACCCGCCCGTTGCACACCTGCACTGCCCTTTGGCAACTCTTGCACTCTGGGATGTTTCTGTAGCCCTACAGCCCCCTACCAGCACTCGACAGCTGATGTCTGCACTTAGCTTGCACCTGGCACCAGCTGGCCTCACCTCGCATTTATTGTTCTTATTTATTGTTTTATTTATCTACTGTCTATCTTATGTATTGCACTTTTCCCCTTCCCCCCTGCACTTGTGCGATCTCAATGTCACTTGGCCTAGTAAGATCCTTGTCTCTATTTCCCTCTGTTCCCCTCCCTTGTCACATTGTGCCTTGAAACACTTGTATATAGGCACGTTATATATGTCATATCATATCATATCATGAGTAACCAGACTTATGTGGTGGTTCTAGAGAAAGTAGGCTGCGCTACGATGAATGACACAGAAGATATTGCCCCGTGAGGAAAGTTACATGAATGCATGGATAGTGATAGAGGATTTCCTCAAATGCAGATGACCTGATACAATACATACTGAAAGGCCCAGACAAAGGAAATGTAACACAAGGGGAATTGAAGTGCACCAAGAAGGGAAACAGAGAGGTGGGAGGACTGCTGGCATGTTGCAAGAAACAACAGCTATCTGTATGTGGACAAGAGTTTGCAAGAGAAGAATGGGTCGAAGGCTGCTGGGATGCATAGCACAAGTGCTCCTGGCAGTTCCAGTGGATATGGTGCAGAGAGAGAAGGATGAATACATGAAGGATTCACAAGGAGTTCAAGCGCCTTACATGGGTAGAAATCAAGGAAGGCCTCTGTCCAGAAAGCACCTTAAGAGCAATGCCACTACATTGCTGGGATGAAGGTTTAGTAAGGATTGGAGTGACATCTCAAGGGTACATGGCACAACAGGAGGCCAAAAAATGCCACCCAAATGGAGGAGAAAATATAAAATGCTGCCATTGGGCACTCCAGCCTTGATGGTAACCCAGAAAGACAGAAACATGGATGGATTCCACAAACTGGATGCACAGTGGAGGAATAAGAGGTCGGAGGGGGAAGAGGTCACTGAAGCTGAGCAAGGTAAAGAGGAGAAGATGACCCGGAAAATGAACACACCCAGAAAGAATTCAAGCGACCTGAGGGGGGTGGCAAAGATGTGGAACCACAAGACATCCATCAGTGGGGAGGGGCTATGAGTATTTGTGGTTAATACTGTCTGGACCAAAGGCGAAGTGTTGAGGTAGACTCAATCCCCCTGGCATACAGCCAAGATGACAGATGCCACCCGCTGAAGCATTCCCACATACCATAACTGGATGACATCACTAAGGTAATCATGAAGAGAGAGGTGACATGGCTGAGTATACACATAGAGGCAGCTAGTTGCAAAGGAGTACACTGCCACCTAAAAACAATTATCATGAACAGCCATGAAAACAAAATGGAAGCCAAAGCTGCATTGAAAAGAATGAAAGGTGTGCTTGTTACGCTCACCTGGCTCCCACAGGGGTGTCGAGCGGAACTGGACAGCCACGGTCTCCACCAACGTGATGCGTAGTGCAGAGATGACTGACTGGACTGGCCCACCTAGCTTCATCTGCTTGACCCGTAGAAGTAGTCTCCTAAAGATGGGGAAAGGGAATTAGCCACCCGTGGATTTGAGTATTAACACCTCACTGCGTCCCCACTTATCACTTCTGACATTCCCTTTCACAAAGCTCACCTTATAGTTTTGTATGATGAGCTCTCCATCCTGCGAAGAATGCAGCGGCGCGTTGATGGCCAGTTACGTCACTGGCTTGAGGATATTGGAAGAGTTCTGGACAAATCTTGGCTCCAAACCTCCGGGCAAAAGGCTGTAAGTATATAGTTCTAATGAGTTCAAAATGTCCGATTAATCACTCTTGTCCAATTCCTTGTTTCTTTTGCAGCTTGGACCCAAAAGATGACTGTCTTTTGGCAGCTGAAAGCCAAGGTTTAACTCGCTGCTTTCTCTTTTCTTGCAGGTGCAGCATAGGAAGATTTGGCGTGCTGGTGGATAATACCTCCTGCGGTAAAATCAGGTAAGCATATGGTGGCAAGAGTTTGTTCCCTTGGTTCACCTTGTTGTTTTCTTGTTCCCCTTAGGTGCTGGAATGCGGCAACCAAGTGGTGGAGACAGCACCGGATCGTAAAGATGCTACGAGGAACGGTGAGTATGGCGCGGCGCTGCTGCTGGCGATGCAACGCGTTTAAAAGGAAGTCTGTTTCTGGTTCAAAGATGCGCTGAATCCAAAATCAGATAAGAAATCCAGTAAAGTTCTTGTTCTAACCTTTCTTCTTCTTTCCCTTCTTTCTAGGCGCTCTGGTCTCGAGGCGGGCATGGCAGGATGCTGGATGCTGACTGCAGACACGGTGAGCGTTACGCTGCTGGATGCAGAGTAACGCAAAGCATGTGCTGCTCTTTGGGCGTGGTTTTAAATAGCCTTCAAAGTAGTCCCAGGTAAGTATTCCTCCACAGCCACACCGAGTAACAAAATAGTCCCTAAAATAAAATAATCCCTTCAAGCCTCACATGGGCTTGGATGCTTGGACCATAATTTGCGCCACAACTGTGCACTGCTAAGACTAACACCCAGGTTGTGGCGTGAGCTATGGTATCTTAGCTTACCATAACTGGCAAATTTCTGGGGTTTTTTGGTTTTACTTAGAACCATAATGTCCCAGTAACAAAGTTTTTTTCACTGAATTTCATAGGTTTTTAGTAGAGCAACTTAACTATAACGTCCCTTTAACAACTTTTTATACTGAATTTCATAGGTTTTTAATAGTGCAGCGACTGACAAGGGCAGTCTGCAGTACCTGCACGCTGTGTTGGTGCATGAGTGACTCTTCCTGTTCTATTGTTGGAGGTGTGTGCTCGGAGGCGGGGACCTGATTCCTCCACCCTTTTTCTTTGCAGTCCTCCGCGAAGCAGACCGCGAAGGGACTGACAAGGGCAGTCTGCAGTACCTGCACGCTGTGTTGGTGCATGAGTGACTCTTCCTGTTCTATTGTTGGAGGCGTGTGCTCGGAGGCGGGGACCTGAGCCCTCCACCCTTTTTCTTTGCAGTCCTCCGCGAAGCGGGCCGTGAAGGGACTGACAAGGGCAGTCTGCAGTACCTGCACGCTGTGTTGGTGCATGAGTGACTCTTCCTGTTCTATTGTTGGAGGCGTGTGCTCGGAGGCAGGGACCTGAGCCCTCCACCCTTTTTTTCTTTGCAGTCCTCCGCGAAGTGGACCGCAAAGGGACTGACAAGGGCAGTCTGCAGTCCGCGGGCCCGCGTGTCTGCGGGACATTCTCAACAAACTTTCATTAACTTTTAACAACGGAAACTCCGCCTCACATATCAACTCGATTGGGCAGACCTAGGACGGAGCCGGTGGGCCGGCGCATGGCAGCCACGGACGAGCCCGCAAATCGGAAACTTGGTCTGGAGGAGCAGGAAAAGCTCTCGCTCAGAAGCTCCAAATCCCACCTGCCGAGCCGTTCCAAGGACTGTGCGATCTCACCGGAAGGTGTGGAGCAGCCAGCAACCCAGAGACTGCAGCGCAATACCCGTATTAAGCACGCGGGCAAACTGACACAGGCAAACATCATGCGTCCAACCGAGCTCAACGAAGTAATTGACTTTATGTTTCCCCCGATAGAATCTTTGGGCCTGGATTGTTCGCCGTCTCCCATGGCTGTTAATACGGGACAGGAGTTACCTCCTTTAGAGCGAGACTCTCCAGGGGTCGCTTGCCCCGCCACTCCCGGTACTCCCCACTTACCTTTAAATAACCCTAAGGTCCGAGGTCTGGATAAGGATCTGGGCCGCCCCTCACCTTTGGAGTCAATTCCATCGTTTAGTCAGGTGGTGCAGGAGATTGAGTCTGGCCAGTCCAAGACCCCCTCATGGGACTCCGAGGGGGAGGGGACGCTGCCCAGTCTACCTGGTCCTTCTTCGGACCCTGTCTCAAGTCTCGGTGACAGGGAAGTACCCCGAGCAGGCCCCGCTGCGCTAACACTCCCGGGGGTGAAGGTGGTGATTATGCTTCATAACATTGTGGGAGCGGAGATCTAAAGACGCCCCCGGGCCCAGATGTTCCCCAACCCTCTTCCAAGTTGTTTGATCCTGCATGTGAAGAAGGAGGGGAGGAACATAGGGGGGTAGTGAGCACTGGGGCCGCTTTGGAAGAAGGTGGTGGCCAGGTTATTTTGTCTTCTTCCCGGTCTGAAAGTCCAAAGCGCAGCCCTAGACCATTGATAACCTTGCATACCTCACCAAGTGTTCACCCCATTGCCTCACACGATCCTGTCGCCTTACCAGTAAGTGCTAACCGGAACCTTGGCAGCATGCTGAAAACCTCGGGAGGCAGTCAAAAGATGATTTCCCGTAGGACGGCGAGGGCTAAAGCCCCGTATAAAGGAGGGCAGGCGGGATGCAAAAGACCAGCAAACCCTCACAGTGTGAAATCTATGTCTACACTGAAAGAGTTCTTTGGCAAAAAAATACAAATGAAAGGAGAAGGTTGCCAGGACGTATCAGACGCGGAGCTATTGGCCATATTCGAAGATACCGCCACGCACCTCTCAATCTTGAACTTTCCTCTCAAGACGCCTTTGGTGACAGAAAAAACTGCTAGTAAGTCACTGCTACTGATCCCTAAAACAACAAAGATGGGATCCGATGCCCCGATGGGGAGGAGCGTAATAGAGCCTATCCCTTGTGGTGGAAATAGCGGCCTGCGGAGTATGAGGCCTATCGCACTCCAGCTGTATGGACATGCAAGCAGGGGGATCAGGGCCACCTGGGAACCCAGGGGGGTGATACTTTTGCCCCCAGCCATGGAGATCGGCTCCCCTGTGACACCTAAAGTGACCGTACCCACCCCTCTCTGGCCTTTAAATGCCAGCCTGGAATCGCGCACGGGGGGTCCTCCTCATGACAAAAGTGTGGGGCATACCCAAAACTGTGACTCCCCCGTGCCCCTAAGACGTTTAAGTGAAATTGCATCCAGACCAGCGATTGAAACCCCCTTTAAAAAAGTGGACCCTATGACCATTCTATCCACAGTTACTATCGTGCTGGCCCCATTTGGGAAACTATATGAAGCAATTAATGATACCCTAAAAGATCAAACCACTATGATTGCATACATGCATACTAAACTGTCCTATTTAGAGGGGTCCATCTCTGCTTCTCAACAGCATAGGGGCGAAGACTCAGGGTGCTCGAGTGCTGGGAGTAATGCAACCTCATTGGCTCAAGCAGCCACCTCCCAACCGGGTTTGGTAACTAGGCCTGTTTGTGCCCAAGGTACACAAACGATCGAATGGCCTTGCCGGAGGGAATCCTCCGCGATGGACTCAGGTTCTAAGCTCTGCCCGGAAGAGGGGCTAGCCGGACGGCCCCCAGATCGGCTCATAAAGGGGGATCAACCTCAGACTGGCCTGTCAAGTAAACATCAAATTAAAATGGATCGGTGGCCTTTGCCCTTCCAGAAAATGCAGCTATTCAACCTGCCGCAAAAGTAATAGATTTCTCTACAGTGAAAATTCCTTCCACTTTTGAAATCTTCCAACACAAAGGACAAAGTGAACCGGTCCGTAAACGTAATAAGGCCTTGAACCGCAATTCCTCTCATCAATCCTCACACACAGAGAAGCCCGAGATCAGAGGGTCAAGTAACAGAGAAAAAGATACTCCTCCAACGCAAAACCGGCAAGTGTTTAAACTAAAGCCTCCGGACAAGATGCGGTCGGCCCCTCTGAGTACAGACAGGTCGCGAGAGGTCTCCTGTAGTTCAATTGATCTAATGAACATGAGTATGTATATGGTTGAGAAATCCGAATCAGAAATTCCACTGGCCTTCCAGCAAAAAAGGAAAAAAAAACAGAAAGTCGTGATAATAGAGAAGTGGAAGAACCGAAATCAAAGGCCCTGCTCCATGACTCTCCCTCGACTTTGCCGCGGACCTCGGAAAAGGCGAATCTGCATCAAAGAAGGCCAATCAGGATGTTGGCCCCCGGGGGAGGGTAAGGGGCAACAGGGGAGAAATCAAGGTGAAGGTCACCTCCGAGATCCACAGAAAAGATCTAGCCCTCCAGCGTCGAAAATACCTTGGGCACAGCAAGACAGAAAAAAGGACAGGAGTCCTTCTATGGATAAAACTGGATCCCGTCACAGATCCAGGGTGGACGCTCCGAGGGGGCCTACAGAGAGGCCAGATGACAGAGAAAACTGTGCAAATTACTCCCCTCCGTCCACACGAGAACATAGGACGTCAAGAACATTCAAACTGCAAAGGACACAGGAAAAACAGGATATTTGGACATTGAATCGTAAGTCTTTATTCAAACTGTTCCAGGAGTGTCGTCTGTCCCAAATTGACATCACAAAAGATATAAACATTTTGGAACCTAATCCTAATGGAAGAAAATACAGTTTGTTCCTACATATAGGGTCAAATCATATCCAAGAGCAAATCTGGAAAGCAAGAGGCATACTGCACAACCTTGGTTTTGACCTGATAAAAGCAGTAGAGGGTAAAACATTGTCCCTGTCTCCTCAGGAACGGGCCCTTCATCGTCCGTCAATATCCCGGTTTAAACATCAGGAATTTGAACGAGGCTCTCCTCTTCATAGGAATACATCTAGGGATAAAGCTCACAGTGAAAACGTTGAAAACTGGACTTTTAGAAAAACTCACATCCCCAGTATTCGACATGATGCGCACAGAAGAAGAAGCCCGGAGAGGTGTCACTCTCTGGTAGCACACTCTGTCCCCAAGTCAACCCGCAGAATTTTTCAACGTGTGGATAAATCGGATGAGGCAACGAAGCATGGTAGAAGCCCCGCAAGGAAAACAGCTCCCTGCGATGAGGGAACTAAACACATCAGGGGCTCCCTGAAATCTCATGTAAGATGGCAGTAGCCACCAGACGGCCTTTTCTGCGACTCCCCCCGGAAGGAGTCGGTTTCCTTGGAAGCTTCCGAGGTGATTTTGAAATTAGGATTGTGGAACACCAGGGGATTTGCCCACTTAACCATCACATCAGACGTCAATTTTGGGAGTTTCGACGCCTTATGTTTGCAAGAAAAATGGCTAACTGAGTCACCAACGTTGGACGATTTCAAATGGCTCACTCTCCGGCCCACAAAGGGGGGAGGGGCAGGCCTAGATCTGGTCTTATTACTGCCATAAGAGTGGGATCCGGTTTGGCACTGTCCAAGGTACTTATGGCCTCAGAATTTATTCTGGCGACAATACTGGAGTGGGAAAGGCCGGAAAGCCTTTCGGAGCCTAATCAATGTGCAGAGATCCTGCTGATTAACATCTATTGGAACCTGAAGCGAGTGACAAACGACTATTTCCTCGCTCAAATCGAGTTCCTAAGATTTATCTCAGTGTTCCAATGCACCCCAAAGCAGAAACAGCCTGTGGAACAATTTACTGAATTCAAGAGAGATGCATACCCTCAAGCAGTGGGACACTGTGGTGACCGAAGTCATCCCCACTTGCGAGAGAGAGGACCAAGAGGCAACAATTGATTACATTCAGGTTTCCCGGAGTCTATTGCCGGGGCTTACATCTTTTTCAGTTAGCAGGACGCAGCATAGTGATCACAACTTGCTAACATTTTCGTGGTACTCACGAAGAAGAGAGGCGGCTCACAGTACTCCAAATCTAGTAGTGAATCAGAGCGGCATAAGGCTAAGATTGTCAGAAGTAGCCATCACCAACCTCACCAAGCAATACAAACAACGAAGCACGGTTGAGCCCTCTAACCCGGCAAATTCAGTCGACTACTCGCCTCTCCTGACAGTGTACCAACGGAAAAAAGGAGTGGTGAAACTGGGAAATCAGGCTCCACTACATGTATACAATATGCAGCTGGTGGCACGAAGAAAGTGGGTCAGAAAATTACAACGGGAGACGGCAAAATCAATCTCTATAAAAAAGAAGGAAGAAGCCATCACTGCAGCAAAATCCTATAAATGCTGGTTGAAATCATCAAAAGCACAGAGGACCCAGGCAGACGCGGAAAATATGCTCCGCGCTATCCGTGGTCACAAGGCAAGAGATTTCTGGTCATTAATAAAGGGCAATTCTAAAATAGTGAACCAGGCTCTGCAAAACTCAATCGGTGAGAAAAAGTGGCTAGCTCATTTTGAAAATCTTTATGGAGTCTTGGAAAAGAAGAAAGAGAACTGGGTCCCAAGTCCAGGGGAAACGTGGGCAATCCCTTTGGATTTGAATACAATCAAATGGAAAATAACCCATGTTAACGGGTCTAAGGCGGCAGGCCCGGATGGAATAACTAATTTTGACATAAAAAACAACATGGAATTCTGGGCCCCTTTCATTAAGGAGGTATTTGCAAATTGTACCCAGTTCTTAACTATATCTACATCCTGGAAAAAAGCGATCATGGTACCCATTTTTAAAAAGGGAGCCAAAGACAACCCATCACACTACCGGCCGATCGCATTACTTGATTCCATAGGAAAACTTTTTGGTGCTTTTCTCCTGGACAACTTCAGCAATTGGATCTCCGCGACTGGCCTGTCGGATCCTTTTCAGGCTGGTTTCGTGAAAAACATCAGAACCATGGTTAACATCCTGGCGGTGAGTACATTTAAAGCTAAAGTGTTCGAGGGCAGCCCGAACATTTATATGGCCTTTATTGATCTGGTTCAGGCATTTGACCGGGTAGACAGGCAACTACTTGGTCAAAATTACAGCGCCATGCCTGTCCCCCAAGGATCCTGGAGCCTATAAAGGCCCTATATACCGAAACCTCAATGTGTGTTCGGTTGAACAACCAAGGCCTTTTATCGTCCTGGATCAAGACGGGAAGAGGGGTAAAGCAGGGGTGTCCCCTAGCCCCTGCCTTATAAAGCGCATATACGGCTGATTATAAAGACCACGAAGTGCGTATGTTCCCCTGAACATTGGGAAGTAAATGCTACCTCCTTAACACCTCCTAGGGGGCCTTCGATCCTGAAGTTGAATTGATGGGGGACCGAGAACAGTTAATGTGGGGATATTTCTGTTCTGTTTTGTAAAAATTGTTTTATACAATTAAATCAAATAAAAAATAAAAAAAATAGCGCAACTTAACCATAACCTCCCTTTGCCAAAGTTTTTTTTTACTGAATATAGATGTACATAGTGTGAATTTCATAGGTTTTTACTAGGATTCCCTTACTTTATATACATGTAACATATAATATACTGAACCCCCAGCACATGTACACATTGGGCCTCATTACAACCCAGGCGGTAAGTTCCCTACTTTACCACCATGGTGTAAACTCTGTTTACACCATGGTGGATGGCGGATTTACCGCCCCATTCCAAGGTGAGTGGGGCGGTAAATCCCCATTCCCCATTTACCCTTCCCCATTCCCATTTTTGCCCCATAGGGCATAATGGGAGTGGGGAAGGCGCTAATTACGGCACCGTAAATTATGGTGCCGTAATTAGCACCAAGGCGGGTTAGTGCCTTGCATTTTAACGCCTGCTAAAAGCAGGCGTTAAAATGATAATCAGGTGTTAAGGGTTAACGGCGCCGACGGCGCCGTTACACCCTTAATGCCTGGGTTGTAATGAGGCCCATTATATGTAATAATAAATAAGAAGTGGAACCTATATATGTAAGACATCATTTAAATAGCATATGTGCTAGAATGGAATGTACCAAAACAAAAAAGATATGCCTCCAACATAATTACCTCACAGAAACTGCACAGCAAGAAGTAACAGCAGACCTACACAACAGTAACAACAAAACATACCAGAAACTAGTAAGTAAACTTCATTTTTCTTATATATTTCTAAACTTTCTGTATTAGGTACACTAAAAGTAATATATTTTTTTTACACAGAAATGTCCAGTACTTTGGAATGGCTTGATGAAAATTTCCTGCATGATGAAATGAGTGAAGACAGTGATACTAATGGTAGATACTTCTCTATACAAGCCAGTTAATAACCATTACTTTATGTGTACTTAACACATTTTTTTAAAAGACCATACAGACAGTGAAAATAATATAACAAAAGAGACATAAGAAAATGCTCTGCATCAAATGGAACAAAACATGGATATGCTAATGGAAAATTGCAACCTTTTAAAACATTTTGTGGTGGACCAAATAAAAGAAAACATTAAATATAATTGTCCCACATGTACCTTGTCCCCCTCTCCATGTCCCAGTCAACTATCCCCAAACCCTCACCACCAAGAAAAACATTATGATGAGACTTCCATCCCTTCATCCCGTCCCATCCATCATCTCCAAACCCCTAATTCCCCTGAGTTTGTGTCAGTTTCTGCTTCCCCCTCTCTTTCATACATTTTATATTTGTATATAATAATGAAATATTATGTGTGTTGTTACTTTACTCCTCTGTGTCTTATTTTTTTTAAAAAGGCAGTTGGGATGTCCGCGGACAGTGCGGGTGTCCGGGATGTCCGCAATTAACCAAAATGTAGATGTCCTCAGAACACTATACCTGTCCGTACTGTCCACAATCAAAATGAAACTGTTCTTAGAAGACACCCGGTGTCCGGGATGTCCTCAATTAACCAAAATTGAGGTGTCCTAAGAACACTATAACTGTCCGTACAGTCTGCAATCAAAATGGAACTGTTCTTAGAACACACTCGATGTCCGGGATGTCCGCAATTAACCAAAATGGAGGTGTCCTAAGAATTCTATGCCTGTCCGTACTGTCCGCAATCAAAATGGAACTGTTCTTAGAACAAACTCGATGTCTGGGATGTCCGCAATTAACCAAAATGGAGGTGTCCTAAGGACATTATGGGCCTCATTACGACCCTGGCGCTAATGGGTAAACGGCGCCGTAAAAGGCTGCGGCGCCATTAACCCATTAGCGCCTTACTACGAGGTCCCTTTGAAGGACCCGACCTGAAAGACTGGTCTAGACCAGCAGTTAAAGTAGGGACCCACAAAGGGACCTTGGTGCTAAGTGTTAGGGAGGATTCTCTCTGTAGGCGAATTTCCTAACCTAGTGAGTCCCCCAGCAGCTTTGCTGGATTTCTGGAGTTTGTTTTTTTCCTCCTGCCAAGAGTGAGACTCTTTTTTCCCCCACTCTTGGACATGATTTATGGTATTCCTTTGACTGGTAATGTGTTTTATGGGCTATGGGGTCCTTTACTCCATAGGGTCTCATGTGTTTTTACTATGCGGGTCATTACAACCCAGGCGCTAATTGCGCCAACTTTACCACCATGGTGTAAACTATGTTTACACCATGGTGGATGGTGGATTTACCGCCCCATTCCAAGGTGGAATGGGCCGGTAAATCCGTAAATTACGGTGGCGTAATTAGCATCATGGCAGGTTAGCGCCATGGATTTTAACGGCTGCTAAAAGCAGCCGTTAAAATCAGAATAGGCGTTAAGGGTTAACGACGGCGTTAACCCTTAACGCCTGGGTCGTAATGAGGCCCCATGTGTGTTACACATCACCCTCTGTGCAGTAACACAGGGGTGTCATAGTGACACCCCACCATAGACTCCATACCCTGGGACTGACTACTGTCTCCCAGGGCATGTAAAGTCACCATTGGCTTTACTAGTCCCAAATTATTAACAGAAACCAGTACAAACCATCATATTATGGACGTACTGGTCGGGGCAATTCGATTGCCCCGGAGTCTGTTAGTCGAGGGGGCACGTCTCCGTCCCCCCTGATCGAGTTTTGGCTGGTGGCACTGGAAACTACTTTTTATATTCGACCGCAAATATTTTCCTATGGGATTTTCCCATTGTTCGAGGCTACCAACTTTAATTATTTAATTCTCATAGCCTCGAACATACCGCCGGTTTATTTAATTAATATTAATTCTCCGGTTGGTATTTTTTGCCAAGACTCGATTCTAAAATGGCGTTTGTGTTCTCTTCTGTGACTCCAACCCAAGTTGAGCCCTTTGTTCCACTTTTTGGCGGGCTTCTCCACAGAAGCCTCCAAAAGTGGTGCCACTCTCTCTGGGTACCACAGGGGGTGTGGGAGGGGGTTTAGGCACCCTGGACTGAGTTACCTTGGTAACTCAAGTCGCACTCTTGTGTGATTGGCCCAAGTGGTGAGCCGGCCGACTCACCACTTAGCATGTGTTATTGACAGCTAGGCTGAGTGAATGGGGGTGTGCTGCATAAAAGCAGGGCTTTGGGGACTGGAACTTCAGAAGTCGCCACAGGACCTGAGAATCCGACGAGGGAGAAGCTGAGCCGACCTACCACGACGACACCACCGGTGGAGCCCTGCGGAACCGACTCACAACTTCCCGACGACAGAGAAGATCTCCCGGCTGGAGAGGCTTCTTCCCCTGACTGGTGGGCACAACCAGTTTACCTTTCTTTCTTCGCACCCCAGACCAGTTTGTGGTCGAACTGCCTGTGCCAAGCACCCCGGCGGCTGGATAGCCACTCACCACTGAACCGCTAATCAACGGACTGCTCCTTGTACCTGAGAAACTCTGCGGCTGGTTTCTTCCCTGGCAGTGCAACGGACTCCTGTCTTCCTCCACAATGAGATCCTCTCCTCCTCCGGATGAAGCACCGACTTGCATCCGCTGCCAGGAACAACTGCCCTCGCTGGAGTGTTCTCACCACTTTAAGGTACTGTGTCCGCCAGGCCTCCCTTTCTAAAGATTGCTACAAGGTAATAATAACTCCTTAACCTTCTGGACTGGGCTGGCCGCCTTGACCCTCTAACTGGTCCCTTTCTTTGGTCCAACTCCTTTTTGAACCATTACAAGACTTTTGTACACTGCAACTGTGTGACCTTGGACACATTTAGTTTCAATCCTCTTAAAGCGGATCCGGCCTACTGACTCTGAATTCCCAGTTTTACTTTGCCTTCCTCTCTTGTTATGTTCTTGTAAAATTGTTGGGATCTGTTTCAATTTGTTCTTTGCTTTTCTATCCCTTTTTAAAACAAACTATTAGAGTGCCATCTACGTTAAGCGCTCACCGCTGTCTGAAAATAAGTGGGGCTTTACTTAAGACTTGTCTAATATTCTTTTAAGGGAGTGCATATCTCTTAGTGACCATGTTTTTGAATTGCTTACTATTAGTGCCCGTGTGTTTTTCTAGATGTGGTTTTAAATAAATAATTATATCTTTTACACCAAGCCCTGGTCAGTGTTTACTTGTTCTATTGTGTGCTCTTGACCTATTGTGAATACTCTGTATACTGCCTAACTCTTCTTGAGGGAAGTCTGACTGCTCAGCCACAGCTACCAAGTAAATCTGTGTGGTACAGACTTCTACCGAGTGGGTTTACTGCCAAACACCTGTAGTCTTAAATCTTTTGCAGTGGTCCCAGAGGGAACTGCACAGGTTTTTTGCCTAACACTAAGTATGGTACCACAATTTGCGGCACCGTACTTAGCACCTTCCCCAGTCCCATTGAGCCCTATGGGGCAAAAATGGGAATGGGGAAGGGCCAATATTCAATGGAGAATTACCGCCCCGCCAACCTTGGAATGGGGTGGTAATTCCCCATTGAACATTGGCGGACTCGTTACGATACCGGCACCAACCATGGTGCTAACAGCACCATGGTTTAGCGCCAGTATCGTAATGAGGGCCAATGCCTGTCCGTACTGTCCGGAATCAAAATGGAACTGTTCTTAGAACACACTCGATGTCCGTACTGTCTGAAACTGTTCTTGGAACACATTCAATATCTGGGATGTCCGTAATTAACCAAAATGGTGGTGTCCTAAGGACACAATACCTGTTTGTACTGTTTGTAATTAAAATGGGAGTGTCCACACTGTCCATAGAACATCTACGCAAATGCGCACCACACCCATAGGTTCCACAAACATTGTGCCTGTCTGTAACTGTCCGTCGCATGTGTGTAGCACTTTTAATTTGTTTGAGAACCCGAACACTGTCCGTAGAACACCCGCACGCATGCGCACAACCATCCCTACACATTTGGTGTCCTGCCGACAGCCGTCTCATTCGCGAACGTGTCCCCGAGGTCATCATGTGACCGCACCCACACTGAGCATGTGTCCTTAGTTGCGGACACTGTCCGGGTCCTCGACATTTTAAAAGTGCTTTTTTGGACAATCCAAAGTATTTTACAGTAGAATTGCACATATCCCAGACAATGTCCCTGCCAATCTATATACTTTTTGGAAATTTTTAGCCCTTTTTTGGTGTTTGAAGTGTCCGCGACAGGACGGGTGTCCGCAGAGCGCACACCTGTACCCCTATAAAAGGCTACACCCCAGAGCTCATCCAAATTCTGTCTTTCTACTATTGCAGATTGACCTGCATTTGCTGCCTTTGCTGCTCTTGCTGCGATTGCTTTATCAAACCTGATGGCATCCATGGCTGCCGCTGCTCCTGCTAGTGTTCATTCTGCCTCAGCACCACCCCATACCCCCTCCATCACCACCACCTCCCCAAGGGCCTGCATAGGGGAACAGGTGTGAGGATGTAGAGGAGGGGGAAGAAGAGGATTAAGAGGATGAGGTAGTGGAAGTCCCTACTACCAGCATTCGCAATGAGTCTTGGGTGTGGCGGTTATTTACCATTCTTGATGGAAGCCAAAAGCTTGTGTGAACAAGGTGTCAGCAATCAGTGCCACATTGTGCTGTGTCATGGAAGGCCTGGTTCGTATAGCTTTGGTATGACATCAATGAAGCGACATCTGAGGTTGTTCCATGGTGGGGCTATTCGTAAGGTTGTACCTTGAGATAAACGTAGTAGGTTGAGTTCCTGTACAGCATCCTCTGTGTCCGCTCCTGTCACCACAAGAGACACAGATGTGGGACAGTGCATCCCTCCAGCTGCCTCGCAGGCAAGTCATGATGCTGTTGACCCTTACCTTTCGAGGGTCATAATATTGTGTATGTACTGTGATGCAGTACTCTGCAGGGGGGAGAACCTTCAGAGTGCTTTCGAGACTGCGGTCAAGGAGCACGAGAAGAACTGCCCACTACCTCAATAAGGCCCACCCTACAAATTCCTCTCTGCACCTGCCCTTTCATATCCCCAGGGTTGGTGTCCCTTCCTTACTCTCCTTTCCCCACATTTCCTTGTGTGTCATGTTTAAAAAACCAAAAATAAATAAAACAACAAAAAAACAAACAAACAAACAAACAAAAAAAAAGGCTCTTTTCAGAGACGCCTTTCATAGTTTAATAATAGAAGTGACAAATAAATAGTGCAGGGCCCTGTGCATATTTTAGAATTCCGCGGACATTTTTTTTTTTTTTGTGGAGGGTGCTGCCCTATCAGAACCATTGCACTTTTCTTTGGGTTAGAGGTGGTGGCTCTGAAAAGAACCTTTTGGTGGTGTTTTTTGTGTTTCAAAAACTTCAAATGATTACCACCTACTGCAAAATGTATTCATGTAATTACAAAAAAGGTTGCAATGCATTTTGTATATTTCACAGAAAAATCTGATTCCCAGCATAAGTAAGATGTACTCCTTCTCTGAGAAAAATGTATATGCTATGAAACATAATATTTTCATTGTGGAAAGAGGACATGCCAACATCTCTTAAAAAGGCACAAACAGCCTTATTGACATTGTGCCTCGCCTTCTCCATGTGTGGAGCAAATGAAGAAGATTGCAGCCACATTTGTCTCTGCACAATACGAGAAAAAATTACTTGGGAATTTGGATACATGTCCATGACCTTCCCAAGTCCTCCTTTCATTGCAAATTGCAAATAAATTCCATACACATGTCCTAAACTGTTCCCTCAACAATGAATAATAATTGTGTCTGAATGACACTGTGTCAACAAACTAGTACAGAGAGGTACCAAATCCAGCCACTTCATTCCATGCACTCCATTCCAGTGCATTTCCACATGAGGGCATCCAAGATGTACAGCGACTCCACAGCGTTCTGCATGCACCTCCAACCAATTTATCCATGAGTCTCTCAAAATCCAAATAATCTGTTTTCTGAAACACACAGCCATAGCTATCTGTTCTTCTCTCAGGAAAAAGACTTTCTGACAAACTCTCTCCTGACACAACACATCCAGTGAACCTTATTGACCAATCCCTTGCTCTGCTCATTCTCATTTGCATGCCTCTCAACCCCAAAATCCCTCTATGTAATAAGCGCTGTCCACGGCCAATGGCCGTGTCCGTGGGCATATTGAAAAATCTGGGTGTGATGAATGTAAATTTAAATAATGTACCCAATTTCCCCGTTGAGGTTGGCTCTGAAAAGAGTCTTTTTTTTGTTGTTTTTTTGCAGATTCTTGAGAGACATCTTTTATTTTGTATTTTTTTTCTTCATATTTTATTCCTAAAATCTTCACATAAGCTTCTCCAAAGCAACCCTTATGTTCCAAAACAGCATGGCATTTTCCACAAAAGATAAAGAAATGTCATCTTATTTCAAATAAACAACATTACCAGAATCCAGAATCAATGTTCTACAAAAGAACATACCAGTTTTAAGCATGACATGCCTCGGTTGATTGCACACCTAGCAATGTATTGATGAGGACAAAAGACAGAACTATTGTCCCATATTGCCCTTGGTACTAAACCAGAAAAAATAACGTTGGAATTTGGAACGACTTTCATTACTGCTTGAACCAAGTGTTCCAAATCTGCCAACAAAGTAGGGGCACTGACATAGCCCAAATGCAAAGCACCGCAATGCAAAACTACCACATGGGGACTGTTCACCCGGCCCATATCTTCAAAAACATGTATAAATACCTGCACATTGAAACCAGGCACAGTGGTCCACAACACCTCCACCCCTTTGACATCAAAATAGTTTGCCACAATTCTGCATTTAGCATACTGCTCTAAACCATGCACAAACATATCTCCAACCACCAACACCCTGACTTTCCCCACCTCTGCCATCTTCAACACAAATCCACAACCTCATCACCTGATTGGCTAATCCCTACAGTCCCCATTCCATGCTGGATTTGCTGAAAAACCCCTTATGTGGCACTCCCTGTCCGCGGACAGCAGCGGTGTCTGCAGAGCGCTTAACTCTTAGACAGCCCTTCTACCCTTTCCATGTCACTCTCTGTGCCATTCCCTCATTGAATACAGCTAAGCAGTCACACAACCATCCATCAATCACATCCAAGGCCTCTACATCTAACTCCATCATCATAGTTCAGCACTTCAAATGTACTGTTGATCACTCTGAGTACAAGTCTCATGTCATTGGAAAGCACCTACTACAAAAACTACTGTGTAAGTCTCCAAGATTTCGACTTGCAGCTTCATGCATATCCACATGCATGAATACAAACCACAGGTATGCATATTTTCTGCACAGTACATGTACAGCTCTTGTATACATGCATATAAACCTGGTAACTGCCACTTGACCTGTATAACCTACAACATGAACTTACTGTCATTTTTTCCATCTGTTATAATTTACTGTCACTTGCAAACCTGTCTGCTATCCAAATTCTTTTTTTACACACAAAGCTATCTAAAGAAGTGTAATTTCATATTAAAAGATGGGAGAAACAATAGTATAATCGGAGAAAAACAGTTTGCAGTGTATTATAAAATTACACACAGCCAGGATAAATTCATGCATCTTTATACACTCACACAGACCGACACTATCATTGGAAAAGCTCCCAGCTGCAATAACACCACTGCTTCTACATCGCATCCTTCTGCTTTATTACCCACACCTTCACAAATGCATACAGTCCATGCTTTTCTAAACAGTTTCTGCCATTTACCCTATAAAAATAGCAAAATAAGTATATGATTATTTCTTCTATCTCCTAAAATCCAATAACACAGCCTTAAGAAACTAAGTGAGTTTCATACGCTTAGTATTATACTCATTTGCAAAGCATGTTCAACTAACAGATTTGTCTCTGCACAATACGAGAAAAAATTACTTGGGAATTTGGATACATGTCCATGACCTTCCCAGATTCTTGAGAGACATCTTTTATTTTGTATTTTTTTTCTTCATATTTTATTCCTAAAATCTTCACATAAACTTCTCCAAAGCAACCCTTATGTTCCAAAACAGCATGGCATTTTCCACAAAAGATAAAGAAATGTCATCTTATTTCATATAAACAACATTACCAGAATCCAGAATCAATGTTCTACAAAAGAACATACCAGCTCTAAGCATGACATGCCTCGGTTGATTGCACACCTAGCAATGTATTGATGAGGACAAAAGACAGAACTATTGTCCCATATTGCCCTAGGTACTAAACCAGAAAAAATAACGTTGGAATTTGGAACGACTTTCATTACTGCTTGAACCAAGTGTTCCAAATCTGCCAACAAAGTAGGGGCACTGACATAGCCCAAATGCAAAGCACCGCAGTGCAAAACTACCACATGGGGACTGTTCACCCGGCCCATATCTTCAAAAACATGTACAAATACCTGCACATTGAAACCAGGCACAGTGGTCCACAACACCTCCACCCCTTTGACATCAAAATAGTTTGCCACAATTCTGCATTTAGCATACTGCTCTAAAACATGCACAAACATATCTCCAACCACCAACACCCTGACTTTCCCCACCTCTGCCATCTTCACTACACACAGCCTCTTTCAACACAAATCCACAACCTCATCACCTGATTGGCTAATCCCTACAGTCCCCTTTCCATGCTGGATTTGCTGAAAAACCCCTTATGTGGCACTCCCTGTCCGCGGACAGCAGCGGTGTCTGCAGAGCGCTTAACTCTTAGACAGCCCTTCTACCCTTTCCATGTCACTCTCTGTGCCATTCCCTCATTGAATACAGCTAAGCAGTCACACAACCATCCATCAATCACATCCAAGGCCTCTACATCTAACTCCATCATCATAGTTCAGCACTTCAAATGTACTGTTGATCACTCTGAGTACAAGTCTCATGTCATTGGAAAGCACCTACTACAAAAACTACTGTGTAAGTCTCCAAGATTTCGACTTGCAGCTTCATGCATATCCACATGCATGAATACAAACCACAGGTATGCATATTTTCTGCACAGTACATGTACAGCTCTTGTATACATGCATATAAACCTGGTAACTGCCACTTGACCTGTATAACCTACAACACGAACTTACTGTCATTTTTTCCATCTGTTATAATTTACTGTCACTTGCAAACCTGTCTGCTATCCAAATTCTTTTTTTACACACAAAGCTATCTAAAGAAGTGTAATTTCATATTAAAAGATGGGAGAAACAATAGTATAATTGGAGAAAAACAGTTTGCAGTGTATTATAAAATTACACACAGCCAGGATAAATTCATGCATCTTTATACACTCACACAGATCGACACTATCATTGGAAAAGCTCCCAGCTGCAATAACACCACTGCTTCTACATCGCATCCTTCTGCTTTATTACCCACACCTTCACAAATGCATACAGTCCATGCTTTTCTAAACAGTTTCTGCCATTTACCCTATAAAAATAGCAAAATAAGTATATGATTATTTCTTCTATCTCCTAAAATCCAATAACACAGCCTTAAGAAACTAAGTGAGTTTCATACGCTTAGTATTATACTCATTTGCAAAGCATGTTCAACTAACAGATTTGTCTCTGCACAATACGAGAAAAAATTACTTGGGAATTTGGATACATGTCCATGACCTTCCCAGATTCTTGAGAGACATCTTTTATTTTGTATTTTTTTTCTTCATATTTTATTCCTAAAATCTTCACATAAACTTCTCCAAGGCAACGCTTATGTTCCAAAACAGCATGGCAATATCCACAAAAGACAAAGATATGTCATCTTATTTCATATAAACAACATTACCAGAATCCAGAATCAATGTTCTACAAAAGAACATACCAGCTCTAAGCATGACATGCCTCGGTTGATTGCACACCTAGCAATGTATTGATGAGGACAAAAGACAGAACTATTGTCCCATATTGCCCTAGGTACTAAACCAGAAAAAATAACGTTGGAATTTGGAACGACTTTCATTACTGCTTGAACCAAGTGTTCCAAATCTGCCAACAAAGTAGGGGCACTGACATAGCCCAAATGCAAAGCACCGCAGTGCAAAACTACCACATGGGGACTGTTCACCCGGCCCATATCTTCAAAAACATGTACAAATACCTGCACATTGAAACCAGGCACAGTGGTCCACAACACCTCCACCCCTTTGACATCAAAATAGTTTGCCACAATTCTGCATTTAGCATACTGCTCTAAAACATGCACAAACATATCTCCAACCACCAACACCCTGACTTTCCCCACCTCTGCCATCTTCACTACACACAGCCTCTTTCAACACAAATCCACAACCTCATCACCTGATTGGCTAATCCCTACAGTCCCCTTTCCATGCTGGATTTGCTGAAAAACCCCTTATGTGGCACTCCCTGTCCGCGGACAGCAGCGGTGTCTGCAGAGCGCTTAACTCTTAGACAGCCCTTCTACCCTTTCCATGTCACTCTCTGTGCCATTCCCTCATTGAATACAGCTAAGCAGTCACACAACCATCCATCAATCACATCCAAGGCCTCTACATCTAACTCCATCATCATAGTTCAGCACTTCAAATGTACTGTTGATCACTCTGAGTACAAGTCTCATGTCATTGGAAAGCACCTACTACAAAAACTACTGTGTAAGTCTCCAAGATTTCGACTTGCAGCTTCATGCATATCCACATGCATGAATACAAACCACAGGTATGCATATTTTCTGCACAGTACATGTACAGCTCTTGTATACATGCATATAAACCTGGTAACTGCCACTTGACCTGTACAACCTACAAAATGAACTTACTGTCATTTTTTCCATCTGTTATAATTTACTGTCACTTGCAAACCTGTCTGCTATCCAAATTCTTTTTTTACACACAAAGCTATCTAAAGAAGTGTAATTTCATATTAAAAGATGGGAGAAACAATAGTATAATTGGAGAAAAACACTTTGCAGTGTATTATAAAATTACACACAGCCAGGATAAATTCATGCATCTTTATGCACTCACACAGATCGACACTATCATTGGAAAAGCTCCCAGCTGCAATAACACCACTGCTTCTACATCACATCCTTCTGCTTTATTACCCACACCTTCACAAATGCATACAGTCCATGCTTTTCTAAACTGTTTCTGCCATTTACCCTAAAAAAAATAGCAAAATAAGTATATGATTATTTCTTCTAACATCCAATAACACAGCCTTGAGAAACTAAGTGAGTTTCATACGCTTAGTATTATACTCATTTGCAAAGCATGTTCAACTAACAGATTCTAAGTAAAATATACAGGCTGCACATAGTCAAAGGAAACTGCATGCACACACTATGTTCTGTTATCAAAAACACTACTACTACTACAAAAACATAAAAACCAACGTCTAAATTAACAACAGTGTTATAAACACACAAAATTACTAACTTCTTTCTTTTACAATTGCAGTGAAGCCCGCTCTCCTGAAAAGCAGCAGCATCTGAAGTACAAACAACAACTCAGAAGAAACCTACTATTTACATACAAAAAAGTAAGTACAATACTACCATAATGTTCTAACAGTTACTCAAACACACTGTGGGGCTGATTCATGTAATTTGTGCGCCGAAAAACAGGGATGTGTGTGCCATTCTGCCCACAAATCCCTATTTATTAAACAGGGATTTGTGGGCAGAATGGCACACAAATCCCTGTTTTTCAGCACACATATTCCATGAATCAGCCCCTAGAATGTTAGTATTGCAGAACACAGAACTGTTTTAATTCATACCATTACATTTAGTATTAGTGCTTCTCCTCACCACTAGCTCACTTTGTATTGTTATCTGAACCCCAGTATAGTAACACACAAATACAAGAATAGCCTTCCCAACTTGTTCTAGCTGGCCATTGCATAATCACACACCTCCAAATACCTCCTTAACATCATACTCAGACACTCATGCACACAGCACATATACATTGCACAACAGCCCAACCCATACCTTTTTTCCAACAGACCCCAAAGAATCTCTACCAAAACATAGTCCATAGAAAGCAACACAGAAGTAGATCAAATCAAAATAAATGTGTCCAAAAGAAGCATCCATCTCTAGCAGAATTTGTACAGAATTTTCAAACAAAACAGCTAAAACAGTCATTAAGCGAAACAAAACAAGCTTCCAGTACAGAAACCTTGTCTCCTCTTTCAAAACATAAAACGAAACAGAAAATGATTAATAACAATTCAGCTACCACTACTGTTAATACTGCTCCTATAAATCTTGATGTAGTGGCAAGTAACCATACCAAAAAAAGTATTTTACAGAAAATGTTCTGCCACAGAGTCCTTCAGAATCTTATAAAACAGAAGAGAAATCACACACAACCCTTCAAACCTACCATAGAAAATTAATCTTAGAAGCTCTCATAAACAGTGCAATCCTTCTCAAAAGGATTTTTTTTTAGTTTTAAACAGAATGAAACTACTAACAAAACTAACTACTAAACTACAAAAAGACTTCTCAATAAACGGAATGTCAACAAAAATATCTTCTTAAATATATGTGGAGGTGAATGGCGTCACACCACAAACACAGAACCATATTTTAATGAAGATGCATACAAACAAAAGCAAACAAACAAAATTGCCATACATAGCAGTGGACAACGGTATGAAAAACCTCATAATACCATAATGGAACAAGAAATGCTGCTTACAAAAATATCCCCAGAAAACTCACAGGGTAATTCATAGAATTTCGCAGAAAAGTGTCGCAAGCGGCTGGCGCAGAGTGTCCGCGTGCGATTGTGTGCGCCAGGCACGTGCGCTAAAACCGATTTCCGTGCACAGCGTATTCATGGATTTCATGCTCCCAAACCAGCCGTGGCGCAGAGTATCGCAGCGAGCCTGCAGCAGCGCCAGTAACGCCCCCAAGAACGCCCTCGAGCAAGGAAAAGCCATCAACATCGCTAAATCATCGCAAAGGGCTGCGCTAACCCTGGACCAGTTTACAGGTCTGCCAAACAAGGAACGCAAAGCGGGCAACCTTCATATCAGGAGTACGGGGGAAGTTTTACACGCGATTAGCCGGGGACGTGTATTACAGGGGTACGCGGGAATTATCACACGCGATTTGGCAGGGCACGTGTAATACAGGGGTACGCGGGAATTATCACACGCGATTTGGCAGGGTACGTGAATTACAGGGGTGCGTGGGAATTATCACACGTCATTTTGCTGGGGACGTGTATTACAGGGGTGCGTGGGAATTATCACACGCGATTAGGCTGGGTGGGTCCTCACAGGTGTTCTCTGTACACCCTCCACGGCCCCTGCAGGCAGCCCACATAACAGGGGACTACCCTGCACACCTGCTCATGTCCCCCTGCACCCGCACCCCCCAGCCACCAGGGGCACCCACCACCAGGCCCCCACCCATGTCTCCTACCACCCCCACCCCCCAGCAGTGCAGGGGCAGCCTCCACCAGGCCCCCACCCATGTCTCCCACCACCCCCACCCCCCAGCCACCAGGGGCACCCTCCACCAGGCCCCCACCCATGTCACCCACCACCCCACCCCCCAGCCACCAGGGGCAGCCTCCACCAGGCCCCCACTCATGCCCAATTCATGTCTCCCACCACCCCCACCCCCCAGCAGTGCAGGGGCAGCCTCCACCAGGCCCCCACCCATGTCTCCCACCACCCCCACCCCCCAGCAGTGCAGGGGCAGCCTCCACCAGGCCCCCACTCATGTCTCCCACCAACCCCACCCCCCAGCAGTGCAGGGGCAGCCTCCACCAGGCCCCCACTCATGTCTCCCACCACCCCCACCCCCCAGCCACCAGGGGCATCCTCCACCAGGCCCCCACCCATGTCTCCCACCACCGACACCCCCAAGCCACCAGGGGCACCCTCCACCAGGCCCCCACTCATGCCCGACTCATGTCTCCCACCACCCCCACCCCCCAGCCACCAGGGGCATCCTCCACCAGGCCCCCACCCATGTCTCCTACCACCCCACCCCCCAGCACTGTGGGGCACCTGCCAGCAGGCCCCCACCCATGTCCAACCCATGTCTCCCACCACCCACACCCCCCAGCAGTGCAGGGGCATCCTCCACCAGGCCCCCACCCATGTCTCCCACCACCCCCAACCCCCACCCACCAGGGGCACCCTCCACCAGGCCCCCACCCATGTCACCCACCACCCCCACCCCCAGCGCTGTGGGGCACCTGCCAGCAGGCCCCCACCCATGTCCAACCCATGTCTCCCACCACCCCCACCCCCCAGCACTGTGAGGCACCCTCCACCAGGCCCCCACCCATGTCACCCACCACCTCCACCCCCCAGGGGCACCCACCACCAGGCCCCCACCCATGTCTCCTACCATCCCCACCCCCCAGCGCTGTGGGGCACATGCCAGCAGGCCCCCACCCATGTCCAACCCATGTCTCCCACCACCCCCACCCACCAGCCACCAGGGGCACCCACCACCAGGCCCCCACCCATGTCTCCCACCACCCCCACCCCCCAGCCACCAGGGGCACCCTCCACCAGGCCCCCACCCATGTCTCCTACCACCCCCACCCCCCAGCGCTGTGGGGCACCTGCCAGCAGGCCCCCACCCATGTCCAACCCATGTCTCCCACCACCCCCACCCCCCAGCAGTGCAGGGGCAGCCTCCACCAGGCCCCCACCCATGCCTCCCACCACCCCCACCCCCCAGCCACCAGGGGCACCCTCCACCAGGCCCCCACCCATGTCACCCACCACCCCCACCCCCCAGGACTGTGGGGCACCTGCCAGCAGGCCCCCACCCATGCCCAACCCATGTCACCCACCACCCCCACCCCCCAGCCACCAGGGGCACCCTCCACCAGGCCCCCACCCATGTCTCCTACCACCCCCACCCCCCAGCACTGTGGGGCACCTGCCAGCAGGCCCCCACCCATGTCCAACCCATGTCTCCCACCACCCCCACCCCCAGCAGTGCAGGGGCAGCCTCCACCAGGCCCCCACCCATGCCCAACCCATGTCTCCCACCACCCCCACCCCCCAGCCACCAGGGGCACCCTCCACCAGGCCCCCACCCATGTCTCCTACCACCCCCACCCCCCCAGCACTGTGGGGCACCTGCCAGCAGGCCCCCACCCATGTCCAACCCATGTCTCCCACCACCCCCACCCCCCAGCAGTGCAGGGGCAGCCTCCACCAGGCCCCCACTCATGTCTCCCACCACCCCCACCCCCCAGCCACCAGGGGCATCCTCCACCAGGTCCCCACCCATGTCTCCTACCACCCCCACCCCCCAGCACTGTGGGGCACCTGCCAGCAGGCCCCCACCCATGTCCAACCCATGTCTCCCACCACCCCCACCCCTCAGCAGTGCACGGGCATCCTCCACCAGGCCCCCACCCATGTCTCCCACCACCCCCACCCCCCAGCCACCAGGGGCACCCTCCACCAGGCCCCCACCCATGTCACCCACCACCACCACCCCCCAGCACTGTGGGGCACCTGCCAGCAGGCCCCCACCCATGTCCAACCCATGTCTCCCACCACCCCCACCCCCCAGCAGTGCAGGGGCAGCCTCCACCAGGCCCCCACCCATGTCTACCACCACCCCCACCTCCCAGCCACCAGGGGCACCCTCCACCAGGCCCCCACCCATGTCACCCACCACCCCCACCCCCCAGCACTGTGGGGCACCTGCCAGCAGGCCCCCACCCATGTCCATCCCATGTCTCCCACCACCCCCAGCCACCAGGGGCACCCTCCACCAGGCCCCCACCCATGTCTCCTACCACCCCCACCCCCCAGCACTGTGGGGCACCTGCCAGCAGGCCCCCACCCATGTCCAACCCATGTCTCCCACCACCCCCACCCCCCAGCCACCAGGGGCAGCCTCCACCAGGCCCCCACTCATGCCCAACTCATGTCTCCCACCACCCCCACCCCCCAGCAGTGCAGGGGCAGCCTCCACCAGGCCCCCACTCATGTCTCCCACCACCCCCACCCCCAAGCCACCAGGGGCACCCTCCACCAGGCCCCCACTCATGCCCGACTCATGTCTCCCACCACCCCCACCCCCCAGCCACCAGGGGCATCCTCCACCAGGCCCCCACCCATGTCTCCTACCACCCCCACCCCCCAGCACTGTGGGGCACCTGCTAGCAGGCCCCCACCCATGTCCAACCCATGTCTCCCACCACCCCCACCCCCCAGCCACCAGGGGCAGCCTCCATCAGGCCCCCAATCATGCCCAACTCATGTCTCCCACCACCCCCACCCCCCAGCAGTGCAGGGGCAGCCTCCACCAGGCCCCCACTCATGTCTCCCACCACCCCCACCCCCCAGCCACCAGGGGCACCCTCCACCAGGCCCCCACCCATGTCCAACCCATGTCTCCCACCACCCCCACCCCCCAGCCACCAGGGGCCCCCTCCACCAGGCCCCCACCCATGTCTCCTACCACCCCCACCCCCCAGCACTGTGGGGCACCTGTCAGCAGGCCCCCACCCATGTCCAACCCATGTCTCCCACCACCCCCACCCCCCAGCAGTGCAGGGGCAGCCTCCACCAGGCCCCCACCCATGTCTCCCACCACCCCCACCCCCCAGCCACCAGGGGCACCCTCCACCAGGCCCCCACCCATGTCACCCACCACCCCCACCCCCCAGCACTGTGGAGCACCTGCCAGCAGGCCCACACCCATGTCCAACCCATGTCTCCCACCACCCCCACCCCCCAGCAGTGCAGGGGCAGCCTCCACCAGGCCCCCACCCATGTCTCCCACCACCCCCACCCCCCGCAGTGCAGGGGCACCCTCTACCAAACACCCCACCAACCTGGATGACTCTGTGCCATCTTCCCCCGTTGGGCCCTGTGGGGTCCCAGCTGCCCCTTCTGCTGCTGAGGAGTCCAACTCCGACCTCCGCCCCTTGGACCTCCCCTCGCCAGCTGCGGCCTGGGACGCCGCACCAGACTCCTCACTCCCCGACGAGATCACAACTTGGGATGGGATCCGGGCCTTGCGTCTTCGGCTGGTGGTGCGACCCCTGCCGCTGTGCTCCACAGCACCTTCTCCGCCCTCTTCATCAGTTGACGCTGCAGACAGGGAGAAAGAAAACACAGGCATCAGGGCACTGTAAAATGGACTCATACACACATGACAGTTATACATGAGTGGCATTGGTAAACCTCACACATGGCATCACAATCCCCAACACACATGTCATTTCAACTTGCACACATGAGCCATACCACAGCCATAATGCAACAGCCAGCACCATCCATTCACATACAACAGCATGGGCAGCCAAAGGTCATCCACACATCACATGCAACATAGGGAGTACACTACACATGCACACACAACACCAAACCTGCATGCATGTGTGCACCGCTGTCGCTGTCTGCTGTCGCTGTCTGCTGTCGCAGTGTCTCGATCGACATCCATGTCACACCTGAGACCCCTCGCATGTGTCACCCTCACAGCCCTGTACAACCCCCCTACTTGGCCACATAAAAATACATGTTCAACCTGCACACTCCTGGCACACCACCACACGCACAGCTTACAATCAGTATGCATGTACACTTACCGCTCGACTCCAGACGAGTCTGCTTCTCAAGGACCTGGATGTGGAGTGCTGGGGATATGTGTTCCAGGACACTCATCTGATCTTCCGACAAGTGGCCCCGCCCGCCCCTTAGCATCTGCTGCCATCATGAGGCGCCGGGCCTTGTTGAGGGTCCTGGACCTGAAGTTCTCCCAGCGCTTCCTGACACGTTCGTAGTCGAGGACTGCCACCTCCTCCGCGTTGATGGCAGTCACGATGTCCATCCAGATCCGAGTCTGTCCTTTCTTGTCGGCGCGCAACCTTCCGAAGAGGGCATCATACTGCCCCAGGACATGCTCCACCAGGACACCAACTTCCCTGGCACTGAAGCTGGTGCCCCTCTGCCTCCTTGGCCGGGGGTTGCCACTGGTGCCAGATGTTGTAGTGCCCGACATGGCAACCCCAGAGGCAGGAGTGGGTGGGCAACTGGGTCCTGGGGCTGGGCTGTGGGGCGACGGAAAAGCAGTCGGGAGCCTTTGGTTCCAGCAGGGGTGGTCACAGCAACAGCACCCCTGGCTGATTTGCAGGCAGCAAATGGCAGGGCACGTGGGCAGCAGGCAGTCAGGCAGCAGCAGATGGCAGGTGGGAGCGTGCTCAGGGCTCTGGGGGGCAGTAATTTGGCCTCCTGGGCAGGAGCGTGGTCTTTTGTGTGTGAACGCGTGGACAGCTTGATACGGAGTGATTTTGCACGTGAAAATCCCACACGTCTGCGTGTAAATCGATGAAAGGCCCTTAGCGCGTAAACACGTCACTAGCGTATGCGCGTCTATGAAGTCACGTGCACGCGTAGGAAAAAGTTGTGTGACACGTCCGAGTGTCAAAGCGTGTTATTGGTGGAAATAGCCCTACACGCAGAAGTTACAAAGCGTGTAATTGGTGAAAATGGACCTACACGCAGAAGTGTCAAAGCGTGTAATTGGTGCAAATGGACCTACACGCAGAAGTGTCAAAGCGTGTAATTGGTGCAAATGGACCAACACGCAGAAGTGTCAAAGCATGTAATTGGTGCAAATGGACCTACACGCAGAAGTGACAAAGCGTGTAATTGGTGCAAATGGACCTACACGCAGAAGTGACAAAGCGTGTAATTGGTGGGAATGGGCCTAGCACGTACACGCCGCGTAAGTGACGCTGTACGTGTGGGCCTGCATATAAGGTACGTGTAGAACACCAATTCCTTGTACGTGCTTTTCGTGGAGAGCGAGTGGGTGAATTCTGTACTTCTTGTCGTTTCACACGCGATTTACTTCACGGCGTTTCAAGTTCGTACTCCCTGTTACCTCTGACAGCTTTTTCTATTTTTTCTCTTGTACTGGTTTACCTGGGCCTGTTCCCTCAAACAGTGTTCCCTTCTACTGTTGTCCTGTCTCCTCAGACAGCGTACAAATCTTCTTTTGGTGGGG
Source organism: Ambystoma mexicanum (assembly GCF_040938575.1). Lineage (NCBI taxonomy): Eukaryota > Metazoa > Chordata > Amphibia > Caudata > Ambystomatidae > Ambystoma > Ambystoma mexicanum. The sequence continues at coordinate 334,228,136 of NC_090930.1, forward strand.
GTGTTGCCAACCAAACGCGCTCATTTTTCACGCTCTTTTACCTGGCAGACGGTGAGTCACGCACGTATCTAACATCTGTGCTTGCCCCGTGTGTAGCCTACCCCTTCAGAGGTCATTCTAGGCTGCGTGTGACACGCATACGTTCATTCTTGTGTTACTGGGTGACACAGCGTAGTGCAGGTTTTTCTTTCTGCACACGTGGTCTAGGAGGCATTTCGTGCACGTCATCTCCCTTTTTTGGGCCTCCTGTGCATTGCGTGACCCGTCATCTTTCCCCAGGGGTTACATTCAGCCTTGCTAGAGCACTAGGGTACAATTACCATCTGGTACCCAACCCCTTTGACCCCCAATTGCCCAGGACAATAGTCTACAGCCACTCCCATACGCACATTAACATCAGTGCCATGGCTGGGAGGCGAGGATTCCGTAAGGGTGGCAAAGGTGGAAGAGCCACAAGTGGTGGCCGTGGTGGATCCGGTAGGGGACGTGGTCGTAACTTGCAGGGTGAGCCTGTCCCCCCATGTGTGGAGGACCAGTTAAGGGCACCCATAATCCCCCCTCCCCCCTCCCGTTGAGGCTGATGTGGCTGACACCATCCATGCTCAGCCCTTGTTGGACCAGCCCATTGTGGCACCAGACCTGGCTGACTCCATGGCTGACTTCCAGGTCAGCAGGGCTACGACACGTGCGCTGGTGCACGTTGATGCCATCATGCCACGTGGATCTGGGGCAGCAAGGTCATCTGCGGACCCAAGTAGGCAGGGCGGAGAGGCTGTGGGGAGGTGGGTCTCCAGTAGTAGACATGGAACTCACTCCACATGAGTCAGTCGCTGGGACCTACGTCACGGAGGAACAGATCCAAGGCGTGGGAGATCTGCCTGATTACGAGGCATTGTCCGGTGAGTGCACATGTATGTGTGTGTCATCCATGTGCATGTTGTGTGTGTGAGGGCTTCTGTTTGTGTGCCAGGTGAGAGTGTGTGCGCCTGAGTCGTATGGGTCAGCCATGTGCTTCATGCAATACATCCTGCGCAGCTGCATTTGGCCATTGCAGTATCCCTTCTGCCAACAGTAGACATCTAGCCCAACAGCACGCCAGTTGCCTTTGAAGTGTCACCTTGCCACAACATTGTTGCTTATTTTTCTCTGTTCATTCAGACAGATTGTTTGCATTCCACCACTTATACTAGGCATTTCTCAGTCCTCTAGTCACATGTCTGGCATGGCTATGGTAAAGTGGAGTGACTTTGTTACCTGGATATCATATGTTCACACATGTCCCTGTGCAATTGGACCATTTGGGACTGCCAGCTCCGGGTGAAAATCAGACCTGTTTGATTTAGAAAAGCTATTACATGCGGGAACTGGACTGAATGAATAAGTGCTGCCCTCCTCTCCATCTTGCCTCAATAGCAATGGTACATGCCATCTGTGTGATGGCATGTGTGTGTCACCTGGCAATCACAGGCCAATGTGTGATGCCACTGCCAGGCAGCATGCAGGAAATGTGTTCATCTTCCATCTTTGTGTCATCAGTGTGTGCCATTTGCCTGCCCTTCATACGCAGTGAGGGTGCATGCATGGGAGGGTCTTAGTCATGTGGGACATGTGTCAATCAAGTACTGGTTCTCTTGCTTCTCAGCCCTCATTGTGTGCCATGGTGCTAATGCCTGTTTCCATTTCTTTGTTATTATGTCTTTGCAGGGGAAGACGCACCTGATACTGCTGGGGTTGTGGAGATGGTGCAGAGCCAAGAGGGGTCCGAGGGCCGACCAACCACCAGTGAGGGACGTGGTGTGCTGGTGGGTGAGAACCCACAAGTGCTGCAGGTCGTGCTCTCAAGGGGTGTCTCTGGCTGCACCTCCCCCGAGCTGTACTCAGCTGTTGATTCGGATGATGAGACCTACGTGCCGTTGCAGGTGAGTGTTCCAGGGAGGGATTCTGTTCTGTCCCACCCACCTGCACCAGGGTCAGAACCCTCAATGGGGATGTCAGTGTTGGCAGCTAGGCCTTTGGTGGTTATGGATGCAGGGTCACACTCCGCGACATCTGATCCTGTTCCTGGGCCAGCAGATCAGAGGGGGAATGCAGTCCTGCAGCCTCAGGCAGTGCCGGCACAGCAAGGCGCAGTCCGCCTTGCCCCAGACAGGTGTGGTGCCCGCCGACGTGGTGGCCGTACGCCACCTGGCAATACCGCATGGGAGAAATCCATTTACGGTATGGCTACCCAACAGGCAGCATCATCCGAGATGATGGCTCAGGCCATGGATAGGGTGGCCACTTCCATTGTCCCCCCTGAAAGGCTGATGGAGCGACTAGAGCAGGCAACCGACTCCATCTGCCAGTCACACTGGGAGGACATGTTGGCGTCCAACAGGGACAGGCGGGCGGCACTGGCGACTCTGCAGGAGGCCATCTCCATAGAGTCCCAGGGCCACAGGGAAGCCCTGAGGCAGGAGCTCCATCAACTCAGGACGACTCTTGTTGAGCTTGAGGCTTCAACACACGAAAGGACAGAACAGCAGCTGGAGCGTCTCACCCGTACGCTCTCAGCTGAGATGCAAGCAACAAGGGCGGAGGTCCGGGCATCCCGTGAGTTGTTGCATGGGGACCTCCGCACCCTCATCCTCCAGAACGAGACCTACCACACCTGCATGCTTGCAGCCATGGAGGAACAGAGTAGGGCCTTGCGTGGGCTGCCTCCCATAGTGCAACCACCTCCGGATGCAGCTGCACAGGGTGATAATAGCGACAGCAGTGATACTCCCACAACAGGGTAACCGTGTGGGCCATGAGCCCATGGAGGTGTTTTTTTTTCCCAGGATCCACACAGGTGGGTTTTGGTGTGCACCCTGTCCTCGGACCTCCTGGGTGGCCTCCCCAACCCCCCCGGGCCCATTAATGGCCATTTTTGATTTGTTTTTATTTTTATTTTTATTTTTATATTTTTCCCAATTTTTTTGGGACAATTTGTTGGCTTCCGTGGTTCCTGTGGGCATACGCTGCATTGTGGCTGGGCACATGCAGGCTTGTTATGTATTTGGTTCAGATGCCTGGGTTTGAGTCACACACACCCCTCCTGCTTCCCGTTTCCATGGGCTTGCAAAGGGTGTGCCCAAGTGACATTGAAGTACATGGTGACATTGGACTCCCACTACATGTGTGGGTAGTCTAGTCAATACTGTGTATACATTCCTAGTGCATATTGCTGTTCTGTTGTACACTGCATGTTGCATTGATGTGTAACTCATCATCTGTGTCTGCCTCCCAATTTGCAGGTCCCTTCCTCATGTCTACACAAGGCCCTCTAGTCTGGAGATGGGATCCTTGTTGGTAGCAGTGCACCTACAACTCTACATGGCGCCAACACTGTACAGTTGGAAGAGGTGGGAGTGCAGGTATTTCCAGGTGGTGAGACTACTGATTTATTACATTAGTGAAGTCATGTTAATGGTAGTACCTGCTCAAGTTTGTTGTTGGTCCTGCATTACAGTGAGCATTTCAGGTGTAGCAAGTTTCAATTGGGGACACTGTACATCGTGACACTTGTCATGTTGTGGGGATTACTTTGTTTACCTGCACATAGCATGACATGGCACGGTGTGTTGTGTGGCGGTGCTGGGGATGGGTTGGGTGACATGGCACTGTCCTCTTGTTGCATTTAGCAAGTGGGTATTCATTTTAGCTGGTTGAATGTGTTTCTTCACAAAACTGCATTGGTGGTGTGTGTGGGTAGGGATGCACACATTGTAACACTTCCAGGTGAACAATCTCAGGCTGATATGCTTTTCACGGTTGACTCTTCAGACATTCAGGATCAGTGTCAGGTTGAGTCATCATTGATTGTCAGATGGAATGTGCCAGGCCAGTGTGCACTCCACAGGGGTGTGATCACTATGTGAAGTAATTAGCCACTAGCTGTGGACGGGCTGCCTCCCCCCGTGCCCTTTCCCCTCCCATGCGCAGCGGCTGTGCATGTGGTTGGGGATGTGGGGCCACCACCATGTCCACGGCCAGGCCCCGGCGTGTTGCAACGTTGTGCAGGACACATGCTGCCACTATGATCCTGCACACTACTGGGGGAGCGTATAACAGCTGCCCGCCAGAACGGTCAAGGGAGCGAAAGCGTGACTTTAGCACTCCGAATGTGCGCTCCACTATGCCCCGGGTCGTAATGTGGGCTGTGTTATATCTTACCTCGGGTGGCGTGGTGGGGTTCCGAATTGGCGTCATCATGTGGGGGCTGAGAGGGTAGGCACTGTCCCCTGTGGAGGTGGTGATTGGTATTATTGGTGGGGTTGTGACCTTGCTCAGTATCCAACATGCATGCATGTGCAGTGGCATACATACTCACCAAGCAGCCATGTATCGCCATGCCGCCCAGCTTCTAGGTCCCGGCTTAGGGTGGACATTCGGTAAATGAAGCTGTCGTGGGTGGATCCGGGATAGTTGGCATATACTGAGGTGATGATTCCCTTGACATTACATGCTACCTGCACGTTGATGGAATGCCAGTGCTTGCGGTTCCTATAGATGTGCTCAGATGCCCTGGGGGGACATAGAGCCACATGGGTGCAGTCGATGGCACCTAGCACTTTGGGGAATCGTGCCACACCGTAAAAATCCAGGGCGGCAGCATGCCTTTCTGCAGGTGTTCTGGGCAGGTATATGTGCCTGCGGACTGATGGGTGTGCAGTGATGATGTTCAAGACCTGGTGTAGGCAGCGTGACTGGGTGGCCTGTGACACCCCACCCACTATGGCACTTGTCCGCTGAAATGATCCAGTGGCTAAGAAGTGCAGTACATTGAGGACCTTCTCCAGGGGGCTGAGTGCTTGGGAGCACAGGGTGGGTGATGTGAGGTCATCCTCCCACTCACTCACCAGGTCCAGTATTATGTGTGGTGGAAACCTGTACCTCCCATACACCTGGTCATCAGGCATCCCGAAAAGGCTGGTTCTGGGTGTGAATATTCTGGCCCTGACTATCCTCCTCCTCCTCCTTTGGTAGCCCACTGCCACTGCTGCTAGGAACGGTATGTTCATCCTGGCGCCTGAGCTTGTTATTGTTAAAGTGCGCAAATTTATGCTTTGCGCGTGTTCTAGGCGAGCGTGTGACCCGCGCACCCCTGGAATCCAGTTCCCAGTCCAATAGCGTGTGGAAATTCCCACGCACCACGGGATACAGGTGCGCTGACGTACTTGCGTGTGTAAGTGCCCGCGCACCCCTGAAATACACGTACATAGGCCAATCGCGTGTACGCACACTTTTGTCCAATTACACGCGATGACACTCTGACGTGCAGTATTTCCACGTGTGCTCCGTCATCACGTGCTGAGTGGGGAACACCCGTGCGGGTCACGTCACAGACGCGCTTACGCGCTGAGGGACTCTGGTCCAATAGAATCGCGTATGCGTGCTGACGCGCTTACGCACTAAGGGCCTTTCCTCGGATTTCACGCTGACGTGCAGGATTTTCACGTGCCAAATCACTCCGTATCAAGCTGGCCACGCGAAAACACACGGAAGACCACGCTCCTGCCCAGAAGGCCGAGTCACTGCCCCCCAGTGCCCCGAGCAGCCTCCCACGTGCCATCTGCTGCTGCCTGCCTGCCTGCCTGCCTGCTGCCACCGTGCCCTGCCATTTGGTGCCTGCACATCAGCCATCTGCAGGGGTCCAGTTGCTGTGTCCACCCCTTCTGGATCTGAAGACTCCCGACTGGGATTACATCGCTCCACAGCTCAGCCCCAGGACCCAGTTGCCCACCCACACCTGCCTCTGGGGTTGCCATGTCGGGCACTTCCACATCTGGCACCAGTGGCAACCCCAGGCCAGAGGGGCAGAGGGGCACCAGCTTCACTGTCACCGAAGTTGGTGTCCTGGTGGAGCATGTCCTGGGGCAGTATGATGCCCTCTTTGGATCGTCCCGCGCCAGCAAGGAAGGATGGGAGAGGATCTGGGCCGACTGTGTGGTTGCCATCAAATGCGGAGGGGGTGGCAACCCGCAACGTCCAGAAGATCAAGAAGCGCTGGGAGGACTTGAGGTCCAGGACCCTTGTGAAGGCCCGGCGCCTCGTGGAGGGGGGCCGGGGCCGCATGAGTTCCATCCAGATGAGGGTCCTGGAACGCGTACGCCCAGCGCTCCACGCCCAGATCCTTGAGAGGGAGGCCCGTCTGGAGTTGAGCGGTAAGTGTCCAAGCATTACTGTGTGATACAGGGCATGTTGCGGTGTGCTGGTTCTATGATACTTACCTGTATGTGTGCCATAGGCCATGTATGCATGCATGTGTGCAGGGACATCATAGTAATGCATGTGCGACCAGTGATGTGTGACACACATGGTTGTTGCATGTGTTCAAATGCCGCATGGGGAGCCCTATGCAGATTTTGAACATGAGAGCATGCCAGTCTCTGTACCTGGACATGGGTGGGGGTGAGGGATGGGTGCTGATGCCAGGTACATATATGGTAGCCATGTCTATGTGCCTGACCTGCGTGTCTGTGACTTGTGCATGCCATGGATGCATGACACATGTGTGTGACAATGCACAGATTCAGTGAAGCAGCTAAATTACCCTTGTATCCGCTGTGTTTGGTGTGTTTGGGGCCAGATGGATGTGACTGAGGTGAAGTGTGTGCCTGTGATAAGCATGAGCCATGATGCATGTGAGTTACATATCATTGAATGTTTCAAGAGTCCATTGGACATGCATGGAAATGTCCATGGCATGCACCATGCCTGTTACTGTGTGTGTTTTGCCTGGACTGACCCATGTGTTGTGGAGGGACATTATGGAAGTGTACTTTGACAGTGGTGCTCATCTGCTATTGCTTCCTGTCTAGGGGACCATTGTACAGTACCCTGATGCTTGTGTTCTTTGTCTCCCTCTACGCAGCGGCTAGTGAAGAAGAGGGCGGAGACGGCGCTGTGGAGCAAGGCGGCGGGGATGCCCCCACGGCTGCAGCGGAAGGGGTGGGTGAGCCCCCACAGGGGCCTGCTACGGTGGGAGACGGTGAGGAGCCATCCAGGTTGGTGGTTTGCACAGAGGAGGAGGAGGCCGCCACTGGGGCACACATGGGGCCTGGTGGGGGCATCCCTGCTGGTGCAAGTGGTGCAGTCCAGGGCCAGGGGCAGGAGGCAGCACAGGTCCCCGTGGAGGGGCCTGTGCATGTCGCTGTCCCTGACCCTGTGAGTGCACCACCATGCACCAGCAGGGATGCCCCGTCCCAGGCCCGTCCGCAGGTAGAGGGGACGTCCATGTCACCTGACTCCCCTCCACCTGCGGACGTGGGAACCCCTGGCCGTGTGGAGAAGGTCCTGATTGGGGTCGCGATGCGCACGGCTGTGATTCGTGATGCCGTGCGTGCTTCCCGGGAGGAGCACGCACGTCATCACGAAGTGCACCGTGCCGACGTGGCCCAATTGGGATCGGCCATGTTCGGGGGTTTGCTGCATGTGTTGGCCAATCTGGCGGCCCTCTCCTCCTCTGTGCAGGCTATACACCAGTCATTCTCCTTGCCGTCTTCCGGCCCAGATGCCACCAGGGCCCCCTGTGGACCTGCCCCGACCAATGCAGCCAGCTCGGTGGGGATCCCATCCCTGCCACAGTTGGGAGTCGGAGGTCCAGCAGGGGTGGACAACACAGCAACTGGACCCCAGCAGATGGAAGATGTGACAGCATCATCGGGCAGGGCATGTGCACGACGGCGTCGGTGGTTTCCATCAGCCTGGATGCCGTCGTGCTGGCAGAGGCAGTGGCGTCGGAGGCAGCAGCAGGCTCGACGTGGGAGGCATCATGGCTCGGGGCCATCAAGATCAGAGGGGCAGGCATCGGCCGGAGGGCAGGGCAACCCTGGGATGGTGGTGTCTTCCGTGTGGGAGCAGTTGGTACAGCAGATAGGTGCGGAGCGGCAGCGGGCGGAAGAGGAGCGGCTCACCATGGTCAGGGCGGAGTTCTCCATGCGTCGGGCGTTGAGGCGGGCTGAGTGCCTCGAGGAAGCTCGCAGGGAGTTTGAGCTGAACATGGGGTTATCCCTGCGAGACCTCGGGGCCAGGACAGAGTCCCGCCTCCAGGACATCGACATGGAGTTCGATGATGCCCTGGCCAGCAACATCACCGAGTGAGCCGCAGGACGTGCCCGCTGCCTTTGTATATAGTTATTTAGTTAGTTAGTGTTAGGTTTCCTTTATTCATTTTTATTTTTTTGGACCGCTCGGACAATGGCCACTTTTTTGTATATATTTTTTTCATTAGGTAGTAGTAGGTTTCATTTATGGTGTTGGGCTCATGGACCCTGGAATATTCGTGTATATAGTTTGCTTTTTGAAGAAACATTTTTTTTATTAATTATTGTGTTCACCATGAGGAAATGGTTTTTCATTATTTTCCTTCCACATGATATTGCTTTGGACAACATTTGTTTTTGGATTACTTTGTTTTTTTTATTTTTACATTTGTTCTCGGACATGGACCATTTATTTTGTTATCCCCATTGTTGTATGTTTGATTTGTTTACTTATTTTTCATCTTTAATACATGTTTTTTTTAACTTTCACTTGTGGTATTTTCTCATTGGTTTCATACATGTCATGATATGGGTTTTGACATTCACTTGCACCCATTGTGTATGTGTGTGTGACGGACATGTGTTCATTTACATACTTGCCATTGGGGTTGTATCATGTAATTGCATTCACTATGTGGGGGGATGCAATCCTTGCCTGGGTGTTTGTGCTGGGTATGCTGCCCATTACTGCCATGATTGAGTATCGTCAGGACCTGGGGGCAGGGGGACATGTGTGGGGGCCTGGTGGAGGATGCCCCTGCACTGCTGGGGGGTGGGGGTGGTGGGTGACATGGGTGGGGGCCTGGTGGAGGGTGCCCCTGGTGGCTGGGGGGTGGGGGTGGTGGGAGACATGGGTGGGGGCCTGGTGGAGGGTGCCCCTGGTGGCTGGGGGGTGGGGGTGGTGGGAGACATGGGTGGGGGCCTGCTGGCAGGTGCCCCACAGTGCTGGGGGGTGTGGGTGGTGGGTGACATGGGTGGGGGCCTGGTGGAGGGTGCCCCTGGTGGCTGGGGGGTGGGGGTGGTGGGAGACATGGGTTGGACATGGGTGGGGGCCTGCTGGCAGGTGCCCCACAGTGCTGGGGGGTGGGGGTGGTGGGAGACATGGGTGGGGGCCTGGTGGAGGATGCCCCTGCACTGCTGGGGGGTGGGGGTGGTGGGTGACATGGGTGGGGGCCTGGTGGAGGGTGCCCCTGGTTGCTGGGGGGTGGGGGTGGTGGGAGACATGGGTGGGGGCCTGGTGGAGGATGCCCCTGCACTGCTGGGGGGTGGGGGTGGTGGGAGACATGGGTGGGGGCCTGGTGGAGGAGGCCCCTGCACTGCTGGGGGGTGGGGGTGGTGGGTGACATGGGTGGGGGCCTGGTGGAGGGTGCCCCTGGTGGCTGGGGGGTGGGGGTGGTGGGAGACATGGGTGGGGGCCTGCTAGCAGGTGCCCCACAGTACTGGGGGGTGGGGGTGGTGGGAGACATGGGTTGGACATGGGTGGGGGCCTGCTGGCAGGTGCCCCACAGTGCTTGGAGGTGGGAGACATGGGTGGGGGCCTGGTGGAGGGTGCCCCTGCACTGCTGGGGGGTGGGGGTTGTGGGTGACATGGGTGGGGGCCTGGTGGAGGGTGCCCCTGGTGGCTGGGGGGTGGGGGTGGTGGGTGACATGGGTGGGGGCCTGGTGGAGGGTGCCCCTGGTGGCTAGGGGCTGGGGGTGGTGGGAGACATGGGTGGGGGCCTGCTGGCAGGTGCCCCACAGTGCTGGGGGGTGGGGGTGGTGGGAGACATGGGTGGGGGCCTGCTGGCAGGTGCCCCACAGTGCTGGGGGGTGGGGGTGGTGGGAGACATGGGTGGGGGCCTGCTGGCAGGTGCACCACAGTGCTTGGGGGTGGGGGTCGTGGGAGACATGGGTGGGGGCCTGGTGGAGGATGCCCCTGCACTGCTGGGGGTGGGGGTGGTGGGTGACATGGGTGGGGGCCTGGTGGAGGGTGCCCCTGGTGGCTGGGGGGTGGGGGTGGTGGGAGACATGGGTTGGACATGGGTGGGGGCCTGCTGGCAGGTGCCCCACAGTGCTGGGAGGTGGGGGTGGTGGGAGACATGGTTGGGGGCCTGGTGGAGGATGCCCCTGCACTGCTGGGGGGTGGGGGTGGTGAGTGACATGGGTGGGGGCCTGGTGGAGGGTGCCCCTGGTGGCTGGGGGGGTGGGGGTGGTGGGAGACATGGGTTGGACATGGATGGGGGCCTGCTGGCAGGTGCCCCACAGTGCTGGGGGGTGGGGGTGGTGGGAGACATGGGTGGGGGCCTGGTGGAGGATGCCCCTGCACTGCTGGGGGGTGGGGGTGGTGGGTGACATGGGTGGGGGCCTGGTGGAGGGTGCCCCTGGTGGCTGGGGGGTGGGGGTGGTGGGTGACATGAGCAGGTGTGCAGGGTAGTCCCCTGTGGTGTGTGCTGCCTGCAGGGGCCGTGGAGGGTGTACAGGTAATACCTGGGAGCACACAGCCAAATCGCGTGTGGAACTTCCCGCGCACCCCTGCAATCCATGTACCCTGACAAATCGCGTGTGGTACTTCCCGCGCACCCCTGAAATCCACGTACACGGCCAAATCGCGTGTGGAACTTCCCGCGCACCCCTGAAATCCACGTACCTGGCCAAATCGCGTGTGTAACTTCCCGCACACCCCTGAAATCCACGTACCCTGACAAATCGCGTGTGGTACTTCCCGCGCACCCCTGAAATCCACATACACGGCCAAATCGCGTGTGGAACTTCCCGCGCACCCCTGCAATCCACGTACACTGACTAATCGCGTGTGGAACTTCCCGCGCACCCCTGAAATCCACGTACCTGGCCAAATCGCATGTGGAACTTCCCGCGCACCCCTGAAATCCACGTACCCGGCCAAATCGCGTGTGTAACTTCCCGTGCACCCCTGAAATCCACGTACCCTGACAAATCGCGTGTGGTACTTCCCGCGCACCCCTGAAATCCACGTACACGGCCAAATCGCGTGTGTAACTTCCCGCGCACCCCTGAAATCCACGTACCCTAACAAATTGCGTGTGGAACTTCCCGCGCACCCCTGCAATCCACGTACCCTGACTAATCGCGTGTGGAACTTCCCGCGCACCCCTGAAATCCACGTACCCGGCCAAATCGCGTGTGGAACTTCCCGCGCACCCCTGAAATCCACGTACCCAGCCAAATCGCGTGTGGAACTTCCCGCGCACCCCTGAAATCCACGTACACGGCCAAATCGCGTGTGGAACTTCCCACGCACCCCTGAAATCCACGTACCCTGACTAATCGCATGTGTAACTTCCCGCGCACCCCTGAAATCCACGTACCCTGACAAATCGCGTGTGTAACTTCCCGCGCACCCCTGCAATCCACGTACACTGACTAATCGTGTGTGGGACTTCCCGCGCACCCCTGAAATCCACGTACCCGGCCAAATCGCGTGTGGAACTTCCCACGCACCCCTGAAATCCACGTACCCTGCCTAATCGCGTGTGGGACTTCCTGCGCACCCCTGAAATCCACATACCCGGCCATATCGCGTGTGGAACTTCCCGCGCACCCCTGAAATCCACGTACCCTGACAAATCACGTGTGGTACTTCCCGTGCACCCCTGTAATCCACGTACCCGGCCAATTCGCGTGTGAGACTTCCCGCGCACCCCGGTATACACGCACACGTTTTTTTTCTGTCAGCGCGTGTCTGTGTTTGTGGGTACCCCTTTGCACGTCATTTGTCCTGGAGGGCCACAGTATTGGGCATTCATCATGGCTGTATATAGGTGCTATTTGTTGGCGCACCTTTTGGCGCACATTTCTTACAGGCGCGGAGACGCTACCGCCTGCTTTCTTGTGGCGGCCGTGTTTGTGCCTGTGCGCTGGTTTGAGCGTGCGCTTTTTTGCCCTATTCTATTCCATGAATACGTGTTGTAGGCGAGCGTGTGGGCGTTCCGCGCACTTGTACCCTGTGCTTCCCCCGTGACGCCCACATTTTGGCAAGTTGTTCCCCATTCCGAGTGTTACGCCCCGTGTTCCGCCTACTTTTGTTGCGTGCGCCGCGCTATGTGCGATTTACGCTGTGGCCTGTGCGATTTTCGCTGTAACCTGGTGCACGCCGTTAGATGGCCTGTGCGCCAACGAGCGCCGCGCACTTTTTTATCGCACATCCAATGGTTTTCTCGCGCACGGCCTTCCATGAATCGATGTGCGCTGCTTTTCGTGCGATTTTCGCACTTGCACTGCGATTTTCGCTATTCCACTGCGATTCGCACGTTTTTGGCCACTTGCGCCGCGCTAATAATTCCATGAATCGGCTTGCATGTATCACCTCTCCATTCGATTGAACCAAAACATACTGGGCCTCATTACGACCCAGGCGGTAAGTTACCGCCTGGGCCGTGACTTTACCACCATGGCGTAAACTACGTTTACGCCATGGTGGTTGGCGGACTTACCGCCCCATTCCGACCTTGGCGGGGCGGTAAGTCCCCAATCCCCATTTACCCTTCCCCATTCCCATTTTTGCCCCATAGGGCATAATGGGAGTGGGGAAGGCGTTAATTACGCCACCGTAAATTACGGTGGCGTAATTAACTCCATGGTCCCTTAGCGCCATGGATTTTAACACCTGCTAAAAGCAGGTGTTAAGTCCGCCATGGCGCTTAGGGACCTCGTACTCAGGCGGTAAGGGTCGGCGCTGTTAACGCCGCCGTAAAACCCTTACCGCCTGGGTCGTAATGAGGCCCACAGTGTACAAATGGGCATGCATGTCAATGTGTACCATTGACGAAAAATCTTTCAAATCTTTACGCCAGTTCCTCAATCAGTATGAATCAGTATGTGAAGGGCAAAGACAAATTCAAAATGAAACTACTATAAAACATGGATACCTGTCCAGTGCGCAAATACACAGGACTACAAGGACATTCATTAGCCTGCATTTCAGGACCTATTTGCAAAAGCACCTTCCATCATATCAAAATGACATCAACACATCATTCAACTATAAGAAATCTAGTCCATAAACTGTACTATGCTAAAAGTCCTGCTTTAGCACTAGCCAATTTAAATAACAATCTTCTACATGGTACAGCCAAAGACCTAATCGAAGAAATAGAGCATATCCAGAGAAAATATTTTGGAAGTGAAAGCCACTTACAATGAAATAGCTTTACAAAGGACTAGCAACAATTGTACAGATGGCAACCTTCTACTACACACATACAAAAAGGAAATACTAAAATTTAAAAGTACATCCGCTGAAGTACCAAACCATGTGAGTGTGTGTTGGCGCAGAACTTTTTATAAAAGTAGCACACAAACTGTTCATATAACATCCAAAATAGAAGACAATGAAGATTCCAAATGGTTTGAGTTAGCTCTCTTCCTTATAGCAGAAAACAAATACGAAATAACTGACCCCTTAATACTTTGCAGTTACTGCACTACAAAACTTGACAACAACCAAACTCCTGACGTGCTATCACAAATAACTTGGAATTATTCCCACTACCAAAACTCGTGCAACAACACAATTTATATGAGAGCATCATAATTCAAACAGTGCACCCATTTCAAGCAATAATACGCCTTCAAACAAAAACAGCAAAATTACCTCCCTCTGAATTAGTGAAAGGCATTTGTGCCAAAGCAGTTTATTTACCATTAGATCTGAAAGAAAATGTACACACTCTGGGAGTGCAACGTCCAATAGATCAATCTTTAATTGTCTTAGTAAATGGTTTACCTACAAATGACAAATAAATTGGCAGCAACTTGTGGACTTACATAAAGTTAGACAAGCCCTGCAATATCTAAAAGACAACAATGAATACTACTGAGAAATTCATATTGAAGAAAACCTGAGGGAAACCACTGAAATAATTCAAGAGTCACCAGAAACTGGTCAATTTCAACTTCTAGATCCTGCTACAGTATGCAATATTTTAGACCATTATACATTTTATCCATTACACTACAAAGGGCACCATAGATGATGCACTGGAAATGTATGAAATGCGACAAACCAGAGGATCACCAATCAGCATATGGAAACAAAGTATAGAAGCACGTGCCTTTCCTCTACTCTTTCCTACTGGGAAAGGAGGAAGGTATGATGATAGACCCACTCAGATAACAGCATTAGAATACCGCTCTTTACGAATGTATTCTGAAGATCCCAGATTTAGACAAAATGTGGAATATATATTCCACCTACTCTTTGAAAATGAATTAACATCTCTATGCTACAGAGTTGCCCACACATTGAAATCGGGTACCCATTTTCAAAATATATCAGCTACACAATTACTACAAAAAGTGCAAGAAAAAGATGAGGTTCTACAATCAAGCATTACAAATCTGTTAGCAAACATGCGTGGTACCAAAGAATACTGGTCCCAATGTCACGGAGATGTACGTTGTATGATAAGAAACCTTGGCCCAGCCACTTGGTTTGTTACATTAAGTTGTGCAGAACATGCATGGGAAGATTTACATGATTTGCTACGCCTATCAAATAAAAACAAAACAAACATAGATATACTAACACCTGGAGAACTCTGCTCTCTAGATCCTGTTAATTTTTCAAGATATTTCCATCATCGCTTCATTGCTATGCTACACTTTATTTGTAATCAAACTGTTCCTCCCCTCTGAGAAATGCAACACTTCTTTTGGAGAAAAGAATACCAAGCCAGAGGAGCACCACATATCAACATGCTTTATGTATTAAAGATGCTCCTAAATTTGGTCAAGATAGTGATGCCACTGTTTTACGGTTTATCGAAAAATATGTCACTTGTGAAATTCCTTCACAAACAACAAATAGTGACCTTCATTCACAAATTTTACAATTTCAAAGACAAAAATGTGGGAAATATTGTCGACGAAAATATAAAAACAAAGGGAAATACTACACCAAATGCCGGTTTGGTTTCCCTAGACCAGTTACAGAAACAGGTCATGTAAACAACTTCATGTCTTCAGTTAGACTTAGTGTCAAAGGTAAATCACCTAAGAAGACATATTTCATAAATAGAACAGAAGAAGCAAAATATATCAATGATTACAATGAAATGGTTGCCCTCTTATGGAATGCAAACATAGATGTGCAGTACATTGAAGAACATTCCACTGCAGTTGCACGATATGTTACAGCCTACTTAACCAAATCAGAAGAAAAACACAACTTCAAGGCCTCTGGGATGATCTATCCTCTGACAAAACACTGTCACAGAAATTGTACAGCTTAGGCAGAAAAATGCTCTCTCATAGAGAATGTGGCTGCTATGAAGCTGCAGACCGTTTAACTGGTACTGCTTTGTATGGGAAATCTGAAAATGTAGCAGGGCTAAGTCTTGGTCTTGCTAAATGTAGAAAAAGAGTTCTCAAATCATATGAGGACATAGAAACAATAGCCAAAAATGAACCCAATAGCCAAGACATTTTGAAAAACAATTTACTGACACATACTACCCAAACAGGAGTACCACTTTGGAAACCATGAGCTCTTTGGATGCAAACATATTATTGTTTTCGGAGATCTTCTTCAATTAACACCAGTGAAAGGTGAACATATTTTTAAAACCTTTGGGCACAAACTCTGCCGTAAAACTCTCACAGCAAAGGAAATCTCAACCTTTGGCAATATTTCCAATATAGAGAATTAACAGAAAGCATGTGCCAGTCTGCAGAGCAATATTAAAAACCTGGCACATCCACACACTCAATGGCCATAACTCATGTGCTACTGATGTCATGAATCAATTAACACACAACTGTATGTCCTTGATGCCAACTCGTACAAGCTGTTCACAATTCAATGAAACAATGTTGAAAAAAGAAATGCAACCAATAATTGAAATTTGCTCCACAGACAAACTGGACATACATGGTATGACACTGCCCATGTGTCAACAAGCCACAACAAGACTAAATACCTTAGAAAACTCTATCTCCAACACAGCTGGTTTGGAGAAAATATTAAAATTATCTTTAAACTGTAGAGTAATGCTTAAATGTAACCTTGACATGGAGCAAGGACTAGTTAATGGAGCACTTGGTACAGTTGTTGGCTTTCAAACATACCCACGTGACAACAACATTCAGTTTGTCAATATTTTCTTTGACAAACTATCAGAGGTTAAAAGGATAGGACACTCAACAGCCCGATTCCTTCTTTTCAAAGAAATGTATGTACGTAGAGAACAATTTACTCTAACTCTAGCATACGCAGTCACCATTCACAAATCACAAGGTCTTACCCTAGATAAAGCATTGATAGATATTGGTAGCACAGTCTTTAAAGAAGGCATGAGCTATGTAGCACTATCACGCTTACATACACTTGACAGACTATTCCTAATTAACTTTGATGCAAGTAAAGTAAATTCTGATATTCCTTGCATTTTAGAATACAATAGACTGCGTTCACTCTACACTCCCATCTAAAAACCTATCCTGTTCCACAAAAAGCAAAACGTTATAAAAGAAAACTACTTCAAACAGAAACGAAACAGGATCTCACTGCAAATCCTTCAAAGAGAGTAAAATAAGTTAATAGTTCTTCGATTACTACAACCAAATAAGAATCCTCTACTCAAACTCAGGTACTTCTTCAAAGAAGCGACACAGACTCCGAAGAAATGACTTGGACACAGAACTATCGGGTCCATTCAAATTTTCAAATATAACTGGCTACGCAAATGTAGCAATAAATATTCTATTCCATTTGTCACCAATTATTGACATCATTTACTTACACAATACAGATCAATTGTGTTTGCAAATGTTAGTCCTTAATAGAAATGCAACCAACAATCCTGATAACTCCTACAGTGTTCATGGAATAAGACAAGAATTGGACTACTGTGATGGAATGGTCACATTCACTATAAACTCACAAGAAGATCCACAAGAATGTCAAATGTACTTACTACAAGTACTGGAAAACAAAAACATACCTATAAATGAAATGTTTCAAATTTCATACATGTGGAAACATACATGCACTCTCTGCAACCATGTGGCACAGGAACAAATCCATAATGAACCCTTTGTGTATGTATCCATACCTAACTGTGAATCCATTCCATTTCAGTACAAAATGCGAAACATGGCAGATTATGTACTACATGCAATTCAGATAATAGTTCCACGTTACAATCCAGACACATAGTAAATATGTAATACTAATACTTTTACATTACAATGCAGATGGTACCAAAAACAACTACAAGCTGACTGGATTCACACATGGTCAAGTATCACTTGGTAAGAAAACCTTCACAACAATAGGTATAATCTACCACGCAGAAGCCACAACCAATGCAGGTCACTACACTGCATATATAAAAAAGAATTGCAGATGGGTTGAATGTAATGATAGTACCATTACTTTAAAGCAGAGATTACCAGCAAATCTTATAAACGCTTTTGAATATTCTTAAAACCAAAATTTAATAACTAATCTGTGCATAAACATTAACAAAACTTCAATTAGAAAACTATAAACAGTTATTATACGCCAACAGGTATCTAACTGCCTCAAGATTCTGCAACAACCAAACAGATAAATCAATACCAGTGAAATATATCAAAAAATAAACAGCTAGAATACGCCAACAGGAATCCAACTGCCCCAAAAATCTGCAACAACCCAACAGATAGAACATTAGCATAAAATTATAACTAAAAAATAGAATACACCAACAAGTATCAAACTGCCCCAAAAATCTGCAACAAGCTAACAGATAGAAGATTAGCCAGTAACAACAAATAAGCAGCGAAAACAAAGAAAGAAATATATTGTACCATAACAAAAAAGGTTTTTTTCTAATCAGCATGGATAATTCTTTCCCACAGACCCAATGATTTAATAAACAAACACAGAAACGGAGCAAATTGCACCGTACACTGCTTTGAAATATAGTACTTCTAAAGTACTAAATATGAGGGTTGAAATAATGCATAAATGTCTATTATACAATGCAATAACTCATTATGAACTACCAACACTAACATATGATCTTTTCTTTTATCACAGACATTGTAAAAGAATATCTGCTCCAGCTACCAAGTCATGAAAAAAATATATCCAATCACAAAAAGTAAAACAGTAAGTATATAATAATTCTAATACTGCTGCATAACACAACCATTCAAGCAAACATCTAACCATACACCACAATCCAAAATGTTTACTTCCATGGATATGTTATACTGCAGTGCTTGTTACCAAACTCTACAATCTTAATTGCATGACTTAGCCAAAACTTCACATACAAACTCTACAAATCAAACAGTACACAACATTTTGATTTGTGGATATTTGATGGATGTTTGATTCTATAGGTGTGTTATGCTGTGGTGGTAATGGCCAGGGCCTAGAGTCTTGGGTGCATGACGAAGACCCGGGCCACAACCACTGCCACAACCACTGCAGCTTAACACACCCATAGAATCAAACAATCTTAACTGTGGTATATGAGCTACATATACAGGATATTACAATTAAAGCTCTACTAACAACCCAAAACCAATATCATATTAAAGTAAAATAGCCAGTAGTGAATTTTTTATGTCTGTGGACGGCCGTGAAGACCGCGGACATGACGAACACATCAGGGGCACCTGCCACCTAAACAAATACAGCATTTGACCCATCTCTTCACTTCCCCACCCTCCCGAAGCACTCTTACACACCAACACATTCCCTGATTTTGTATTTTTCCCCTGTTCGACACGCGCTGTCCGCGGATGTCCACGGATCCAAGATGGCGGGCCCATCAAAACAATGTGACGCACCTCATACTTCACCCCAGCTAATCAGCGAACACATTGCATGTCCGCGGACATGATGCAAGCAGATTAGCCAATAGGTGCGAACAGTGACATCAGTGACTGGTGTGGAGGGTGACCCTGCATCCCGATCCACCACAGGCAGGGGTTCCAAGACTGTCTGACCCCTCAGCGCAGGTGTCGCGGACAGAGGAGTGCCCACATCAGAATCACTCACCACTGACATATGGACCTGATGCTCATCCAACTCGACATGGACGTCAGAGTGGTCTCAGGGCTGGACTCATTGCCAGCCAGATACAAGATGGACTGTAGCACATGTGGGTTTTCATGGCCTACCACCCCACAACCCCCACTTGTGCCGGGTTGCTGTAGTGATAACAACCCTGTGCCTGGCAAGACATCACCATCCTCTTGCTCCATTGCATCATCATCTGAAAAGTAGAGAGAAAAAAGGTCACTACACATGTTAGAAGCACACATTACACAAAGACACAGACATCACACAGACACCAAACACATCAAGCAGACATGTCACACACAAAAGAGAACCTGCCATGCTTGCTGGGTCAACTTGACACTGCTTATTTGATTAGGCATGTAGAATGGTGTCATTTTGCACAGAAGTGGGTCGATGTAGTGCAGCAATTTTGTACATTACTCTCTGTCTACATGTACAAGTACTTAATGATGTGTATCTAAAAATGTGAAGGCAGTGCAAGGTCAACTTCAGCCATCACATGCATGTGCATTCAATGGCTAGCATGGCTACAAGCAAACCACCCCTCCCCCCAGGTGCAAATGCAGGGATGCCTAGCATGGTATCAAAAGGCTGACCATAGACCTGTATATTGACAGACAGTGTAGACTAGCATCAACTGCATCATGTGAATCAAGTGACAACACAGCAAATGATGATGGGACAGTAGGCAGGACACTACACCAGTTGGACAGAGTAATTGGCCATGAAACAGGCTGAGACCTGTGACCCACACAGACTGTCACACCCTAAACATGTGTGCGATGCAGGACTGAGGCACAGTGGACACAGGAAGGCTGATGAAATGCCATGCAATGTAGGTCCCTCTAGACTCCTACTACAATGATCATCCAGTCAAGGACACATAAGGGCATGAGTGGAATAAACATGGAGCATGAATGGGCACTCATGTCCCTGCCGGGCATCTGACCTCTGCACAGTCCAAGTGAGACACCCTTCATCAAGTACAAAGGATGTACCACACAGCATATGTCTGGCAGATTGGCTGCTGGAAGTTAGCATGTACACAGGACGCATGAACAAGTACTCAACGGCAAAATTGAAGCATACCAGTGCTAAGGTGGAATTAGGGTGCAGAGGGGGGTGGAGGGGCAAGGGAGCATGCCTACATGGAGTACCCGCATGCAGGCAGAGGACACATGCACGTCAGTCATGCTATGACATAGTCCCTGGGCTGAGAGGAAGGTCACCCCACGCTACATGCAGAAGGGCCAGTGAGCTGGAACATGGACTTCAGAGGCATCCTGGCATGTGAGTAGGGTGCAATAGTGGTGATGCAGACAGTCCCCGTCCGCTCCACATGTCCACCATCCAGCAGAGCAAACATGCATCAGGGAAGCATTGCATTACTTGCACATCAGAACCATGCAGACTTGACATGTAGTGGCAGTCATGCACAACACATCACACAAGTAAAACACACATGTCCACAACAAACACGCAGCAACACTCAATGGACTGGGCATCAAAGTCTGGCATCTCTCCCACTCCTTCGACCGATTCAGATGGTATGAACTCTGCAACGAGTGACTCATGCAGAATCAAGTTGTAATTTGAGGTATGCTTAGCCTTAGCGCTGCATTTGAAGTAATTCCAACGCTTTTTGCACTCTTGCGCCGTGCGCACCTCATGGCCGAATGCACTCACATGTTCCACAACTTGCTTCCAGTGGGTATCACGGTGGGCAGCCATAGTCTGACAATTAGGACCCACTAGCATGTCACGGATGTGGCCCAGCACGTAGTCCACGAGGTAGTCCAGTTCCTGGTTGCAGAAAGGCTTCTTCCTTGACGTGCAGGAGGTCGTGGCTGTGTGTGGGGTCCCAGCCTGTGCTGCAGGTGCAACCTTCCTCCTCTCGGATTGTGGCGCAGACATTGGCTGGCAAATGCCACCCTGATCACTATGGCCAGTAGCACCGGTGGATTGAGCCAAGGGAGTGGCAGGTGGAGGGACGACCAGAGGCCTGACTTGCGTCAGTGGCAGCTGGGTGCCCTCTAATGGACACTGCGCAGCAACATCCGCTGTGGCAGGGTCATTGATCGCGACTGTCCTGGTTGGCAGACTCACAACCGGGGTGTTGTTGGCTGCATCTGCCCCTGTACTTGCCAACAACCGGCTGTTCGGTGCAGCAGATGACATTACTGCCCCAGGGACACGTGTCTTGGTCAGGGCAGCTCTGCGTGCACCTACGGTTTCCCTCCTGGCCTGTTGGAAATCTTCCATGGGCTCTTCAAGTGCCAACCCAGCCTGCGCTGGCAGACCCTGAGCCTGGGTGGTGGTGTCCACAGCTGCACCTGCAGCTACCACTATCCTTGAGACCGTGGCAGTCGATGAAACAGACTGCCGGGTCACACGGGCGCCAGTGCCAGATGTAGAAGCTGCATCTCCTGGAACCGCAGGGGGTGGTGGCATGACTGCACCGACATATGGCACAACATCGTGCTCAAGTGGCACACCCTTGCCTCTTCCCCCTCTATGGCCACCCTGGACACCCTGGAGTCCCTCTGTTCCCTGGTCACCCCGGCCACGTCCCTGACCACGCCTTCTATGAGGAGGACACCCAGCTGAGGCGCCCCTCACCTTTGGTGGCCTCCCAACCATGGCACAGGTGGAGTAGTGCCGGCACAGATGGAGGAGTGCCAATGGGAGGTGTAGACCACAATTGTCCTGGGCAATTGGTGTGAAGGGGGTGGGATGCAAGATGTTAACAGCCCCCTGCACCTGCAAGGCTGTATGTGACCCCGGTGATGTAGTGATGGGTTACACAACGCTCAGGCACCCCAAAACTGCAGTAAAACCATGCACGCAACCCTGCAGCCTATGTGCGTGGAATCAACCTCCCGCAGTACGCGGTGGCACCCAGTAACACAAAAAACGCATATGTGTGGGACACGCAGGCTACTATGACCTCAAAAATGGGTGCGATACACAGGGGCACCCGCAGTGGGAAAAATAGCATGCGCGACTCACCATCTGACTAGCGTGATAATGAAAAACACGCGTAGCCAATACCCCCGCCAAAAGAAGAGATACGTCCTTGAGCCGCTGTGAAGTTGTGATGGCGCGGGAAACAACACGAAGTAGCAACACACGTCGGTCTCCACGAAAGGGACATACAGCGAACTGCTGGCCCCGCTCACCTTTGATATGATATGATATGATATGGTATTTGTAACGCGCCTATACACAAGTGTTTCAAGGCGCGACGAGGCAGGGAGGGAGGGAAACAAGGGGAAGACAGACAAACGATCCTACTAGGCCAGGTGTCATTCAGATCGCGCAAGTGCAGAGGTAAGGGGAAAAGGAGAAAGTGCAGGGGGAGGAGGAGGGGGGGAAGTGCAGTACAAGGTAAGTAGCGTAATAAAATAATAAATAATAAATAAAAGGGCCAGCTGGTGGCAAGTGCGAGGTAAGTGCAGAGCAAGTGCTGGGAAGGGGGCTGTAGGGATACAGTGACAGTCCCACAGTGCAGGGGGAGCCAGGGAGGCAGTGCAAGTGGAGAGTGGCTGGGCCCTGGACCGAGGTCACTGAGAGTGGCCCAGATGCAGGTTTAGTGCAGACTTCAGTGGGGAGTTAAGCAGGTTTAGCAGGGGAGAGGGAGAGAGAAGGCAGAAGCGAAGAGGAAGGTTTTGAGGTGCTTCCGGAACCGGAGATGGTTCTCCTCGAGTTTCAGGGAGGCAGGAAGGCTGTTCCAGAGGGAGGACCCTGCTGCGGAGAGAGATCTACCCCCAGCTTGTTGCTTAGAGAAGCGGCTGACCATGAGGGAGTTGGAGACGGATGAGCGAAGGGCTCGTGAAGGAAGATATTTAGGAAGAGAGAGTTGAAGGTATTTAGGCCCCAAGCCCCAGAAGGCCTTGTGGACAATGCAGAGGGTTTTGAACTTAATCCTCGCAGCCACTGGAAGCCAGTGAAGAGATTTCAGTCCTGGAGAGATACGGTCCCTGGGCTTGAGGCCAAGGACAAGTCTCGCAGTTCTGTTCTGGATAAGTTGCAGAGGGCGGAGAGTGGAGGCAGGCAGATTAAGATAGAGGCTGTTACAGTAGTCCAGCCTTGAGAGAACCAGGGCTCGGGAGACAGTGAGCTTCTGGGGGAAGGAGAGGAAGGGAAGAATACCTCTGAGGAGGTGCAACTGGTAGTGTGACTTCTTAGAGACGTCGGATATATGAGGAGAGAAGGAGAGTGTGGAGTCGAAGATGACCCCGAGGTTTTTAGCCTTGCAGGTAGGGGCAGGAAGGGGGCCAAGGGAGGCCGGCCAGAGAGCTGCAGGGAAGGAGGGAGTGGGTGTGCCGATGAGTAGAATCTCAGTCTTACTGGCGTTAAGGCAGAGGTCATTGGCGGCACACCATTCCTGGATAGCAGACAGACAGTCGGAGATGAGGGAAGGAGAGGAGGAGGCCGAGGGTAGCCTGAAAATGAGCTGGGTATCGTCCGCATAGCACTGGAAGTGGGGGCAGAGAGCGGCGATGCGGTGGGCAAGGAGTGCCAGATACTGGTTGAAAAGCCAGGGAGAGAGGTTGGATCCCTGGGGGACACCACAGGTGGAGAAAAAGATGTCAGAGAGGAAGGAGCCCATTTGGACCTGGGAGGGTCGACCGGAAAGGAAAGAGGTCAGCCATGCCAGAGCCTGACCAGTGATACCCAGGTTATCACGGAGACGGTTGAGCAGGATGGCATGGTTGACAGTGTCAAAGGCAGAGGAGAGATCGAGCAGAATGAGAACACATGGAATGTTGGAATCGAGGTTCAGGAGCAGGTCCTCACGGATGTTCAGGAGAGCAGTTTCCGTGCTTCTGGCCGCTCTGAAGCCGGATTGATGGTCATGAAGATTACCAACATATTCAGCATGGAGGTTAAGCTGGGAGATGGCCAGTTTCTCCAGGAGCTTGCCCAGGAAGGGAGTAATGGAGATTGGGCGATAGTTGGCCGGGCAGGAGGGGTCGGAAGAGGGTTTCTTGAGGAGGGGGTGCACAAGGGAGTGCTTGAGGGGGGATGGGAAGACTCCAGAGGCGAATGAGTGGTTGCAAAAGTCAGCCAGGGCAGGAGCCAGGGAGTCGATGTGGTCCTTGATGGTTTTGGAGGAACAGGGGTGAACCTGTTTAGACGAGGCTTTCATGGATCGGACTTGTCTGGAAACCTCATCAGCAGAAAAAGGTGGAAAAGCAGAGAAGGAGGGCGGAGGGGCGGCTGCAAGAGAGCAAGAGGAAGAGCCGGGAAGAGAGGGAGGGAGGAGAGAGGAGGAGAGCGAGGACAGGATGTCCTGAGTTTTTGAGATGAAGTGCGAGGCCAGTGCAGTGCAGAGGGCCAACCCAAGCTGAGGGAAACGCCTGCACGGATTGTGTCACTTACGCGAGTAGGCCCTTTCCTCAGATTACACACATTCACACGCGGATGTGCAGTTTTTTCACGCGTGCGTTGAACCAATATGCCCACGTTATGAGGGAAACGCCCGTGTGTGTCGCATCACAGACGCGCTTACGTGCTAAGGGCCTTTCCTCGAATTACACGCTGATGTGCAATTTTTTCACGTGCCAAATCACTCCGTATCAAGCTGGCCACGCAACAACACACGGAAGACAACGCTCCTGCCCAGAAGGCTGAATTTTTGCTCCCCAGAGCCCTGAGCATGCTCCCACCTGCCATCTGCTGCTGCCTGCCTGCCTGCTGCCCACGTGCCTTGCTATTTGGTGCCTGCATATCAGCCAGGGGTGCAGTTGCTGTGACCACCCCTGCTGGAACTGAAGACTCCCTGCTGGGATACCATTGCTCCACAGGCCAGCCCCAGGACCCAGTTGCCCACCCACACCTGCCTCTGGGGTTGTTATGTCGGGTACAACACCATCTGGAACCACTGGCAACCCCCAGGCAGAGAGTCAGAGGGCCACCAGCTCCAGTGCCAGGGAAGTGGGTGTCCTGGTGGAGCAAGTCCTGGCGCAGTATTATGCCCTCTTTGGAAGTTTGCGCGCTGACAATGAAGGACGGACCAGGACCTGGATGGACATTATGACTGCCATCTACGAGGGGGGTGGCAGTCCGCGACATCAAACATGTCCGGAAGCGCTGGGAGGACTTCAGGTCCAGGACCCTCGACAAGGCCCGGTGCCTCTTGAAGGCAGCGGATGCGGAGGGGCGCCGGGGCCACCTGTCCGACCACCAAATGAGAGTCCTGAAACGCATACGCCCAGCGCTCCATGTCCAGGTCCTTGAGAGGCAGACCCATCTGGAGTCGAGCGGTAAGTGTACATGCATGCTGATTGGACGCTGTGCGTGTTGTGGTGAGCAAGTAGTGTGCAGGTTGCACATGTGTTTTTGAAGGGCCATGTATGGAAGTGTGTGTATAGGGACGTGAGGCTGCCACATGTGAGTCCTCTCATGTGTGAGACACATCGATGGTGTATGTGTTGCTAAGCATGCTGGCCAAATGCAGGTGAGGGAGCACACATGTTTGAATTTCTGTGTATGTACTTTGGCATGGTTCTGGTGTCACACATGGATGGTGGTTCCTGCTGCATGTATCTACACTGTGTACATGTGCATGTGTGTGTATTTGACAAGTGCGCAACTGTGATGCAACATGGATGCATGTGACACTGACATGTAGGAGGCTGATTGCCAGATGTGACATGGATGGTGACATTATCACTGCAGTGGTGGAGATGTACAAATGCATGTCAGTCTGGTGGCATGTGTGCATGTGTTGTGCACTCCCTGTGTTTCATGTGACATCAGGCTCACCTTTGGCTGCTTGTGCTGTTGTTTTTGTATGGACGCTGCTGTCTGTTGCAATATTCCTGTGGATTTGCTCATGTGTGTGAGTTGAAATGACATATGTGTTGGGGAGTGTGATGCCATGTCTGTAGTTTTACACTGCCACTTATGTGCAACTGTCATGTGTGTATCAGTCCATTGTATAGTGCCCTGATGCCTGTGTTCTATCTCTCCCTGTCTGCAGTGTCAACTGATGAAGAGGGCGGAGAGGGTGCTGTGGAGCAAAGCGGCAGGGATCGCACCACCAGCCGGAGACGCAAGGCCCGGCTCCCCTCCCAGGTTGTCATCTCGTCAGGAGTGAGGAGTCTGGAGCCGCGTCCCAGACCGCAGCTGCCGAGGGTATGTCCAAGAGGCGGAGGTCTGATGTTGACTCCTCGGCAGCAGAAGGGGCAGCTGAGACCCCACATGGTCCGATGGAGGAAGATGGCATGGAGTCATCCAGGTTGGTGGGGGGGTTTGGTGGAGGAGGAGGCCGTGGAAGTGACACACACGGGGTCTGGAGGTGGGGATTCCACTGGTGCTAGTGGTGCAGTGCAGGGGCAGGGACAGGACGCAGCACAGGCCACCGCAGAGGTGCCTGTGTGTAATCGTGTCCCAATCCTGTGACTGCATCATCCTGCACCAGCAGGGATGCCTACGTCCAGACCTGTTTTCAGGGAGGGGATGAGCGCACAGCAACTGGCCTTCCTCTTCCTGCGGACGTGGCAATCCGGGACCGGGTTGAGCCTGTCCTGTCTGGGATGGTGTTGCGTCAACGGGGCATGCAAGGTGGCCTGCAGTGTTTTCGTGAAGATACTGCACGTCATCTCGGATGCCTCATTGACCGCGTTGACCTACTGGGACTGGTCACCATGGCTGGATTCCTTCGTATGCTGGACCTTGTTCCGACCCCCTCCTCACCTGAACCCCCTATGTGCCAGTCGTCCTCCATGCCATCTTCCCACCCATGTATCACCTGGGTTTCCTGTGGAGCTGCCTCTGACCCTGCGGCCAGGCTAGTGGAGGACACATCCCTGCCACTGTCGGGAGTCGGACGTCCAGCAGGGGTGGCCACCTCAACAACTGCACCCCAGCTGGAGGAGGACGTGCAGGTAGCAAGAGCCAGGGCACAGACACAGCAGCAGCAGCAACAAGGTGGGAGCCATGATGGCTTGGGGCCTTCAACATCTGAGGGGCAGGCATCGGCCAGAGGGCAGGAGGACCCAGGATTGGAAGTGTCTTCCATGTGGCAGCGGTTGGGCCAGGCCATAGGTGCGGAGCAGCGGCGGACGGAAGAGGCACGGCTCACAATGGTCAGGGCGGAGAACTCCATGCAGAGGGCACTGAGGCGGGCCAAGTGCCTCGAGGCAATTCACAGGGAGTTGGAGGTCAACATGTCATCATCCCTGCGAACCCTCGGGGCCATGGAAGAGGACCACCTCCGGGACATCGAGCAGGAGTTTGATGATGCCCTGGCCCGGGAAATCGGGAAGTGAGCCATCGGACTAGCCCGCCGCCATTGTATATAGTTTGTAGTTTTAGGTTTCCTTTATCTTTTTCATTCAATTGGGGTGCTTGGACTATGCCCCGCCTTTTTGTATATAGTTCTTTATTAGGTAGTTTTTTGCTAGGTTTCATTTCATTCGTTGGGCTCAGTGACCCTGGATTACTTCTTTGTACATAGTTGAACAGTGGCTGTATCTATTATTTTTTTTCTCACCATGGAGCAATGTATTTTACTGTTTCCGTTTCCTTTGGATTTGATTTGGTGGCCGGAGACTTTGGACACATTTTCATTTTGATTTACTTGGATTCAGACTTTATGTTTTTCTTTTTGTGTTTTGGACATGCTGCATTTCATCTTTATTTCAAACATTTTTTTCATGTTTTCATTTGATTACATTCTTTTTGAGTTCAATACATTTTGGTTTATTACTTTGATGTGTGGTATTCTCTCATTGGTTTCATGCATGTCACGGTGTAGGTTTTCACAATCACCAGCACCCATTGTGTGTGTGTGACAG
Organism: Ambystoma mexicanum; assembly: GCF_040938575.1. Lineage (NCBI taxonomy): Eukaryota > Metazoa > Chordata > Amphibia > Caudata > Ambystomatidae > Ambystoma > Ambystoma mexicanum. The sequence continues at coordinate 334,256,050 of NC_090930.1, forward strand.
ACGTGTTGATGTACATTCTTGCCATTTGGGTTGTATCATGTAATGGGCATTTCAATGTGGGGTGGATGGGATACTTGGTTGGGTCTTTGCACAGGGGTGGCGTGTGGTGGGATTTGGGAGGCCATGAGGCCCATGATTGTGGATCATGATGATGTGTTGGGGGGACATGAGTCGGGGCCTGCTGGCAGGTGCCTGTCAATGCTGGGTGGGTGTGGGTGCTGGGGGACATGATTCGGGGCCTGCTGGCAGGTGCCCGTCAATGCTGGAGGGTGGGGGTGCTGGGGGACACGAGTCAGGGCCTGCGGCTCACTGCCAGGTGGGTGGAGGTGCTGGGGGACATGAGTCAGGGCCTGCTGGCAGGTGCCAGCAATGCTGGGTGGGTGGGGGTGCTGGGGGACATGAGTCGGAGCCTGCTGGCAGGTGCCTGTCAATGCTGGGTGGGTGTGGGTGCTGTGGGACATGGGTTGGGGCCTGCTGGCAGGTGCCTGTCAATGCTGGGTGGGTGGGGTTGCTGGGGGACATGACTCAGGGCCTGCTGGCAGGTGCCCGTCAATGCTGAGTGGGTGGGGGTGCTGGGGGACATAAGTCGTTCCTGAGCCACACTGCTGGGGGGTCGGGGTGTTGGGGGACATGAGTCGGGGCCTGAGCCACACTGCTGGGGGGTGGGGGTGCTGGGGGACATGAGTCGGGGCCTGAGCCTCACTGCCGGGTGGGTGGCGGTGCTGGGGGACATGAGTCGGGGCCTGAGCCACACTGCTGGGGGGTGGGGGTGCTGGGGGACATGAGTCGGGGCATGAGCCTCACTGTTGGGTGGGTGGGGGTGCTGGGGGACATGAGACAGGACCTGAGCCTCACTGCTGGGTGGGTGAGGGTGCTGGGGGACATGAGTCGGGGCCTGAGCCTCACTGCTGGGGGGTGGGGGTGCTGGGGGACATGATTCGGGGCCTGCTGGCAGGTGCCCGTAAATGCTGGGTGGGTGGGGGTGCTGGGGGACATGAGTCGGGGCCTGCTGGCAGGTGCCCGTTAATGGTGGGTTGGTGGGGGGCTGGGGGACATGATTCAGCGCCTGAGTCTCACTGGTGGGGGGTGGGGGTGCTGGGGACATGAGTTGGGGATCACTAGTGCAAGGTGAAATGTGGGCTGGCTGGGGGGCATGCCCATGGTGGATGGGCTGTGTGCGGGACATGACCAAGGGTGCTGGGTAGTCCCCTGTGGTGTGCGCTGCCTGCAGGGGCCATGGAGGGGGTAGAGAGTACACCTGGGAGGACCCACACTGCCAATTCACGTGTGGGACTCCCCGCGCACCCCACTGGATACACGTACCCCGCTCTGACAGCGAAATCGCGTGAGAAACTCCCCCTGAACCCCATAAATACACGTACCCCACTCGCACAGGGCCAATCGCATGTGAAACTTTCCATGCACCCCCGAAATACATGTACCCCGCTCGCACAGGCCCAATCGGGTGTGAAACTCCCCGCGAACCCCAGTAATACACATACCCCGCTCCCACAGTCCCAATCGCATGTGAAACTCCCCGCGAACCCCCAAAATACACATACCCCGCTCGCACTGGGCCAATCGCATGTGAAACTCCCTGCGAACCCCCAAAATACACGTACCCCGCTCGCACAGGCCCAATCGCGTGTGAAACTCCCCGCAAACCCCAGTAATACATGTACCCCACTCGCACAGGGCCAATCGCATGTGAAACTTCCTGAGCACCCCCAAAATCCATGTACCCCGCTCGCACAGGATCAATCGCGTGTGAAACTCCCCACGCAGTGGTGTACATGTATTCGGAGGGGTGGTGGGGAGTTTTACAAGTGTTTTCGTGGTTGGGGGGCTGTATGCTGGTCCAATGGCCTGTGCGCCATGTACCGGATTTGTGCGCTGTGCATGGCGCATGGGGAGGGGTTGGGGGCGTAACTGGCGCTGCTGCAGGGTCGCTGCGCCACTCTGTGCCACGGCTGGTTTTGGATGTTAAAATCCATGAATACGCTGTGCGCGGAAATGGATTGCGGCGCACGTGGCTGGTGAAGACTGTCGCACGTGCACACTGTGCGCCAGCCGCGTGTGCCACTTGTTCGCTGAATTCTATGAATTACCCCTAAATCATTTAATAAGTGCGCAGTATGGCTATGCCTATAATGCGCTGCCACACCCAGTAACTGTTTTAACGTTTTGGGATTATACCCATCACTGTGCGGGATTTTTATTATGGTGGTAGTTAGCGGTAGCTTCTAGTGATAGTATATTGTAGTATCTTGTTGGGGTATTATTGGAGTGGTGAGACTGACTTCCAAATATTGCCTAATAACTGTTTTTACCAGGGTCACCCAACTAAGAAGATTCTAGAGTTAGTACACCCAGGTAAACTGTTTAGATTTCCTTGTGGAATCTTAAATACAATGCCCCAGATATGCCCTTTCGGTTGAGATTCACAATTGTAAACAGGCAAATTGAAATACTGCACATTCATTCACTTTCTAGCTAGAGAGTTCACAGAAGATACTTCACTTGGAAACATTTATAACAGCGCACTTGTCTCTTTGTGCAGATCAAATAAAATAACTGACTTCAGAAAAAATGCATCCGACCTATAAGTAACTTTATAATGTGCTATTTTATGGTAACATATAAATGTGCAATGTACACATGGTAACAGCTATACATCAGGTTTTACAGTGTGAATGTATTGGAATGAGCAAAGGCACATTTCAAAATAGAATAGGCTGTGTCCAGTCTTATCATCTATCCTTGAAAGCGAGGAACTTGGCAAGAGATACACTTTGAGGAAAGAGAAAACAAAACGGCAGTGGCATTCCTGTAATTGTGAAATTACATGCAAATTTAACATCGACAGCACCTAAAATGAAATACCCTATCTCCCTGACTAACTGACCGGCAGACAATCCAACAAGCCCTCACTTTAGACTTATATTTACCCAGATGAACCTATAGCTTTCTATCCAGCTTCATGAAGGTAGTGCTAAGGCATTTATTGAATTATCCAATGAAAGATGAACACCTCAAAACACAAATGTATGTAAATATCATATATTCTCAGTCTGCATTATTTGTATAATTTTGTATTCGAATGAAACAAAGTATTTTTTGAATCCTCTAAGGAATTGACCTATTTCACCTCCTTACTTCTATCTACAAGAGGAATAATGCGTTCATTGCGCATGCACATTGCCCTTTCCCAGCAGTTCCTAAGGCAGCGCCCAAAAAAAATGAGAACATACGCACTGTAATTACAATGGTAATAGGCATCATGGATCCAATTACAAGGGCTGATTGACTTAATCTATTTAATGACATCAACAATGACATCCAAGGAAGTGATTATGTGAGTGCACACCGACCCAATTTGAACGTTTTGTTTTCTTGAATATATTTTAATTCCACAACAGATGGCTCTTTACATCAGATAATTAATGGATCTCAGAACACAACTGCTTCAAATTTCCAAAACGATATGGGGTCACATTAACCTAATCATCATTCATTGTATACTTATGTTTGAAATGATGTCTGACCACTGCAGGCCAATTTGTAGTGTGGTGAGTGAGAATCTTACATAATTGCCAATATCTTTTTGTGTTAGACACTAATGTGATTCAGATAGAACATAAAGGTACCCTTTGGTGACAAACCTCTGCAGGGTACTTCCCAGCACACACTTCTGGCAACAGTCATTATATGGCCAGTCTTTACTTTCTCCATACAGTGAAACTGTGGAGGTTTGTAAGCAAGAGAGTCCAGTCGATGCCCAGACAAATCCATAGGTCTCGTTCAGTTTAGACATGTCAAGTACACAATGGTCTTCTCCTTCTGCGTCTTGCACTTTCCAGACATCTCGATCCACAATCAAGTCCCAGACACAACATGCTCAGTCAGATTCATTGTGTGTTGGGGCCCATATACATTGGGCATGCCCATACAAGTGGAATCAATACTCTGCTTCTTGTGCACGCCATTGCCAAATGGTGTACTTTGAAGCACACTGCCACAGCCACATATGGGTTGGAACTCCTGCATCTTTACTCAATAATTCTGGCCATTACTGGTATACGACCTCATATTGAATGAACCTCAATTGATCGTTTAGGCAGTCTTCCACCTTTTACAGGTGATGTCCCACTCCATCTTCTTGCCTCATCTGCGATGTGGAAACCAAGATGTGTTAATACATTCTCCATGATACTTGTCAGATCCTTTATTACATAGGTGTACAATAGTTGTACAACGTTCGCTCTGCAGAGGTTTTGGACTACAACACCAATCCAGCTTAGCCAGCATAGTCAATGGTTAGCAATCATGGGTGTCAAATCCTAAACATCAGGTGAGCAGTAGGTTGCAGACCCCTGCTCTATTATATTAAATTCTCGTTCACTTACATCTATTTCAGTGAGTCACTGGAGCCATGTATCCTTCCTAACTCACCCAGCTTTTTTCACTATATAGAAGCCACTGGATTTAGGTAATTGCAAGCACTGCCAATCCGAACAGATTTGCAGGGTAATTCATGGAATAAATCGCAACACATGCATGCTAAAGCTGTGCACGCAGCCGTTCACCGATTCATGGAATGCGCTGCGCATGTAAACCCTGGGATGTGCGCCAAATCCGTGGGTGGCGCACACGTCACTAAACGCTGTGCACGATGCACACAGCGAAAGTGCACAACGTGTAGCGCACAACGTGTAGCGCACACAAGAAAAGGGGGCGTAACACGGGGCGTAACGCATGAAAATGTGGGCGTTACGGGGGAAGTACCACAGGTAAATGCTCACAACGCCCACACGCGCGCTAACAACACGTATTTGTTAGGGAGAATTCTCTTATAAGGCTAATTTCCCAAACCAGGTGAGTCCCCCAGCAGCTTTGCTGGATTTTTGGGGTTTGTTTTTTTCTCCTGCTAAGAGTGAGACTCTTTTCCTCCCACTCTTAGGCATGATTTGAGTGTCCTTGACTCTTTGTGTGCTCATGGGCTATGGGGTTTTCTTACTACTCCATAGGGTATCATCTATTTTTTATGTGTGTGTTACACAGCACCCTCAGTGCAGTAACATAGGGGTGTCATAGTGACCCCCAAACATAGACTCCATACCCTGGGACTGACTACTGTCTCCCAGGGCATGTAAAGTCACCACTGTCCAGTCCCCCCCTTGTCGAGTTTCTGGCTGGTGGCAGTGGTTACCATGCAAAATATTCCACCGGAATATTCTCTACGGGATTTTCCCATTTATTTTAAAAACACCACTTTTTGGTGCAATGTTAAAGATACCGCCGGTTTATTTATTTAATATTAAATCCCCGGTTGGGTCTTTTTGCCAGAACTCTTTTCTAAAATGGGGATTGTGTCCGTCTCTGTAACTTTGACCAAGGTCGAGCCCTTTGTTCCACTATTTTGGCAGACTTCTCCACAGAAGCCCTCCAAATGGTGCCACTCTGTCTGGGTTCCACAGGAGTGGTGGAGGGGGGAATTGGCACCCTGGACTGCGTTGCCTCAGCTCACCACTTAGCATGTGTGATTGACAGCTAGGCTGATGAATGGGGGTTTTTCTGCATAAAAGCAGGGCCTTTGGGACTGGAACTTCAGAATTTGCCACATGCCTTAAGAATCCGAAGAGGGAAGAAGCTGAGCCATCTGCAATGATGGCACCACCGGTGAAGCCCTGCTGCAACTACCTCACCACTTTCCCGACGACAAGAGAAGATCTTCTGCTGGACGAGTCTTCTTCCTCTGAGCTGGTGGGACAACCAGTTCACCCTTTTCACCTTCCATAGACGTCTCTTGGTCGAATCGCCTGTGCCAAGCACCCCGGCGGCCGGATAGCCAAGCTTCACCACTTTGACCGCGAATAAAAGGAATGCTCCTTTTATTGACGAACTCCCCGGCTGGTTTCATCCCTGTGCAGTGCAACGACTCCACGTTTCCTCCTCGACGAGATCCTCTCTTCCCCTGGTCGAAACAAGGAACTGCAACCACTGCCAGGAACAACTGCCGCCACTGGAGCTTCCTCTCTGTTTAAGGTACTGTGCCTGCCTGGCCTCCCTTTCTTTGGTTTCACCAAGGTGACCCTTAAATCCTTGGCTTGCCAACTAGGTTGGCCCAGACCTTCTGACTTTACCTTCTTGAATCGCCCCAATCTCTTTTGAACATTCTGCAAAGACTTTTAGTGCATTTTTAAACCGTGTGATCTTGGGCACATTTCGCTTTGCTCCCTTTTAAGTGGGCCTGACCTATGAACTTTGGCTCTACAGTCTATACTGCCTTTACTCCCTTGCTGAGAACTCCTAAAAGTGTTGGGACCTGTTTTATTTCTATGCTCTGCCTTTGTCTCTCCCTTTAACTGAACTATTGGAGTGCCATCAGGTTATGCGCTCACGTCTGTTTAACAAATCGTGGTGTTTTAATTCTGACTTGTCTAATAGTTATTAAGGGAGGTGTGTATACTTTACCTGACTGTGTTTTAACTTGCTTTTGATTTAGAGTGCTAGTATATTGCCTAAAGTGTGTTTTAAATAAATAATTATATACTTTTTATACAAAGCTCTGGTCAGTGTTTGTTTGCTCTACTGTGTTTTTAGCCCTATTGTGCATACTCTATATACTGTCCTACTCTTCTTGAGAGAAGTCTGACTTCTCAGCCACAGTTACCAGGTAAACCTGGGTGGTGCAGACTGCTAACAATTGGGTTTACTGCTTACTCCTGTAGTCTTAATCTTTTTTGCAGTGTTCCCCAAGGGAACTGCACAGGATTCTGCCTAACAGTGTTCATGGAATGAAACAGGGGAAACCCGTGCGCCAAAAAATACGCGCTAATCCGGAAAGACGTACACCAGCAGGAAGCAGGCGTAAGCAGCCCCACACAGCATAAAAGTGCGCGCAAACAACAAACAAGCTCATACGCTACGATGAATATACCGTTCCTCGCAGCAGTGGTCGTGGGACACCCCAGGAGGAGGAGGATATCCAGGCCCTGCATTTTTTTACCCAGGACCAGCCTTTTTGGGATGCCTGATGACCAGGTCTTTGTGAGGTACAGGTTTCCACCACTAATAATCCTAGAACTGGTCAGGGAGTGGGAGGATGACCTCACATCACCCACGCTGTGCTCCCAAGCACTGAGCCCCTTGGAAAAGGTGCTCAATGTACTCCACTTCTTGGCTACTGGGTCATTTCAGCAGACAAGTGCCATAGTTGGGGGTGTCTCACAGGCCATGCAGTCAGGCTGCCTACACCAGGTGTTGGCGATCATGAGTTCACGCCCCTCAGTCCGCAGGCACATATACATGCCCAGAAGACCTGCAGAAAGGCAGGGCGCCATCCAGAAATTTTACGGGGTGGCACTCTTCCCCAAAGTGCTAGGTGCCATTGATTGCACCCATGTGGCTCTACGTCCTCCCAGGTCCACTTAGCACATATATCGAAACCGCAAGCACTGGCATTCCATCATTGTACATCTTGTATGTGATGCCAAGGGAATCATCACCTCAGTATATGTCAACTATCCGGGGTCCAGCCATGATAGTTTCAAATTCCAAATGTCACCCCTAAACCGGGACCTGGAAACTGGGAGGCATGGCGACACATGTCTAATGGTGAGTACAAATGCCTCTGCACATGCATGCATGTCAGACACTGAGAAATGGGAAAACCCAATTAATGACAACCATTATCAACTTCCCAGGGGACAGTGCCTACCCCTGAGCACCTACATGATGATGCCAATACGGAACCCCACCACACCACCCGAGGTAAGATACAACACAGCCCATAATGCAACCCGAGGCATAGTGGAGCGCAAATTTGGAGTGCTCAAGTCACGCTTTCACTCTCTTGACTGCTCTGGTGGGCAGCTGCTATATGCGCCCCCAGTAGTGTGCAGGATCATAGTGGCAGCATGTGTTCTGCACAACGTTGCAACCCGGCGGGGCGTGCTGGTGGACATGGTGGTTCCCCCACATCCCCAACCACATGCACGGCCGCTGCGCATGGGAGGTGAAAGGGCACGTGGTGAGGCAGCTCGTACCCAGCTTGTGGCAAATTTCTTCACCTAAAATCCCAACCCTGCGGAGTGCACACAGGCCTGGCACATACCAGCTGACAATGTATGATGATGACAAAAGGGACAGTCAACTGTCACAACTATACCACCCTGAGATTGTTTACCTGGAAGTGCTACATTGTGTGCATCCCTAGCTACTTAAACACACCCAATGCTGTGTCAGTAAAAGGCACACATTCATGCAAAATAATACAAACTAAAAGTGGCATGTCACCCAACCCCTCCCTAACCCCATCTCAGCTACCCAACACACCATGGCATGGCATGCTATGTGAAAGCAGCCAAATGAACGCACGACACATGACACAAGTGTTACAAAGTGCACTGTCCCAAATGGAAACAGGCCACAGACAATTTCCTCTCCTAATGAAAAAAACATGAACAAATACTTACCAGCAAGACAAAACATTAGTACAGGATCTGACAGTGGCAATGTATGACAGTAAAAAATGAAATTAGTGCAAGTGTCACAACTTGACAAAGGCAGCACATCGACCCCTTCCAACTGCAGTGTGTTGCTGGTAGGCAAATGTGGCAGTGTACTGCATGCAACATGAACTGCATCTGCAATGGAGACGGGCTCGTTAAGACATGAAGAAGCTACATGTATATATGCAAAAAGTCCTGTATGTAATACTATATACAAATCAACCATGCAAAAGAGAAATCAACACCAATCCCCACTAGGGATGTATACACAGTATGGACTACAGACTGCCCACACAATTTATGGGAGCCCAATGCCTCTGTGTAAGTTACTGTCACTTGGTCACACCCTTTGCAAGCCCATGGAAAGGGGAAGCAGGAGGGGCGTGTGTGTCAGGAACCCAAGTTTCTAACCCAAAGACAGGACAAGCCTGCATGTGCCCAGCTGGAATACACAGTGGATGCCTACGGGAGCCACACAAAGCAACACACTGTAACATGAATTCACAATCTGAAAGAAAATGTTTATGAACAAAAAAGTAAATGCAAATTAAATAAAGAAAAAGAAAAAGTAAATGAAAAGTAAACCAAATAAATAAAATAATAAACTAAAAATTAGAATACAATTTAAATAAAAACAATACATGAAAATAAAAAAACACATTAAAAATGAAAAGAAAATGAAAATAATAAATAGAAAAAAAGAAGAAAAAAGATAATAAATAAATTAAATTATAATTCTAATTTGCAATTCGGAATGAAATATGAAAAAACCAAAAGAAAAAAAAAATCAAAATCAAAAATGGCCATGTGTCAACCAGGGGTGGGGCACCTAGGAGGGAGGAGGTACAGGGCGCACCCCATCACCCACATGCGTGGATGTTGAGAAAAAAAAAAACCTCCATGGGCTCATGGCCTGCACGACTACCTACAGTGGGAGAACTGCTGTCGCTGTCATTACCCTGTGGTGGTACATTAGAAGGTCACGTGATATGGGAGGTAGACCACGCAAAGCCCTGGCATGCTCCTCCATGGCAGCAAGCATGCAGGTCTGAATTGTTTGGTTTTGCAGGATGATGGTACGGAGATCCCCATGCAGCACCCCACGGGTAGCACGCATTTTTGCCTGCAAGGCGTCGTGTGATGCTCGGATCTCCTCACGGGCTGCCTGGAGCTTAGCTGAGAGTGTACCTGTTAGCTGCTCCAGCTGCTGTTCTGACCTTGTATTCTGGGACACCTCAAGTGCACCTAGAGTATCTCTGAGGGACCTGTGTTCTAACCTCAGGACATCCCTGTGGGCCTGTGACTCTCTAGCCCGTCGGTCCCTGTTGGACGCCAACACGTCCTCCCTGTGTGAGCGGCACATGGACTCTCTTGCCTGCTGCTGGAGCTCCAACTGCCTTTCAGGGGGGAGAATGGAAGTGGCCACCCTATCCACGGCCTGAGTCATCATCTCATACGATGCACCCTGTTGTGCTGCAATAGTATACATGGAGTTCTCCCACACAGTATTGCCTGGTGGCGTGCATCACACCTGTTTGGGGCAAGGTAATGTGCACCTTGCTGTGCTGGCACTGCCTGAGGCTGAGGACTGCATTCCTCCTTTGATCTGCTGGCCCAGGAACAGGAGAAAATATAATGGAGTGTGACCCTGCATCCGTAACTGCCACAGGCGGACTTTCCAACACTGAATGCTCCATAGTGGGGTCTACCCCCAGTGCAGGTGGGTTGGACAGAACAACATCCCTGCCAGAAAGACTCACCTACGACAGGACATTTCTCTCAATGTCAGTTTCAGCACCTGAGACATGGAGGTCTTCGGAGGTGTACCCAGAGACACCCGTGGACAGGATGGTCTGTAGGATTAATGGATTTTCACCCACCACCACCCCACATCCTCCACTGGTGCCTGGTTGTGGCTGTGAGTACTCTTGCCTCGGCGCCCTCTCCTCCTCCACAACAGCATCTAGTGCCTCATCACCTGTAAAAACATAAAAGAAAAGTAATGAAGACAGGCATGAGCAGCATAGCCCACACACATAGGCATCACGAGGTACACATTGAATAATTACACATGTCAGACATGACAATAACTCTGGCATGCATGCACTGGCAATGAAGTGGAAGGGCGGAAACATACACTGAGGACTCCAAGATGGAAAAGCAACACATGTGCTGCATGCTGCATAGCACCTGCATCACACATTAGCCTGTGAGTAGCATGGACAATCCACATACATGACAAATGCCAGCACACAGATGGCACATAGCATAGCCATGACAGATTTGACAAGGACACCCAGATGGTAGCAAATCAGTACTGTCACCCATCCATGTGAGATGGACATCATGAAATAGAACATGCAAAAGAGTGTGACAAAACATGCATGTGCCATACGCTGCAACAAAGCCAGTGTTCACTAATACAGTGATATCAGGCACATGGATACATCAATGGCTGGTCACTTGGACATGACAGAAGAAAATTGTCAAGTTGAACATTCAAACAGGGCCCCAAAGTGATTGTGTGCAGGGCATGTGTAGGTGCACAATACTCAATCAGCCTGATTGATGAAATCATTCCCATAATAAGTAAACTAATGTGTGGCACTGTGGGATGAAATATATGTCTGTAGTATGTTGAATTTGCGGCAGAACGGCACGAAAATGTGTGTTAATCATGCAAAGGATTCCCTCAATCAGGCAGAATCAACAGGAAAACAGTATGAACAATGTTGTGGCATGATGGCAGTTGAAGGGCAAGTGCAGTAATCAGGTGCAAATTGTTAACTGCGGTCAGAAGGGATACTGTAAAACCCAAACCCAAGGCCGGGGGATGGTTTAGAGGTACCACATGGGTGACCCATAGCAGTCATGACTATACAGCCTCACCTGGCACTCTATCAGAAAACATCACCCAAGCAACATACACATGGTTTGCACACACATGCATGCCCACTCACCGGACATTGCCTCAAGATCTGGTAGGTCTCCCACGCCTTGGATCTGATCCTCTGTGATGAAGCCTCCACCGATTGACTCATGTACTGTGAGTACTTCCTCCTCTGGTGGAGACCCACTGCCAGTCACCAGAGTAGAGGCATGATTGGAACCAGCTTGTTTTTTGTTCTGCGTTTGAGGTCATTCCACCGCTTAGAGCAATCATCAGCTGTGCGCCTCACGAATCCAAGGGAACTAATCTGGTCCGCGATGCACTGCCAATGGGCCCTACTTTGAACAGTGGTAGTCTTGCACCCTGCAGTCACCAGCATTTTGCGGCCATGATCCGACACGTAGCCCACAAGTGCGTCTAGTTCCACATCATTGAAACTCTGCTTCCTTGACGTGCCGGAGGGGGAGCCATGTCTGGGGTCCCAGCCTGTACTGCAAGAGCACCTTTCTTCCTCTTGAGAGGTGGAGTGGACCCTGACTGGCTTACGCCACTCTGGTCAGTAGGGGCTGAAGCACAGGTGGACTGGGCACTGGAAGTAGCCAAAGGCACGATGACCAAAGGTCTCACTGCAGGCATTGGCTGCTGGGTGATGTTGGCAGGACCAACCTTGGTGTGATGGTCTTGGACCAATACTGTCCCGGCTGGGTGACTCAGAGCTGGAGTGGATTGAGCTGCAGCTGCCCCTGCAGCCTCCTCACCCTGGCTACTTGGGCAGCAGATGACATTGCTGCCCCAGATCCACATGGCCTGGTGACAGCAACTTTCACCGCCACACGTGGCTTTGACTTGGTGACACGGAAGTCGGCCTGTGAGTCATCCTGTGTCAGTTCGGTCAACAATATGGGCCGGGTTAACAAGGCCTGAGCTGGGATGGTGTCAGTTGCATCTCCCTGACGCATGGGGGGCATAGGTGACCCTGATTGGTCCTCCACACACTGGCCTCTTGGGCCACCCTGCACATCCTGGCCACGTCCCCTACCGCAGACACCTCTTGGAGGCTGGCCACCTGTGCCTCCTTTACCACTTGGTCGCCTCCCAACCATGTCACTAATGTGCAGTAAACAATTGTCCTGGGCAATTGGGGTGAAGCAGCAGGGTACTAGATGGAATACGTACCCTAGTGCTCCAGTAAGGCTGTCTGTGACCCCTGGGGGAAGATGACGGGCCACACAATGCTCAGGCACCCTGAAAACAAAATTTAATGTGCATGCGACCCCTGGTAGCCCACATGGGTGGAATAAAGAACACGCACTACGCTGTGGCACCCAGAAACACAAAAATAAGCGTACGCGTGTTACACGCAGGCTGCAATGACCTCTGAATGGGTACGCGACACACGGGGGCAACCACAGTTGAAAAAAGTGTGCACAACTCACCGTCGTCCTGGAAAAAGAATGTGAAAAAGACACGTGTGTACGCGTTGGCAACACCCCCGCCAAAAGAAGAATTAAAAGCTGTCTGAGTATACAAGGAGTACGAACTGCAACCATTGTGAAGTAATCATGTGTGAACTAACAAGAAGTACAAGAATCACCCACTCGCTCTCCACAAAAAGCACATAAAAGAAAATGGCGTCCTACGCATACCTTTTAACCCAGCCCACACATGCGACGTCACTTACGCACGTATGCACTAATGGCCTTTCCTCCAATTACACGCAGTGACACCCGGATGTGCAGTTTTTGCACGTGTACAATCACTATGCACCCGTGTGGAGGAAAACACTGTGCGCGTTACAACACAGACGCACTTACGCGCTAAGAGCCTTTCCTCGAATTACACGCTGATGTGCAGTTTTTTCATGTGCCAAATCACTCCGTATCAAGCTGACCACACGACAACACATGGAAGACCACGCTCCTGCCCAGAAGGCCATTTTCCTGCCCCCCAGAGTCCCGAGCCCGCTCCCACCTGTCATCTTCTGCTGCCTGCCTGCCTGCTGGCCAGGTGCCCTGCTTTTTGCTGCCTGCACGTCAGCCATCTGCAGGGGTCCAGTTGCTGTGACCACCCCTGCTGCAACAGAAGACTCCCGACTGAAGTTCCATCGCTCCACAGCCCAGCACCAGGACCCAGTTGCCCACCCACACCTGCCTCGGGGGTTTCCATGTCGGGGGACACACCATCGGAGACCACTGGCAACCTCCAGCCAGAGAGGCAGAGGGCTACCAGCTTCAGTGCCGCAGAAGTTGGTATCCTGGTGGAGCAAGTCCTGGTGCATTATGATGCCATCTTCAGAAGAGCACGTGCCGACAATGAAGGACGTAAGAGGATCTGGAAGGACATTGTGACTGCCATCAACGTGGAGGGGGTGGCAGCCCGTGACATACACCATGTCTAGAAGCGCTGGGAGGATTTCAGGTCCAGGACCCTCAGCAAGGCCCGGCACCTCTTGGAGGCAGAGGATGCAGAGGGGTGCCGGGTCCGCCTTAGCGACAACCAGATGAGGGTCCTGGAACGTATACACCCAGCGCTACACCTCCAGGTCCTTGAGAGACACACATGTCTGGAGTCGAGCAGTAAGTGTCCATGTGTACTGATTGGACGCAGCGCATGTTGAGGTTTGCCAGGAGTGTGCAGCTTGGACATAAGTCTGAAAAGGGCCATGTATGGTTGTGTATGTGCAGGGGCATGAGCCTGCCGCATGTGAGTCCAGTCATGTGTGAGGCACATCAATAGTGTATGTGTTGAAATGCATGGTGCACAAATGCATGTGGGGATGCACACATGTTAGCATTTCTGTGTATGTACTGTGGCATGGTTGGGGTGTGACACATGGTAGCTGGTTCCTACCTTCATGTACGTGCACAGTGCACATGTGTGTGTGTGCGTTTGTGCGTATTTGACATGTGTTGGGCTGTGATACACCAAGCATGCATGTGATACCGACATGTAGGAGGCTGATTGGCAGATGTGACATAGTTGCCGATGATTTCACTGTGACAGATGGTGGAGATGTACAGATGCATGTATGTCTGGTGGTATGTGTGCATGTGTTCAGCACTCCACGTGTGGCATGTGATGTCAGGCTAACCTTCGGAAGCTCATGCTGTTGTATGTGTATGGAAGGTGCTGCCTGCTGCAACATTCCTGTTAATTTGTGCATGTGTGTGGGTTCAAATGATATGTGTGTTGGGGAGTGTGATGCCATCTGTGAAGTTTGACACTTCCACTCATGAAGAACTGGCATGTGTGTATCAGATCATTGTACAGTGCCCTGATGTCTGTGTTCTGTCGCTCCCTGTCTTCAGCGTCCACTGATGAAGAGGGCGGAGACGGTGCTGTGGAGCACAGCGGCAGGGATCCCACCGCCAGCCGGAGATGCAAGGTCCAGCTCCCCTCCTGGGTTGTCATCTCTTTAGGGAGTGAGGAGTCTGGTGCCGCGCCCGCGGCCAAAGCAGCTGAGGGTAGGTCCAAGAGGCGGAGGTCAGAGGTGTACTCCTCAGCAGCAGAAGGGCCAGTTGAGACCCCACAGGGGCCTATGGAGGAAGATGGCACAGAGTCATCCAGGTTGGTGGGGAGTTTGGTTGAGGAGGAGGCCGTGGAAGGCCCATGCTAGTGGTGCAGTCTGGGGGCAGGGATAGGAGGCAGCTCAGACCGCCGCGGAGGTGCCTTTGTGTAATCCTGTCCCCGATCCTGTGACTGCATCATCCCGCACAAACAGGGATGCCTTCGTCCAGACCCGTTTTCAGGGAGGGGATGTGCAAAGAACAACTGGCCTTCCTGACCCTGCAGATGTGGCTATCCGGGACCGGCTTGAGCCTGTCCTGGCTCGGTTGGTGTTGTGTCAACGTGGCATACAGGATGACGTTCATGGTTCCACACTTGTACATACTTTACTTATTTTGTCAACCCAGGGATCAATGGCTTTTTAACATTTTTCCATGTACTTTATTTGTACATTTGAAATGGACTAATTCCGATTTTTTCCTCTTGTGGATTTTTGGTTTACATTGGAATTCTTTTTATTTTGGATTTCATCATTTCTTAGTTTACAAGTTTGATGTTTCGTGATGTTTCTTTCTTTGCGTATTTTAATACAAACCATATTTCTTCATTATTGGTGTTGTGTACTCTCATTGGTTTTGTGCATGTCTCAATAAGCATTGCCTCAGTCATGTGTTGCCACTGCCACTGTGTGGCTCTGTTGTAGTTTGATGCATGGCCATGGTGGTTCTTTTGAGGCTCTCATGGCATGGGTACTTTGGGAGTGGGTGCAGTGGATGGTTACGTGCTTGTACGGGGGGAACAAGGGATATGTGTGGGCATTAGGCCCATGGGTCTCTTTTGTTAGAACATGGTGTTTGTTGGTTCATGTATCGGGGCCTGCTGGCAGGTGCCCGTCAATGGTGGGTGGGTGGATGGAGAACATGAGTGGGGCCTGCTGACAGGTGCCCATCAATGGTGGGTGGGGGACATGAGTCGGGGCTGAAAAGTGCGCTCACAAGTGCATGGTGCCATGTGGGCTGCCTGCAGGGCATGGTCAGAGGTGTAGGGTAGTCCCCTGTTGTGTGGGCTACCTGCAGGGCATGGTCAGGGGTGTAGGGTAGTCCCCTGTTGTGTAGGCTGCCTGCAGTGCATGGGGAGGGGGGAAAGCGCACACATGGGAGGGGCCACAATGCCAAATCACATGTAAAACTCCCTGTGCACCCCTGAAATACACGTACCCTGCTTTTGCCTGGCCTATTGCGTGTGAAACTTCCCGCGCACCCCTGAAATACACGTACCCCGCTCTCGCCTGGCCTATCAGGTGTGAAACTTCCCACATGCCCCTGAAATACACGTACCCCGCTCCCGCCAGGACTATCGCGTGTGAAACTTCCTGCGCACCCCTGAAATACATATACCCCGCTCGCCCAAGGCCTATCACATGTGAAACTTCCCATGCACCCCCGAAATACACGTACCCCACTTGCCCAAGGCCCATTGCGTGCGAAACTTCCTGCGTACCCCTGAAATACACGTACCCCGCTCTCGCCTGGCCTAGCGGGTGTGAAACTTCCCACGTGCCCCCGAAATACACGTACCCCGCTCTCGCCAGGATTATCGCGTGTGAAACTTCCTGCACACCCCTGAAATACACGTACCCCACTCGCCCAAGGCCTATCACATGTGAAACTTCCCATGCACCCCCGAAATACACGTACCCCGCTCGCCCAAGGCCTATCGCGTGTGAAACTTCCCGCGCACCCCCGAAATACACATACCCCGCTCACCCAAGGCCTATCGCGTGTGAAATTTCCTGCGCACTCCCAAAATACACGTACCCTGCCCTCGCCAGGACTATTGCGTGTGAAACTTCCCGCACACCCCAGAAATACATGTACCCCACTTGCCCAAGGTCTATCGCATGTGAAAATTCCCACGCACCCTCGAAATACACATACCCCACTCTCGCCAGGACTATCGCGTGTGAAACTTCCCGTTCACCCCTGAAATACACGTACCCCGCTCTCGCCAGGACTATCGCACGTGAAACTTCCCGCGCACCCCCGAAATACACGTAACCCGCTCGCCCAAGGCCTATCATGTGTGAAACTTCCCGCGTACCCGTGGAATACATGTGCCCCGCTCGCACAAGGCCTATCATGTGTGAAACTCCCCGAGTAACCCCGGAATACACGCAGGCACCCCATCCACCCTGTGCATGCTCCACAGGCAGCCCACTCACCCTCCCCATGCCCTGCAGGCAGCCCATCCACCCTGGGCATGCCCGACAGGCAGCCCACACCACAGGGGGTACTTTTTCTATGCAATTTACCTGGCGCGAGCGGGGTACGCGTATTCTGAAGGGTGCACGACTGCATTTTCACGCGTTTTGGCTGCTGTGAGTGGGGTACGTGTAGTATTTTCACGCGATTATAGTGTAGCGGCCCTGTAAGATGGTCCAGGGTTAGCGCGCCCCTTTGCACCGCATTGGGGATTTCAATGGCTTTTTCTTGCATAAGGGGCGTTCTTGGGGGCGTAACTGGCACTGCCCGATGTTCACTGCACCAGCGCTCAAAATGGCTTGAAAAATCCATGAACACAGAGTGCGTCAGAATGCTGTTTAGCGCACACGGCTTGTGCACGCTGGCGCACGCTCCCTCTCTGTGCTGCTCGCGTGCGGTGCCTCTGCGCTGAAATCTATGAATTACCCCCTTGGTTCTTTCATCCACTTGACAGCATCTTCTGGGTCAATCTAATTGCTGCAACTGTTGAACAAGTGGAAAGTGAGAGTCCAATTGAAAGTTTTGATTGGCAAGCTTAAATGCTTTTGTCCTCATTACGGGTCTGACAGTAACCCTGTCGGTGCTACCGAGAGGGTTTCTGTCGGACCTGTACAAAATGACTGGCACCTGACTTCTTGGTGCCACCGGTCTATTCCAAGTCCGGTGGCTGGGAAGTCAGGTGCCCGTAATTTTGTTAGTCCCCATTCCCATGGAGTTCCAGAGGACTCCATGGGAATGGGGACACGGGAACACTGGAACCATTAACAACTGTGCCGGTGTTCCTGTGAAAACTCTGCAGGTGGGTGCCATCCCACCCAGCAGGTCTGACCCTGGCGGGTGGGACGGCACCCACGTGCAGAGTTGTAGTGTGCCGGTCCGGAAACAACGGTGCGGTAGGCTTACCAGCACATTGCTTCCGGACCGGCACAATTGTAATGAGGCCCATTGTTTCATATGATACATTTACAATTGTGCACTTCTCTGGATCTGATCCACTGTGCTCAATTCAATAACATAGCATCTGATGGTGTATTACAAAAGCTATTTTATAGTGTTTTGGTTGGAAACACAGAACTGTTCTTTCTGTATACCAGTGGTTTTCCTAAAGAGTATTCTATGTCAACCGCCTATTTGTCTCTCTTCAACACAATCTTTCTTGATGCAACTGTTATTTCTCCTCTATAACGAAGTTATAGCATTGACTTGTGATGCATGGCCATGGTGGTTCTTTTGAGGCTCTCATGGCATGGGTACTTTGGGAGTGGGTGCAGTGGATGGTTGCGTGCTTGTACGGGGGGAACAAGGGATTTGTGTGGGCATTAGGCCCATGGGTCTCTTTTGTTAGAACATGGTGTTTGGTGGTTCATGTATCGGGGCCTGCTGGCAGGTGCCCGTCAATGGTGGGTGGGTGGACGGCGGACATGAGTCGGTGCCTGCTGGTAGGTGCCCGTCAATGGTGGGTGGGTGGATGGAGAACATGAGTCGGGGCCTGCTGACAGGTGCCCATCAATGGTGGGTGGGGGACATGAGTCGGGGCTCAAAAGTGCGCTCACAAGTGCATGGTGCCATGTGGGCTGCCTGCAGGGCATGGTCAGAGGTGTAGGGTAGTCCCCTGTTGTGTGGGCTACCTGCAGGGCATGATCAGGGGTATAGGGTAGTCCCCTGTGGTGTAGGCCGCCTGCAGTGCATGGGGAGTGGGGAAAGCGCACACATGGGAGGGGCCACAATGCCAAATCACATGTAAAACTCCCTGTGCACCCCTGAAATACACATACCCTGCTTTTGCCTGGCCCATTGCGTGTGAAACTTCCCGCGCACCCCTGAAATACACGTACCCCGTTCTCGCCTGGCCTATCAGGTGTGAAACTTCCCATGTGCCCCTGAAATACACATACCCCGCTCTCGCCAGGACTATCGCGTGTGAAACTTCCTGCGCACCCCTGAAATACACATTCCCCGCTCGCCCAAGGCCTATCACATGTGAAACTTCCCATGCACCCCCGAAATACACGTACCCCGCTTGCCCAAGGCCCATTGCGTGCGAAACTTCCCGTGCACCCCTGAAATACACGTACCCCGCTCTCGCCTAGCCTAGCGGGTGTGAAACTTCCCACGTGCCCCCGAAATACACGTACCCCGCTCGCCCAAGGCCTATCGCGTGTGAAACTTCCCACGCACCCCCGAAATACACATACCCCGCTCACCCAAGGCCTATCGCGTGTGAAATTTCCTGCGCACTCCCGAAATACACGTACCCTGCCCTCGCCAGGACTATCGCATGTGAAACTTCCCGCACACCCCAGAAATACACATACCCCACTTGCCCAAGGCCTATCGCGTGTGAAAATTCCCACGCACCCTCGAAATACACATACCCCACTCTCGCCAGGACTATCACGTGTGAAACTTCCCGTTAACCCCTGAAATACACGTACCCCGCTCTCGCCAGGACTATCACATGTGAAACTTCCCGCGCACCCCCAAAATACATGTACCCTGCTCGCCCAAGGCCTATCGCGTGTGAAACTTCCCATGCATCCCCGAAATACACGTACCCCGATCTCGCCAGGACTACCACGTGTGTAACTTCCTGTGCACCCCCGAAATACACGTAACCCTCTCGCCCAAGGCCTATCATGTGTGAAACTTCCCGCGTACCCGTGGAATACATGTGCCCCGCTCGCACAAGGCCTATCACGTGTGAAACTCCCCGAGTAACCCTGGAACACACGCAGGCACCCCATCCACCCTGTGCATGCTCCACAGGCAGTCCACTCACCCTCCCCATGCCCTGCAGGCAGCCCATCCACCCTGGGCATGCCCGACAGGCAGCCCACACAACAGGAGGGTACTTTTTCTATGCAATTTACCTGGCACGAGCGGGGTACGCGTATTCTGAGGGGTGCGCGACTGCATTTTCACGAGTTTTGGCTGCTGTGAGTGGGGTACGTGTAGTATTTTCACGCGATTACAGTGTAGCGGCCCTGTAAAATGGTCCAGGGTTAGCGCGCCCCTTTGCACCGCATTGGGGATTTCAATGGCTTTTTCTTGCATAAGGGGCGTTCTTGTGGGCGTAACTGGCACTGCCCGATGTTCACTGCACCAGCGCTCAAAATGGCTTGAAAAATCCATGAACACAGAGTGCGTCAGAATGCTGTTTAGCGCACACGGCTTGCGCACGCTGGCGCACGCTCCCTCTCTGTGCTGCTCGCGTGCGGTGCCTCTGCGCTGAAATCTATGAATTACCCCCTTGGTTCTTTCATCCACTTGACAGCATCTTCTGGGTCAATCTAATTGCTGCAACTGTTGAGCAAGTGGAAAGTGAGAGTCCATTTGAAAGTTTTGATTGGCAAGCTAAAATGCTTTTGTCCTCATTACGGGTCTGGCAGTAACCCTGTCGGTGCTACCGACAGGGTTTCTGTCGGACCTGTACAAAATGACGGGCACCTGACTTCTTGGTGCCACCGGGCTATTCCAAGTCCGGTGGCTGGGAAGTCAGGTGCCCGTAATTTTGTTAGTCCCCATTCCCATGGAGTTCCAGAGCACTCCTTGGGAATGGGGACACGGGAACACTGGAACCATTAACAACTGTGCCGGTGTTCCTGTGAAAACTCTGCAGGTGGGTGCCATCCCACCCAGCAGGTCTGACCCTGGTGGGTGGGACGGCACCCACGTGCAGAGTTGTAGTGTCCCGGTCCGGAAACAACGGTGCGGTAGGCTTACCAGCACATTGCTTCCGGACCGGCACAATTGTAATGAGGCCCATTGTTTCATATGATACATTTACAATTGTGCACTTCTCTGGATCTGATCCACTGTGCTCAATTCAATAACATAGCATCTGATGGAGTATTACAAAAGCTATTTTATAGTGTTTTGGTTGGAAACACAGAACTGTTCTTTCTGTATACCAGTGGTTTTCCTAAAGAGTATTCTATGTCAACGGCCTACTTGTCTCTCTTCAACACAATCTTTCTTGATGCAACTGTTATTTCTCCTCTATAACGAAGTTATAGCATTGACTTGTGATGCTTGATTTTCTTTGGTGGATAAGCAAACTCTTCTGGGCTTTTTAGAATGCAGTCCACCTCTACTTCACTTACACCACATTCCAGATCCGAGCATGAGCCCTTTGTTTTTATTTACCCTATAGAGCAACAATAACGGAAATAACGGCCAAGCGCCTGTGACTGTGGGCCTCATTAGGACCCTGGCTCTAAGCGTTTAACGGCACCGTAAAAGGCTGCGGCGCCGTTAAACACTTAGCGCCTTACTACGAGGTCCCTTTGCGGGACCCGACCTGAACGTCTGGTCTAGACCAGCCGTTAAAGTAGGGACCCGCAAAGGGACCTTGGTGCCAAGTACAGTACCGCGATTTGCGGTACCGTACTTAGCGCCTTCCCCATTCCCATAGAGCCCTATGGGGCGAAAATGGGGAAGGGCCATGGTTCAATGGGGAATTACCGCCCTGCCAACCTTGGAATGGGGTGGTAATTCCCCATTGAACCATGACGGACCCGTTACAACACCGGCACCAACCATGGTGCTAATAGCGCCATGGTTTAGCGCCAGTGTTGTAATGAGGGCCTGTTTCTTGATGTTTACTTCCTCTGTTTACTTGTACGTAATTTAACACATTGCCTAAGTTCTTATATCTTTTACCATTTTTTTTTATATTTGTATATGCATACTCATATATGTTGTTTGTTAACTTTTTAGCATGTTGAGATTGATTATAGTTAATTTCTGTTTTAATGTGCTTGGTAGATGTTGCCATAGAAACTACACTTATTTAACCCAATTTGTGGTTTTCTACCAATTTTGTGAGTTACATAAGCAGCACAATCAATAAAAAGACATGCTTTCTAAAACGTATTGCTTCATTTCTGTTGGCGTACGGGGTACTATGCCACCAATTCAGTTTGATTTTACCAAAAACACCTGTTGCATAGGCATTCCAAATTAGTATATTATGTACGCAAAAAATATACACACTTCACAAAGGAACACTTCATTTTTATAAATGAATTTTTTTTCAAAGGTATGTTTTTCATGCATACGCATGCCCATGAACTTGTAGATTACATTCATATCTGTGCATGTGGGCATTCCCAGTGGACTTTAACAGAAGGGGCAATGGTGTACAACGCAGATATTGGTAAACAGAAAGATATAATATAGTGGTAAAATATGCAATACGTCGGACAATGCTCCATTTGATGAAGAAAACGTTGTAGGTGCAGAAGAGGTGACAACAGTGTTGGCAATGAGAACAAATATCAACTATTAAAGATGTTAAATGCCTTTTTTACTTAAACTTGCTCATGCGTACTGAACACACTGTGTCAGCGAAATTCATAATCTAGTCCTTGTTCATGTATACCAAAGCATAGTTTATGTGTTGGCATAGACCAACAGTGTAAATCTTTAGCTTCGTAAATCATCTTATGTATCGTATTTTCTACGTGTGACTTATATCATGTATTCAAAATATTCAAATAACAAAATAGTTTAATAAATAAAGATGTATTCCCTATTCCCAAAGTAGTAATACATGTTAAAGGATCAACCCTATGCTTCCAAAATGGTCAACTTAGGCCTAGAAATCCCATATTACCAGGGTGTTTATGATATTTTCTGTTAATAACGAAACTACAAAATTATATATATGGACACAATTTCTATATCTCAGACATATGAGATATCCTGGGCGCTTTGAAACAGTATATTCTTATTGTATAAGTGCCTAACAAGCAGACAATAAATAAAATAAATAAATAAATGCTGAAAAACCTAATGCTGACTACTGAGATTAAAAAGCTCACCATCAACTTTATTTCATATTAATCTTCAAAGTAGTTTGCAGCGGTGCACAACAGCCATATGTTTAGGCCATAGGTTTAGTGCTTGTGCAAGAGATTTTACAAGGCTGGTGTTCAGTGCCAACCTGTACTCTTCCATACATGTAAACACGTGTTAAGCGGTTTTTCAAACACATTGCTACTTATTAATGTCAATGTTCTCTTCTTAAAAGGGGTCAAGTTGATGCCTATTATAAAATGAATCGCATTGCTACATACTGTGTTTTTCATATCTATTAAGATGGCATACGCTCACACTTCAAAACATTGAAGTCGCATTCAAGATACTTTATGTGTCTTATATGACTAAGCTTATGAATATACAATAAACCAATAGAAGACATTGATAGCATTTACCTTCTTGGACATAGCTTCTCCAATTAGTATATTGTCCTTATTAGAAATGTCAATGGACACAAAATGATAAACCAATTAGCTTTCAGAGGGAAGAACAAGCTAAACCTTATTCCCTGACTGGCAAGTTTCAGAGTACCCACCTCGCTACACAGGCCAACCAAAACTCACCCTCCTCAAGCTCATCCTCCGATAAACTAGCTTGTCACTTTCTCCAAAGGTAATATTGTCTCTCCATTCACTCCAAGAAGAGGGCTCACATCCAGGTCTGTGTCTCTGGAGCTTCTAACAACATGTCTGAACTCATTAAATCTGCAGAGAACTAGCCAATCTTTCTGCAGTCTCTACCTCACCTCTACCCTCCCAAGCTTTCTGCACTTCACTGGCCACCCACTTCACTGCTAAAACTGAGGACATTCTGATTTCACTCTCTTCCTCCCTATCCCTGCATCTATCCCTCCGCCACCCTCAGCCCCTCCTCGTCCCACATCCACACTTTCCTCCTTCTCTCCTCTCGCATCAGACAAAGTCACTGGAGTTGTCCGCTCTATCAAGGTCTTCTCCAACAGGTCTCCCCCCTGTTTTTCCAGAACTATCAAGGACTATATTGGCTCCCTTGCCCCTGCACATGAGGACTTCTGTAATCACTCTCTTGCAACAGGGTATTTCCGCTTTTCCCTCATGCACTCCTTGTGAGCCCTCTCCTGAAAAAGATTTCTGCCGATCCTTCATGTCTGACTACCTACCGCCCCATCTCTCTCACTCCCTTCCTTGGAAAACTTCTGGAGAAGTTGGTCTTCCCCCAACTGACGAAGCACGCTGAGCTTGTTGTTAGCCTACATGACCATCAATCTGGATTCTGAGCATCCAGAGGAATGGAAACGTCTCTCCTGAACACCTGTGAAGAATTGCTCACATCACTTGATTCCAACTCACCTGCTATTCTCATTCTTCTCCATCTCTCCTCGGCTTTTGATACAGTTAACCACTCCATCCTCATAAAACTGCTCCATGACACCCTTGGTTCTCTGAGTGGGCACTGGACTGGCTGACTTCCTTCATCACTGACCATCCCTCCCAGGTTATCCTTGGTTCGTTCTGCTCACTCTCCTCTATCTTCACCTGTTGCATTTCCCAGGGCTCTGACCTTTCCCCTTGGTTCTTTCACATCTATCTCACCCCTCTTGCTTACCTTATCTCCACTTTCTCCCCACACTTCCAGTGTTATGCAGATGACACCCAACTCATTTTCAGACTACCCTCTGCATCTCTTCTTACTTCCTCTGTCATTCCTGATTGCTTGTTCGCAATCCAGTCTTGGTGTGCCAAAAATGATCTTGGTCTCAATGCCAGCAATACTGAGATTCTTCCCATAGGACTCCCGTTCCCTCTTTTCTCCCTTCAGTCTGGTCAGCCTCAATGGGCTCTCCCCCCTCTCCTTCCTCTGAAACCAGAAACCTGAGAGTTATCTTCGACACCTCTCTTTCTTTCATTCTCACATCTTGGACCTTGTCAAGAAGGCTCATTTCCAACTATACCTCTTCTGGGGGACCCTTCCTTTACTCACTTTTTCAGAGAAGCGTAATGTCTCCAGAGCTCTGGTACTCTCCAGGCTGGACTATGGTAACAGCCTCTTCTTTAATCTACCTTCTTTTTCTCTCCTCCCCCTCCAGCTAAAACAGAATAGGACTGTGAGACTTATCATTGGTCACAAGCCCAGGGACCACATCTCTCCAGCCCTAAAATCTCTCCACTGGCTCACGCTAAATTCAAATCCCTCTGCATCATTCATAAGGCTGTATGGTTCCGGGGGACCACATTATCTGCTACTCGCTCTCACCAAATACTCTCCAAATCTCTGCTTGTCAAGCGCTTCTCCAAGCAGAGAGCGTGGCCTCATCTGGTTCCCTTCTCTGGAACAGCCTCCCCCTTTCTCTCGGTCTTGAGCCGAATGTCCTCCATTTCTCCAAACACCTCAAGACTCTCCTCTTCTTATCCTCCTTCCCTCTCTCCCTCCCGTGCTAACCCCCCTCAGTCGCTGAGATTGGTGGCCTGTGCCCTTATGTGTCATTCTGGTTCTTGGCCTTTTGTCCGATCTCCGACAGCATCCGCCCCTCCTGCACTTGCCTCGGGCACCACTTGGCCTGTGTTGTGTCACAGGCAGCACTTACGGCATGGGCTGGTGACCACTCCTTCAACTAGTGGTCACTGCCTTTTCAACTGGCTCCCTGGCACTTCACCCATATGTGGAACCTCTACCACTTACCCCCTTCCCCTCTCCCTGCTCGCTCTCTGCACTTGCCCGATCCACGTACAAAAGTTTTATTAAGGTACATCATGGTTCCAGAATTCTGGCATTATGTGTTAGCACATGTCTGTGCACAAGGAAAGGAATTGTCCAACTAAACAACATATTTAAAGCAGTGGATACACAATATCTACAAATAGATAACTCCTGAAACGTTCTGAAACTTGCCAAAATAATGTGAAGACTTTCATAGCATACTTTTAGGTTAGCATTCATCTAAATGAGTGTAGGCAGCAATGCGGATGTTGACTAGCTCAACAATAAATTACTTACTGTATACACAGACTGTCATTTGATATGCATGTATTGGTCCTTTGCAAGGCACATATACACGTGTGTTTCCAGGCATCTACAAATTGGTTGACTAGTTATGACCGACCTTAATTCAAAATGTTCTTTGTTACAGTGGGTCGTCTCATATCTTTCCTCCCCACCCCATGCCTCCTCTCACCACTTCACCCCCGCCTGCTCCCCTTACATGTGTGCATATATGAGAATTTGGTCGAATCAAGCACGTGTACTCGACGACTCTGTTAAACAATGGCATACCTATCAAAATGGAGGTGTCAATGCAGTTTATAATAGTTCAAGTAATTTCAGCAATGTTCATTGGGTTTTATTCATCAACTCCACACATTTAAAGGCATCAAGCACCATAATCAAATGTGTGTGGGAAGGAATCGTTTCTGTATATTATAAAATCATCATCATCACAGTGTGGGAATTTTCTTTGGAGTTAAATCAAAAGAAATAACGATATGACCCTGTTTTGTACACACTGGCCCTCATTACGACCTTGGCGGAGGACCATGGTGCTATTAGCACCATGGTCCATGGCGCTAAGGTTGCAATTCCGCCATGGTGGTTGGCGGACTTACCGCCCCATTCCGACCTTGGCGGGGCAGTAAGTCCCCAATCCCCATTTACCCTTCCACATTCCCATTTTTGCCCCATAGGGCATAATGGGAGTGGGGAAGGCGTTAATTACGCCACCGTAAATTACGGTGGCGTAATTAACTCCATGGTCCCTTAGCGCCATGGATTTTAACACCTGCTAAAAGCAGGTGTTAAATCCGCCATGGCGCTAAGGGACCTCGAACTCAGGCGGTAAGGGTCGGCGCTGTTAACGCTGGCGTAAACCCCTTACCGCCTGGGTCGTAATGAGGGCCACTGTATCTGATTATGAAAATGCCAAATCCGGTGAAAACATATCAGACAGGCGATATTCTGAAAAACATGAGTTTCATGTATTTTTTTTTAACTCAAATGGGTTATGTTTAGATTTAGAAATGATCGTCACATGTTGCTTTGTGCCTAGGAAATTATTCTTTGTCTACAACCCAAACCTCGTAGCAAATCCTAGCAAAAAATAGAACCACTGACTACATCTTCGGCCCAGACCATAGCGTTATGTAAGGAATCTATTTTTAACGTGATCTTTGAAAAGCAGAAGAATATTTAAATGTGAACAGTACACTATGAGGAATCTTTGAACCACCTGGAGCCATGCTTTTTCATGGAATGTGACCTTTGAGAATGTTGGGAGCATCTCAAGGAAATATCTTATGCTCACAATGTATTGGTGCTATTTAGGAATTAGTCAATTTCACTGATTTTCATTAGCTTGTAAAATAGGTTTGATTGTTATCCCCTGAGTTATATTTCGTTATATTTTTCTAAAATACACAAATGCACACTAAAACAATGTTTAAACTTTACATATATACATTCTCACACATTACACACTTTCTTTCCAAAACAAGCCATCATTAACACACGGCTGTATATTATTTACCATTGTCAGCAAATGGAATATATTTGTGATGGCCTATGCATTGTCTTGAGTTTTCCATAGCATTATTCCATTTGTGGATTATAATTCCTCATTTATGGATTTGTTAACAACTTCCGGTTTACTCAGTAATTTGTCTGCTTCAAGAAGGTGTAGAGTATGTCCATATGATTGGTTGATGAATTGCCAAACGGTTTTAATCAAATCGTTTTTTGAGTTTTCTCAGTCACCACTTACATTCATCATCACTATATAAGAGTGAAAACACACCTGTTAAAATACATTTAATTAATTCAAGGTATATCAACAAAATCATAGCCACAGTAAATTGAACCTAAACAGCTTAGGTGACATTTTGTAAGCAGATAATTTCTTCGTTGCAAGTAAGTGTTTGTGGCCAAGCAAGAGCGTGAACAGCAGTCTGAGAATTCTTCATTCAAGCACATAAATACGTAATTCAAAGTTCAGAGGTGCAAAGGAGTAACAGATGAGCTTTGGTAAATTGGGACTCTAAAACTGAATCCATGTATTTTGCATTGGAAAGCAGGGTATGTGAAATAACTCATTGAAAGGAGACAATGCGATGATTGAAAAGGAATCAAAAAGTGCTGGGAGCAAAACAGGAGAACATCTATTTTGAAAGGTTTTAAATTCAGAAAAATTGGAACATTCAGTCCTAGATGTGTCTATAAGAGTCACTCAATCTGTCAACATGCTCTACTAATGACATCTCAAGACATGATGTGGTGCTGTCAGCATACTAATTGGAAAAAATGCTTTCACGTGTAATAATGTATGCTATTATCTCCATACATGCGATTTACAAAATAAAGCTGAGGGTTTAGCCTGTAGTGTATGCCTGGTATTATTTAAGCCCTGTATCACTGGCTCGGCCATCCCTATCCCCCACAGCCCTGCTTAAAAGAAAGATCATATTAGTCAATTTGCAGAATACCGATGACACCTGGAACAATAGATGAGCTGCATAGAGTTCCAGGATGTTACTAAAATAAGACACAGGACAGCTCATGGGTTTTTGAAATCCCAACACGGATCTCTATTTCATGTGTTTGTTTTGCAAACACAAACTGAAAAAATCGTAACTTTTTGCCTAAAACTCCTAAATCTAGCATACCCTGGTATAGCCATCCCTCCGGCATACTCCACCTATCCACCCGTTATCAAGAGAGTCATGAAGCAGTCCCATGGGGTGGGGAACTAAAACTACCCCCCTTTTCCTCTCCTGTTCCACCTATAGACATGTGGGGCTAAGAGCCTGCCCCTTGGGTGACCCTTCCACCAAATGGCCTTTTCCAAGCCATCATTCCTGCCTGCCTCATCTACGTAGCCAGAATGCCTCACAAAACTTTCTTATCTCGTATACATATAACCATTTACAGTTACACATCTGTGAAGCACTAAGAAGATATACATACATGCGTTAACAGGGTTAGCAATAAAAACCCTGTAGTTATGGTTAATTTACACTCCCCATAGGAAGAGCACTTTTTGGATGGTTTAAAACTTAGGTGCCATTATACGAATCAGCGTGAAACCTTTGAAACAAAAATATAGATGCCACTCATGAAGCTGGGGCAAAGTTATTGGGTGGTCCCAAGATTTCTTTAATCATGGCCTTAATGGGAAAAGATTGCTGTTCCAAGTACAGCCCTAACTGCTGGACGAATGTTTACCAAGGTTGTTCAAGGTGCTGTAGCCAAGTCCTGAAAGAGAGCTCGACATTCATACGTATATGTATATATTGTGACAATGTGACCAATTAGTCACAAGACAACATTAATAGGCTTTTCACTTTTATGATAAAATTACGTTTTTCAAATGCAGTCTCACAGTCTATGTGGGATACCTATATACCTTTCCCTCGAGCTTTGAGGTGGCGCCAATCTTCCCTGCGTTGCATGTCTACTCACACTCATCGTCCTACAGTGCAGGATTTAATAGAGAAGGTTATCCCTACTATATGGTCTTTACCTAGATCTAGGAAGGGCCAACAAGCTCTGGCCTTATCACTCTGACTCCCTCTGGGTTGTCCAATGGGATCTTGTTCGGTAGTCTGGTTCTCCTTGCGCCCTTATATTCTTGATGGTTGTCTCTTTAACATTTCCAAAATCATCTGTCACCTATATTCTCCAACCTCCTCCATGTCTCTCTCTTTGTCTCTAAAATCCTATCTGCTTTCCTCCAAATCTCATTTTTACCAACACTATCCTACCTATACACTGCTTCCCTATCCTGAATTTAACTTCCATCCCCTCTCTCTCCCACTGTAAACTCACCTCTTACTCTAATTCCAGAATGTCCTCTAGCCAATCTCTCACTTACACTGAACCAGCCTCCTACTCTCCCTCAAAATGACCTCCAACCACTGTATTTCTCACACCAATTTGGAATCCATTTTTACCCCCCAAAACGTTACCTTCTCCTTCTGTATACACTCCAATGTCGCATCCACACCATCCTCCAGCTATTACACACTGCTCTCTGTTCTGTAGTTCCTCCTGCACCTTTGCTCCGAGTTCTCCCGATTACCTCTCACCTTCTCTTCTGGCATTTTATACCCCTCCCGTTTCTGCCTAGATGCCTTCATTTTTTCCCATTGGCTATTCAAGTCAGCTGATTCCCTGGGCCAACCCTCAACTATTACCCTTGAAGGTCAGCATTTCCCTGGAAGTCTTCGAAAAGACCTCTAGCCCATCAAACATATCAGCCTCCATCTTTTCTATGTGATCAAGGTAGTGTGCAGTGCTGGGCAGCTCACGTCCATGTACAGCTCCTCAGGCCTGGGGTTTGCCTTATAGGTGTTAGGTCCCAGCTTCATCTTCTGAAAAGGGAAGCCTAGTCCAGTCTTATTTTGGTAACCAGTCGGACCCCACTGTTCCTGGTCGGTACTTGTCCATTCAGGCCAGGTGCACTTTGGAACTTGTAGTCCCAATGTCTGTCCTGCTTTCCAGGATCCACAATCCACCCCAGGTTTCTAAATAGGTTGGTGCATGCTGGCAGCTGTACTTCTGTGGGGACCATCTGAAAAAATAGAAAAAAGACACCTGGCCAGGACAGAGGCTGATAGGTATTTAGACAGTGACAGAAGCACCAATGTACATGTGTATACTGAGGAACCACCAGGGACAGGGGTCCCCTCACCTCCCCCACACTGCCACTGGGGTAGGTCCAGCTGTGGCATTGCCCTGGTAGGTAACCCACCACAGGTTAAGAGTGGTCCATGGTCACCCTTGACAGGCTACCCATGACCCCGTCACATATCTACAACCTTTCTTTTTGGTCCCCCTTCACCTCATCAGAATCCCCTGCTCCCTGGGGCTTTTTGGCTCCCCACTAGTGTATTGGAATGGTGTCCTATGTCATGCACCCTTCCTTGGAAGAGCTGTCACCTCACACAACTGCCCCATTTTACCAGGGGTCTCTCTATGTTTTACTGTATTTGATGTCAGGGTTGGAAATGCTCTTTGTACTTGTCCCTCGTCTTACTATCCAGGCATTGTGAACCCTGCACACATGTTGTAGCTAGAGAAGATGGACACATCACTGATCGACTCAACTGCATTTTCTAGGCAGAGAAGGTGGCCAAAGCAGTGAGAACTCCATATGCATGTTGTACTAAGATGCAATAAGATCCAAGAGTGCATTTTGTAGGTAGAAGAGAAAGACAAGGCATTCAGAATCCCAGATGCATTGTGTAGGAAGAAGAGAACGCCAATGCATTGACAACCCAATGTGCATTTTGTAGGCCTGGAAAAAGGCAAAAACAGTGAGAAACCCAGTTGCATTTTGTGGCTAAATTAGAAGACCAAAGCTGTGAGAACTCTGCATACAATTTGTAGGCAGGGGAAATTGCCAACACACTAATCACATTACCTGCACTTTGTAGACAGGGAATACAGCAAAACCACATTTAGGCAGATGTGCATTTTGTAGGAGGATGCAAAGGAAATGTTGGGCAGTCTGCCAGTTGAAGGGCACAGCTGAACAAATGCAATATGTCTGAATCAGAATAGTATGGCCAAGGGCACAAATGTGTCTGTTGGGCATTTGAAAGGTCCAGTTCATACATAGGTGTGTGCTCTGGCCGCACTGGTCAATGAATAGCTGCAGAGCTCCTTCTCTGCAAAGAACATCGGTATCTGTCCCAAGTGAATCTCATGCTTTGGCAGGAATTGTTATCATGCATCCACCACAATATTACTTGCATCACTTGATGAACCAATACACGGGTGCCTAGAGGGGGCTAGAGTGCGACCAAGATAGCGGCTCTTGTGTGAGCTCCGGTGGCGCATCAAATCAATCCTTGAAAAATAATGCATCCAGGGGCCATCCGACCCCTCCAAAGACAGGCCGACATCCCTGAGCGAGGCGCATTGGCCCGTTGTACATTGGTGGCGGTGGAGCCGCCCGTGGCTGTCTGTCTGACTCGGGACCTGTGGGGAGCGAGGCCCGCCAGAGCGGCTCTGTGGTGGCAGCATCCGGGGCGTGGCAGCGCTGTGGAGTGGTGCGCTTGTGCTGCCTGTGCGGTGAGAGTCGATGCCTAAGATCTTGGCCGTGAGGATCTGCGGCATCCCTGGACCTCCCGCGGGAGCCCAGAGGGATCACGCACGGGTCCAAGGATGGACCCAGTGGCCGGCAGCCCCTGCATCAGCCCGCATCGAGTAGGCCCCACGGAGCAATCCAGCCGGTGGAGCTTCAGCGCTACACGGCGGATAGCGGAACCCGGGACACACGGATCGTGGGCCTTCCCCGCAGCCATCTACCGATCGGGCGACTCCCAGACTCGCCCCGCTGCCCGGGGGCCCAGACATCATTGTGGAGAGGTAGCGGTCGCAGTTGACACTTCAGGTGAGCCAGCCCTCCCCGCCAAACTCCAAAATAGGGCACATTGAGCTCCGGACATGGGGCAGAGCACAGCAACACAGCCCAAGTCCACCATCAGGGGGTTCCCCCCCTAGCAAACCCCCACCTGAGCGAGGCATAAGGCAGCTAACAGCAGAAACTCCCCCCAACCGCAGGACAACATAAGGTGGTGAGCACCCGCTGACCAATGGAGGACCCCTCCCAGTATAGCCGTCCCTCCCGGGGACGCCTCACACGGCTAAGGAAACTTTGGCAAACTCACAAGCCGCAATTACTGCCAGTCACCCCCTTGAGGTGAATGAAATAAGGGGGGAAACCCACGGGCAGTGTAACACACTCAGTCTGGGAACAACAAAGCCGCCAAGATGGGGAAATCTGACAAATCACAAAGGAAGTTGACATTCGAGTCAGGAGCCATAGTCAAAACCCCAAAAGCAAATGAGGAGAGCCCGGAGGGGTCCATGCCTCAAGATGACGACCCCGCTCCAACTACAAACATCAGAGAGATCCTCCTTGAATTAAAGGCCGGCATTGGCAATTTTGACAGTAAACTTGACTCCCTATCTACAAAAGTTGACCAGCTACCACATCGCTTAGATAAGCATGGAGACAGGCTAGACACGGCAGAACAGCGAATCTCTGATATCGAAGATAACGTGGCCTCCATGTCCACCAAGGTGACAACACTAGAAACCCAAATGAAAGTCATCATTGCTCAAAACGAGGACCTCGAAGGGGGATCCCGCCAGAATAATATTAGGATCCTAGCGGTAAGAGAGCAACAAAACACGAGGAAAATGGAAGACTTTGTGGAAACCTTACATAAAGAGCTATTTGGAAGCCCCGCACTCTCCAACTTATTTGTAGTGGAAAGAGCCCACAGAGTCCCGTCCAGCCGACCCGTCCCCGGGACAGCCCCTGGCCCAATAATAGCTAAACTACTTAACTTCAAGGACCGGGACACGATCCTCCACCTTGCAAGGGAGAAAGGGAATCTATAATACGACAGAGACGACATCCAGTTCTTCCCCGACTTCTCCCCGTCAGTCCAAGCGCTACGCAGAACATTTACCGGAGTGAATAGTAGGCTACAGGACAACAAACTGCTCTATTCCATGCTATATCCAGCCAAGCTGCGGATTTAACATGAGGGCAAATCTCAATTCTTTAACACACCCGAAGAGGCAAATTCATTCCTCAACAAGCTGGGGTGCAAACAAACCATTGGCAATCCGAGACCCCAAAGAAGAGACCGGGTTGAATGAGACCCGCTGTGATGCCCACTCATGCCCATTTCTAGGCTGCCTTACGCCACTCAAAAGTGCCCCTGGACAACCACGCTGAATGTCAGGGTGCGCCTGACCTTGGAAGTTCCCTAGTGCCCCAAGCGCAGCTCTGTTATGTTTTGGGAAATTGGGTGGGGAAATTTGAGTTGGGGGTTGCTCGTGACTGGGAGGGAATTTGTTTAATGTCATGGAAGTGTGCTTACCTGGGGTCCGCACCCACCCGCATACGCCCAAGATCACCCAGTGGATGCGCTGAAATTGGCTCTCGACTAGGAAAGCAGAAACCTGGACACAACACTGCAGCAATCTGGCCTGATACAATCAACCGTCACTTTGCCCCAAAGGTAACCAAACAGTTTACCATCAACAACATTCAAGTTAGCTACCTGGAACATTAAAGGGGGCAATAACCGGACCAAAATGAGAAAGATGACACAGTACCTCTGGAGACACGAAGTGGACATTGCTCTGATTCAGGAAACCCACCTCCTCTCCGCAACGAAGAACCGTTGGGCCCGTGACTGGGGCTGTCATAGATACTTCGCCTCATATTCTTCATACGCTAGAGGGGTGGCAATCCTAATACACAGATCCCTAAAATTCAAACTCAGGTGCGTTGCTAGTGGGGCCTAAGGGGGCTATAGCCCATGATCTTTTGGTTGTAGCCCCCGATAGAATCTCAGGAGCTACACCCAAAATACTAGCTAGCCCCCAGTCCCAACAGTTCCGACATCAGCTTAGCCCCGGATCTTTTCCAGACCTAGCAACTCCCCTGTTCAAACTACTATCAGTCAAAAATGACGAGGAAGGAAGGACGCTTCAGGTACATGCAACCCTGGAAAACACAGAATTCATCATCATAAACTCCTACGGGCCAAACACAGACGGATACAACAACTTCGACTGGGTAATGACGCACCTGGGAGAAGCAAGGTCTGCAACAATCATATGGGCAGGCAACATGAACACCGCACTAGACCGACACTGGGACAGGTCCCACTCATCGTCCACAACTGTGCCTAAAGCAGCCCTCCAGGTGCTCGAAATCTGCAAAGCATACGACCTGGTAGACATCTGGAGACGCCAACACAGCGATACCTGAGATTACTCCTTCCACTCCTGGGTCCACAAGACCAGCTCCCACCTGGACTACATATTGGTCTTCGCACACAGCCAAGTCCAATGGTAAAACAGCCAAATATTGCCTAGATCAATGTCATATCACTCGGCAGTCACAGTCGAGTGTTCCCCACCAGACCCATCAGAGGGGAGTAGACACTGGAGATTCAAACCCAGATCCTTACATGACCAGGTTTTCGCAGACAAACTCTGCACAGAGATTATCTCCTTCCTCAAACTCAACCAGGGCTCGGTGGCATCTGCCGGAAACCCTGTGGGAATCCTTGACATGTTATGTCAGAGGGATCTGCCTAACCAAAGAACAGGCTATTCTCAAACTTATAAAACATGAACTGACCTCAAGCGAGGCCCGACTAAAGGAGCTCGAGCACTTGCAGACCACAGCACCAGAACCACAACTGCTGGCATCATTGAAGAAAGAGCAAGACAAGTTCACAGCGACAGTGGACCGTGAACTAAAATTTCTATCACAGGGTCACTGCATCCACCAATATGGAGGGGACAGAAACTGGGTGCTCTCCTCGCAAGACTGATAGCAGCGGACCGAAAACCAACACAGATAGAGCAATTCTGAAACCCTCAGGGCACCCTAGTGCATACAGACAAGGAGATAGCCGAAACATTCCGAGCCTTCTATCAAAACCTACACAAGGCCACTACACCGCCACTCAAGAGGACCTAAAGCAATATCTGGCAGATTTAGAACTGTACTGGTTGGATGCCACGCTGAAGGAACCCCTAAACCTACCCATCACACAATAGGAAATCCTCCAGGCCATTAAAGACCTACCAAGCACCAGAACACCTGGCCCGATGGGCTAATTGGCGAGTTCTATAAATCATTTGCACCGATCCTCGACCCACTCCTGCTGCAGGTTTTTGAGGAGGCATTTGAAATTGGTTCACTGCCCCGACCCTCCGCGAGGCGAATGTGATCCTACTACACAAATCCAATAAACCCCCCGAAGAGTGCGGCTCGTACAGACCGATCTCATTGATCAACCTCGACAATAAAATATTAGCCAAGATCCTGGCCTCCAGACTCATTCCCCTGATGCCCGCGCTGGTGCTCGCAGACCAGGCTGGATTTATACGAGGCCGCAATACAACATTTGGCATCAGATGCATGTTTGGAATCATGGAAGCACTAGATCCCTCGCAACAAGTGGCAGCGGTCCTCCTGGACTCCGAAAAGGCTTTTGACTCCATTGAATGGCCCTTTCTCTTTGAGATCCTCCAACGAATGGGTCTCGGCAAATGATTTATCCAGTTAACCACCCTCCTGTATAACCAACCCAGATCACACATAACTCTGGGGAAAACCAGATTGATGGCAATCGACCTTGAGCGGGGAACCAGGCAAGGCTGCCCCTTAACCGCCTTGCTCTTCGCACTAGTAATGGAACCCCTCGCCTCCGTTCTCCGAGCCAGACACATACACAGAGGCCTCACCTTTGGTCCCCACAAATTAATAATTTCCCTGTATGCTGACATTGCTCTTTCCATACGAGACCCGGCAACAAACTTGAACCCAGTAATTTGTGATATAATCAAATTCGCCAACTTCTCCAGTCTAAAGATTAACCACAGCAAGTCAATTATATTCCAGCTAACCCCAGAGACCCAAGAATTCCCAGACGACTTTGGCTTCAAATGGGAACACACAAACCTCCGGTACTTAGGCATCCAAATGGCCAGGGACCACCAAACTCTCTTTCAAGATAACTATGGTAAAGTAATTCAAACACTCCAGGGGAAAATCGACAGATGGAAGTCACTGTCACTCACTCTCTGAGGACGAGTGTCGATAGTGAAGATGGTGATGCTCCCCAAACTCCTCTATCTCTTTGTGAATCTCCCCCCAACTGGTGACCCAGGAACATCTCCAACGTCTTCAGAGACTAGTCCTAGAACTTCTATGGGCGGGCAAACCAGCCAGAGTTGTTTATAAGTCACTAATCCAACCAGTAAAAAAGGGCAGCATGGCACTCCCCGACTTCGAACTTTATTATTGGGCAGCCCAAGCCCAATTTTTAGGCCACTGGTACGCCACGCACTTTGTACGGCCCCACGTTCAGCTAGTGCAAGCTCTCGCATCCCCTTACCTGCTCAGAGCACTTATTTTCGGCCAAATACACACTCCACACAACACTCGAAACACAGTCCTCTCCACC
Source organism: Ambystoma mexicanum (assembly GCF_040938575.1). Lineage (NCBI taxonomy): Eukaryota > Metazoa > Chordata > Amphibia > Caudata > Ambystomatidae > Ambystoma > Ambystoma mexicanum. The sequence goes on from NC_090930.1 coordinate 334,293,020, forward strand.
ATAGCAATATGGAAATAAATTGCGCTGAACTAATAATAACTACTAAACTCTTGCACAGGTGCATCCTTGGGGATCGGGTGGTGGGGGAGATGCGGTTTACGAGGCACATGTTACTTCCATGTTTCTTTATGTTGTAATTTCCTTGATTATTGTATAATCAGTTGAATATACCAAAAATAAAGGTTTAAAAAACATACACAGGTGCCTGAAAATGTCTCACTTCTGTTTTTTTGCAGAAACAAACACAATGAGCCTCATTATAAGTTTGCAGGTCCGGTGACAACGGTACCGGTAAGCTTGCCAGTAGCATTGTTACCAGACTGGCAAACTACGAGTTCTGTTCGCGGGTCACTTCACGCCCGTCAAGTCTGACCTGGTGGAAGTACTGGGTCCCGCGAGCAGAGCATATCGGATGCACCAATGGTGCCGGTGGATCCGAACTCCCCATTCCCACTGAGCCCTAGAGGGCTGAAATAGGAATGTGGAGCATTTTTTTACGGCATCCGCAAAAGGGCAATTGCCAGGTCTGGCAGGGCCATAATGACCCAGTAATTGGCCATTCGCGGGCACCGGAAAAAAAAAGATACCAGCGGCAGCCGTGTCTGTTATACCGGCACGGCTAGCACTGCTATTGTAATGAGCCCCAATGTGTTTCAAGCACCCAGATGCCTGAGGGTTAGGTGCGCTATATAAATGCAATAAATACATAAATAAATAAATGTACAATATTAATTATGAGCTATCCCCTGACGTAAGGTTGAAACTGACAAAACATTTTCTTTGGTGATAATGCAGATGGGAGAGGTAATAATACAGAAAAGGAGCATGCGGACACAACAAACTCGCACCATATTTAGGAGCAAGCACTCTGCGCAGGTAGTATCAGATACTCTCTCTGAGTACCATCATACTGTCTTCTCCAAAAATGGTCTGATAGATTATTGCAAGTGGTAGTACGACTTTACAGTGTGCCAGATCAACAGCACTGCCTCTCAGTCAACAGCACCCATACAGCATGCACTGAAAAGTACACAGAACAAGCACCAAGAATCAGCAGAGGTTTGGGCTGCTCTCAGCTATTAAAAATATGCCTATTTGGCTGCATTGTACAACAGAAAATCAACAAGCACATCCTGCCATGTATGAAAACACAGTATCCTATAAGGGAAACATGGAACCAATTTCGGCACCTCATTTTTTGGGCTAATATGAGATGGCATCATCCACTTGCCTGGAAAAAGGTCAAGGCAACAGAGCAGTCTTCCACCCTGTGAGTGTCAACGTTTGCACCACAATCTCATACCATTAAACCAGAGACTCCAACAGGTTCAAGACTTTCAAAAGCCCTGTCCGAATACTATCTTTCCTCCAGATCCTACAGCATGCAAACAGGTTATTTTGCTCAAAATGCACCAGTCTACCCTTGCTGATTTTTTGGGCGTGTTATATATTATCATACATCAAACAATATGTTCTCTCTGTTCAATGACTCCCTTAGTGTAATGTTGGCAACAGATTACTGCACCTCTTCTTTCTTGATCATGGCCTGGGACAGCTCCATGGACTTGTTGATCCCCACAGGGAAAAGCTGAGTCAGCACTATTTCACGCAATCTTCAGTACCTCAATGCTCATGTTATGGAAAGGGTGGGGATGGCACAGGGTAGGAAAGATCCCCTGACAATGTGCGTGTGGCCTAGTGTCCGAAACATGATTTTCATGGCCATCACCAGGCACAGCATCACAATTCCATGTACTGGTCATCAGCAAAGCACAGGATAGTATCCACAGAAAGCAACTCAGCAGCAAGCCACCTTGTGTATGGAAAAGCTTGAAAGCAGTTCCCACAGGGAAGAACATTTCTGATGGAAATTAAAGGAGCGTGTGGCATATTGCCTAAATCCCCATTGACAATGGATCAACCATTCTGCCTGCCATTAGGATAAGCAAAACAATGCACGTTCTCTATTTGTCCCATATCCTCCATTTTAGGGTGGCCCACCTCATAAGTGAGGAACCGCTAATAAATGAGAAAGTAAGCATGGCCGAGACGATCTGTGCCCACTGTAGCTTTTCACAGTGCCTGCAATATTTTCGGAAAGCTGTAGTTGTAACACCACCTCATTCACAACCAGCTGAAACCCTCAAATTTAACATATGTGTAATTCCAACTGCCATATCTATAAGAATAGTGCAATGTAGGGGTTAACTACTCCCATAGCGCAGCAAACAACTAGTGGGTGCCTACGTCACACGTAAGAAATGGCAAAAGGCAGACAATGATTGTTTCTTACTGAAACCTTTTGAAGAGAGAACCCAGTTGGTTATCGTGTAGCTGCATCACTCTACAAAGTGCTTCCATTTCTGAATGTAAATATATCCAGCATAATAAATGAACAAGACATAACTTGCAATGCAGAAGCTGTGCAACTGGCAATTAAACTGCTCTTGATCTTCTGCTATGATGGTGAATATGGAATACCGCCTGACTTCTTTCCTTGACCAAGGTTTAAAGTCAAGGTGGTAACTTGTGACAGTCGTTTGAGTGAGGAAGAGAAAAATGCAGGGGGTTGTCAGTCACAAGTGGACATGCAATCTATTTACAATGATGTACCAAACAAATGTTTAAACGCCTGCCTGCAAAAACAAGAGAAGAGAGTGAGAGCAATGGTAAGAAAACAGCAATCAAATGAGGGTTTCCACTACTACAAACAACATTATAGAACCGTGTACACACATTCTACTTAACGTCTTCAAGTAGTTCACGGTTCAACACAGAAAGCAATTGTACAGCTGAAAAAAATTAGAGGCTGTGGGACAGACTCTACCATTCATCGGGGCATACATGATAATTCGGAGGTACCACCAGATGGTTGATGCTCATGTTCTCACACTATTCTGGTTTGGCAATAGGTCACTGTGGACACCTGTGATTTTTAAATTACCTGTGGAACCACAAATCCGCTCCCAGACTGTCGTGCTTTGGGCAAATGTGTTGAGCTCTGTTGGGGCTATTGTCACACAACACAGGAGACACCTCAATGGCAAATATGTGAGAGAGCATGCTTTCATAAAAATGAAACAACATCTTATTGTTGAAAACTATGATGGGAACAAACACCTGGCTCACCACTTGGAAGATAACTCAACCTTTTCAACAGATGATGAAGATGGTTGTTCTAGTCAGCTACAGTCACACGTATGACGGTGACAATAGTGTTTGAAATGCAAACTTCCTTGACCATGAAACAATTGGTCTTGTCAACTACTATGAGGGCCCTGAAGGCATTTCAACAGGAAACGTTTTGTTTTTCTTTCATCCTAAATCTTTTTCTTTTTCAAGTACCAACTATTGGAGCTACTCTCTAATTCCCTTTCCTCAATCACAACATCCTCTATGAGGGTTGAATTTGTGTTTTACTTAATACATTAAATATCAACATTAGGTTCAGCTGAAGTTCTGACTCAATGTATCTGGTATTACCAACAAGTGCATTCATCCACTAGGCCCTTGTACCACACTCACAATACCCTCTTTTAAGTGTCATATCTTTGTTGTCTTCAGTCCGATTAATACTAACACTGGATACAGTGGTGGTTCTGTTTCAATCTATTTCACTCCACCAACTTCTGGGAACACCCTTTATCTCTTAATACCACACTCACAACATCCTCTGTAACATATTGTCATCTTCATCAGAGTTAATAGCAGAAATGTATTAGGAGAACATTCTGCGTTCATTTGTTTGGTTCTATTGATGAATGAGCCAGTCTTTTACTCACTAAACTCTCTATGTAGTCTTACATTTTTGTATATTTCATCCAGATAATACCAATATTGGATTCATTGGTGGTTGCACTTCCATCTATTTGGCTCATTCAACTAGCAAAGCACTCTCCAACCAAGTGTACTGTGCTCATAAATTGGAAGTTCGGTCTCAGATTCTTTTGTGCTACTTATCAGCAAAGCCAATTCTGATTTTCTTCTGGACCCACCAGTTTTCCATGTAGTCCCTTTTACTACCCGTCAGCCTAGTCATATATAAGTACAAAAGGGTATGTACCTGCACTGCTCCTTCCTCTTTCTCTCTTCCACTGACAAAATAGTACCACACCCTTACTTCTACTTTCACCAAAAGGATGCAGCAGCACAATTGCGAAGCTGCCAAGCTAGTCAATGGTACCAGTGGGTCACACTCTGCTGGGTCAGTGTTAGGGAGAATTCTCCAGAATGGCTAATTTCCCTTACCTACTGAGTCCCTCAGCAGCTTTGCTGGATTTCTAGGATTTATTATTTTCACCTGGGAAGAGTGTGAGCCTTTTTTACCACTCTTAGATGTGTTTTTGCTGTGTGTTGTACATTTTGTGCTCATAGACTATGGAGTCTCACCTACTCCCTAGGCATCATCTTTTTACTATGTGTCACACAGCACCTTTAGTGCAGTGACGTGGGGTTCCATAGAGTACTGGAAAGGGTTAATATTTATCCCTTTTGTCTGTTTCTCATGGAACATTATTTTATTCCCCTTTCTCTAAGATTTGGCTGGTGGCAGTGGTATCTACCATTTTTATTTTACCGCGAGTTATTCAAATAGTCTCGGTACTGTTAGAGGCTATGGTGGTAGCCTTGAACTTTAATCCGCTGGACCCTTTTTAATTTTATTTGGTTCCGGTCAGGTTTATTCGCCATTTCTTTTTGTAAAGGTCTTTCTCGTGTTTTACTCTGCGCGCCAAACCAGGTTTGGTTCTTTTGTTCACTGTCCTTTGGCGGGCTTCTGCACAGAAGCCCTCCTTAGGTGCCTGAGTGTCTGGGTGGACAGGATGTGAGGGAGGTGTTTGAGGCAACCTGCACATGGTCTCCTTGGAGACCCCGGTCGCACTCTAGTTTGATTGGTTAGGTGGTTGTCCTGCCAGGACAGCCACCTTGTTCTGTGATTGACAGCCAAGCTGTGTGAATGAGGGAAAACTGCATAAAAATCAGGTCTCTGGGACTTGGAAGGCAGAGTTGCCACTGGATCGAGAGAACCTAGGAGAAGCTGAAGGAAGACAACTGTTGAAACTACTGGACATCCCGGTGAAGCCCTGCTGCAGGTCCAAATTGCCAGAACTTCGACGACAGAGAAGATCTGGAAGGATTCTTCTCCCCTTGAGCTTGGTGGGACAAACCAGCTCACAAAACTCTTGGACCTCCTCTTCAGCCTGGCCGAATTTGCTGTGCTACAGGAAACCGGATAGCCAGTGAGAGAGAGTCCATTTTTGCTTTTAAGGAGCGCACCTTTTATTCAATGATTTGCTTCGCTGTTGGCTTCTTCCCTGGGTAGTGCAGGACCCTCCAGTCTTCCTCCTTCTTGTCAGTCTGACAGTCACTTCAGGAACCGTGAGCCTGCAGGATCTGCCAGGAACTACCGCCTCAGCTACAGTATCCTTCTTCATCTAAAGTATTGTTCAAATCTGGTTGTTCGTTCTGTCCGATCACGTTGAAAATGTTGTAAATCTTTTGCCTCTCCGAAGGCTTGTCCTTCTCTACTATTTTGAATAACATTTCCTCCGACCAACTTCGTTTTGAACTCTTGGCACAGACTTAACCGCAAACTACTCTGAACTGTGTGATCCTCTGCAAAGACTCTGAACATTAACATTGGTCCAGGCCTATTAATTTGAATCCTAGTTGTAGTAAGCCTTTTCTAGATTGCCCTGCCTATTACTTGTTGGTGTTGTTGATTCTTGATAACCTTGTCCTTTCTTTCCCATTTTAAATTTCTGGAGTGCCATTTTGCTCACACTTCATTTTGAGCTTAACTTGTCCAGAATTTATTGCGTGTTGTGTAGAATATTGAGATTGTGATTTTCTGCTGCTTTATAATAGTGAACTGTTTTATAACTGATGGTGTAAATAAATGCATATTCTTTTACTCATAAACCTTGAATGTGTGTTTGTTTGAACCATAGTAATTGCTGTCCTTTGTGTAACTTCTGATACTGCTCACTTTACTCTTGAGATAAGTCTGGCTGCTCAGCCATCACTACCACTTTACTGTGTAGTACAGGCTTGTACCAAAGGTGAATTTGTACTTGCACTTGTAGTCTTAATTGTGTGTGGTGTTCCCAAAGGGTACTGGATATGATTCTACCTAACAGCCAGACAGGTGATCAGGAATTCCTTTGGTCTTGTCTGGCCTAAAGTGAGGGGTGAGGAGGTTTGCTTGGTACATTGTAAATGGTGATAAAATGGTGTGTTCTCGAAAACACTTCCTTATCACTGCTGAAGGGGGCTGCTGCAGTAATGGAGTTTGCAGAGGTCCCTGAACACATCCACAGCCACACTTTTCATCACTTCATGAGGTGCCCAGTGTGTTCAAGTTTCAATTACCTACTTAACTGTCTTCATGCATAAGTTAAATGTAATTATGCTGTCCCTTCCCCTCAATGTCTTACCTTTTGAAAAATTCCACTGCCAGAGGGGCGGTGTCATATGTATGAATAACCTCTAACCTGCCTTCACCTTCTTTGGGAAAAGTTGAGCTTTACTTCTCCCCTCAGCATGAGCAGGAATTTTACATCTATGACTCATCTACGTGGTCATCTTATGTCTCCTACACCACCTCCATCTTATATGTTCCCATTCCCTGATGACCTCATTCACCTTTGAAGCAACTTCTCCCTGCTACTGCTCCTGGGGAATACCACATTCCGATCAACACCAAGTTCAATATAATGGTTGACGTTCTGCAAGAACTCCTGGAGCGACTCTGCTGTTACTGTAACTGACTCCTGATTGGTAGCCACATGCTCCCCAGGCCTACTGCCAACTCCTTCACCATGTATGGCCTAAGATATATTTGCCCTGACATGGTCTGCGAAAGTACTGCCTCTCCTACCTATTCCTCCTTAAGTCCTTATACCATGCCACTCGTAAACCTCTGTTGCCCCTCTTCAAGTACTGGCCCACTACACGTACTCCACCTAAATATATGTCTATCCTTCCTCACTCTCTGTCTCCCCTTTTTGTATGTCTACCTCCAACAAGGAGGTTGAAGTTCATCGACTCGTTATGCCAGTACTCCTTCCAGATAGGATGACATGTTGAAGATTAAAAAGTCAAACACAAAACACCATAAGTGACAAAGAGGAGAAAAATGGATTGATTCCAAACTCTCACACACGGATCCTCAGAACAGACAAATAGTAACAAAGTTGACTGACTACTACACAGTACAGGAAGACTTCTTTGGACCACATAACGTTTTTCTTTTTTAGGTTTTGAGTGACACACATGGAAAAAGGAGCAGAAGAATGTATACGAGAAACTTTGTAAACTATGTGTTGGGGTGTAACAACAGGAAAAAGGAGCAGAGAAAAGGGAATATTTTTGTATTTTTACAGCTTTTTGTGTGAGAGTAAGGGTAACAAAGGGAAGATTGGAGGAGTTGATGTAGCATTGTTCCCTGTCTGTCCATTAAAGATGTGTGTGTTGTCAACTCAAGGGGCACCGCGCACCATCCACTAAATGATGTGTGGACTGAGTGTCATATGGGCAAGATCCCCTTATCCCCTACCGCACTGAGATCAGATCTGCAGTGTTTGATCCTTTATCATAACATGTATGGACTTACCTTAGTTGCATCAATAAGAGACATTATCCCTGCTACTTTATGAATGGGGAACAGTGGGGGAACAGTGGACAACAAAGCAGGCAGGTGTTTTGGAGGCTATGCTTGATGATTTCACTTTGTGCATACTGGTGAACATGCACATCTGGCTCATCCAAAATGGTGGGTCAGGCTTTTGGAGGCTCGGTCCATATTGACAAAGAAGCAAATACAGTTAAATTAGATACATCTGGGCCTAGTAATCCCTAATGGTTCAGCCAATTCTTAGACAGGGAAAAGTATCACATCCTGTTTCAATTCCTTACCAAAAGCTCTGCCTAAAGAAAGTGTAGGAAACGCTATAAAAAAAACTTTGCAGGGAGAAAGATGTGGTGGGCATTTCGAATAGCAGAGCAGCAAGTGGAGTAGTAGAGGAAGTGGTGGGGCAGGAGGTTCATAAGTGGGTAGAAAGCAAACCGAGTTTGTAAGAGGTAAACAGTCAGGAATATAGAAGGACACACAAGAAGTGGGAAGAAGTGGAGACGGAAGGAATTAGATAAATTCAGACATTAAAGGGAAGATGGCCAGGTAGATGGAGTAGTGGAGAGAAAAAGTAAGACATTAAAGGGGTATAACATGGGAAGTGCTTTGGAAGCATAGAAAGAGTGTCAGACAGAGAGTGAGACAACACAAGCCCGTCGGAGAGAAGTAAAAGGAGGAAGGTGCATGTGATGAAATGTTGTGGAGGTTAGATGTCTGCCAGCTCCTGAACCTGGGGATCTAGAAGCAGGTCATAGGCATGAGTTCAAGTAAACTTGGCACAGAGGTGAGGAAGACAGGTGTTGGTAGCCTTAGGTTATGGGACTTATGTCCGGGAAGCAAATAAAAACCGAATAAGTCTACTGTCAACCGTCCTCGTGTACCTCAACACTGGGACATGGTGTGTAGCTTGCTCTGAGTAACCTATATCTGCAAGAAGAGTACCTGAGATATCAGGGCAATGCTATATAGCCTGTGGTATCACAGTGAGGTCCACTTACCACCAATACATCATTTGATTTTGCAACTCTATAAAAGAGACTCGAGAAACACCAGGGAGAGGCCCCGAGCAATATTTTGAAACAAGTTTGAACTTAGAGGACTTGTTTTCCATTTTCATCTCATTTGAGTTGCCCAAAAGTGTGAAAAGCTCCAAATAAACCTTTTTAAACTAATCCTTTAGATTTGTCATTTGTGGAGTCAAAGGTTTCAAGATAGGCTGTACTGCGAACAAGCCAATGGACAAAAGAGATGTAAAGTCATAAACAAATTCATAATCAATGGAGATGCCTTCAAAACACTCCAACACTCTCTGAGACTCTCGTGAATCTTCCAAAAGCATGCCAGCATTCCTCTAATCTACCAATGTATTAGCCTGTCACATTCACCCCTATAAAACAGCGAATAAAAACACTAGGGAAGCAAGAAGGCCCATATTATGTATTAAGTTTTCGTGGAATAAAGAATAGAACACTATCCTATAAATCAAGAAGTCATTGAAGCTGTGTATTTGATCCTTTCCACCAATCATTTCCTGTTATGTACTGTGAAAGGGTGCAGAAGAAGGACTTTGACAAATGTGGCATGTTTAGGTCTAAAGACTTTTATTGTGAAATAAAGCAAAAGAAAACCTACATTTCCCCATTCCTAAAAGGGGTTTCCCAGCCTCCATTAAAGATCTAAGGTGACTGTCAGGATGTCTGTTAAGGTAAAAGCGTCCACCGTCCTGTGTCAAGAAAACTTGACTTCTGTCCCTTGCACTAGAAACTAACGAATACATCAGTACGGTTCTGGTCCCTTATGCTGGATTGTGGCCAAAGGGTCTGTGCAATGTGTACTTGCTAGGCCAGGAGAATGCCGCCCTTCTCCTAGCTTTTAGTGTCCACATATCAGTCAACATGGGGGAATGACTCCCTACCCCAGGATGCAAAGTTCCAAATAATATTGACGTTCTCAGTGGGCCAGGAAATTGCTTCCCTTCTCCTGTTTTTTTTTGGTCACAGTATCAAAAAGACCTTGGGAAATGACTTTCTTCCTCAGGTCTGTTGGACCTTCTTCCCAGTCAGGGTAACCAGGAGAATAACTCCTTTCTTCTGGTAATCATAAAACAATTTTTTAAAACCAGGAGGAATTACTCCCTTCCCCTGGTCTTTTCCTCATTGGGTAGCACACTTATAACACCCAACTCTGAGTGTTATGAGGGTCTGCAATCCTGGTTTTTCTCTTCTTTTTGTTTTGGCCCAATTGGTCCACTTCCCTGCCAAGTACTGCCATGAGAAATATGGCTCATATCACTATCTTGGTTTGGGTTCCCGACCCTAGTTTCCTTTGTTCTTTGGTTTGCCCCACTTGGTTCACTTCCCTGCCAAGCACTGCCACAAGGTAGTAGGTATCAGATAATCTCTCTATGGACAATGCACAGTGTTTTCAAGGCAGCATTCAAAGGCACATGAAAATAATTTCCCCAATAGAAAATGTAACATTGTACGTGCTGCAGTACTTCCATCCTCCTTCTGTCCCTCTCTTCCATTTCTGGTAGTTGGTGTGTGTCCCTAGCCAAATAAAATGTACAACAAACCTAACAAATAGAAGGTTCTAAGAATAAACACCCTTTCTAGGAAGAAAGTAGCATGAATATATTAATGCACCTCAATGTGCACTCTTCCAATGATGTCCCGTGACAGGCAGAAATGTTTGTGGACCAAATGATCCAGAATCAGACAATGGAGGTAATATCACTACAATTCCAGTTGTTCACCCTTTACTGGTGGCTCTTAAATAGTCTTTTAGATATTGTAAGTACTATCTTAGAAATAGCTGCACTGAATTCTAAATATCTCACAGAAAACCTTAATTTCTATGATTTGTAAGATATACTCTATTTTTCCAAAAAATATTCAGTGCAATGTCAAATGTTGACGATTTTAAAAGATGCCAAGCCAACATTTTGGAGACAGCTTTTTCGCATTATGCCTGCCTTTTCCAATTTGTGGAAAAAATACGTTAGACCTTTTCCAGACTTTCATTTGTGTATTTCGAGACAAAACAAAAGTGGTTTGTGGAATTGCCATTAAAGCTTCAAATGTATCCTTCATAGCAAACGGCAAAGATATTTTAGTAACATTATTATACAAATCTTCACATTTTTCAAACTTTACTATACTCTCAGTTTTCTAATTACCAGACACACCTACAATTACAGAATGAAGTATATCCATCAATGTCAATTCCTTAATTTCTCAAAAGTCAGTTTATGGCCCTCTTTACATGTTTCTCGGTATCCCATCAGTAATTCTAGCAGGATACCAGGAAATTACCCTACCATTTCCACTACCTGATATACCAGTGTTACCGGGATATTCCATTTGGCACAATTGGTAGTTAACCCCATTCCATGAAGTCCCAAAGGACTAATAGAGGGAATTGTTTGAATTTCTGGCACCAGTAACGCTGGTGCTGGTAATTCTAGCATTGATTTGCCAGTGCAGGTCTGATTTACTTCCAGTTTTTGGCTGGAGGAAAATCAGTGTCCTTCACCAGCAAATGTGTATTTTCCAGGTGCAGTAAAAATGCTGGTAACAGATTTGCCAGCACTTTTACCAGCATTTTTACCACACCGGTAAACTGTAATGAGGCCCTATGTCTGTTTTATATATTACATTTTTGTTATAATGTCCATTACCCCCATATTTGTCTTCCTTATTCCACTACCCACTTCATAACTCCTCTTCTTTAACCCAGTACCCCATTACAAGGCTGTACCATTATCCCCAATTCCATCCTTTGTTCCATTACCCCCAGAGAAATCCATTGCATTAGCTCCCCTGCCTCATTTCTGTCCCAGTACACAATACTAGTCAGTGGAATTACCACCACTTTTATATTCCTCAACTCAATACCCCAAATGTAGTCTGGTTCATTTCCACAAGTTCCCTCTTCACCATGCCACTATACCATTAGTAATCTGTTACATTATCACCATCTACCTCTTCATCATCGCAGTACTCCAAAACTGTCCAAAACTCAGTCGTTCTTACCACGTTAACCCTATATTAATTCAGAAAACATCCTGCAGGTAAAAACAAGAGAGAGAGACATATTCTCACAGTCCACTTAAACACACCAACCACCACACCTCTATCAAAAATAAAGTCAAACAATAATCTCCTAAAACAATCTCAAAAGAAGAGGAGATCACAGTAAACATAACAGACATGAAAACCATATCTTCCAATGTCAAGGCAATCTCAATAACAACATTCCAAATAAACAATTTTGCAAAATCTGTTCCATCGTAGAGTCCTCACCAACCACATACAAATATCCAAAAAGTCACGTTCTTCACCCATGAAAACCAGTTTTAGAAGCATTAACTGACAGAACATACAAACTAAAAATAAACTATTAAAAAATTAGACCATTATCCAAAATAATTTTAAAAAACTATAAAGAAAATGTAGAAACATGTGTGATATCAATGTAAATAACACCTGCAACTTTTCTGCTAGTGAATGGTGTCACACTAATAGCAAAGATACATACTCTAAATAAGAAGCGTACAACCAAGAACACACAAATCTTAATGCCATAGATATAAATGGTAGAGTTTATGAAATTGTAAGAGAAACTAATATGAAAAAATAAACTTTAATTCAAGAATCTTATCAAACAAATCCTCCTCATGTCCGCAAAGTTCATCCTGTCTGTAAATGGTTGAGAAGAGAGAGAGAGCCCTGTGGCCTGTAGCTGGTCTGTTTTACGGGGTTGTGTGCAAATCATTTAGAATGCGAGGTAGGATTAGGCCGGTGTGGCTGCAGGTGCATCGAACAATGTGCAAACTTATGATCATTATATAGGTTACAAGTTTTACGTTTACCATGAGTACCATGTTACAAAGTAAATTCAATCTACAACAGTCTTGTAACTGTACCATCTTGCATTATTTACATTTGGACCAGTATGTGAGTTGAACTTATTTTGTGAACACATGTACATTTGACAAGCCAGTAAACATCTAGAATGTGCACCTTGTATTATATCGAACAAGTAGATTAACATATCATACATTAATGTGAGTATTTTTCAAAAGACAATATTCGTTCAACAGTATGGGGCCTAGACATATGACCAATAGCTTTATGTGCATTAAGAATAGGCGAGAATCTTCTTGTTTCATTTTCTGAATTTAGCCCCTTAGTACACACCTACATAAGAGGATTTATAACCTTTACAGAAGGATCACCAATATGGTGAACCAGGGTGGCACACAGGCCTAGGATCCATATCTGATACTTCAAAAGGAGAACAAGGTTGGGGGGGTTATCCACAGTGTATGTCATAAATATGGGGTCTGCAAGGGGACGGGGAATGTTTGTAGAGATGAATTGTTTTTCTTAAACCCAAGCCTTTGTCCGATCATCCGCAGGTCAGCGATGGACTGCAGAAGGTGATAGATACAGTGTTTGTCATTTAGCTTGTTTGCGCCTAATCTCCCGTGGGAACAGGCCTTCTTCAGGGATGCAGAGGGGAGGAGGGTGAGTGAGATGACAGGCTCGCTGTGCGTGATCTCTAGGGGAGAGCTGCAGCTCTGCAGGAAACCCTTGTCTATGTACAAAATGGAGTCTGGTTGTGGTACAAAACGAAATGGAGTCTGGGATTAGCTTTCTGGTCAATGTGTGCATACATATGGGTCGTTCCGCAGCCATCCCACATCCCTGGCCATAGGCGCATAGGTGGCTGGTCGACAAATCATAACCTGCACGTGGGGTTAGAATTGAGGGGAGGGGGTCTCAGGGACCTTTCCTCCCATACAACACTCATACTGGCAAAAAAAGAAGGACACTACTATTCTAGCAGAATGGTGACCCTCCTGTGCATCACTGTGGCTGATTTGACAGCCTGCAAGTAATATTGACTAAAAGTCATGAAAGTAGAATCACTGGAACCATCCATAAGAGTTAGCTTTCTAAAGTAACACAAATGTTACTCGGTCAGTGAAAAGGGGAATACCATGCATCTACCTAGCACTCCACATAGGGTGGTTTGTGCTGGTCTCACAAATAAAATGTAAAGGGGATGGAAATCCGACTTGACTATTGGGATCAGTGTTGCACCCATGTTCATCAAGAGAAATTAGTAAAGGGAAGACCAAAGGCAACATAGCAACACTGCCTATAAGGAGCTGTGTGCTGCCATAGGAACATGCAGTCATCCTAAACATTATAGGGAACTATAAATCCAAATATACACTATGGAATGCCACAAAAAGGTCATGCATACAAAGAGTAAAAGGCAGGGTGAGAGGGGAAAAAGTTCTTCACTCACCCAGGAATAAGGACAAATAATCACCAAGTCCAGCAAAACGTTCTGGGGTTGACACAGGCCAGGACGATTTATCCCATATATGAAAATCTGACCTAACAGTCACTTTTACATAGATTTGTGAAGATTAATCATGCATCACTTTAGATGGAATTACCTATTATAGCATAGTCCATTTATGTTAGTCAGCCATTTTTCGCATCTAACCTAATTGTGTATAGTAGCCTTACCTAGCTTTTAGCCCTTTTGTTTAAGGTAGTGATATCACAAATTTAGACCAATTTTGTAAGTATGCCTTAACTTGCTTTTAGCCCATTTGTGTTAGTCAGCCAGATCTCACATTTAGCCTAACTGTGTAAGGTGTTCGATCGCCTGTGAAACGTAGCACTGCTCCATCTAAATAGATGGAACCCAGGAAGTAGACCTTGTTGTTTGTACCGCAACCCTTTTCACCTCTTGCACACTGCACCTTAGCTACTTAGCAGAAAGCACAGGTTTTAATGGCTGAAATATACACACGTGTAGTAGCACCTCCAAATGTGTGGACTCTGGACCCTATGATGGCATTCAACTGAAAGCATGTTGGGACCATAATTAGGGTGCAATGTGCTATGACAAATGAGAAAATTAATGATTGAGGGTGCTTTTTCAGGCGTCCATAGCTGAAAAGGGAATTGGAGCTGCTCAAGGGAACTGCCCTTTGCTGGGGCCCTTCGCAGGCTGCCAGGCTAAGGCTGCCTTAGGAGGGCTGCTGAAATGCAGCTGTTCTGGTCATATGGAGGAGCATGGACCAATGAGAACTGAATGGGTGAGAAGAGGGGAAGGAGATCAGATAGTGGATGAGGTTATCGGAGAAGGCATAGGGAAGCAGGCAGAGAAGGCTGCCAGGAAAAAAAAGGAAAGGCACACTTGACTGCCTTAGACAAATTGCTAAGAGGTTGGTTGGGGAAAGGAAGAAAGCCAGACACAAAGGACTACTACACAAAAACACAGAACTTTAGCTGCATACCAGGATTGGAAGTCTAAGAGAAAACACACACAAACCCCTTCAAAGGCCATCAACCAGGCTGAAAAACAGATTGGAAATCAAAGTAAAGCACACTGAGTTCCCTCCAAAGCGCACCAAGTAAGAACTAGAACTCCTTGCAATGTCTCGGTCTGTACTCGGACCACAAGTATACTAACTGTACAATCTTCCAGTTGTTCTCGTGCAAGACATGCAAATATTACAAATGGAGGTTAATGAGTTGGTTGATGACTGTGCTTGGGCCTCTGACTTTGCCTTTGTCCACAGTGACACCCCTGCCAGGCATACCAGACCCCCGAAGGGCACTCGCCTATCAAAGAGGTCAGTGTCCCATGAAGAATCTTCCAGTGTACATGGATCACACCTCACTTACCCTCAAAGAATTTCCGCTATACTGGCCATTATCATCTTCCATCTGGACTATGTCAACTACCTCAATCTGGGCATTCTGGAACTCCAGCTCCTTGTGCTCTTGCCCAGAGAACAAATCACCCCTAGACTCAGAATTCTACATTGACTCCCAGTTAGCCTAAGAGCTACCTTTAAAGCCCTGTGCATCACACAGTGAGCGATCCATCATTCAGGACCGGAGTTCCTTCAGAACATAATCTGCCACTACCAGGCCCCAGAAACCTCAGTTCAGGCTCAACTCTACGCCTAGCAATTCCACCGCACCACTCCACCAGAATTGACAGATCAGCTTTCTCTATCTTAGCGCCCACCATCTGGAACATTCTTCCACTACACATCCGCCACACAGAAAATAACATCTCCTTCAAAAAATCCCTCAAAACCTGGTGCTTCACTGCTCTACCCTGAAAAACCCTTAAACCTGAAGTATATGAACTGTCTCCCGAGGCGGGCCAGTTGCGTTTGTGGAGTCTCTGACGTCTTTGTTCCAAACTCCTCACTGTGCCTACTGTGTTCACCGCGGCCCATACCGCACACAGCCTCATACACCTAGCACGAACCTGCTGTCCCTCAAGAGCCAGTAGCTGACTCACAGCACTCGCATAGACAATGTCACAGGATTGATGAATTACTGTGCCAGGGAAACCATTAGAAAACAGGCAAATTACAACAATAGTAGCGAAGCATAGCAGAGTGATTGAACCATCGCCACCTCCACCGTAATCAAACACCTCACCTACATAAAATAATATGGCCTCCTGTGGCGATTAGTTGGAAAATAGACTGTTGTTGCTGCTAATCATTTCTATCACAGCCGCAAGAATCAACAGAAGAAGCCAACAACGTGAGTGGGCGCCCTAACATCGAAGCACCTCCAAAACTGGAAACGTTTTTGCAAATCGGTGTTAGGGTTAAAAAGTTATAGAAGGTCAAAAAAGGGGGTGTTTTTCATGGTTTGCATTTGTGTTTCTCATAGGAAAATGTTTTTGAACACGCGTACAGCCCAAACTGCTGGACAGAATTTTGTCAAACAAGAAACAAGTTGACCACAAAGCATGCAATGGAAATCCTTTGTTTTTGGGGTAACTTCACCCATTCAATTTTTTAAAAAATCTGTCAGAAAAAGGGGTTTTTCATATCTGAAAATGCAAATGCAAATCGAGAGTCAGATCAAGAGTTGGTTTTTTGGAATCTGTCCTAAAATGATATGGATATGAGGGGTGTGAATAGTGTAGTTTTGAAGTTAAGGGGCATGTGGGCAGGGTAAGAGAGTGTGATTCGTGAAGGTTTTTGGCCTGGAGATAGTGTAGATGTTTTTTTTTCAAGTGGTCTGAGACAGAGATCTGATTCTCGATTTATTTTGAGTGGCAAAAGTGAGAGTTAATACTTTTCTAGCAAAATGTAGACGGACATGACAACACTCTTATCAATTGTTGAAAATGAATGATCCTGTAGGTCGCTGTTCCGATTTGCTTATCGCTTGTCGTGCTTTGCACCGTGAAGTAAACTGCACTGAGAATGGGCACGTGTGGCTGGCTGACATACCCCAGAGCAGACATTGGGGGGAGGTGAGCATACTGGGACCTTCTGTGCTCTCTCTCCACATGTTGCATCGCCCTGGCATGGTGCATTTTGTTGTGGTGCATTGCTGTGCAAATATCTCAGAAACTGTGCATTCTATGGCCTTGAAATGTGGTTTTTGAGGTCCCATTTGGAACTTGAGTTTTGTTCCTCTTGTCGAGACCGGTCCTTCTACGACCACATTGTGTTTTGCAGATTTCAGGCAACCGTCTCATGTGGGAAGGTGCTGGAATCTGGCAAAAGCTGTGGGTTATCCAAATGACATGTAGACCGTCACGTCCGTAGTGTCCTAATAGGTGTCTACACAACATTTGGTACAGATTGGTGAAAAGGTGGACAATTGTATAAGGAACAAAGCTTTGCCAAGCCACAAACTCACAAACAAATGTTACTTTTATTAACATAGAAGGATAGAAACCTTGAGACGTGGCTATCACAGAAATTGCTAGCAAGGGGAACAAGAGTATTGTAAGTTAATGTGGGAGCAATCCGTGATTTTATTATAAAGAAAATAAAGGGATTGCTTTCTAAATGAAACCAAAATGTCTGGCAGTTGGGTATTGAGGGCTGTTATTTGGGGGTATTGCACTTGCCTTCAAAGTTTTTATTTGGTGCATGACATTATGTTATGTTATGTTATGTTATTTTACATTTGTATAGCGCGTTGTGTATCATTGGTATGATCTAAAAGCGCTAGTAGGTTGAACGCCCTTGTGAACTGCAGTTCAAGTCAGTTGAGAGAGAGAGAGAGCCGTAAAGTGCGTAGGCGCACCAAGTATGTGTGCAGCTGGTGTGGTTGTTGCATGATAGCTGCTTCTTAGCGGTAGGTGTGGTGATGAGATCAGTTGAATGTGTTCAGTCTGGAGGGTGGACATCCAGACTGAGTTATGGCTGCGTTAGGCCTGAGGTGATGCCTAAGATAGCCAGTATTTGCTAGCTAGCTGCGTTTTATTAGGGTGATGGGTAGTTTGATGAATCATGTTAGTATGAGAACAGCTTTACGGAATGTGTCATAGTATTGCTGTGTTCTAGTTGAATAGTGGTGTATACGAGAGAGTAAGCGTAGTAGTGTGATATTGTGGTAATCAGTAAAGTGTATGCGACCAGGCACACTCAATGATGTTGGGAATACCTTCTAAATTCAACTTTTAATACAGTGATGCTTTTAGGACACATTCAATGATGTTGGGAATACCATCTTAATTCAACTCTAATACAGTGACGCTATTAGGGCATATTTCTAAGTTCAACTTTAAGAAAGTGACACTATTGGGGCACACTCAATGATTTTGGGAATACCGTCTAGCTTCGACATTAGCACAGTGACACTATTAAGGCACATTTTCTAAGTTCAACTTTAAACAGTGACGCTATTACGGCTCTTTCTAAGTTCAACTTTAACCCAGTGATGCCAATGGGGCACACTTTGTAGATTGAACATTAACACAGTGACGCTATTAGGGCGTACTTTCTAGATTCAACATTAGCACAGTGACACTATTAGGCACGCTTTCTAAGTTCAGCTTTAACACAGTGACGCCATTAGGGCACAATTTCTAGATTCAACTTTAAACAGTGATGCTATTAGGGCGCACTTTCTAAGTTCAACTTTAACCCAGTCATGCCAATGGGGCACACTTTGTAGATTCAACATTAACACAATGACGCTATTAAGGAGTACTTTCTAGATTCAACATTAACACAATGACGCTATTAGGCACGCTTTCTAAGTTCAGCTTTAACACAGTGACGCTATTAGGGCACACTTTCTAGATTCAACATTAACACAGTGACGCTATTAGGCACACTTTCTAAGCTAAGCTTTAACACAGTGACGCTATTAGGGTTCACTTTCTAAGTTCAACATTAACACAGTGATGGTTTACGGCACGCTTTCTAAGTTCAACTTTAACACAGTGACGCTATTAGGGCACACTTTCTAGATTCAACATTAACACAGTGACGCTATTAGGCACGCTTTTTAAGTTCAGCTTTAGCACAGTAATGCTATTAGGGCACACTCAATGATGTTGGGAATACCCTCTGAATTCAACATTAACACAGTGACGCTATTAGGCACACTTTCTAGATTCAGCTTTAACACAGTGACGCTATTAGGGCACGCTTTCTAAGTTCAACTTTAACACATTGATGGTATTAAGGCACACTCAATGATGTTGGGAATACCCTCTGAATTCAACATTAACACAGTGACGCTATTCGGGCATATGCTATCTTTCGCAATTCCATCTAAATGTGGTGCATGCTGTTTTCACAATTCCGTCTAATTGTGGTACGTGCTATCATTCACAATTCCAACTAAGAGTGGGACATGCTATCATTCACAATTCCAACTAAGAGTGGGACATGCTATCATTCACAATTCCATCTAAGAGTGGGACATGCTATCATTTACAATGCACCTACGTTAGGGATATGCTACCAGTCGTAATTCTATCTAGGAGAGGCACATGCTAACATACGCAATTCTGTCTGAGTGTGGTACGGGCTATCATTCACAATTCTATCTAGATGTGATGCAGGCCAATCCTCACAGTTCTCTCTAGGTGTGGCACTAGTTAACATTGTCAAATAAGTTAGTGCGTAATGCAATGCAACATTTACAGTCCAGCCTTGAATAGATTTATGCTGGTGGTCGCAGATCTCTGTAAGTATGCATGGTGTAAATCTATGGCAGTCTACGTTATGGAAAGGTAAGGTAGAGTGGCAGGGGCTTTCTGGAGTAGAGTAATTGCTCTACATCCCACCCATGCCACACTCACAGTTTTTGTTGGTTGAACTGCTGGCTTCATTGGCTTCCCCTGTGGACACCTGCGGACACATCTTGGAGCTGCCAATGTAGGAGCCTCCCTTTGCCTTCGGGTCCTTAGCCGCGGGGGCTGCCGGGCAGAGGGCTGCCCTGGGAAGGTCAGTTATGAACAGGTGAACACACCAATCAGGGGAGGTGGGCGGGTTGGAGGGGGAGGGTGGGATTGTGAAAAGGCCAGACACAAACAAAGGACTAAACCCCACAGACTGCACCCTTTGGATGCAGCCCAGCACAGAAAAAACAGGCTCAGAAACCAAAATAAACACCAGACAGACACCAGATTAGCACACAGTGCTCACCCAAAAATATAAATACATACATGATTAAATAAATAGATTTTAAAAAAATATATATATATTTTAGAAAAAACACTCACACCACTCCAAAAGAGTGCATAAAGTAGGCCAAAAACGGATTACAGTTTGTGAAACTACTCACTCAGAATCAACCAGCCCCTAAAGGTGCTTCCACATTGGTTTCTCTACCACATCCTTCCACATGGCAGTCCACAAAATAAATAATATATGTGCAACAGAAGATCGAGTGGTGCAGATCTATGTGTTCAGTAGTCTTTGTGTGATTAGATATGCTTTTCACGTGACTAAATAATAAAAGCATGTCAGCAGTGAAGATCTCTCCATTAACCATGTTCCTCTTCCTTGTCTCAGTACCCCACTACTAATTCATTTCGTATCCACAGCTTCTTCCTCCTTCTTTCAGTACCCCAATAGTAATCTGTTGTGTGCCACCACCTGCCTCTTACCCATCCCAGTACCCCATTAGTAATACCACCTTTTCTCAACACCTCCCTCTTCCTCTTCCCAGTATCCTAATAGTAATTCATTGAATTTCAACACCTCACTCTCCCTCTTCACAGCACCTCAACAGCAATCTATTGCATACCCCCACCTCCCTCTTCCTCATTTCAATACTTAATTAGTAATCCTACCTTTACGGTTATTACCCCATCCCTCTTCATCATCCCAGCCCTCTAATAGTAATCCATGTCACTACCCCACGCCCCTTTTCCTCATCCATGAACCCCAATGGTAATCCAGCTCATTTCCCCAACATTCCTCTTCCTCACCCCAGTACCTCAATAGTAATCTGTGGCCATACCCCCACATCCTCTTCCTCATTCTAGTACCCAATAGTAATCCATTTCATTCCCCTTGAATCCCTCTTCCCCATCCCAGTATACAATGGTAATCTTACCTTTACACCCACTTCCCCTTCCTCATCCTAGCACCCATTGTAATCTCACTTTAACCCAACATCCCTCCTACCTGTCCCAGCATCCAATAGAAGTCTAACCTTTACCCCCACTTCCCTCTTCACAGCCCCTCACTACCCCACCTCACTCTTCCTCGTCACAGTCTAAAAACTACCCCATTACACTTTTCCACATGACAGTTGCCGACTACACACACTCACAGTTATCATTAGCATCACCCCCACATCTCTCTCCTTTTCTCCTCACATCACAGACCTTGCCAAGAAGGCCCACTTTCAGCTGCACCTCCTCAGAAGCATTTTCCATTTCCTCACCTGCCCCCAGAAACACAATGTCTCCCGAGCTCTGGTGCTCTCTAGGCTGGACTACTGCAACAGCCTCTTCCTCCATTTTCCTAATTCCTTCCTTTGCCCCCTTTAACTAATCCAGAATAGGACTCCAAGACTTATCCTTGGCCTGCTGGTGCTGTGAGTATCAAGTTAACGACCCTCTGCATCATCCACAAGGCCATCTGGGGCCTGGGAACCTGCTACATCTAACTCTCTCTCTCTGCAAATACCTTTGGTATTTTAGTTCCAACTCTCTGCAGATCAGATGCTTTTTCAAACAGAGAGTGGGACGTAGATCTTGTTCCTCAGGAGCCTCCCTCTGTAATGGCCTCCCTGCCCCTTTCAGACTTGATCCAGATCTCCTTAAGTTCCAGAAGCTAATGTGCCCCTCTGCCTCCTTGATTGGCTGCCTGGTTCCTTCTGATTCACACACGTTCCATCCCCCCTCACTCATAGCAGGGGCAAGGGTGTCAAGATTGTTGGAGATGGCGAGGTGAAGGTTAGTGAGGGCTGTATCAACAGGAGAGTCAAAAGCAGGAGAAGGAGGGGGAATGTGGGCTGTGGCATTAGCAGCGACTGACACTCGCCTCATCAGTTGAATGACAGTGAAGGAGACTGGCAGTGCTGATTTAGGCTCAGCTGGAGAAACTAGGAGCTCAAGGTGGGAAGAGAGGAGATCGTGGTCAGACCAGGAGAGGGGCGTAGTGAGAGGGTTAGCGATTGGTATGTCTGCTGAAATGAGCGCATTCAGGCTGTGTCAGTCAAAGTGAG
Source organism: Ambystoma mexicanum (assembly GCF_040938575.1). Taxonomy (NCBI): domain Eukaryota; kingdom Metazoa; phylum Chordata; class Amphibia; order Caudata; family Ambystomatidae; genus Ambystoma; species Ambystoma mexicanum. The sequence continues at coordinate 334,315,151 of NC_090930.1, forward strand.
TCAGCCCCAAGGGAAGAATGGTAAGGGAGAGAGAGTCTCAGAAGTCATGGAAGAGTACAGTGGCCGCTTTAGGGGAGTCAAGATGGATGTTAAAGTCACCAAGAAGGAGCATCTTGGTGGTAGAAATCAAGAGAAAGGTGGTGAGATGTGCCCATTCAGAAAGGAAGAGGTTATCAGGCCATCCGGCCTGTAGATGGTGGCGAGAGTAAGTGAGAGGGAAGAAGGGACACAGATCCTGCAGACGAGGCATTCAAAAGAAGAGTAGGTTTGAGTGCATATGATAGTAGAAGTGACCCATTTAGGGAAGATAAGTGCCTCTCCGCCGCCAGACCAGTTGGCCCTGGGCTTGAAGATTATCTTATAGACCTCTGGAAGAAAAGTGTCAAGAGTATTGACAGAGCTGACATTGAACCATGTCTCGGTAAGAGCGAGGATGTCAAGATCCAAGTCTTTAAGAAGGTTCCAGATATCAGAGGAGTGTTTAGCAGCAGAGTGAGCATTCAGGGTAGCTAAGTGAAGCTGCTTGCCACCTTTGAAGGTTTTCCGAGGAGGGTAACATCTAGCCAGAGGTACAGTGTAGGGCTTTTACCTCACCACATATGCATTCTAAAGTGAGATTTTACCCAATGAAGTTTTTGGCTCTAAGATCTCAGTTATTTAGAACAATGTAAAACCTTTCAATCGCTTATCCAGACACTGTTCAAGCTCTACTACTGCCCCACATTGGTGGTGACAATAACTTTCCAGCTCCAACATCACACTCATCAAGGCTGTCTTCCACTCACCAGCTTGCATAATCTCAGGACAACACACATTTTGTCACATCAGCCACATGCTTCTGGGCCTCTTTCTGATCCACCTCCAACGCACATATCATTCACATGAGTGTGACCTTTCACAATGTCTTACACAACTGAAGAAGCTGCTTTATGCCAGTCTAATGGCACAGCCTCAAAAACAATCCTTCTAATGAAACAAATCACCCAAGGGAAAACATTAAGAAACAAGCTGTTTAAGGGTCCCGCAGTCTGAAACTCTCAGCTACCCCTGCCAAATAACATGTGGTCGACATTGCAGTTGTGACTTTAAACCCATATGTTTGAAGCAGTGACTTAGTCCTCCAACCAATTGGCTGCAGGGTGGAAATGTGTCAGGTGCATGCTTGTCAGTCGTGCAAGAGCTGCCCGGCTGAGAGACACTTGCACTTGCTCTTCGTCCTTCCTTGTGCAAACAAGTGAACTTGATGAAAAAGAGGATCTCTGTGCAGAATACACATATTGTAGCATGTGATTAACACTTAGCACTTCAAGTCCTGCAACCAGAGTTCCCATTTAGTATTATGTAAAGTTTATTTTTAGAACACAATCAATAGCTTTGCTCCAAAGAGAAACACATTTCTACTGTTTAAATTTGTTCTACTTACCCATTCTCTTTTCCCTTATTAGTGTTTTTGATTGCCTCATGCATCGTATTTGAGCCATGTTTTATAATACTGAACAAATGTTAGGTAAATACATTGACTTTCTCAGTCACGGGAAGATGAATGCGGCTTTCTATGGGAAAACACAGTGTTCAATGCCAAGTGTTTCTAGAAAGTGAATCAAACCATATAAAATTAACCACACTATCATTAGCACTGCATGATTAAATGTGAAATATAAGTTAAATATCCACAATATATTTTTTATCTGTTTTTATTGTCATTTGGTTACAACTTTAACCTTTAACAAATACTTATATAAAAGTAATACAAAATTAAAGAACAGATTCAATTAGTTGTGAATAGTAATAAAGCAAGAAAAAGCATAATTCAAAATATTCAATTAATAACAATCTATTTCCTGAAGTTTATAGCATCAAGATCATTGTCGAAATTCAGTTCTTTAAAACATCTCACCACTTCAACCATTATTGGTGTAGTTGATCCCGAAGGATGTGCCCCAAATACTCTCAGTGGTGGAGTTTCCAATTTTACAATTGTACTTTCTAAAAATGTTTGCACTTAAGCTCCTTAGATCTTGACATTCCAAGAACAAATGTTTCATTGTATCCCGTTGATCACCTTTTTGACAGAATCTCCAAGACAACATCCCATTGTTTGTTTGTTTATTTTATTTCTATAGCGCACCTGACCCTGAGGTATCTGGGCGCATTTGGTCACAAGTAAGATTGTCAAATTACAGTTACATATGTAGAAGCCCATAAGGCGAGAATACAGTTGAAGCAGACATGGGAATACATTTGAAACAAACATGGGCATGAAGTAGAAAAGCAGTTACACTTGTTAAGGAAATGTAGGTAAGAACTCCTGATCACAGTTAGTTCTTACTGATTAGCCAAGAAATGACGTTTCTCCAGAAGTTGGGGAACAGCTAGGTCATCAAGATGGCAGGTGGGACGGTATTCCAAAATGGGGCCGCCATGACAGAGAAGCTACTCCCTCCTGATCTTTTTAATTTATATCTCGGGACCACCAGGCAAGACTTGTTATTCGATCTGGTGATCTGTGCGGATGATCTGTTAGTGAATTTTTCAGTTAGGTAGGGTGGAGCTGTATGGTTCAGGGCTCCATTGTCTACTAGATCATAATGCATAAGAATCTCTTTTGAATGGATTATGTTCCAACAGACCCGGAGGAAGAGTAGAAATTAATTAAATTCTCGGTATACAGCTAAGAAGGGTGCCTGGGTTCCTCTTCTTTTGTGTTCACCCCTCAGATGAATTATAGAGGGGTATTGATGGAATGTATGCACCGTAAAGGCCCAATCGCAGTTGTATAAAGCCCTCTTTAGCCTGTTCCAGTTACCAAAAAGTTCATCTGCGTCCCTCCACAATTTGCAATCAGATAGTTACACAAGGCAACCATATCTTCAAGTGTTTCCAGGCCCTTCTGTTCCTTAATGTACCTCAACTCTTCGTGTAATGAATCTTTACAGGGGACCAGAATTTTCCTGTAAAGGGATAGATATTACCAGCAAGCCATTGCCTTCAAGGACGTCAACCCAAGCTCATATTGTATGGTTGCATGAGGAATCGAACTAAGCACACATAGTCCTTGCCTCCACATGAGGGCTTCCAGAGCAGGCAATTCTTCCATAATCGTAATGTCATAGACCTCTAAGCCATTCAGTAGTTTAGGCACACATTTATTCGTAATATTGAATTACCGGTACTAAGGAGAATTTACCATATTTTGCATACATTTTGGCTATTTGATTTGCTAGATTTAGAGCTTTGTTCGGCAACCACTGAATTATGTCATTGTTGGCTTTCCTGGAGAGGATATGGAAGCCCAAATATAGGAGTGTGTCTGTTCTCTTTACCTGTTCACTTCCTATGTGCCATTTGAATGGTACTTTGTCCTTTTATTCGTAAAGCACATGACCTTAGTTTTCGGAATGTTAATTGCAAGTGAATGAGCAGTTAGAAAGCTGACAAGTCCCTCCAACAGGTGTTGTAGGCCTATAGGAGTTTTATTAAAGAACCCGAGGTCATCAGCATAAGCAAGCCACAACAGGCTTATACTGTGTAGTTTCGGGGTTACCACGGCCCTGGGATGTAAGTAGTCGCTGATTTGTGAGATGTATAAATTAAAGATAAATGGGGCTGTCACACAACCCTGACTTACCCCTCTATATGTCAGTATGGGCCTGGTGAGTGCTCCTTGCTGATTCAAAATGAGCTCAATAGATGTTTGATAGTACAGGCCCATCAGCAACCTCAGTACACCTACAGGTATGCCCCAGCCCGGAAGTTTCTTCCACCGCAGATTTTGGTCAGCAGAGTCAAGAGCTGCAGAAAGGTCAACTGAGGCCTGTTGTTGCATACACTTTATCAAGAGAACATTAAACCCTGTGCCCATGGGTCTTCAAAAACCTGTCTGCCACTTTGAGATGCGCCCACTTTCACACGCCCATAACTCAAAATGCTACAATAGAAAAAACGTTACTATCAGCGCCAATAATGGCAATTGGCCGTTAGTTACAGGGGCCAGAGCGCACACCTTTCTGATAGATTGGCACTACATGGGCCAGTGCCCGAGTAGAAGGGCATCTTTCCGCCCGCACGATTTCCGTAAACAAGGTCGAGATGGTTCTTGACCAAATCTCTGGATCAGATTTTAAAATATCCACAATATATGAAAATAACAGGAGCTCCTTAGTTTCCATGTAAACATCTGGAATTACAACCTGACACAGATGCCTGAAAGTCAAATTCCCACTTGACCCCTGTAAACGATAAAATAAGCCAAGCGGGACGTATTACTCAAATCTGTCTTGGAAAAGAGACAAACAGCTGGGTAAAATCTTCAGAAAAAAGTATTGCATTTAATTTTAAAACAATATTATAATTACAATTGAAGCACCATTCCGTTTTATATTGCTAGTCCTCCATCCTTGAAAACCTATTGGCTTTTTCATTGCCTTGCGATATCTGTCCACAGAAAAGTTTCACAATGACACTGATTACTTACTAAAATGTTTTTAAAAAGGGTTAGCTGTCATGAAATTGGGGACCTTTACTTCGACATTTACAAATAAAACAGTATTGTTATGACAGCTATAAACATGATTGCCCACTGAAAGGTCCCTTAAGATTAGTCTTTCCGGCTTCATATTTTTCTGATATAAAGTAGCCTTTCTTCACTCTGCTGGTGGAGCTGTCAATGTACTTGATGAGTATATACAATCTTGACAGCCATCAGAGATAATGCAGCAGTGGCTTCTGTGGCCAATGGAATGTTAGACGCCCCTCATTTTGGACCAGCCATGCGTGCCAAGTGGGACAATCATAACCTTCATCGGTCAGTCTGCACACGATAAATCACATAAACGAATTACCTGTGCTCCGTCAAGATAAGTATACATTTTTGTTGGAAAACGTTCACGCAGCCAGACTGAAGTTGGGACTTTGGTGTGGTTTAGCAGACCTAACAATGCCACAAAGGGTGCCTCGCAAGGGTCAGAGCTAGCAGCACTGACAAAAGCCATACAGTGTGTGTGGCATGGGTTAAATTAAGCTAAGACAACTCTCCAGAGCTCGCAGGACTGATACTTCTTCCTGCCAAAAAATTGCATTTACATTTAGCAAACACTAAAAGAAAAATGTGGGCGATATAAACTGATAGCCTAGAAGGTCCTGTGTGAGGTCTCCAATGAAAAAGAGAAAACAAGCTCGGTTAAAATAAGCCATTGTATGGTACATAATTGCACGTCAAAGGCTGTGAAAATTCTGGGTTTATTGGAAACATGGACTAAAAGAGTGACCAAGAGAATATCTGGCTTTCAGTCAAGTGGTATAGACAGAACCAGAAACCAAAAATCAAGTGAACTGGGCATATAGAGGTGTGAAGCCTCCTGACGCCCTGGAAGGACTTTTGGCAAACGACAAAAATAACACCAGAAAGGTGAGTGAGGTAGTCTCCAGAGAGCAGAACAAGGGAGCAGTTTACGAGCAATACTCCAGACAGTTGTAGGTGGCGCAATAATCCTCCACCTGTGTTCAGGTTTCTACTTTTGGAGAACATATCCATGCAAGGCAGGACCTGAATATTGCTAAAAGCAAATGGCCCCCCATGGTATATCTTGCATGAACTGCAGGACAAGCAAGTACTTACTCAAGCTTATGACCATAGAAGGGGGGTCGAGCACCGGATACCACGCTGCAATGTAGTTGAGTGGTCTTTCTGACTTATCAAGCTGCATACTATGCTGCGCCCTTGGGTCCTTCCCACTGGGATTCCTCCTACTGGGAGAAGGGTCTGGTGTTAACAAGAGGCATGGTTAACCTTTTGAGCTAGGGCACTGTAACATGATACACATCAAGAAGGAGAAGGAGAAAAAGGACTTAAACAGGATTTTGTATTTATATTTTTATTTTATTGAGCATTGTTAGGTGCTTATGAAGCAGAATTGTGTTTTAAAGCCCACAAGGCTGAATGGGAAGGGAACAGGGGAGAGAAAAACATTGGTAAAACAGCAAGAGAGGAGTTGTTGTCCTTAATGGTTCTAGAAGAGCAGGGGAGCACCTGTTTGGAGGAAGCCTTCATAGAGCGGACAACTTCCATTAAGCAACTCTGCACTTGCATTTCAGAGATGCTAGATCGGCATCACGACAGCCATTGTTCTTGGAGACCGGTTTTAGGTGGATTCTCATGACAGGGACAAGGATGTCAACGAAGTTAAGGATGGAGAGGTTCAGGTTGGCAAGTAGAGAGTAAGAGGGAGAGTCAGAGGTGGGTGTGTGAGGGGGGGTGAATGTTGAAGCAAAAGCAGTGACTGGCACTCACTTCATCAGTTGGATGACAGCGAGGGAGGCTACCAGTGCTGGGGACTCAGATAGAAGGCCAAGGGGCCCCCAGTAGGAGAAGGTGGGTGGTGACCGGATCAGAGATAGGGATGTCACCAGAAATGAGGGCATTCAGAGTGTGCCCGGCTGAGTGAGTCAGGCCGGAAGCAAGAATAGTGAGAGAGAGGGTGTCACAGAGGGCACAGAATTGTGAGGTGGATGAATCAAGGGAGTTGAGGTGGATATTGAAGTCACCAAGGAGGAGGAGTTTGGAGGAACAGATTTGTCGGAATTGAAAAAATATTATGCCTCGTATCGCAGCAATTGTATGTGTATTGGCCTACGCCAAGTTGTCTGAACATCATATGCGAACAAACTCTGCGGCAAGGTCTTGACCTTAGAGAAAGTAATGTAAGTCGCCATCTTGGATTAAGCCACCATTTTAGGTTCTCTTGTAATGTGGAAGTCACCCTGAACATCAAAATGGAGGCCGAATGACATTCTGAGTAAGATTCTGGCCGTTGTGACCTCCGTACACACGAATAATTAATATGCCTGCAGGCCACTTGTCGGGGTCGCGAACTGAGACCTTGTCCTATTGTTGACCTATGTGTAAATGTTCAACTATATCCGCGAAACTAATCAAAATGCATATATTATAGGATTGACCTGACTAGGAACCCATAGGCCTGATTCCTAGAATGGTTAACCCGCGAGGGGGTTGGCCAAGGGCTGGATAAAGAGTATAAAAAGCCCAAGTATTCCAATGTACGATCTCTCTTACTAATGCATCGAACCTTCGTTGAAGTTCGTTACGTTACTCTGAGAGCCGAATAGCTATCCGTTTGTCAATTGACTTTGGTAACTTGTAGTTTTTAAATAAAGCACTTGTATGTTCTTTGTAACCTGTGTTGGTGTGTTTCTTTTTGGGCTTCCCGGCCTCATATTATTTTTTATGTTTTCACAGGTTGAGAGGGAGGAGGCAAGGTCAGCCCAGTCAGATAGGAAGAGAGAGATAGGGCCAGGGGGCCTGTAGATGGAGTTGAGGGCAAGAGACTAGGTGAGACACCAAGTCTACAGATGAGACATTAAACAGAGAAGCTCAATTGAGTAGGTATGATGGATTCAGGGACACATTCAGTGAAAATGAGGGCCACTCCACCCCTGGGCCTTTTGTGTCTGGGTTTGGAGAGGATTTTGTCGCCTTCAGGAAGGAGAGTGCCAAGAGCAGTGACAAAGCTGGTATTGAACCAGGTCTCAGTAAGAGCGAGGACGTCTAAGTCAAAGTCTGCAAGAAGGAGAGAGATGTCAGAGGAATGTTTGACAGCAGAGCGAACTATAGAGAAGGTCCAAAGACCACCCCTCCGCCCTCCCAAATTCATGACAAGATGAAAGGCCATAAATGCTCGCAGCCACCCATCTTATTTTGGACAGATCGTGAGTGCATCACTGATTGACAAGTACACTGAAAGGAATCCTTTCAGCCAGCCATACGGACCAAATACAATGCAAATAATTCCATGTGTGGGAGAAGAGCCCGTGATCATAGACAGAGTGGCCTGGACTTTGCACCAAGAAGCCATGTTACTGACTTCAGTCCTGCACTGCATCACACAAACACACACTTGTATACATGAAGAACGTGAGTGCACAGTTCTATAGCTCGAGGACTAATAAATATACATACTGCCAATGCTTTTATTATGTTTACAATAGCCAAATGTAGTAATGCAGAACAGCAAAGCACAAGAGACCCTGAGCAAGCTTGCTGATCCTTAAAGCCAAAAATTGTGTGGATATACATGGGTATATATGGAGTCTGACTGAACCACGTATGACTAACCTAGAGGGAACATAGCATAACATGGACAACGTAGAAAGCACATTATACGGTTTAGGAAAATTACTGCAGGCCTCAGGTCACAGAGCAGGGGACGAACAAAGCTGACTCAGGCTGCACAGGGAGCGAAGACGTGCATGACAAGGTCACAGCCAAGGTCAGAGATATGAGGACACATTCCAATCCCCAAACGACAAAGGGACCAGCTGCTGAGAAACAAAATAAATCCTCATAATTGTGAGCTGCAGGATTTTGTGTGGCTCTAAACAGGTGGTATAGCCAAACAAGACAATGGGCAGTCATCCATGGTGGTAAAGATGAGCCGATCCCAGCAAGCCAGACCCAGACTGCAACAAGTGTTGTGACATAAGGAGCATGTTCTCATATGCAAAAGTGGTACACACAAGTTACAATACAGACACATAATCGTTCACATCACCTTGAGGAGGTACACAGGGAGATGAGAATTTGATCGAGTCCCAGGCCGGGGGGCATCTGCTCTAACAAATCACAGACTAGAATCCCGGGGATGGATGGCAAGGGGCAAGAACCAATGGTAAGTCCACTACTCTGCAACAATGTAATAGATAGTTTCTCAGGGATGGGACAGGCCGCCAACTGAGTTGCAAGGGCCAGTAGAATAACATCTATATGTGACTGTATAGGTTATTGAACTCTCAATACCCAATCCCTCATGCTGATAGGTTTTTTGGAGAAGGGCCCAAGTGATGATGCCAGAGTCATACAAATCAGGCCTGCACGCCATGCAGCATCGAGATGTACCTGAAACCTCTTGTGTTCTCGTATTGATCACTATTGGTTTTGTTTGCAATAAGCCACAGTTGTACGTGCTGTCTGACTGAGACCTCTGTTTATTCTGGGGAGGGTGTTGGGCCCTCCAAGTCAGCGGACCCCTAATCTCACTAGGGCATACCTGGGTGTCCCACCCAACAAGTTGGTAGCAGAACTGATGGTTGGCTGCGCCAGCCCGGCCCAAAGCTGTCTCCTCCATCACAGAACCTGACAGGCTGCAGGAACCTCACATATTTCGAGAAAGACGGTGAACGTGTACCTGTGGAAAGGCAGTCAGGAGCCAGCTTTGAAAATATCCTGCCCAAGGTCAGCGATGCGTCCAGGCAGACCAGGACGGGGAAGTGGCAGCTTTGGAGGATGCAGGAGACGAGCAGAGTCAGCAGGCCACGTAATGTAAGTATTGACCCAGTCACACAGCAACTGTGGGTGTGAGGGAGGGTATTATGTATTGTGGAGTATTGTTTAGCATTATCGAGTATTGTCAAAGTATTTTCTAGCCTTGTTAAACTTAGTAGGTACAGGAGCAGAGGTAGGCGTTATTATATGTGGTTAGGGCACATTCGTATTTAGAGGTAAACGGTTCTGGTGAACAACCTAGACTATCGACTCGAGTCACAGATGACAGAAGTATGTAAATCGTGGATTTCCTGTGAGTTGGACATTTTACCTCGGGTCATAGATGACTGTGCCCTTGTAAGGCTTAGCAAGAGAGCTGGCCAAGATTGCGGAAGGTCATCTGATTGGTTAAGTCTCGAAGAGGCATATTATTTGCATAGCGGCGCAGCAGCTACAAATCAAACAAAAGAGAATATTGGTAAACTCTGCCTGGAGGAAGGAAGACAGCTTTGGGGTTTGTGGTGGGGTTATGTGTATTTTGGGGTAATGGGTGATAACGTTGTGTGCGCTGTATTTGACTTCTCAGTGCTATGTGGCTAGTAAAGTGGTGATGTCACATGTAGGTTGGCACAGAGGACACAGAGAGTCCGAGACGGTACGAGCTAGCATTGGTAAACTTGGGATTGGCAGAAGAGTTGAACAAGTGGCGGTGTGCGGAAGGCGCATGCTCAAGTTTCTCGGTGTGGCTAAGGAGTCAGCAAGTTTGAAAGTAGGCAGTGCGCCGGGCATGCCTAACATGTTGTGCAGCCAGAGAGGCTCACAGTAAATAAATTAACAACATTGTGATTGCATTGCATTCCTTCCTTAAACAGTGGATGGTCGAAACCCTCAATTTGAGGTCAAGTAAATGCAAGAGCAGTATACCAAGGAAAGTGCATGGGACACACACCCCTACAGCACCTGTGTAAGACACTCCCTCCGTCCACGAACGAAATATGGAAGTATGGAATAGAATGGTCTAAAGGCACCAAGGGGAAGCTAACTAAACCATGCCGAAGTTTCTACAAAGATATCCAGCAATCACTACTGATGCATATGCAGGGTACCTATGAGGGGAAGAAGCTAGCAAGCCGCATAGCTAAATTTGAGCTCTGGAGAATGTTTTAAGAGGGTGAGGGGGACACAGCGAGGCATCAGTGGATGCTGAGCCAGCAGGAGGTGCAGAGGTCCACATCCCCACCTTCCGTTCTCCCTCATGCCCCTCCAAGCGTGGTCTCCGATGACACAGACGATGAGCAGGGGATGTACCCTCTACAAGTATTAAGAGCAGCGGAGGGGTATTCGAATCTGACATATAAACTGCCACTATATACTCAGGAGGAGGCCGAAAGGCAATGGGCAGCAGACGGATGAGAGGGGAATGAGCAGCAATGCACAGAAGGGCACAAAGGAGGGGCTACAGAGCATAGACATGAACAAATGGATATGGGACAGATTCTTTTGAATCTGGAAGGGAAGATAGATGGGGAGACAGAGGAGGCAACTAAGGCAGTGGAAGATTTATTGGAAGGCAGAGAAGCAAGTGACAGGGCAGAGATAATGGAGAAAGCAGACAGGAAGGAGAAGGAAAGAGAAGAGAGGCTAGAAAGAGAGGACAGGAAAAGGAAAAGAGAAGAAGTTAAGGAGCGGTTGCAGAAGGAAAGAGAAGAAAGAATAGAAAGGGAGCATAGAGAAAGGAAGATAGGGGAACGGGAACAGCAGGACAGGAGGAGAGGAGAGCTAGAGGAGATTGAGAGGTAAAGAGAGTCAGCAGAGCAGGAAAAATGCAGGTTGATTGAAAGGGAGCAAAGAAAGTTGCAGGTGGAGAGGTTGGGGAGAGAGCGTGCATGCAGAGAGGAGGATGAGTGCGCAATAAGGACAATAAAGACTAAGTGGATGACGGAACGGGAGATGACAAAACAAGAGGGGGCAGACGAGCAAAGCCAGATAGCATGACCGTACAGGGCAGAGGTGACATGGAAATGAACAGGACAGGCCTAGGGGCCTGTGGAGGGGGAAGCAGGTACGACTTTTGTGACATTTACATTGACATGAAGCCCAACATGGACACAACCACGAGAAGACTGAGCTTTGTGGATGACTTTTGCAGTAACATAGGCTCGGGGTCTGACAATGAAGGACGAAACAGTGGGTGCGAGAGGTAGGAGCAATGTAAGCCTCAATCAACGAGGACAGGCACGGACAAGCAGGTGACATGGGTAAGAGGGACCAGTATAGGGGGAACACGAGGCGGCAAGTCTGAGCGCACACCAGAGAAGCTATATAACATTGATAATCTAGGCCCCTGTTTGTTTGTTTGTTTGTTTATTTGTTTATTTATTTGATAATGCGCACCAAGCCCTTGCACAGCTGGGCACAACAGTAGTTGCTGTGAAGTCCAGGCCAGACCAGACTGGTCCAGGTCCAGGTCCAGGTCCAGGCCAGACTGGCTGGAGCCTTACCAGTGACTGTATGTTGCGGGTACACCTTGTGGGTGGGACCTGGGTGAATGGAGTGTGTGAGGAATACTCATTCTGGTGTTGTGCATGTCTAGTATCTGGTGTTTGACACAATGACTGAGACAGCCCTGCCCAAAACTTATATGAATGCAGTTTTGAGTGTTAAATGGCTGGATACTTGTCCCAATACACATAACTTGTTGTGTCTGGAGAAGTGAATGGCCTGAATGCACTATGCACCTGATTGACTGCCTGCCAGCATGAATGCCCTTCTCACTGATTGGTTGCCTGAGTTTGACCCAGCAGAATGAATGGGAGATCAACTAGCATATCTGGGGGCCTCTCACTGCTAGAATTCATGTTCAGAAGCTGAAGTACAAACTACGAAGAGTAACTGTAGTGAAACTGAAGCTTGACCTTGGAGGCCTGCTGGAAGAGAAGAATTGCTGTTGCCCTTCTTCATCAATCTGAAAGCTGCTGTGTCTCCAAGGACTGACCCAGAGAGGACCTTGTAAGGCGCCCTCTTCCCAAGCTACGAGGGACCAACTGTAACGCTCACCTGGTATCCACTGGGACGTCACTCAGCCTGTTCTGACCTCTTATGACCTCAAACCCTTCCCTGGAGGCTATTCGACTGGAGACTGGGCCTTGTTTTCTTGGATAGTGTGCTCTCCGTCCTGCTTTCAGCACAGGGGCGCGTTGATTGATGCGGGCTCATTAGATGATGGCCGGCGTCCGGGGACGGCGGCATGCTGCTGAGATGAGTAGCGCTGAATGTGAGTGAGAGCGCGATGCGCGATGCACCCCTTTCGTATTTGCATTGAACTGAGTTCTTTTCCTGTGTCTTTTAGGTGCCGCGACATTTTCAGCGTGGATGCCGGTTATGAAGATTCAAATTCTTTAAAGTGATATAGGTTGAAAATAAATTCAAACTTTACACATATTTCATTTTCAAACATAAGATAAAATCATAAATATCCACATCAAATATTACATCCATTTCAAAAATAAGAAAATTCATCAGTATACAATACATATTAAATTTAAAATATAATAAACAAATGTCTAGGCAGTTATAATTCAGATCTAATTAAAGACCTAAGCCTAATTCAATCTGTTGCCAGACATTATAAAGTGCTATGAATAGGTGCATGTTGCAAGTGTTGGTACAGTAATGCCAGAACGACAATTCGTGGCTAGATAATAAATCATGTACAAATTCACCCAAAAAGTTTATAATCGGCTCCTTCATAGCCTGGCATTGCGTCAAAAGATGCCTAGCTGTTTCTGGACACGATAAAGATTTACAAAGCCGACATGTCCGCTCATTAGGAGGGATATTTTTCCAAGCTCCTCTATTAGTTAGAGTAGGCAATTGTTCTAGCCGAAACAGAATGATAAATCGTCGAAGTCTTCTGGTAGGACAGAGATATAAATAGGCCTGTGGTTTCATAAACTGATATATTCGGTATTTCACAAAATTATATGACTTGAGACTACTCAGATGGGAGAAATTTTCTAACCAATCCCAAAGTTCTACTTTTTTTTCGAGTGCATTTAAAATTTCATTAGATACATAAGCCCCTCTGTGAGTCCAGCCAATGTCGGCAAAAAATGTACTCATATCTTTATAAAAAGGTGAGGTAGTATGTTTTTTAGTCAGTTCCTGCTGGATAACCGACAATACTGGATTAGAGGAGCCACTTATCATCTTCAGATAAAACTCAGCTCTTTTTTTCAATATCAACGCTTTCAATGAAGGAAGGCCCAATTCCAATCTTATCACAGCCATTGGCACACCGGGGGGAACACCCAACATACATCTCCAAAACTTGCCCTCGATCACTTGAAGCCACTCTACGTCAACTGTTAACAGCGACTCGAGGCCATATATAACCATAGGGACAAAGACTTGCATATAGAGATGGCGGGTCCCCCATAGAGTGAAACCGCCCTGCTTGTTAGTGAAAGATGAGACTAATGAAATTACTTGTAATGCACGAATGGTCCGCCTCTGTTTGCATAATGTATAATCACCTAGTGGTTCTATTTCCACTCCTAAATAACAGTAAGAAGGGGCATAGAGGATAAGATTTTTATGTACCACCAAGTTCACACGGGCTACCCTTTTCCTGGTAAATCTAAGTACTTTAGTTTTATCCAGGTTAATGGACAAACCATTGGTCCTAGCATAGTCCCAAAGAATATGTGCTGAGCGCCTGAGGCCACCTATGGTGTTATCTAGGACTACCAGGTCATCAGCATAGGCCAGAACGACACACAGTACATCCCCCAATTTTGGTGGGCAATTGTCCACATCTGTAAGTGCCGCGGGGATGTCATAAACATATAAGTTATAAATGAGAGGTGCTGTAACACAGCCCTGCTTAACCCCCCTATTTTGAGGCACATTTCTAGTCGTATTGCCCTCTTGGTTAAGTCTAAGGCACACCGAGGTATCATGATGGAGTAATCTAAGATAGTATAGGAGTCCTGATGGGCATCCCATTGTTTCCAACTTGGCCCAAAGCCGCTCACGAGGGATGGAATCAAAGGCGGCCTTGAAGTCAATATAGAGGGCATACAAAGGGGGCTGTCCTTTATTAAGCGCTCTAGTGCGTAATATATCCATTACTAGTAGATTATGTGATGTAGAGAAATCCCGTCTAAAACCACATTGGAATCTGCTAAGTATATTAGTGTTATCTACCCATTTTTGCAGCTCAGTTAGCAGTAAAGAGGCAAAAAGTTTCCCTGTAATATCTAACATAGATATAAGCCTATAATTGTTGGGGTCTGAGCGCCTACCTTTTTTGAATACTGGAATCAGAATGGCAGTTTGCCAGGAACTGGGGATAGTTCCCTGGGCTAAGATTTTGTTAAAAAGTAAGGAGAATAACTCCGCCCAGAATACAGAATTATTTTTGATCACGATATTCGCTAGCCCATTTGGGCCCGGAGCTCTCGAGGACTTAAGGGAGGAAATTTTATTAAGGATTGCCTCCGAAGAGACATCAAAAGGGGGAAGAACTGGGGCCTTCTCAATAGATATACTCCCGGACTCTTCTTCTTTCGTATTACGATTTAATAGGAACTCTACCCAAGTATTCTCGTCAATTGGGTTGACCATAGGGCCTTTAACTTTCCCTCTATTCTCATTAAGAAGTGCCCAAATGCTGCGTGGATTCCTAGCACAAATCGTAGTTATGAGTCGTTGATCCCTATTATTTCGCTCTATTCTCTTGATATTTTTAATCTCAGCTCTATATAGAGTTTTAGCAGTTCTTAATTTCTCGCGATACTGGGTTTCAGACAGTTTCAAAGATTTTAAACCACAAATCGCTCTTCTGAGCCCTCTCTTGGCATCTCTGATTTCTCTGTTAAAAGGGGGTAGAGTGCTACCCGTTTTTAACATGTGGCCCTTTTTTGCTGAAGCATGTTGACCTGAAAAGCCCAATATCCAATTTTCAATTTCGTTTATCGTCATATCATGAAAATCATAAAGGCCCTGTATGGTGGTAGGTTTGAGAGCTTCAGATGCCGCTCTGATGTTTTTCTCTGACCATATAATTCTAGTTCCTGAACAATTGGATTGAATATCACCAATATGCGCTAGGGGAGTGAGGGGGATCGGTATAAATATTGAGAAATGCAGCGCAGCATGGTCACTCCATCCATTAGGCTTAACCCACATATCCCTTACTTTGGACTGCATCTCGGGGCTCATAAATATATAGTCTAATGTACTAAGTGATGATCCATTTGCCCAAGTATGCTTCCCTGGTCTGTCCCCAAAAGTGCGGCCATTAATCATCGCCAAGTCCCAGGTTTCGAACAATTGTAACCACCCAAGTCCTTCAATCTCCCTCTTGCTATGGGTCATCAAACACTTCGCACTGAGACCTGAATTGGTGGGTATACGAGTATCGTCAGACATATGGCAATTAAAATCCCCCACAACAGTGATAGCAATATTACTAGTTCTTAATGTCCAGGTAGACAGTAAATCCTGTATGGCCTCTTGTAAGGTGTCCCTTGCTACTGCTCCAGGAGGGTTATACAGATTAATTAATAGAAACCTGCTACAGCCACTTTCAGTAGGATATTCTACTTCCACCTCCAATAACTGGTCTTCAGCTTTACACTGTATTTTCCGGGACTTGATAGTATTGGTAACCCCCGTCAGTAGGCCACCAAAAGGGCGACCCTTACAGCCTCTTTTCGCAGGTGATTGATGTATAACAAAACCATCTAATACTAAGGAGTCTAATGACCATGTCTCCTGCAGACAAATATAGCTATGTTGCGATAGGAAGGCAGAAGAACCATCTGTCCTCAAAAGATGTGAGAAACCTCTGCAGTTCCATGACAGTAATGATAGATATCAATGACTTTGTAACAGCTTGGGTAAAGAATCTAACAAGGACTTGAGTGCTAGTTGTACTTCTACCAGTAGAGGACTATCTCCTGCTCCTGTATTGCACTCATTTCCAGAAGATGATGTCCCAACTGATTCCTCATAGATAACTGAGAGATCCTTCTCCTGCGGGTCCACATCAATATCAATATCCACCGCTCTCAGTTCTTCTTTATACTTTCTCAATAACTGCACAATATTTAAAAAAGTACAATGTAGGGCAGATACATTAGGATTAGGACCCGACAGAGGTTCAACGAAAAGAAAGTCATCAGATTTTAAAATACGGAGTTGCGGAATGTGGTGTAGCCGAGTTAATAGCTCAGAGCGTGCCAACCAAGAGGTCTTATTCCTGGGGTACAGATTCTTGATGAAGCATAAGCGATTATTCTTGATTTGAGGCACTTGCTTCTGCTGTTCCAAGAGAACATGCTCAGTCGGGTCCTCCGAGGAACGTGTCTCCGGAGTAGGCTCAAGGTGGGAGGGCGTGCTTACTTCACAGACAAGCACCGAGTCCTCCAATGCAGTTTCCTCTAGGTCCATGGCCTGGGACTTATCATCAGATATTAACCAATCTGTAAGCGGACCTTTTTTTGTTGCTGCTCGCAAGGCGGCTCTCGTCAGTCTTTTTCTGGCTTTTTTTGAGCGAGTTTCGAATATAGGTCCTGCCCCTGCCGTAGGAGATGGGGCTTGTATTATAGCTGACTTGTTTTTGAGGGCCTTTCTGGCCAATCTACGTTGTTTACGCGTGAGGGGGGCTTGGGGACGATGTTCCAAATCTTGTTCCTCTGTCTCTGTGGGAGTATCTTCAATTAAGATGTTGCTATGAGGTGACCCTTGCACCGTTTCCTTCACCTTCTCGTCTGCTTGTTCTTCCATCTCCTCGGCTATTTGGAGAGCGTCCGATAAGTTAACTTCAGCTTCTTCTCGCAGAATATCCTTCGAGTTTAATATCGTGGAAATAGAATTGGTGTTAGATAAGATACGTCCCGTCATCTGTAGCAGTATCTTCAAAGCAAATTGGAGGGAAGCTACAGTCGTTTGGAGCTCAGCTAGCTGTGTAGCATTGGATTGGGAACCAGTGCTCTCCACCATCTCGTGGTCTGGCTCGTCCTCCATTGAGGCCATTGCAAGGTTCGGGGAGAGGGATAGACGTTCCCCATTTCCAGCTATATTATGTCCCCCTAAATCAATATTCATGTTATTTTCTTTCTGGGGCGAAAAAACTTTGGATATTATCTGTGGCGTGTGTGTCTGCATCTCTCTCTGTATCGTCAAACACAGATCCAAAAGAGAATTATTATCAATGTCATCAAAGTTGGAAGAATTTAGAGAGGTGCCTCCTGTGTTTGCCGGTTCAGTCGTCTCCTCAATTGTAGTTGAATTGGTCTCTGGAGGGGGGTTCACAGGGAAGAACTCCGTAATAGCTCCCTGTGCTACAGGTAGACCATATTTCGAGTTTTTCTTAGCTTTACCTCCCTTTCTGTGGGTCTCCTTTGGCTCTTTTATAGCAGGGGTCCTGTTTTTCCGTAGGTTATAGATCGAATGCTGCGCTCTTTTTCCCCGCTGCATCTCTGCGTTGTCTCACTCTTTCGAACGGCTAATTACTAAGCCGACTGAAAAGCAAAAAAAGGGGGGAAAAAGCACTGCTATCACCTGGTCCAGCCCTGCAGTATGGAGGGGGAGGATTTGTCCAACGTTACCGCCAACCCTCCAATAAGGGGAAGACCGTTAGCAGAAGATACCGGGTCAAAGGCCATAGCCCGCAGTCCCCGGCTTATATACCCCTTTTCGCTACTTAGTCAGAGCGTAGAGAAGGGGACTTATGGATCTGCACACCAGATGTCAATCCCCCAGCGCACCCCAACAGGCTCATACACGGAGGATTCCGTCGTGCAGACACCTCCGGAGCCCAACACGGAGGCTGAACGGGAGGGAACAACAATTGTCCTCCACCCCCACCCTCCACTCACCCCCTCCTTACTTCTGTATCACTCACAAAAGCAAAATGAGGCAGGTCGATCCCTGCACTCAATAGACAGGGACACCAACAGGGTAAAAAAAAAAAAAAAAAGGGGGGGTCACCCACCAAAATACAGTGAGGCAGGTCAATCCCTGCACTCACTTGGTAGGAACACCAACAGGGCAAAAAAGGGAGGTGCCGCACCCACACCAGGCACCTCCAAGGCCCCTTCTGGCTGTAGGACCTCCTCACCTAATAGGTGCACAGAGCAACTCTATCCAGCTCTGCCCAGCTCGTCGCGGTCCATCCCCTGCACCGCACAGTCAGAGGACCGCTCCTTCCTCGTGTCATCCTTCTAGGAGCCGGCAGCGCCCAGAACGGGATGCACCCGCACAGCACAAGGCTCCCTGTACGCTGTGCCACGGAGCACGACTCGGTCTGCTCCTTCGTGTCTTTCGGCTCTGCACGAACAGTTAGAGGAGAGGACCCTCGCTCCTGCTCCGTACGTCGCTCCGTACGTCGCACATCACCTACGTGTCAAGCCGCACCTCTGCTCGTCAACGGCAACACGCTTCAGAGGCCGCTTCCGACACGCAATATGAAGAACAAATGCGGTGAGTAAGCACCGTATGCGGTGCCTCTAGATGTTTCCATGCTAACCTGGAGTGTCTTTTCCCTCTTGAAGATGGATGAGAAGTTCCAGAGACAGAGTTCCCCCAGAGCGGCTGGGATTCAGGTAAGCGTTTGAAGCTCGTACAGTATTTAAAAATAAGCGAAGATTTGTAGAATGCTTACTAATGCCTTTTTTCTGTTCTTTTCCCTTTTCCTTAGGAAGCGGCGTGCCGGGATGGGAATGACACCGCCGAAGATGCCCGCAGAACAGAAGGAGCGATGAATGATGGGCAGAAGCGCCGCAAGGTAAGGCTGTTACTAACGGTGTTCTTGCAGGAGCTGAGCGCAGAAGAAAAATGCAGGCCTACTGGAGACCGATCCGAACACGGTGGGTGTCACGCTGCAGGTGCAGAAAACACAAACCATGATTCTCAGCCTGGGCATGGCTTAAATAGTCTCTGGGTATCCCAGGTGTCTCTGGGCTGAACCACACTCAAAAGACTAGACTGCACATGCAGTTCTGGGAACCGAAATATGTGGGGGTATCCATCTTGTCCCCATCAATGCACTACAAGTCCAATCCCAATGTTATCCTATGGAAGTGAGTGAGTCTGGTGCCACAAGTGCCAAGTCTGACTCCAAGTGGGTCTTTGGAGGGATGGAGAGGCCCTTGAGGGCCATGTAGGTGATCTTGGCCTGGCTCCAGCCTGACATCTTGGAGGGCTGGGGACATGAGGGGCAGGAATCATGACACCAACGTGCACCAGCTGATCTTTGCAAAAGCTCCCTGGTAGACAGACCTACGACAGGCTGCCGACCGGAGCCGGGGACTGCCGCGGAATCCCAAAGAGAAGCGCCCGGACTGTTGTCTGCCACCGTCGTCGACCGCCGTCGCCGACCAGAGCCGCCGTGCTCCCGTTGCCTAAGAACTTCATTTGATCCAAGGACTCTCTCGCCTGCAACACCGCCCGCCTTATCCCGCCGGAGAAGGCTAGGCCATCGACGTGCAGAGGAGCATCCGCCGGTGGGTTTCCCGCCACTCAAAGACCACAGAGATGCCGACGACTCGACGTTCTTGCTGGGCCATAGTTCTTCAAACTCTTTGCGGTCCAGAACTATCGACATCGAGGTGCCCAGCAGGCCTCTTCCTTGCATGACGTTTATGCTTCTCGGTCGATGAGCACCACTAGGAACGAAGCTGCCACTTCACCTGCATAGTTCACCCTGTTCTTCGTCAGACATTCGACAACCCGTGACTCCTGCCTTAAAGGTAGGGCACTCAAGAGGGCTATCGATTCCCTGACAAGGAATGCTACAAAGTCAGGTACTTTGGGGTTGCTGAACTATTGGAAAGATTCTTGTGAACAATATATGGACTGGGCTTGTGATATACCCTTATTTTACAGGTTGCCCAAGTGGGGGGATCTCCACACAGAACTGTGTCTAGTGGTAGGGGCCAGTATTCTGCTAATTGTTCTAACCAACTGCTTTCCTCTTATATCTATTGTTGGTTTACTTTACAAACTGATTTGTGTGACTTTAACCGTGCAGTTGATACACTTTAATGAGATCTAATAGTAATAATGGTACCACTTAGAACTGTATATTTGCCATTATAGACAACTGAGTACAAAGTAAGTTATCGTAATATTGTACATAACCTTGAATATTAATTATGCAAAGACTGTGTTTTAACTAATACAGTGTGTGGACATTCCTTTGTGGGGACTTGGGGACTTCACTGTACTTAAGAACCAGCCTGCATCACCTCCTGAGAAGTTAGGCATTGATTGCTCGACCAGCGCTACACTATAGAGAATCTTGGCTGGGGTCCTCTGTGCCTCTCCTCTGCCATATAGAGAGCAGGAGTATAGACACCCCCCTCCAGTCTTTACACATATGACAACATTCAAATATCCATAACCAAACCAATAGACATGTACACTAACATTAGGAATGCAGACAGAGAGGTCAGATTGATGAAAAGTGTGAATGGGAAGATAGGGTTCACACAGATGCACCTGCTAGAAAAGGGAGGGGAACGACCATAATATATACCATGGCAACACACTCACAAAGATAAAAAGGGATGTAGACTGCCATCATTTAGCACGGGTGCTGGGAAATGGATTTATGAAATGGAACGAATTACAGCGGGTCAGAGCCTAGCAGTGGGAATCATAAAGGGATTACTTTTGGTGATCCTCAGGGATGCTGCTGATGACATATGGAAAAGGGTGAGGTTCCCCAGAGTGACAACCCAAAACACGGTGCACATTGGTTCACCCTTTGCAAACTGCAGAGCTGCCGTATGACGAGCACTAAGGACACAATACCCATACTCATCAGACATTGGATCAATTATGTGCCGGAAAAAGAGTTTAGGTGAAGACCCCATACAGTACATTCAGGAGATCCAAGAGCTTTGGTGCCTTGAAACTGGAGAACCGTGGGACAAAACAATAGCAGTATTTTACAACATATTACACAATGGACTGTCAAAACCTGTACAGAAGCTGCTTAAAAAGTTGTAGGCATGGAAGCAAAATCTTGGCAAGAAAGACAGCTTATGATTGTTCATCATTGTAGGCTGTTGCAAGAGAAGTTTAAGAAAAAAGCTGAGGACAAAAAGATAGACAAAGCAACATCAGTGCAGAAGAAACTATCGAAGTACGCCATGGAAGGGGCAGTGCTGACGAGCGCGAGTGCACAATGAGCACAGCAGCAGCAGTACACACCGCTGCCCACAGGGAGGATTCATGGCTCAGGGAAAAATGCAGCAAGGGTTTAGAGGAAGAGTGGGGCTACCGAGAGGCCACGAGTATGGACTGCATGTGCATCACAACCATGGGGGTTTTGCAAGGGGGTTTTGAGAATATGGACAGCAGGTGCTGCAGAGCCCAGGGGATTATGAGGGGGCTTTCCAGGGGCAAGGGCGGGAGCCACCACACTGCTGGTCATGTGGGCAGATAGGACACATTTCAAGAGCTTGCAGGAAAAGAGGGATGCAGCAGAACTGGGGAACACAGTAGCAACAGACATATCAAGGGGATCAGGATGATTATTATACACAGGACCAACCTCAGCTACAGCAAGGACAGACACAGGGGGCCTCATTAGGAGTTTGGAGGTAACCATGGCTCTATTAGCACCATGGCTGCCTCCAAATCCTTACCGACTCCACCCTGGTGAATGGAGCTATTGCTGCCCCATTCCAAGGTTGGCAGGGGCCGTAATTCCCCATTCACCAGGGCCCTTCCCCATTCCCACTGAGCCCCATTAGGGCTATAGGGCTCAATGGGAATGGGGAAGGTGCTAATAAAGGTAACGCAAATTGTGGTACCGTTATTAGCACCGAAGTCCCTTTGCGGGTCCCATCCTTAACGCCTGGTAAAACCAGGCTTTAAGGGAGGACCCGCAAAGGGAACTCGTAATAGGGCGGTAAGGGATTACCGGTACCGGAGCCCTTACCGGTACCAGTAATCCTTTACCGCCCGCTTCGTAATGAGGCCCAGGGTGTGCACCAGCTGGCACACCAACCCATAATACAAGTACCAAAGATGCAAGCACCAGTAGCACAATATTTACAAACACAACAGGTTTGGGGAAATGCACAGCAGATGCCACAGATAAAGAACAGAATGCACCCAAACAACGGCACTGTGTCACACATGGACTCCATGGCAGTGGTCCCCATTTAAAAACTAGGAGGGGTCACCATGGTGGGGAATACCCCATTATCAGGGAACAAGATGTCCTTAGACACTCAATAGGACAGCCCACAGACACGCTTGATGTGTTCCATCCTGTCGATCACACCCAACCCTGCGGTGGAACTTCGTATAGGGGTGGCGATAGGTGACAAACATTTTCTTTTCTTGTAGATACAGGGGCGACAAGGTCCTGCATTCGAGAGGGAGCATTTAGATTGTATGGCGGTGCCATGCATATTCAAGAATTCTCTGGGGCTCAGGAAGTGGTTCCTTTCACAGACAATGGGGGTTATTACGAGTTTGGGGTAGCCATGGTGCTATTAGTGCCACGGCTGCCTCCAAACTCGGGTCCGGGACCGGTCTGGCTGAATGGGGACTTACCGGGTCATTCCGACCTTGGAGGACCCGGTAAGTCCCCATTCAGTAAACCATTGCCCATTCTCATTTGAGCCCCCAGAGGGCTCAATGGGAATAGGAAGGCGCTAATAAAGGGCCCGCAAATTGCAGGTCCGTTATTAGCTCCAAGGTCCCTTAACAGGACCCGCAGAGAACGGCTGGTCAGACCAGCCGTTCCTGCTGGGACCCGCTAAGGGACCTCGGAATAGGTACACCTGTAAATATACTGGGACAAGACTTTATGAGCAGACTAAAGATTACATTTTCAATTCATAGACAAAGGGATAGTGTGCTCCACACCAGGAATACGCATGCTCAATGTATGAAAGATCATCCAAACATATTGTGAGTGGAAAGTACAGAGGGGGTGCCAGTACACGAGGAGCTGTTCGAGTACAGGACTGAGATTGCTTTTGCATGACTCCCAGGGATTGCGGGGAAGTTGTGGGGTGTTCCAAACGAATGCCTGTTCAGACCTGAGATGCCATTGGAGGAAGCAGAAGGGACAATAGTTCCAATAGAACTAGAGGCAGTGGTTGGTTGTGAGAGACGAGTGGATAGCAGTACGTGGGATGGTTGATACAGGACAACCATGATGAGCAGTGATCGCAGTGGCAGAAGGGTGTAGGCTAACCACAATGACAGATGAGGAACTATTCGGGTCTGAAGGCCAGAGAGTGAGTTGTTGTTCAAAATGAGTGTGATGTATTGGATAAAAATACATTACAGAGAAGTACCACAGCAGATGGAAATGGCGTTGGAGGCACCACCATCCTTCTACGAGGAGGATCTGGGCAAGATACCGAACATCCTATGGACCTCAACTCCCTATGATGTGGGGCTTCTGAAAGGAATAGGGGGAGTGAAGATAAAGAGAAACCAGGAGCAATTTTACCCAGAGTCAAACAGTATCCACTATCAAAAAAAACAAACAGATGAGGGCATTTAGGAAACGTTTGCAGCACTAGTGGAGTGAGGCATTTTAGTTTTATAAGAGTCCCCATGCAACACACAGTGTACCCAGTTATAAAATCAAAAGGTGGGTTGTGGCTTTTTATCAAGGATTTGCACCCCCTAAACCACATCATAGAAGCAAAGCCATTTAACTTAAACAGGGTCATCCAGATGGACTTTTGCAATGTACAAATGGAGAGCATGGTGTTGCAATACGTAGATGACATTTTGATTTGCAGCACGACAGAAGATCAATGTAGAAACAATTCAGTGCACATGCTGACAGTGTTAGCTGACAAAGACAAACTACAGTACTGTCAGAAAGAGGTGTTACACATTGGACAGACAATCTCCCTAAATGGCCGACATATCACATCAGAAAGGGCAGTGACAATACGCAAGAAAGCCAAACTCATGACAGTGAGAGAAATGCAGCAGTTCTTGGGGTTGTGCAATTACTGCAGAGCATCCATTTTTGATTACAATACATACACAAGACCTTTACTGGGTGCTCTGAAGGAAGCACAAAAGGGACACAAGGTAATAACCTGGATGACAGAAATGACTGAGACATTTGAGGAACTGAAAAGAAGCCATATGCACTGCTTCTGTGTTAGGGATCCCAGACTACAAACAGGAATTATTCCTATTCTAACACACTGATTGAGTAGTGATGAAGGCAGTACTAACACAAACGTCAAGTTTAGGGCATAAGCCAATAGCATACTACAGTGGGAAACTTGACCCAGTAATGAAAGGACATTACCAGTGCAAACAGGCTTTGGCTGCTGCGCATTTGCAGTAGAGAAATCAGCAGGAATTACCATGGGGTACACCACCACTCTTTACATGGAGCATGACCTCTTTGAGATACTGCGGAAGCCAAAGAGCACACTAACGACACAGAGAGCACCAGGATACAAGGTACTACTATCAAACACATCACTAAAGACAGTGAGTGCAGATTTGTTAACCCAGTGGTTTTCTTGGCAGACAATATACACGAAGGTGACTATGCACAGGACTGAAGCAAAAACATACAGGAAAAAATTGACACCCGCAAGGTACAAGAGGATGCTCTTGAGGTTGGATACATGCTGTACAGTGATGGGTCTTCAATAATTGACCAAACAGATGGAGTTAGGCATAAAGGAACTGCAGTGGTGTGTAAGAGGATTCAATTCAGCACTACAGCCAAGTCAACGCCTAGTCTAGAATACTGAATGGAAACCCTTATTAATATATCTTTATGTCCAGTTCATGCGTTCTGGATGACTACCCCTATATAACACCCCTCTCTCAGAATCCCCCTGACCCCACTGAGCCAAGAAGTAGTTCTGTTTTGCAAGTTAAAAGGTTTAATTGATAATTTAAACAATAGATATATATATCACACTTTAGAATAAATTAATAATTGAATAGCACACTTAATCTGATATGATAAAGATTAACAACGGAGAATCTGGCGCTAGCACACTTCTTTATAATCACTAAGGAATTGACATGAAATGGATAAGATTGCAACAATACTTTTATGGTTTCCAATGGATGCAATGTGGAATGAAATGCAGTACAGAAAATAACTTGATAGGATTTCAGCAAAAGACAATGTAATCACTTTCTTGGACAATTCACCCCCCCTTTTATGCAATGCAGGGAAATGGAAGGAAGGCACACAATTCTCAGAAATGCAATTCAAATGTAATTCAGTTCACCCAGCAACTTAGACTACAGAAGTTGAAAACACAGGCCCAAATGCTTTTAGATGTGCTGGCAATGTAGAAAAAATATGCTAAAATGCTTTTAATTCCCTCTAGGAGGTTCAGGGGGAGTGAAATCAAGTTAATATTAGCTCAGGCTCACTCTAGCAGTGATGCAGGGATAGTTTTTATGAGGCAAACGATTTTTTTCAGAGGAAAGCAAAAGCAGCTATCTTTTTGCAAGTGGAGAAATTTTCAAATCGCGGCAAAATTCGCGAATGCGCCGGGCGCTATTACAGAAGAAATACAAGGGCTATCAATATCGTTTTGGGGTCCTATGAAAGCCTAGGATCTTAGCTTCCAGATGAAAGTTACTGCAAGTCTCTAGCACAAACGGTCGCGGAGATATGAGCGATTGAATAAAGGTCGTTTTTCAGATTTGAAATTTTAAAGTTCAAAAAGACAAGTGCAGCTTGCAACTAGAAAATGACAAGTGACAGCTTTACAAATGACAGGTGACAGTTAGGAGACAGTTCTACTTAGATTAAAATAGGATTGAATTATATTATTTTAACTAAGAGATTGGTTCTGCACAGTTTTCTAGGTACTCACACTATATTCTTGAGTTAAATGGGCCACGCCACGGATCTGGTCAGGTTTTAGACTGGACTCTGCACTTCACAGTGATCTGGGTCAGCTCTCTCTGGTTCTGCTAACAGGTCAGCTCTACTCTGCTGGTCTGGTCTGGGTCTCTGAAGGTTTGATGGAGGTAAAGTATGGATTTTCCCGGCAGAGCTTCCAGCTGCAAATGGATTTGAAGGTCCCTATCTGTCCTGTCTCTCTGCTTTTATGTGTTTTGAAAATGGGTGTGTGTGAGCAGCATCACTAGCCAGCCCCTCTCCACTTATCATTGGCCAAGCTTTCATTTCTCCCCTGATTGGGGGAGCTAAGTTGTGTCAGAGTGATGTCATTTTACAGCCTGCAGAGAGTCCACTCCTCCTGTCAACTTGCACACAAATCTAGATTTGAACCAAATACATATTTCATAGCTACACAGTGGTTTGAAATTACATGCACCCATCATGCATTACAGGAGGTATACCCTGTCCAAATCTGCTCTTCCTGGGGGCTTGCATTCAGAAATGGCGATATTTTGCACTTTTTAACTGGTTTGCAATTCCGGACATTACCCCAAATTTACACACATGTGCGCAAGGAGTATGGACATTAGTTGATGAAGTGTCAGATTTTTCACATGCACACATTTTGAGTAATATCCTCTTTTCCGCTAAAACCCCCCTGAACATGCCACCGGTTCTAAAAACCTCTTAAAATGTGGGCAGAAAAATCACAAGAATTATGGTGTCATTTAAATAATTTTCACAAGTCCGCTCTATGAGTTATTCATCTTTTTCTAAAACCATATTCTGGCTATAGAGGTGTGTCTTTTCATGTCACATGGTACAGAAACCAGTCTTTCCAGTTTCTGCTAAGCTCAGAGACCCTGCCCCTCCCAGCTTCTGCCAAGAGGAAGCTCCATTTACGACTCCCGCCATAAACCATCTGCCTGGGTCAGGACAAGGCTTTGTTCAGAGCTCCTGTATTCTGTGGGGGGCTCCCCTTAATTCAATTATCAGAGAGATGGCATATCCTTAGTGTGGCCAGCAAAAGGCAGATAGGCCTGGGAACACAGCTGTGACTCAAGTTTCACTCCTGATGGGGGTAGTTGCCAGGCAGAATTCAGTTGCTTAAGCCAGGTTTCAGATAAAATGTCACTTTTTGTTACCCAGTTTCTGCATTCAAATAAAACTAAACATTTTTACATATGCAGCTAGAATGCTGATTCTAAGTTTAAAACTATCACATTTAAACAATTGCAACCTATGTGACACTCAAAGTAGGTCACTCATTTCTTTTAAACATTTAGATTTTTTAGTGTCTTTCAGTCCAAATTTACTTAAACTGCTGAAATCCACAGCTCAGCCAGTCTTGTTATAAACCTTCAAGTCACTTCAGAATATAACTTTACATTGGATCCACCTCTTAGTAAGTCTTTCTTTGGCATGTTTTGGGTTCATTTATTCAGTTTTCTACAAAATCTTAAAATCTGGTGGTTTTAAAACGCCGGCTTTTGGATAGTGGTGAGTACTGGTACTGCACCCCTTTTTGGGATTTAAGAAAATTAATTCCCAACAGTTATGGGTTTGCTTTTGGCAATCAGCATTGCCATTCCCAATGGTTTCAGACTACTGTATAAGTAGTCCAATGGTGGTTTTAGGCAGTGTCCTTCTGTGCCCATAACATCGGCAAAAATGAGTGTCAGCCTATTCTTCATGCATTTCCCTGTGCATTTTCTGGGAAGCTCTGGCCATCATGATGTTTTCCATGTCAGTACTGCACAGTTTTGAGGTAGGGCTTGGATGCGTGGATAAAAACATCCCACAAGCGAGATTGAGGGAAGATGGAACAAGTGAGGTAGTGGCAAGTGTGCAATTGCTATCTCATTATTCAGCACACGCAGCAGAGTTAATGGCCTTAATATTAGCACTGGAACACAACAGAGGAAAGGAAGTAATAGTGTACTCATGCTCTACATACGTGACGTCAACAGTACATTCAGGACTGTCACAGTGGATGAGGAGAGACTTTTGGAGAGCAGTTGGGACACCAGTACAGCTGCACTGTTATTGGGAAAATTGATCAAAGTAATTCAATATCCCGCACAGATAGCCATAGTGAAGGCCAGGCACACACGCAAGGGGATGATCCTATCTCAAGGGGAAACAAAGCGCAGTCTCAGAAGCAAAGTGCGTAGCATATTTTGGAGAGCTACTAGAAATGGAGACAGCATCAAATGCCTGGGATTGTGCAAGGAACATGGTACTGAAGGAGGGGTACAATGCATTACCAGCGACACAAATAATGGAGTTGCAGGGAGTTGCACCCAGGGAGGAGAAAGAGCTGTGGACCAGGAGGAGATGTACAGTATCAAACACAGACGCCCTATAGCGACAGAACAACACAGGAAAAGTGGTGATGCCACCAGCATTATTAAACACTGCACTGATCCAGTTATACTATCCATCACACACAGAAAAAGAAGTCATTGCTGCTCATATTGGAGAAACATGGTTCTGTCCTAATTTTGCGGAACACGTGGCTGCATTTGTAAGCAATATTTTGATATGTATACAATTCACTGCAGGACATAATTTTAAAGTTGTGAGAGGAGTCATACCACGTTCAGCAGGCCCATTCCAGCATCTACATGTCGATTATGTTAAGTGTGTCAAGGATACTGCTAGATGATAGTGATTGTGTGCCCATTCTCTCAGTAGATTGAGGCAGGTCCCTGTTCTCATCCTGGTGCCCTCAGAGCAGCTAAGTTTCTGATCCGGGAAATGTAAACACACCGGTTAGTATTCTGGGAGGTCATAGTTCAACATAAAACATACATTTCAAATATCACCATCATTAATCAATGGTCTGAAATACATTTTAGATATCAGCATCATTTTTCAATGTTCTAAATGGCTTGAGTCAACTGTGTGTCGTCCTTAGTCGGGGGACATTATAAAGTCTGGTCGACCGGTTACAATGATTTATCCTTCCGTGCATCATCTTCATCAGGACCAATTTCTTTGTTTTTTTTGGCTAAATCTATGCACCCGTCGGATATTGTACAGCAATTTTTGTTTCTTCTGTAGTGTACACAGTGAAGATACACATCTGATGGGGTGATTAAGCAGGTTGGTTGCCAAATTGGCATTCCTGCATCGTCTCTTCAGCTGATTTGTGTTGAATGCTCAGCAACATAGTGATGTGCTTGAACATCTCAAAGGCAAAGTGAGGGACATTGTCAGACCGCAGGACCTCCCACATGCCCCATCATGGGAACACAAATTCTAATGTGCCTATCACCCACAAGCAAATGGGGTGTGTGAACGCCTGACCGGCCTTTTGAAGGAGACAATAGCCACAAAAAAAACAGAGCACGAAGAAGAACTGGCTTCACTGCCTACCGCTTGCGCTGTTTGCATTGCGCATTAAGCCTGGGTCCAACCACCATTTAATGCCCCACGAGATGGTGATGGGATGAAGCATGTAACTCCCAGTGGCTCCTCCTGCAAGGACATTGAAGGACGCAGAGAGTAGTGCAGATGTGTTAGGTCAGGAAATGTATGATTACATTACTTCCTTGATTGCTAATGCCTCTTTTATCTCTCGCCAGATACGACGACAGCGGGGAGGCCCAGAAGATATTGGAGAGAGCAAAAGTGACAACGAAGCAAAAGAATCTGAGATTAAAAAACAGCTTAACATTGGGGACTGTGTTTTGCTACAGAACTTCATGCACTGGTCGGACACACCTAGGTTTACTGGTCCCTACACCGTGGATAAAGTAGCAGGCAGAGCTGTGAAGCTTGAGGGAAAAACTGTGTGGAATCACCTCTCACACGCAAAGCCCTACCAAGCAGCGGCCTCGCCTGGCAACGAGTTCAACAGGGCCAGCGATCAGCAGCAAGAAGAGCAAAACAACTATTTTGAACTTACACTGCCGAGTGGAGGACACGTAACGGTTACATTCTCAAGGGCAGCAGAGCTAGGGAATTAACTACTCAAACATCTAGAGTGTGGATACATTGTCTGTTTGTTTTTTTTATTCTCTACATACATTCTTCGAGAAAGCTGACTGTAAAAATTGATGATTGTTTATATTACCCACTGACTATCACCCTGATACTTTCTCAAACCAATTCGTCCACAATGTAAGGAGAGCCAGCAGATTCCAGGCCAGTTCACCCAGAGTATACTATCTTGTCTTTATAGAATATTTGGCACAAGTATACCTACAACTCGGACAAGGAAATCTTTCTGTTCTTTCCATACCAAGAGAACCTGCATTGTGAGGCCTCTGGGAACAGTTGTTCATGATTATATTGTTGTGTCTTTTTATTCCAAGTGCAGTTTTTGCATTTATATTTTGAAGAATTTCACTTGTTGCTAGCACTACTGCTGTATCATCTACTAACATTCCACCGACCCAAGCAAGTGGAGCAACCATGTCAGGTGGACAGGAGAGCACTGCAAGCATGGTAAGGAGAGGTAAGCGCAGTGTTGACACAGACATGAAAGGGGTAGATCTCTATCTCACTGACACTTCTCATGTATCTAATAACATGTGGCACAAGGACATGACAAAAGTAGGTAAGGAAACCACCAGGGAGAGGTGTTATGTCTGCTCATTAATGCCCTATGGATTGAGCACCTCCAGAATGTTTATAGCAACTGAAATACCAACAGCAAGAGCACAGTGCCTGATGTACCTGTCAATGGTATTGACTAGAGGAAGATCAAGGGAAAACAGCAACATTGAGGTGGGTGTCTCAAACAACGTTCCCATATGAGGGCAGTTACATAAAGACATTAGACATGACGATCAATCATTGGCAGTTAGACAAAGCAATACAATATATAACTGATGGGCATGAGAAAGAAGAGACAAATACTATAGCGCTGAAAACATTGCCTTGCCACTGGACAAGGGTGAAAGAGATAGGAGGAGACCCTGAGTGCTGGGAAAGACCACAGATGCTTGTGTATGGTCAAGTTTACATGGGAGACGGATGGATGGATGGAGTGGTGGGAAGTAAGGCACTCACACTAGCACAATCACCAGTAAACAAGGCACAAGAAGAAAATGACAAGTTGGGCATTACAGTCACCCATCAGCCATATTGGTAGACAGTGGGAATGAAGTTTCACTATTTGCACCACTGTCTTAACACTGGCTAATGTTGTCACATGATTTGGGGATCATATATATTTACGAATATCAAACACCACTGCATGTATGAAATTTAAACAGCCTGTATCATAGAGGTGGACACTTTAATGTCTATGATAATCCAAGGCTGCTTGACAGAAATTGTGAGCTCTACTTTAGGCTGCTCTCTCTGATCTTTAGTCGCAAGCCACTGGACTGTATTTCGGGCATCAAACTGCACAGTATCTACCATCCTTGTTTCCTACAAACGATGATAGCAAATATGTCAATCTGGGAAACTAAACCATCCTCCCCAGAGAGATGAACGAAGCCACGCATGTTCCAAGAACACACCAGGTCAACATCATCAAGACAGCGATGCAAAGTGTTGTTTAACAATAGTCGGTAGCCATTGCCAATAGCCATCTGCTACATTATCTACAACATCACCCCTATCAAGCCCCCTAGGAGCACACATACGCATCTGTCTATTACCATCACATTTCCCCCCCGCTGCTCGATTGGCAGCTGCAACACCACTGTTCAGCTCTATGGCACTGCCAGTTACCACTGTTGGGGCAGAAGGACAATTAGTGTCATGGTTTGATGCAGGGGTGGTAGTATAAAACTTGACAGAGGAGATTAGAGCAATTTTGCAGGAATATCCAAACCTATACAGTTCTTCTTCATAGCTAAGTATACAATCAAGTGTGGCCTCGGATTTAAACCACACATTAGTTACATACTCAACTGCAACAACTGCGTGAAAAATACAAAAGCACTGCTGATCTATATGGTGGTGGAGGTTAGCAGTAGAGGACACATGTTGTAATTGTAAAGCCTTGAATAATCCACCGTTTGCTGGGACTGATGGAACTGGTATTGGTATTCTTGGAATGACTACATTTACTGCCCATGTATCCGAGAGTTTAGTCTGTTTCTGCAGTCTAGATGGAGCTATACATTTACATCCTAGAGCAGGGCAGTCAGCTACACAGGCCCCTGTCACACATGGTTCAGAAAGCCTCCCAGTAGGCTCATCACCCTCCTCAGGTCTAATCTCACCCGAGGGGGGAAACATCCAGCCTCGTAGCAGAGAGGCTAACCGTTCTAACTGAAGTCGGGATAGGTGCAATACCACTCAATATATCTTGGACAATTGCATTGCTAGGCCCAGATTTATCTGTAATGACATTCTTACGTAATTTTGAACGATTTGTGGTCTGGGAGATAGTTTTTGACTTATGCTTTGCCATAGCAGCTGTTTTAGCCTTTCCACTACTTACACCACTATCTACCAATGATATGTATCTAAAATTAAAGGACCACCTTTTTAATAGGGTCACAGGCCTTCACCTCTGAGTGTTTTGAAGCTACAGTGTATGCTCTTATGGAACAGAACAGATTGGACATCCAATTTGTTTTCTAGGTGCTCACATTTAGCAACTAAAGTTGTTAAAAGATTTTGAAAATCCCAAAACATTTCATTAGAAGTCATATATCATTCGAATTTCTATTGACAATGCCAGATGGGCATCCAATCAAGCACAGCATTCATCTCTGCACATACACCCAGATCAACTTTTGAGCTCTCGTGCAGTGCCCCACTGGGAAAGAGTGTATCAAGAGCTACTTGGGGTTCGTTCATATGTAATTCATAAAAGGTGTGTGGATCAATATCAACATGACATGGAGTAGATGAGGAATCCATAATGCCACCCATCTACTCAACCTCAGGAGCTTCAATAGACACCTCTAGATTATCGGTAGATTTAAGGGATATATCAATAGCATTATTTGCACACCCATGTACCAACGCAGTAACCAGTGTAGTATCGTATCCTGAGGTATTGGATGCTAAGGAAGAAATCACATGTACTGGATTTATGTTCCGATGAGAGTGCACATGGTCTAGTCCATTAGCAGGGAGACCAACAATAATTATTGCCTCATCAACATGCATATTTACCTCATCATCAGGCAGTAAAATTCTGGTTCAATTAATTTGGACCCGAAATAACCCAATGAAACACATAGTTCTCCTACAAATTCTTTTGCAGCAATTTCCTCTTCACTTTGACTCAAGGGCTGAACTTTGGGAAAATACGATGTCATTTATTTATTTTTTACTCCAGCGTTGGGCTTGGAGATGGATTTTGGCAGGCATATCCAGCGACAACGCTGCATTGGTTTCTGTGGACCTAGCACAACAGCTGTGTCACATTTGGCCAAGTCAGTTCTGTCATTGCAGCATGCCGGAGCATCCTCTCTTTTTCCAACCATAACCAAATCAACTGACATCATTCAAAAACAGATCTTAGACACGCCTATGGAAATCGTGGAATCGTAAATGCACACAGAGAGCTTATCCAGTCAGCATCCGGTAATAGGAAACACAAGAATACTTACATAAACCTTTTGCTGTACTCAGCTGGTACGCAGCCGATCACGGGGCAGCAGATCCAAGCATGAGAGAAACCTCAAAGACGCTCGATTACTGTTCCGCCCAGATATTTAGTTAGTCTGCTATCAAGTAGACTCCTAGCTACCAAGAAACATGTACTTCCATATATATCTATATGCTATATTAGCACTAGTGAACGCTAAGAAGCTCTAAAAAGGATAACAACATGGAAGGTGCAGCTGCAGTACTTACAAGGGGAGAGACAGGCAGCAGTACTCTGCAAGGACTGGTTACCTGAACACTATGGCCCTCA
This sequence comes from Ambystoma mexicanum, assembly GCF_040938575.1. Taxonomy (NCBI): domain Eukaryota; kingdom Metazoa; phylum Chordata; class Amphibia; order Caudata; family Ambystomatidae; genus Ambystoma; species Ambystoma mexicanum. Next base: position 334,349,165 of record NC_090930.1, read on the forward strand.
TTACAACACCGGCGCTAAACCATGGCGCTATTAGCACCATGGTTGGTGCCGGTGTTGTAACGGGTCCGCCATGGTTCAATGGGGAATTACCACCCCATTCCGAGGTTGGCGGGGCGGTAATTCCCCATTGAACCATGACCCTTCCCCATTCCCATTTCCGCCCCATAGGGCTCTATGGGAATGGGGAAGGCGCTAAGTACGGTACCGCAAATTGCGGTACCGTAGTTAGCACCAAGGTCCCTTTTTGCAGGTCCCTACTTTAACAGCTGGTGTAGACCAGCCGTTAAGGTCGGGTCCGGCAAAGGGACCTCGTAGTAAGACGCTAAGGGCCTCATTACGACCCAGGCGGTAAGTTACCGCCTGGGCCGTGACTTTACCACCATGGCGTAAACTACGTTTACGCCATGGTGGTTGGCGGACTTACTGCCCCATTCCGACCTAGGCGGGGCGGTAAGTCCCCAATCCCCATTTACCCTTCCCCATTCCCATTTTTGCCCCATAGGGCATAATGGGAGTGGGGAAGGCGTTAATTACGCCACCGTAAATTACGGTGGCGTAATTAACTCCATGGTCCCTTAGCGCCATGGATTTTAACACCTGGGGCCTCATTACAACTCAGGCGGTAAGGGGTTTACGGCAGCGTTTACAGCGCCGACCCTTACCGCCTGATTACGAGGTCCCCTAGCGCCATGGTGCTTTTAACACCTGCTTTTAGCAGGTGTTAAAATCCATGGCGCTAAGGGACCATGGAGTTAATTACGCCACCGTAATTTACGGTGGCGTAATTAACGCCTTCCCCACTCCCATTATGCCCTATGGGGCAAAAATGGGAATGGGGAAGGGTAAATGGGGATTGGGGACTTACCGCCCCGCCTAGGTCGGAATGGGGCGGTAAGTCCGCCAACCACCATGGCGTAAACGTAGTTTACGCCATGGTGGTAAAGTCACGGCCCAGGCGGTAACTTACCGCCTGGGTCGTAATGAGGCCCCTGCTAAGGTGTTAAAAGCACCATGGCGCTAGGGGACCTCGTAATCAGGCGGTAAGGGTCGGCGCTGTTAACGCTGCCGTAAACCCCTTACCGCCTGAGTTGTAATGAGGCCCTAAGTGTTTAACGGCGCTGCAGCCTTTTACGGCGCCGTTAAACACTTAGCGCCAGGGTCGTAATGAGGCCCTATGTGTATAGACACCAGGCTCGACCAGGCCCACAGAGTTAATACAAGATTAGAGTGCAAGCCTCACTGTTCACCGCTCACCACGAGCCCACGAACAGCAAACAGCACTTCACCAAAGCACTTCCTTAGCTGCGCGCGCACGGCAATGCGTGCAGATGCTTCCTTTTGTAGGAGGTTTCCAGGCCAGGGAGGCAGAGTTACATGTAGGACTGGTTGAAGCTACAAATTAAAGGAAAGGAAACACTGTAAGTAAAATAAGTAAGTAAATACACAATGGGATCATGTCACACTAATGACATGATCCCATTGTGTGACATGACGGTCCAAAATGTGCAATAGAGGCAAGTGCCACCTTTTTCAGATATTCGAGCAAAGGTTCACAGCACATCAGCGAAAAGCACTTCACCAAAGCACTTCCTTCAATGCGCACGTGCCAATGTGCTCGCATACTTCCTTTTGTAGGAGGTTTCGGGGCCTGGGGGGCAGAGTTACATGTACGACTGGTTGAAGCTACAAATGAACGGAAAGTAAACACTGTGTAAGTAAAATAGGTAAGTAAATACACAATGGGATCATTTAACACTACTGAAGTGTCCAAAGTGTCCAATAGAGGCAAGTGCCACCTTTTCCATATATTCAAGCAGAGGTTCACAGCCCAGCAGCGAAGAGCACTTTACCAAAGCACTTCATCCAATGCGCTTACGTGCTTCCTTTTGTGGGAAGTTTCCGGGCCAGGGGGACTAAGTTACATGTAGGACTGGTGGAAGCTTTTCCAGATATTCGAGCAGAGGTTCACAGCACAGCAGCAGACAGCACTTCAGCAAAGCACTTCCTCCAATGCATGAATTTTACCCTACGCTATATTGAAAAAGAGAGGCACTGTAATGCACCTTGATGTTATGTTGTTGACATGTGCTCACATGCTAGTGCTCTAATACTCAGAGGTCCGTGGTTCATTAGAAAAGACAGTTAACATAACATGGTGGATATGTTGGCTCTTGCAGATATGTGCCAACAGTGAGGTTTGTGTTCTTAACGCTGTGCATACTGGGACGTGTACTCACTAAGACCTTGCTATTCTGGTAGATGTATATTTCTCATGGCACATACTGTAATACACTTCTAAGTTATGTGTCACAGTAAGATCTGCTCACTCTCCAGCACTCAAGTATCTCGAGGCATTAGGACTTTAGAACAGTCAACATAACATACCATGCAGAGACATGTAGTCTCTCTCAGATATGTGTATTGTATCGTTTTGTATTGTATTTCTTTATATAGCGCTTTACACCAAAACGCTGCACAATTGAACAACTTGGTACACAAAACACAAAACATAAAACACTATAACGGTAAAAGCAAAATATGTGCCCACAGGTTTTTCAATTAACACGGTGCATGATGGAACATGTATTCACTTCCCTATGCTTTTCATTGTAATCATTTAAGCATTTGTAAAGCAATTAAAGACGTTGCTATACTGTGTAATACCTTTCAATGTTATGTTTTATAGAGCCATCTGCTTACTCTACAGCGCTCTAATACTCATTACACTTAAAAATCTAGAAAGACAATCAATATAAAAGTTAGTTGTGAGCTGGTAACGTAGGGCTCGTTTTGTTTGGTCATGATACAAGCCCACTAATCAGGCAGAAATGATTGATAGGATCAGCACATTGTGGCTTAAAGTGCTGACACATGTCACCACTCAATGGACTACAGTCTACTTCATGAAGGTTCTCCCTGATGCACGCGAGCAAAATGCTGCAACAACAAAGCAACAGACACGTACTAGTGTGTTGATTAATGTATCCTGTGCTGTGAATCTAGAATACTCCTGACTCATTTCATGTCCAGCATCTGCCCCAAATAAAACGTGTGCAATGTAATTAAGTAATAAACAGTGGTCGTGTGTATTCCAAATGGTATTACATCTGCAAATGTGCGGCACTGTAGAGACTCTAGATCAGTGATAGGAACACATTGACACATGATAAACAGTGCTTTAAGTATGTTCGGAAATCAAGGGGGTACCCTAACAAGTCCTGGCAAAAGATTGATTAGTGGAGGGGACCTAAAAAAGCCTTAAGTATGACTAATCATTGTAGTAATTCTAAGTAATAGTCATTGATTACACTGTTTAGCGGGAGGAGGTCCATGCCCCACTAGAGGTGCTGGCCATTTCGTCGGCATAGGGATGGCAATTGGGGAGACCGGGAGGTGTGTGGTGTGCAGGAGATAAAGGTGCTCGGAAGATCATGTGGGTGAGGGCGAAAATTATGAGGGACAGGTGTGGGTGGGAGACTACATGTCAAGACAGAGATGTCTGGGTGGTGTTAAGTCACAGTAATAGTATCGAGTTTTGCCAGTAAATAAATACGACTCTCCCACTGTCCCAAGTATTGTACACACCACGTATCTGTCATGCTCCACTCCGCAAACTGCTAGTTCAACGTGCTTTTATGTTCACATCTCACAAGCTGCAGAAGGATCAGACACACGATGAGCTACTCCCCTGTTTATATTGTATTTTTTTAACTAACCAAACAGCAGGCATTAACTGTATTTTTTACAATACCAAAGACCATGACCACTAAATGGAAAAACCTGCACTCATTATAGGTGTCTACTGCATGTAAGTGCACAATTCTATTATAAAGGGCCAGGTGGGATGGTGGAACCAAAAGGGGTGGGACAAGCCTGACTTGCATATTGTCTTTCCCTTTCTGTAATGGCTTGGCAGGCAAAGAACAATGGTCTGGAGGGTTGCCCAGAGCAATGCCAGAGGTTAGGATTCATTCTAAACCTTCCAGCTACCACCCCTTTTGTTTTGCTCTGTTTAAATTAACCATGCAAATATGTACAATTAAAATAATCAAAAAAGTAATAGCAGATGGAGTTGTCGAGCACTGCGACTAAATGGTCGGTGTCACCCAATGTATGAGGCACTAGAACTATTAATTTGTGAGCTGCAGTCTTGAACTCTTGCTCTCTAATTTACCACAGGGAGTAGGGAAGCTGTAACACAGAGCATCAAGAATGCTATCCCGGCAGAGTGCTGGTCATCTAAATGCCTATTTGCTTAAATGGACACGTGCTACACACTCTCCTCCCACTTGCAACACCTCTGCAGTGATTCCATGAAAGCACAGAAACTCATGCACCATTCAATGGCATGCAGGCACCTAGTTGAACAATTAGGAACATCATCTGGAAAGGTTGTGCACGTCCAGCATTGCAGATAGATTTTGGTCAAAGGAGCACCAAAAAGGTGCCTGATGCTGTTTCTTATCCAATCAAAACAGCTATTAAGAAGTTGATGACATGTATTACAATAGAGAACGCAGTCACTATCCATTTACAACACTGCATTGCTAAACACCTCTTCCTGCAGAACTACCAATCTGTCTCCATATTATGGCACAACACTGAAATAGCAACCATACATCTCATGAAAAATGCCTTCCATGCTAGAGAAAATGCACACCTGACTCCATGTCTTACATGACCTCTGGGTAAAATGAAACTCGGTAGAACTTACAACACTGCCCTTCAGCCTCTCAACTCGCCCAAGGTTCAATTATATGTGTTTGCCTTCTATCTCTTTTATTGACACACACGTATACAGGTGTTCCCCTCCAGATTCAGGATCCCGTTAGAGGTTGTCCATGTCCCATACAGATCCATATCTTCCCCTGTCCCCTCGAACATTTACATGGATACCTTTGGAGCACTGCTGCCAACCACTGGATCAACATTCAACAATAAGTGTCTGACAATCAAGCTATGAATAAAACACTCCACAACAAAGAAATCCACCTCCTCCAAGACAGACTCATCATTACCCAACAACACTTGTCAAGTGCTTTTTAGAAGACACAAAATTAAATTTAGCATCAGTGGCAACAACACAATGTAAAGACACATCCATCACTAGCTCACATAAATCAAATGAAATGACACCCCATTAGCCAAAACTCTAAATCAGTTTCATTATACAGCCCTTGGATTTGACAGTGATCTCTCCTTCAGGAGCCACGATTCCAAAAGCACAGACTGGCACCAGCTTGAATCCTTAATGTCAATCATGCTCTATTGATGCAGCTTCTTACCTAATGAAAGGACCAAAGAGATAGTACAATATGTTCCCCAGCTTGTTTGATCTTCCCTGGCCACTCTGACAGAATCACATCATCTTCAAAATGCCATGCACCACCGATACCACAGCAACAGCATAGTTCCATCGCCATATTTGGCTTCACAATGTAACTTTTTGAATCTTAACAAAGAACCAGAAGAACTAACAAAACTAGATTGGAAATGGAGAAATTAATAAAGAAGACTAATAGACAGCACTGTTTATGTCCCCAGGTTCTGGAACAACATCCTGGCACACATCAGACTAGCCCATTGACTCCCACAACATAAAGGGAACATGAAGCAATACTTTGTTCAAGATGTTGATCTTCGCCTTTATCCACTTCATGCCATCTTTTGCACATGCACACAAGTCACTCCATATACTTAGAGACATCATGTCATATAGACCAAGTACATCGAGTGATGTACAAAAGATGACATCAAGTGGATCAAGGTGATCATCAACATATTGTTGAAAGTATTGCTTCAAAATCCCTTTTATGTTGTGGGAGTCAGTGGGCAAGTATGATGTGTGGCAGGATGTTGTCCCCGAACGTCTCTATTTCTGTTGGAGCACTCCATTGATTTCCAGCTACCGTGGGTGTACATGCTATACATTAAATGCAGCTGAATTGTATGGGTGAGCCTGGGAAAAGGAGGTATCTATATGAGATGGAGAAGCAGCCTTAGGTTAGGTTTGCTTAGTCATTCATATTCCTGTCATTAGTTGCCAAAACAACATTGAGACCCTCTCTTGTAATTTCAGTTTGGAATTTCTGTGCTGCTAATAATATGGGATTTATGGCCTGGAACCATACAATTGAAAATTAACCATTCAAATTACAAAGTGCCACAAAACAAATTCAGTTGCCATATCACACTTCACCAACACACTGCAATTCACCAACACACTCCAATACAGCGATGCAATGCTACGTTAATGAACATTTGTGTGGTCCCTATGACTCCCATCGTCTGCCTTAGAATGCTACTTTTCACAATGAAGGTGTATCTGTGCAAAAGGCTTGTGTCTTTGTTTCCCTAGAATCTTAAGAAATTACTACAATACTGAGGTACAATTGGTGGTCAATTGGTATCAGAAAAATTAGGGTTACGGTTAAGTTGCGTGTGGGCACGCATGTTTAATGAAACACATATGTAGAAGGTGGGGTGGTTGCTCCTCTGGACATATCTAACACAATTTCGGGGGTTTATTGCTGTGGGCGGTTTCAGGTATTTGGTTGGGATGGTGGGTAGCAAGTGCCACTGTACTCCGAGACCCCCGGCCGGCACATCGAGCCGAGGTTTGCTCAGAAGTACTTTAAGACAAGATAGCTGCACACATGAGATGGATGGGCGTGCAACTTTATTACTCCAACACCAATCAATAAGGACAACTTAATGGTATGGCAATGGGAGTCTGTTTAATGAAAAGTACAAAAAACGGTGAGTTATGAATATCAGCAGTGATGCGATCGTCCTCGCTTCAACTCCAACGAACTTCATACAAGTTGTAATATTTATACTCAAAACTCGTCATCATTGACGTATACCACTGAAAAGTTAACATGCAATACTATTGGTTAGGAAAAGGTAACTTTACTATAGGTACTATATCTGTATATGGTAACGGAGTGAGGGGATTGGGTCAACACTGTCAGGTGGCCGTCTAAACATTTCCTTTAAAAATGACTAGTGTAAAAATCACTAAAAGTACAATGTCTCATTGGTTCTACTAACTATAGGACCCTAGATTATTCAGTCCATTGTGATTGGGTTGGCACCAACCCCATGCATATGTTCTCCTTTGCTTAGCAGCACGAAGTCGGCCAGGTGCGGGGTATCCCTTAGTTACCCGGCCTTCCTCCGATTATGGTTACAATCAATCATCACTTTAGTAGCTATGTGTCAATTATTTCACTGTGGTTGGCCTTGAGACTACATCTTCTGTTTGGAAAAGTTCTGATATCTCTGCCTGGTCAGGTGCCAAGCGTAGGTGCGAGCCCTCGCTTCTTCTTGCTCGACTGGTCACGTGATTCTGACACCGTGAATTTGTCTCTTTTCTCTCAATTTGTGTATTTGATTTTCGTTTCACCCACCACCTGCCTTCGCCTTCTTATCTCGACCATTCAGAGACAGGATATTCTGTTCTTAGTTTCAATTAAATGTAGCTACTGTTCGCCACTTCTATTGGTATGACCTTGGCTTTCCTGGCACGAGTTGCCTCTGCTGAGTTTCATTTCAGACGTCTCTTCTCGTTTTTGCTAAATATGAAGCTTTCTCGTGTGGCCTTTAGTAACCTGGGTTGATACTGCTTCTTGTGCAAAGAAGAAATATACTTATAATACTGTGCTTCGTTTGAGGTAGATTATGTATAATGGTGCTTGTCACACTACTCTTCTACTAAGCATAGCAAGCCGCACTGTTGTCTTAGCTTTCATGTGGTTCCAAGCATATTTACAGGTGTAAACTGGTCGAATATCTTCATCTTGCTTACAGCTTTAAACTTCTTTGCATTTTGGCATCGTCCTTTCACTTTAGGTTCACAATATCCTTATTCGTGGCATTTTGTCTCTTTGCATCATTCTCTGGTTATCATTTCTTCTATCTGCAAGTCAGTCCGGGCCCTCGTGATGTCACCATTCGTCTTCCATTAAGACCTTTTTGGTTTCTTCAGGGACTGTACTCAGATGATATTCATTGTGTTTCTTTTGTTGGTAAGTTTTTCTCAATGGGTACCTTACTGTCCATGGTTTTCTTGGTATTGGTACGTCGATAGGTGCTGTTCTTCTAATAGGTACTGGGCAGAGCCCTACTGCGGCTCTCTGCTTATTTATTTGCTCATCATATGTCACATATCTTGGTGTGAACATTCCTGGTACTTCAAAATGGGCGACTGGAGTGCAGGCTTTATTTGGAACCTCCTCTACACCACTGCAAATAGCAACTAGATTATTTCTCCCATCCCTTCCCTCTCATTACTGATTAGAGGGAAACATATAATTTACTACCATCTCACAAAATATGACATATTGTCATTTCTGTATTTTCTATAGATGCCAACACATGATGTAGAAAAGATAATATTGTTGAAGGCAGAGATAAACAGATATGTTGGTTTTACCACTAGTTACCATGGCACAACACCTCTAAGATACAAGATAAATATGACAACTATGAACGTATAGTCTGCTAAAGACAATCAGTGTGTGTGACAGAATGTCATCTGGCATGAGTGTGTAAGTACTAGCTTGTTTGATTTGTATAACATAAAATGATATGGGTAATTCTGTTTTGTATGGGAACTCGACTACTCAGACCTCCCCTTTAAAGTGCTCTATGTCAAAATTATAGTTATAGTTAAGTGCTTTATTGCAGCCAATCTATTGACATGACAGCACCATCTGTGCTGTGGTGCAAATCGGGTTCAAAGGTCACCTTTGCACCTCTGATAGCTACCGGGACACAAAGACACTGCAAGCAGAGATAGCAATTTAACTTCTCCACCTTTCGTCTATAAATAATCATACAAGTGAATCTAAAATCCTGGTTGTGGCATGGTGACTGATAAGAGCTCACAATTATAAGCACATCAATCTGATATCACATCAGTGTCAGCCCTGTGAGCAGGACCTAGATGCGACAGGGCTGACATTTATTGGCATCTAAGCTGAATGTCTCCAGTTGTGCATTGACAACAATAGCTAGGGTTCTGCCTCCTTTGATTCTCCAGTAGGGAGAGGCACACCTTCCCACATGGCAGAGCAACATCCCACGTGGGGTTTTGTGTGAGTGGTGCTTCAGAAACAGGATGGATGTTACAATGCCAGCCTCACACCAGATAGCTGATCAGTGCAATTCCTTTGAAGCCAACATGCACGAAAAGCGCGTAGAGTTAGAGTAGCTGTATCAATGTGTTAGGCCTGGATAGGGGTTTCACCATCTTTCATATTGTTACGCCTCTTTCCCTTTTTCCTGTCCCCTCCATTTCCTGTAACCAATGCACTCTGTTGTGATGTCATAATGTAAGTCATAATGCAAAGGGTACTTATTACAACAAAAGATGTTGAATCCCTTACAGCAATCTGGCTTTGGACCCAGCAACACGCTCACTCCCTATAAAACAACAGAACACCCTCTGATTATTTGATTCATTCCTGTACTCTAGGATGAACAAGAAAAACACACTATTGAACCTCTGTTGGCAGTGCATTCCATTCCTAAGTCTTCTGTCAGGGAGGTGAAGACAGAAGGCATCCAAGGTATCAGATGCTCTCAAGCCATTCACAGGTTGTAGTGTTGGACCAAGACCTGTCTATGTCTGCACTGGAATCAGCACAATCAATGTTTTGTAATTGTTGAAGGAATCACTGTTGGTGCCAACCAAGCTATCTTGAAGATATTTCTTGAACCCCTGGATTGGGATTCACAGCAATCCAGAACTCCAAGAGCAGATGGACTCCAGTTTCACCACCTTAATTTGCCTTCTAACCTCAACCTCTTTGACTGTGCTCAGTGCCCTTGGCCAACGCAAGACCAGTGGTGCTTCTTTTGTCACTCCACACACATCTCAATATCCTCTCACACCAGTGAAGATCAGCACCACCTCAATTTGAGCACAAGCTCACCATTGTGGAAGTATCTGATGTGCCTTTCTGGAAGCAGCACATCAACCCAACAGAATCTCATTTTGACCTAGCTCAACCTCCCACGAGTCCTGCTGGAAGCCATCGTGTCATACACCAACTCAATCTAGCAGATGCCTCATTTCAACCTGACTCGGCCTCTGACTCAAAGCATTTGTGACCCATCAACTGACATTGACTTGAGCACTGATTTGATCCATACCAACTCACTGCTGGATCAATGCTACTCACCCCGTCTTGAAACTGGATCAACCTCGGGAAAACACCTTGAAGCCAGGCGCAATGCTACCGAGCACCAAAAACCATGCAATATGGTACAATGAAGAGGCCCTGTCCGCTGGTCCACGTGTGTCACCATAGTCACTTTTAAGCACCCTTCTCTACCTTTTTATTGCTAGACACATTAATGCTACTTTGCAACAGCTGCATTTTCTGTGGGTTGGTTCTGATTGTATTTTTAGCTAGTTATTTGCATTGTTTTATTAGAAGTATATATTTTATAGAACATTGATTGGACATTTTTTGAAGTATGTGTACTCTTGTTGGTTTGGTAGCTACTGTTATCATGTCATGCCCCGCCTGAACATATAGCCTGCCCTTGATCTGAGCTACCACATGAAGCAAATGTGCCTGTTTTACCTTTATGATTGCGATATCTGCTGGTTTAGTAGTAATGTATGACTGTGTAGGCAGTTTAGACAATATTCATTCCTGTACTCCTGCATAGCAATAGTCATTTTGTCACAGTGTGTGTGGGAGTGGGATGTTCGAGTTCGAGTTATGAGCAACAGCATTTAATGTTAGGAGATTTCCCACTCAAAGAGAAATATGAAGTTATTTCAATGGTAGACATACATATAGGGCAGGAAAAAATGTATGTATTGCAGTGGTGTTGAGGCAGAGGAAAAAGCTCCAGGAAAATGCTGGATGTAATTCCACCACACTATCATCAACATTCTGCAAAATCAGCAGAATTACCACCAGCCGTAATTCCACCGAAATCCCCATGGAGTCCTTTGGTATCATAAATGCGGTCTAAAACCGCAATGCCATCATTTGTAATCTGGCAGCAATTCCATGGGGCCAGCTAGCAGTGACGATAATTCTGTTTGGCAGTATTACAGCAGATTTACCACCAGATTTCCAACAAACTTGTAATGAGGCCTAACATTGTTTTTTAAAACTTAGGGCAGGTTTCATTTGTTCAGACCTGTAATTATGCTCTTTGTGATTCTATGAATAAATGAAATGGACATTTATTTACTTTAAGAATATTTAAAAAGATAATATTTCAGTATGTAATGTTGCTCACTCGCATCATGCTATGTTATGATTTTATTATGATATGTCATGTTATGACATGTGTTTTCATTTCATGATAAAACTACACTGAGGCAACCCATGGCTCTGCTGAATAGGGCATGCCAGGCTCCGTTATGATTTTGTGGTGTTGCAGCAACATGGGATCATTTTGTTTTGTCTTTTTATCATTGTTTTTTATGTTGTGTGTGACTGTGCTGTGAACTGTAAAGTTAGGCAGTCATTGTTATCATCATATCTAGCAATAGAATTACAACCCAAAGGTGCACACACAACATTGCAAGAGTGGATAAAGGTTCAAAAACCCCCAGGGCACACTGGCTATCCCCTTCTTCAACCACCCATCACTGGCATGTATCAGTAGCTCATTTAACTGGTACGACCGGTATTCCGAGTCCTCAAACACATGAAGTTCTACAGTACAGTCCAGGATGTCCTCATTGATTGTATGGTAAAACACAGCTGGCTTTATAGCAGCAGAGTGACATCAAGTGACATCAAGTTGATTGGCTAGAATGTATATAAAAGTCTAAAGTTGTGTGCGGGTTTGTGGGTCTGTGGCGCAAAGCACTGTTCCTTATACAATTCCACACTGTTTCACCAATCTGCACCAAATATTGCATAATTACCCATTAGGAACCTCTGGACATTACTGACTACATGACATTTGAACACCCCACCTCTTGGACATCCCATCTCTTTCCCTGGATTTCAGTAAAAGTAAAAATGTGTTTGTGGTTTTGTGGTATGCCGACGAAAACATAAACCATTTTCACGGGGAAGAGAAACAAAATATGTATTAGAGGCAAATGGACCTCTCATACGAAGGTGAAAGAAGGTAGCATTGCAGAAGTTTCCAAATTGTTGCTGCATCAGATGAAATTACTTTTCTAGAGGATTTTTGCAAGATGGTGCCTGCCAACGAACCATGTTCAACGGAAGGGAAACAAACAATGTTGTTTCTAAACAAGCTTCACAATGATGTAAACCATGTTTACTGGCAAGGGAAACAGAAATGTTTGATGCATCAGGTGAAATTACTTTTCCAGAGGATTCTTTTGAAAAAGTGCCTGCGGACATATTCGTAAACCATGTTCACAGGGAAGGGAAAGAAAAAATGTCCAGACACGAGAAATAAATCTTGTGGCCCCAGCCATGTTTCAAAGCCCTAGGATGCACGATTTCAGAGATATTTGCACTGCAATGCACCACAACAAACTGCACCACACCAGGGTAAGGCGAAACCGCGACCTACAGGAGCATTCATTTTCAACAATGAATGAGGCTATGACCAGGTCTGTCTACAGAATCTGTTCGGAGAATGGGTACTTTGGCTGGTATTCCATAAAGGCCATGTTCTATATTCCATAAGGTCAATGTTGTGATGTTGAATGTACAAGGCACAGGCAGGATGATCAAGTTGACACATGGCTGCCATGATAGAAATTAGGAGATCCACCATGTTTTAGAGATGTAAAGCATCCAGTGGCCATGGTAAAACACAACGTACAGTAAACCTGTCACACTACCCTCTAGGGAAAGGTGTTGGAAAGGGTTAGTGTTAAACAAAAGGCATTTCCTAGTGGGTGGCTATCTAGTGTATCACCAGCAAAAGGTCAACCTTTTTAGCTCCAAAACATAATCACTGTAAAGGCCATAAAGGCCTCATTACGAGTATGGTGGTGTGGCGAAAAGGTGCCAGTCATTCCATTACCAACACATTTTTGTGTGATAAAGAAATGACTGTCACGTATGCCACACCTGCGAATTCCAAGTTTAAAATTAAAGTGCAGTTCAGTTCAGCAAAATGCTGGAGGTAAAGCCTACACTTCACCTCCAACAACTGGGGGATTTACCATGCAGGCCTCCTGAATCTCTATGGAGTCTAAAAATGGGGTTTTACACTGCGACACAGCCACTGGTAATCCAACGGTAACGCCACAGGACCAAGTGGCGCTACCACTCAACGTTTCTGGAGGTAAAAGGGCAGATTTACTGCTAATTTTCCAACAAACTCGCAATGAGTTCCAATAGCGGCTTTTTTGTAAAGGAACGTAGCCCCAGAAAAGACACGTCTGCACTGGTGTAAACAGTGTTAGTAGATCTCCGCACAATCCTCGCTCCGTGTGGCGAATTAAACCCATCATGGAAAAGAGTAGCAACATCTGTACGAGTATTTTCCATGGAAGAAGTTGCAAACGTTTGAAAGGATGCACGGCAATACATCTAAAGGTAGCAAAGCAGAGACTGACATCTTCGAAAGTAACGATGTAAGGCGGTGTCATCCCTGCCTCTGAATTCAAGTGCAGGAAACCCTGAAGATGGTCAGTTGCATTTAGTGCGTTTGCTGTGGAAATTGCACCGGAATTGAACATGTCCCCTTAAGAGTTGTGTTAAGAGGGAGATACATCAAAGTATGTCAAAAAATACAAGATGCGGATGGATCCATCACATACGTTTTAAATGTGTATCACATAGCAGCATGATACATGGGAATTAAGTGCGTGTACGCGTTCAAAATGTAGTGCAGACTGTGTTTGCTTTGCCTCAGTGTTAAAATGCGTCTTTTGCGTCGCTGTGGAATAATTCCCTCTTGGTCACATAAAGGAATTCAATCCCAAACACGGACCTTAGTATTTGTTGTCGCGGCTTTGTCATCCAAATGTCACTCACGCCATATGTTTGTGAAATATTCCTCCCCGTGCAATGATGTCTGTTCTCAGAACTGGCATTACAGCACATGCTGCTGAATGCCAAAGGGAGGAAGGATCTGATTAGACGGAAACGTGTAATGCATGCATTAAAGACACTGTCCCGAGAATGAATGAATCTGCAGAACTCAAAAGCCCCCCCCCCCCCCCATGAAGGCTGCAGGTAAGGTAACATGTGCTCCCAATCTGTACACATGTGCAGTATAGGAGGTGACAGAGCAATCGGGATAAGAAACTAAATGACACATAGATTAAAATGTCAAAGAACTTCAAAAAGATACATTGTGTTATGAGGTGTCAGTGTTTAGAAAATCAATTTCAGTTATTTGATTGACAAACAGCTAATGAAGTATGTGAAACAGCAACGTTTGCAGACACGAATGTGTTTTCTTAAGGCACTGGTTGTAATTGAGTGAGTGGAGTGTCCTGAAACAAGAACAGCAAAACATAAGTGAATATTCCAATGCCTTCCTTTCTGAATTAACTGTATGCTCATTATAGAGGAGTCCCTGGGAGTGGCACGCCCAGACTCTTCTGACTGGGCGGCACAAGTGGGCCACTGAGTTACACAGGGGTGGCATGAAGGTCGGGCGCACACATACGAAATGATCATAGTTTAGGATAATGGGGTGGCACCTGGATGGCCAATCAGATTCCAGGGATAGCACGTGCCACCCCAGGCCACTCACCAGACACGCCACTGGCCCTCCATCTCTAGTGAAGTGAGTCCCAGAATCAGGCTGCATGCCAGATAGACCGTCAGGTTAAATTGAATGCAGATGTGGTGTGACCACAAATGTTTTCCCTGCCCTGTGTTAACCTGTTCCTACAGAAACCTGCTTGACAGCATATCAAGTATGTCTGTTTCAAATTGTGTATGTTAATGAATGGAAATAATTGGATACAAGCATGTATGTTGAATACAAGTTTTGTTTTCAGCGAAAAACACTTCATCAATTACATTTGAACTGGATAGAAATCTCCATATGTCATTTAATTGTCCTTTCAGGAAACCCGTCTACCACTGTGGTTAGAGCATTGCTCTCGAGTGGCACGGCTGGGTGTTCGCGGGTGTGCGTGACCACTGTGGGCTAAAGCTTGAAACTGGGCAGAGTACGTCTTTGAATTCAGCTAAACACAGATGAAAGGGAAGATGATACAATTCAACAAATATGAACTGGCTAAATATGGAATCGGGGTGTGATTCATTGCTGGGAAAGGCCTCAATTGACCAAGACAAAGGCTATAGCTCAAGGGGTTTAACACGTATTGCCATATCTGCATTCAAACGGCAGGCTGCCTATTTCACCCCTAGCATTCTCTTTCACTCTTCCTTCCAACCTCCTAGAAATGTGAATGTGTGTGATATACATGGTTTTGTATGGTGCTCCTGACCTATGGGCAACCAGACCTGTGGCAGCCAAGGAAGGTACTTTTCAAGTTAAATCAGGATTGGATGGTGTAGCAAAAAGTCATGTGAGTTAAGCGGGCACTGCTTCATAGTATTCATACATGTGTGTTCGTGTTAAGAGACCTTATGCATTACCCTGTGCCTATTATCTACCAAATACTGCAAGGGCTTAAGGGAAATCATATACGCATCATCATGTACATTGAATATGAAAAACCAAACATGTCATTGCTTTTTTCAATTTGTTTTTCAGTTCATGGTCACCTTTATGAAGGCAATCGTTACACTGGGCCTCATTAGGACCCAGGCGGTAAGGGGTTTACGCCGGCGTAAACCATGGCGCCCCTTACCGCCTGAGTACGAGTTCCCTTATAAGGGACCTTGTTGTTAATTACGCCACCGTAATTTACGGTGGCGTAATTAACGGCTTCCCCACTCCCATTATGCCCTATGGGGCCAGAAATGGGAATGGGGAAGGGTAAATGGGGATTGGGGACTTCCCGCCCCGCCAACCTCGGAATGGGGTGGTAAGTCCGCCAACCCCCATGGCGGAGTTGGCAGCTTAGCGCCATGGACCATGGTGCTAATAGCGCCATGGTCCTCCGCCAAGGTCCTAATGAGGGCCACTGTCATTTCAAATATAAGATGTATGAGGAGGTAATGGTAATGGTAACTGCTCTGTGATTATACATGTTGGGAAAGTGAAGGCTATCATTGGAAAATACTTATTTGCTAATTCTCCTGAATGTGATGTTAACCAATTGCAAGATGTCTTCCTTTAGGTAGATTAAACAAGGTGTGCAGTACTGTAAAGCATTGTCCTAATAAGACACATTGTTGATAGAAATATTATACATTATTTTCTGTGTCATCACAGCTAACATTTTAAGGGCCACAGATGACAGACCACTGAAGAGGGGGCCTTTTTGTCTTGCCCACCTATGTTTTCGTTCTTTTTTCATGGTAATGAATGGTGGTGTTACATGCATAACGTTTCTAAGCATATCTTCCAATTATGTTGTGCTAATCTACTGAAAAATGTTCCCTTAAAGGATACATTTTTCACCTTTTTCACGTAACATAGTCAAAGTTGAAGCCCTTCACCTAGCAGGATTAATATTTATTTTGCAAATGGACTGATATGTGCTGGAGCAGGAACACTTTAGCTGGTGTATACCCCAATAATGGCAGATCATTGGTCAAGGACATGCTCCTATCATAGAGTGATCACAACTATATATATATATATATATATAGTGCTTAATACTAGGCTTCCTCCTTGCTCAGTCATTTAACACGACATCAAATA
Source organism: Ambystoma mexicanum (assembly GCF_040938575.1). NCBI lineage: Eukaryota > Metazoa > Chordata > Amphibia > Caudata > Ambystomatidae > Ambystoma > Ambystoma mexicanum. Next base: position 334,365,875 of record NC_090930.1, read on the forward strand.
AGTACATCGTAATAAAGCACACTAAAATGCAATATTTTCATGCATAAACACTTGTGAAGGTCAATCAAATTGGATGCCACCATTCAAGCCCCCGCCCCCCCCCCCTTATGACCAAAGCTCTCTTCCTTTGCATTTGTGCACCTCTTCCTTTTTGCCCATTATTAATATTAAATAACTGTGTATAGGGCATATTACCTTGCATGTGACCGAAAATTGCAAGGTTATAGGAGTTTGGTTCTATTGGCTCTTGTATAATAAATACCAATCACATTGGTTTCCTTATGCATGCCACCTGCAAACCAGTACAACCCAGAAGTCGCATGTCCAGATGCTGCGCTGCTTCCCCTCCTATAGTTCTACTTTCTAGTGTAATTTACAGTTATTTCGCATTCAGAATAGTCAGCATTGTTGGCCCAACAAGTGTTTCAATCAAGTGAACCGTACGCTTCAGGAGTGCGCCATCTGATTCTGGTCATTAAAGTTTAGATTTGAAACAGTTACATCACTGGCCAACCTGTTCATATTCAACGGTACAACGTTTTCATCCTAGCACTTAAGACGCCTCCCTTTTAAGTGCAGTCCTCTTCAGTATCCATGATTTGGCCATGCAGCTCAAACAAAGATATACAAGTTTAAGAACAGAATGCTTATTAAGATCAAGGGATGGCACTTTGTGTGCCTACACTGATGTACTTTAGAGAATGCCACATATACTGGGTACAGGGAAGCATGTGAGTGGGCTGTGTTCATTTAGGGTTGTTGATGCTTGGGATAGAAGTGTCGGAGAGCTGGCTCGCCACAATGCAGGTTTTTGGTTCACGATAAAGAGTACAAGATGTACAGAACGATATGAGCAAATATTCATGACACGTTTGGTATCTCTGATTCTCATTGTAGTCCCTCAGCGTAATAAACGGTTGCCAGACATTTCGTCGAAAAAAATTGGTCGACCAGACAAATGGTCGAACCAATTTGGTCGAAAACCAAATGGTCGAAATTTTTTTTATTTTTATTTTAACCCTTTTTTTTTTTGGGGGGGGGTCCCCCCCCAACCCCCTTTTTTTCTCTAAAAACCCCTTTTTTAACTAAACGAAAACCCGAAAAATAAATATATAAATAAAAAAAAAAATTCGACCATTTGGTTTTCGACCAAATTGCGTCGACCAAATTGCAGTCGACCAGTTTTTTTTCGACGAGTTGACTGGACACCGTAATAAACATATACCAAAAACGTAAGCCATTTTTTTATACAGGAAAGCTTATGAAAAAGTGAACTATATTTATGTTTAAGTATGTTTGTGACAATAGACGCAGACCGCATTAGCGTACCATTTATTGTGTTGACCTATAGTTTATTTACATTAAAGAATCTGTAGACTCTGCAGTTTAAAACATGCGCACATGACATTGAAAAACGTTTTCATCTAGTAAATAGGACACAAAGCTTGGGACTGGGATCAATCACCAACCAACCAAAACAGCACACGGGACACCGGCCTCTCTAAGTTAGGAGAAAAACTAATTGTGAACATCCCTGGCCATTATTTCATTGGCTCAGCAAATTATTATTGCATCATTTGAAATGTGCTCTCTCCATTCATAAGAAAATATATGTTTGTTCAATTTTACAGACTTTGGGGATGTTTGCAATACATTCATATCTAACTTGACCAAAGCTCCCTTTTTCCGCGACCCTGTAGTCTCAATTCTAATTGAGTTATTCTCTTAAAAACAGCTATAGAGAGCAATGTTCTTTGTCAACACTATACTACTCACATTTCTTCACGGGCTCACAAAATCCTATGGATTACCTCTAAACTGTGTCAGGATTCCAAACCTTCTACCTATCACTTTTTTGGTTTCAGTGTGGCTCCCTATGTGAGAGAGGGTATGCCCAGACCTGGGTCCCTTGCTCGCTGCACCAAAGGGAATCAAGCTGCACCTCACTGATTAGGCCCAACAAGGCCGAAACATGTCTGTTGTTGCTTGTGTTTCTGTGCAGAGGGGACGTGGCCTGGAAGTTTGGCAGAGCTGCTCCCATTGGTGGTAGTACTTGAGTGATTTGCATATGGCTGGATCCCTTTTGCAATGGCACAAATGGCTAAAGAACGGTGGTGTGGAAGGTTGGCCAGAGCAGTGGCAGTGGTTCAGATTAATTCAAAACCTTTCACCCATCACTTTCTTGGTTCAAGGCTGATCCATGCCAGTTAATTGGTCACAGTTAAAACATATTTGCAGCGTGCACCAGTGTACAAAGAAAGGGACCCAGATGGGACAAGGATAGACATGGTAGCCCCTTAATACTTCCAATTATAAGGGGTTTTGTAGTAATATTCTCTGGACTGCTTGTGTTCAGTTCCAACTTCGTTTGCCTCAGTCATGGCAATCCATGTGCATTATACTGTCCATATGAAAAGAGGATCCCTTACTTGTTGGCCACTTCCCTGGATGGCCGGCCACTTACAGTAGCTCCAACCACACCACACACTCCAGCTTTTCACTTAAATAAACACATGCCCAGAGTCAGTCTGCCATATATGCATGCATTACTCTTAACATATGTAATTGTTGGTACACATCTTAGACCATTCTGATATGTAACATCTGAAAATAGATAAAGGATAACTAAGTGGTAATGGTCACACACACATTCACAAACAGCTGTTGCCATCTGCTCTTCCTAAACGTCTTGCACACTGTGGGGTTCAAATTCAGGCCCAAGATAAAAGGAAACTACATCTGGCTGACTGAGACCGGAAAGTGCAGAGCATTGAGGGCACCCTGTTCGATGGCAGACAAAAAGGTAGCATTTCACTTGCAACTGCCAAACATAAAAATGCTGTTTCCAGAGAAAGAAAAATACAAACACTAAATGGGCCCTGTATTCAAGTGCCAAGGCCAAAGGCCTGAAAATACTTTCCATTATATGTGACTGATGCCTAAAGTGTAACTTTGCAAACACAGAAACAGTTACCATGGAGAAGTATGTGCATTTTACAGCAGAGACAAAACATGACTATTTAAAAATGACACTCCATTGGCAGAGTAATGTGAATATATATATGGTAATGTGGGGTTGGATATTGATGGCATTTTGCAGGTTACAACTGCATATGATGTGAGGTCAGATATTTAAGCAGGCCTCATGTGTAAAGGAATTGCAACATTCAAAAAGTCTAGTTTTCTGTGCATGAACAAAAAACTATGCTTAACCCAAAAATCTTTTCCCCATGAGATTTGAAGGCCAAGAACTGTCCACCTTCTCCGATAAGATGCAAGGGTCAAGCTCTGTCTTTCCCCTCTATCTGGAAGTCTCGCTGAAGCTCACAGAGCCAGGAAAGAGATTGAGCTTGTGCCTGACTGAAGTATCGTGGTGGTGATTTGACCCACACTGTGCAAACTAAACACCCAGCTAACGGATGTGAACTCTAAAAAATACACATAATTAAAATTCAGTTTGTGGTCCCTCCCTGGGCTGACAGATGACATGCAACAGAAGACCACCACATGATGCCACGAGGTGGAGTTAGCCCATCTGTATCAGGAGATAAGGAGACCCAGGGTCTGGCCATAACTGTGATAGAATGCTGAGTGTTTATTTTTTTTATTGCAGGGCGGACCAGCATAGAAACAGATGCCTGGACCTACATCTAAGTGGAGAGAAGAAATGTGCTGTTTTTGGAATGCATTAAATGTATATAATTAGGGATGCTCATAGGGTTTAATAGGGAATCATTCTTTGGCCATTATCTCGAGACATTGTTCAAATCGTTCCGAAAAGCTTTTGAAAATACCTATCCAATGTTACAACTTACATAACGATTGGAAACCAAAGTTAAAAGCTAGAATGTGATTCATGCATCCCAGAAAAAGGCACAGAGCCAAGCGTCAGGTAGGTGGTAGCTTATTAAATTAGATACCTGTTAATAAAATCTCATAATGATAATTGTTATGCTTGTTGAATGAATCACCAAAATCTGTCATTTGCACTTGCAACCATGTTCCGACATATGAGACAGTGCATTACATCCGGCATGATCAGACCAATTAAAATATGTTGAGTTTGTTACTCTTATTCGTAAATTGAAAAACGTTGTCATGTTGTAGATTTTTTAAGTTCATCACTTAAGTGTTCAGAATGCTGATGCAGATGGTTGGAGTTATACCTCCCATAAATGAAGTCTAGAAACCTCAGGACCAATCAGGGGGAAGAGGCAAGGCTTTGTAGATGTCCAATCCAATCATAAGCCATTAAGCTGGCACCTGATAATTTAGATATGATGGGGTATGATTAGGGGTTTCAAATGATATTCACAATGGGAAAAGGGCATCTTACCAAAATGAGGATTGTCTGCCCAGAATGAAGAGCTGACTAAAAAGTGGTCTGTCCAAAATTATGAGCTATCTGAAATGATCTGAGCTGTCTAAGGTGGCTGAAGCCCTGTAATATAATTGGGAGAATGACAGAAGGAGGTGAATTAGATCGGGAGAAGGACTGCAATCTGGAGGGAACCTGGAGAAGCAAATAGAAGGATGATTCTGGAGTCGATAATAAAAATCAATCCAAAGAGCCTAAAAATAATGCACGAGATGTGAACAAAACTAAAGGTTTATTACAACACAGCCTAGCCCGGGGAATTAATAAAAGACATTCAACCATATGACAGAAAATTGCAGGTTTTATAGAAAATCACAGAAGAGAAATTACAACAAATGTTACAGGTTATTCTTATTTCCCCAGCCTCTGATTGGACATCACCATTTGCATTATAGGTACGTCTATACACTATTTACCCCAATTGGCCTATTGTTTCCTTGTTACCAGAGCAAGGTGTTGTTTTATTATTTAATTAGAATTGTGATCATCTCCTTTCCTGATTGGATAGTACTCTTTTAATTTTGTATCAGCTAAACTCTATATTGGATTAGCTGTTTCAGGAGGAGTATGTGTGGAGTGAGTGACTGAGTACATTTCACCAAACCCTGTGTGAGATGTGTCTGTGTGACAACAAAATGACCACTGCTTTCCACTCCTTACCACTCTCATCATTGTGAAATGTTCATTGCCAGTTCAACTTTTGCAACTCTTCGTTTGAAGCATTACTTGCTTCTCCTTCCTTTCTCATGATTCTATTTGGCCTGCCTCTGACCTTACGAACTGGGGGTTTAGTTGTTGCAAACTTAATACTTAATTCTCTTACATTTACATGAATATATATGTGTTTATGCAACTTGTAATATTATGAATATTCTCTTTTCTAATACTACGTATGTACTGTGAGGGTTGGTTATGAATTTCCATAAACGACACAGATAGTGAATTAAATCTTTTCTATGTGTAATGGTGTTTTGTGTGGCTCCTTCCTTGGCAATTAAAGCTCTTTCAGTGGGATTTTCCATACAGAGGGCAATATCGCTCTTTGATCATTCTGTCTTGACAAGCATACTCTTCACTGCTCATTGTTCAGTTCTTACCAGCTTGTGACCTTCATTATGATATGTGTTGATGCACTGCCTAGGAACATAAATTGTTATATATCCTTTGAACACACGTTTGGGAACTCAGCTAAGCTGATGTGTTTTTACCAATCTGTGTGCAATGTTTATGCTTTCGCTCTGGGTCAGATATTTTCTTTGTTGCTTTTCCGTGACCTCACCACCGAACCTCAGGCCTGGCAACATATTTGCCCCTCTTGTCTTAACCAATCACTGTGCAGAATTCAGTCTTACTGTGGGAAGTTGCAGCTTGTTATGTTCTCGCCTCACTGCATGGCCCTGGCTGATATTTTCTTCTGCAGGGTGTAGCTAACTGGGTCTTCAGGCCTACGTGTGTTATTTACTCAATTAGTATAAAGGGTCCCTGCCATTTAATATCATTAGAAATGCCCCTAAGTTTTCCCTAGTTAATATTAGGTATTGGTGTAATTATTAAGGTTATGTGGTTATATTTAAGTACAAGATCTGTGCATTATGGCTCACTGAAGCATGGTGATCAGTGTCTCATTGGACCTACGTAAGGACGTGTCTATGTGTAGGGCTCCTCTTCTTGTCACATATGTCTTCTTCACAATGATTTTTGAAACTTATATTTTCATGTGCATTTGGGGCATTGAATGTATTCCCCAATATTATCGTATTCCCCAACATTCCTCCTTTCGTTCCATGAGGGACAAACCTCTCTATGTACCCTTTGTCTTGTTTATCTTGCTCTTGTTGCCAGTCATAGATAGTTTCAGACACCCATATTTTGCACACATTTCTTAAATCTCCTCCCCGCCTACCATAATCACATGGGTTACATCCTAAAAAAATGCTTTACCATGTGCAGTGGGGTCTACATAGCATTTTACGTAATTCTCAGGATCGGGGGGTTGTGACCAAAGAGTGCCTTTTGGGCCAAAGTGGTGATCTATCGGGTACATTTTTATTTCCCCTGTGTTTGGTTTTGGGTCAGTTTGACAGCTTTCATCTTTCTAAAGAGGAGTGGCACTAGCTTCCATAACTGCAAGGAGGTTAGGTTTATTCCAATGCGACACACATCAGGTCATTATTATTTGGTAGATGCACCAGAATATTAATAAAAATAGCAATCCAAACTTAGCAAAAGTTGATGAGCCACTGGGGCATCTAAGGGGTAAGGACTGCTAACCAAAATCGTCATCTTTAATGATCCCCTGCTGTTTACATGTCTGTTTTCAACTTGGCCATTTGTTTAATTGTAAGGATCAATGTGCCTGTATCTCCATCGTTAGGAGGCTCTTAGGTGCAGCAAGTGCAGTCAATCTTGTTGCAGATGCTGCCTGCCATTGCTATGAGTATGTCAATCACCATTCAGTTCTGTAGTGCTATACGCCTGAGCGCACAGAGCTCCTCTCTGATAGCATTAACACAATTTTCTATGGCATGTGAAAGTTCCATCAGGTTTCAGCAAATACACTTTGCGTTCATAACAGTTTGTATTCCAAGAGCTAACAGTGAGATAAAGAACACCTCAGTTTAAAAAAAAAACTGTATTGCACTGGTACTTTCTCCAAGGCATTGTCTGCTTCCTTTGAAAAATAATTCAACCATTGTCTTCTTTTCATTCTTTGTGAGTTTATTTGGCCTGCGATCATTTTCATGTATTTATTTATTGAGCATTTGTTAGACACCTATACAACAGAATCATGTTTCACGGCGCCACAAGGCTAATTGGGAAGGGAACAGGGGAGTAAATACCAGTAGCAAGAACAGTACATATAGGCCTAGCTTCTCAGGAGGTGATGTGGGCTGGTTCTTAAGTACAGTGTAGTCCCCGAACCCCCACAAAGGAATGTCCACACACTGTATTACTAAAAACACAGTCTTTATATAATTAATATTCAAAGGTATGTACACGATCACAATAACGCACTTTGTACTCGGAAGTCAATAATGATAAATATATACAAGTCTAAAGTGGTACCAACAATGTTATTGAATCTCATTAAAGTGCATCAACTGTACGGTTAATATGTCACACAGATTAATAACAAGGAACCAGCAATAGAGATAGGCAGGAACGTAAGATGGTTGAAACTATAGGCAGAATGCTGACCCCTACCGCTAGGCACAGTTCTGTGTGGAGATCCCCCCACCTGAGCAACCTGTAAAGTGAAGATAGATCGCACAAGCCCAGTCCATATGTTCAATAGTCTCACTTCTTCCTATTAAGGTTTTACCCCCCAATGTACCTGGTGGAGTAGAGTTCTCCGACGATGCGCCGACCTATCCTTCTTGAGTGCCTCCCTTTCAGGCAGGAGCCACGGATCGTCGAGAGGTGTCGGGGAACTTGGCGTTCAGTGTCAGGGAATCGACGGCCCTTCTTGAGTGCCCTCCCTTTAAGGCGGGAATCACGGGTCGTTGAACGTCCGGCGGTGAACAGGGTGAACTACGGCAGGGAAGCGGCCGCTTCGTTCCTAGCGGTGCTCGTCGACGACAGAGCGTTGGCGTCCTGCAAGGAAGAGGCGTGCGGGGCACATCGTAGTGACGATAGTTCTGGACCGCAAAGAGATGATGAAGAACTGTGACCCAGCAAGGGCGTCGAGTCGTCGGCGTCTCTGTGGTCCTTAGGTAGCTGGAAACCCACCAGTGGATGCTCCTCGGTGCTTCAACGGTCAGGCCTTCTCCAGCGGGAGACAAGCGGGTAACGATGCCGACGAAAGCGTCCGATGATCAATGGAAGTTCTTAGGCAAACGGGAGCATGGCGGCTCCGGTCGGTGATGGCGGTCGTCGACAGTGGCGGACAACAGTCCGAGTGCTTCTCCTTGGAGTTCTGCAGCAGTCCCCATATCGGGTCGACAGCCTGTCGAAGGTCTGTCTACCAGGGAGCGTTGGCAAAAATCAGCTGTGCATGATGGTCCCTCGTAGCTGGGGAAGAGGTCGAATTACCAGGTCCTCTCTGGGTCAGTCCTTGGAGGCACAACAGCTTTCAGATTGCAAAGGAGAGCAACAGCAATTCTTCTCGTCCAGCAGGGCTTGAAGGTCAAGCGTCAGTTACTCCAGTTACTCGTCGTAGTGGACTTCAGCTTCTGAACACAATTCCTAGCAGTGAGAGGTCCCCAGATATACTGTTGATCTCCCATTCATTCCGCTGGGACACACTCAAGCATCCAATCACAACTACGGGCATTCAGGCAGGCAGGCAGCCAATTGGGCACACGAGGTAATCAGGCCATTCACTTCTCTCCAGACACTCACAACAAGTTATGTGTATTGGGACAAGTACCAAGCCATTCCACACTCCAAGCTGCATTCATACCGGTTTCGGGCAGGGTTGTCTCAGTCATTGTGTCAACCACCAGATACTAGACACCCACAACACAGAATGCATATTCGTCATACATTCTATTCACCCAGGTCCCACCCACAGGAGGTACCCACAACATATATCACCGGGAAGGCTCCAGCGAGTCTGGCGGGCCTTCACAACAACACCATATATGGCATTTCCACCTAACAGCCAGTCAGGGGGAAGGGACAGAGTCAGGGCTTCCCAGGACTTTGGGAAAACAAGGAAATGGGTAATAGAAAGCAAGAGGCCACTGGGGCCATCTTGTTTTCCATCAGGAATCAACTGATCCCAATGGCAGGGCCGGGGTATCCCAAAATGGAGGATACTGCGTGCACCTGTCAAATTCAGCATGGAGCTGCCACCAGCCCATACCCTGCTCTGCGGGCCACCCACAGGTGCCCAAAAACATACACTAGGGGCACAGGGTTGTACCCCCACCCATGGGTGCCATAAGGGTATCCCACGGGTCCGTTCACCAAACCAAAAGAAAGAGCTGCACCGCCAGGAGTCGCACATGAACTCCTGCGTGGAAAACACAACAGAACACACGATAAACAGCAGTAAAGGACAAGGATACGGAGGCCCTGTCCCTCTGATGCATTTCCAGCATCACACCTGGTAATTTGTGAGATTCATGAAGGACCAGGCCACCAGTCACAGTGGCAGTTGGGAGATTAGCAGGGAAGGGAAAGAGGAAGAGAAAAGCAGAGTTTTGAGAAGTTTTTGGAAGTGGAGGAGGTCTGGCTCAAGTCTGAGAGGTCCCAGCTGAGGAGAGAGACCTGCCCCTGCTTTCTGCTTAGAGAAGCATTTGACAAGCAAAGAATGGGAGTTAGAGGGGGTAAGGGCTCAAGCAGGGAGGTATTTAGGAAGGGACAGTTGGTGATAGCATGGTCACAGGCCCCAGAAAGCCTTGTGGATGATGCAGGGGGTCTTGAATTTGATCTTTGCAGCCACTGGTAGCCAATAGAGAGATTTTAGGGCTGGAGTGATCTGGTCCCTGGGCTTGAAGCCAATAATAAGTGTTGCAGCCCTATTCTGGATTAGCCGAAGGGGGCATTGAGAGGAAAGGGGGATGTTGAGGAAGAGGTTGTTGCAGTAGTCCAGCCTAGAAAGGAACAGAGCTCTGAAGACATTACGCTTCTGGGGAAAGGTGAGAAAAGGGAGGATGCTCCTACAGAGGTGAAGCTGGAAGTGGGCCTTCTTGGCAAAGTGCAAGATGTGAGGGGTGAAGGAGAGAGCGAAGTCAAAGAGGACCCAAAGGGTGGAGGGCCTAAGCTGGGTGGCCAGAGGAGAGGAGGGAAACACAGCACAGGTGTCCCAATTAGAAGGATCTCTGCCTTACTGGCATTAAGGCAGATATTATTAGCTGCACACCATGTCTGGATGGGGGGCAATGCAGGGGACTGTGAATGTCATTGGGCACATTTGCATGGCTTTCTGGAATCATCATTACAGCGGCATGCACAGTTACTAAGGAACATAGTTGATTCCATGATGGAGGTAAATCGAAATAGGCCTCAGTTCCAAATTGTCTTAGGAAATCCATGATTGTGGAAGTCCCTGCATGTAGTGCTGTCATCACATATGTATGATTACAGTTGTTATTGGTTCCGACTGGCATGCTTCCTTTTCCCCTAAAACAAACAAAGATCGAATGAGTTTCTGAACTTTTACAAATTGTTCATGTTAACGTGGACTGGTACTTCGCAAATGCCTCATCTGGGGAACACCTCCCTCACTAGGAATCTGCCTGTGTACATAACTGAATGCATTACATCTGTTCACCATGTCAATATATGGAGCTCTTTGAAGGGCCCTGTAGCGCAGGGCAGTGTTGCTTTCAGGGTCTTGAGCTTATGTCTGGGTTGAAACCTGTGACATGTGGTACAGTTTGCCACAAATGTGTCAATTTGTTCAACCAGATAATGTACGAGCCAGTCCTCACTAATGTCAGCAGAAATGCACACTTAGGTACTTGCGTATGAAAATGGAGCTGTTCTTAGTCAATGTTTAATAATTCTATGGCCATTACTACATTACCTGTACTCTTTTGTCTCCATATGATATCAGTAGGTGACAGGGTGCATCCTATTTTTACCCATACTGTCCTGGCAGCCATTTCCACTTTCCTTCTGGACTGCAATCTAGAAGCTTCCTTTAAGGAACCCACATGAGGAGCAGTCTTAGGGGCTGGCTGATGCTCTGTGAGTAGTTGTACATTGATTTTAATCTTTTCTGGCCTGTTTCATTTGTTCCTGTAGAGGGTTTGTGTCAGTCATTCTTGGACTAGATTGTGCTATTCTGATGGGTTTATCTTGTGCTTTATGAGGCCTCCAACCCTGTTTTCTGAGCTGGCCTACATCTAGAGGGTGCAGTCCCTGGGGTGTATTCTGTTGTTTCTTTCTGGCTTTCTTCCTGTCCCCATTCTCCGCTTGCAATTAGTTTGAACAGTCAGGTGTCTATCTGCCTCTGTTCCTGGCAGCCATTTCCACTTGCCTTCTGGACTGCAATCTAGAAGCTTCATTTAAGGAAACTACCTAAGGGGCAGTCTTAGGGTCAGGTTGATGCTCTGTGAGCAGTTGTACATTGATTTTAATCCATTTTCGGCCTGTTTCATGCACACCTACAGAGGGTTTTGTGTGTTTTTTCCATCGTTTTTAGACTAGTTAATCTGAGAAACCAGTAGCCAGCCATCAACCAAGAGCAACTGACAAGATAAATGTGGTCTGGGTGGGGAGTACATCAATCACTGTACTCCAAAAAGCCCTGCCTCTCGTATTACCTACACAACATAGCATACCAAAATCAGCCAACTAGTAAAGAATACCCCTATCACTGCAGTGCACCAACCGTTCAGTGGTCATTTTCATAAGAAAAAAAACTCTTCGGACTGGGCAGGCTACCATGAGAGAGATGGTGTTGACAAATAAATTAACTCTTGGAGATAGGATCATTTGTTGATGTGGAATTAGTAAGCTGACCTGAAGTGCCAAGACTCAAAGAGAAGTCTGTTGTGTGTCCCCATACAGAGCAGTGGCCCTGAGGTGCGTCCCAAGCCTAGGTACAAACTTCACAGATTTAAGAGAGATTGCATAGTGTTGTTGGAACAAGGCATTGCATGCAGCCAAGTGAAGAAAGGTATGTTTTTCACTCAAAGTGACCTAAACCCATGATTCATTGTCATAGAGAGTACAAGGTCCATATGCAGGTACTGCAATTGAGCTACATGTATGTAATTTCTTTTTAACAGCTGATGTAGATCACAACTGGCATTCATTTCAGCTGCTATTTTGGGGGACGGAGAGCAGCCATTTTATGACATTCTCAAATGTTCTCAGTGATGTTTCTTTTCAATGCTCTTAATCCTCCCATGCAGATCCGACTGTTCTGGGGCTTGAACATGCAGTTTTCCACCATGCTTGTAAAGGGGAGGACCTAAACAGCGACGGTCTGGTGCTGCTTACTGAAAGTTATGATGGTGGGACTGCTCCATGCCTTCACTCTTGCAGTTCATTGTCAGGTATACTGAATCTGGTAGGGGCTCTATCTGCTGTCATATAGACAATTGCTAACATACTATCACTGGCCATCATTGAGAGCCACCTAGATAAGTAACCAGCTCTTTTTACAGAAGTCAGGAAGCCTGACTGGCAAATCCTTGTGAGAGTATCAGACCCAAACACCATAATGATTCCATTTAATGAACTGTGCCTTGCTGAGATAGTGTGGCTATAGCTATGAATACAAGGAAACCTAGTAGGTTATAGTTGGGACGTGCTGAACATTATTTCCCCAAGACATACTTTTCCTGTTTCACTGTGCTATACTGTCTGAAGGGTGGAGTGTGTCTATTTCAATCTCCTGCATTTTTCAGGCCAAAGGACTGCAGGTGGGTTTGCCCCTGGCACTGCCCATTTGACTTTGAATCGTGAGAGATACTTAAATCTGTGCGGACATATCAAGCAACCTGTCAAAAAGACATTATGACTCAACTATGTTCATTTGAGAAACCCACACAGGTCTTGCTGGTGTCACTCGTTACACCTCTTGAACAATTCATGGAGACTGTATCGGAATTTATGTCAGTAAATTCCTTTATAGATAATACTGATATCAAACTACAGACAACTGATGTTAAGCAAGAGAAGTAGATTGATCTGTGTTAGTATACTGACATATGTAAAGGCCAGGATATGGGGAAAGACATAGCTGCACCTGAATGTGAGATCTGAAGAGGAGAGAGAGGCACACATATTTGAGAGTTTAAGGCTTTCCAAGGTCATTGAAGAAGGTTAAATTGCTCCACAAACTGCCCTACAACCTATCATTAAACATCCAAACAGAATACCATTTTGCATCTATTAATCAATTTTCTCATGATTAAAAAAAACAAGGAAATTCATTATGACATTCCAGGAATATACCCAATGCACAATGAGATCACCAAATCACATAAATAGGGGCATAAAAGTGTTGGTGAAATTTGATAGGATGACTAGCCAAAATGGGATCTCCTAGAAAGAGAAGTGCAGGGGTGGGTGTGTGAGAGTTAAAGGGTGCTGTGCAGTGTGAATATTGTCAACAGTGCACCAGATCATAATGCATCATATTCTGAAATGTGTATCTGTATGAGTGTATCCTTATTAAGTGTAATATTTCTTATTGTGAGGTTACATATTATTTAGCATTTGTTTTTGCATTTACATGTACCATTTGTAATCATTTTCTATTGATAATGAAGAGACAGGACCTCCAGTATTAATATGTGTGTCCATCTCCCTGAGTCTTTTGATTAAAGTATCTTGATAGTGGGCTGGTCCGTGCCAATAAAAGCCAAGTCCTGGATTGTTATCGTTCAAAGTTCCCAACATTTTTGGAGCCCCTCTCCTTGCAACCAACATGGCAAATATTGGTTCCCTGAGAAAGTTCACACTCATGAGGGTTCTACAACTACACTTTAGCTCACTGTACCACTTCCAAAGAAAACATTTCTATTTGCATATCAGATTAAACCTATCAAGAAGGACATTCCAGCCTCAAAATGCTAGTCAATTCTTCTCTTAACAAGAGTACAACTAGCAACTCCATACATTTAATTCTGCCTTGATGGACATCATCAGTGAGGTGTGGCTATAGAGATGTATCTCACTGGGAACAGAGAGCAAGGAGTCCGCCTCTGGATTTTTCTTCAGTGTTAGCGTGAAACCCAAAACATTCTATAATTGACAAAATTGGAGGAGGTCTTCTATAGAGACCAACTATGGATATATCAACTCTTCCCTGGGATAGCTCGAACTCATGATGGTTTTAAACCATGTTTGCTCACTATCCTTTTCACAGAGGAGAAATATCCATTTACATATTTGTCTACAAGGACATTCCAGGATGAACATTCAAGGTAACCCTCTTAACAAGAGTACCACCAGTAAGTCGAGATATGTTTCTGTCTTGTTGGTCATCATGAGTGAGGTGTGGCTGTGATGAGACGCTTCCTGTTAGGGAGAGTTCTCAAAATGTGCTAATTTCCCTTACCTTTTGAGACCCCCAGCAACTTTGCTGGATTTCTAGGATTTAAATGTTTACCTGGGAAGAGTGTGAACCTTTTCTTCCCAATCTTCCATGTATTTTGATGTGTGTTTTACTTTTGTGTTTTTGGATATGGAGTTTTAAAACAACTCCAAAGGCATCATCTTTTTCTTGTGTGTCACACAGCACCTTCAGTGCAGTGGCACAGTGGTGTCTTTAAGGTTTAAATACCTTCTCTGGGACTGACTACTGTCTCCCAGAGAATGTAAAGATAAATTGACTTTACTAGTCTTTTTTTAAATTTACAGACCCTGCACACACTATCTTCCTATAGAGTGCTGCAGGTGTTGCTTAGCTTCCCCTGAGTTTAAGCACTCATGTAACAGTCAAATGTTACCCTCTTCTACTTGAAATGGCTGGTGGCAGTGGTTTTAAACAAACTACAATGATTTTTCCCGACCGCGAACACTGGTAGCTAAAAATTGGGTCAGCCATGTTTTCAAAAATGGCACATGAGACCTATCTGTAAAAACAGACTCTGGTCGACTTTTTTCGCCGTTTCTTTTAGGAAAGGTCCTTCTTGTGTTTAACTCCGTGCGCCAAACCAGGTTTGGTATCTTTTTTTGTTGGCCTTTGGCAGGCTTCAGTGCTGAAGCCCTCCTCTGGCGCCTGAGTGTCTGTGGTGGACAGGATGTGAGGGAGGTGACCGAAACTCCCTGTGCTTAGTCTCCTAGGAGACCTGAAAGTACTCTGGCATGATTGGCTGACTGGCTGTCCGGCAAGGACAGCCACCCTGCTGTGGTAGTGACAGCCATGCTGGAATGAATGGGGGAAAACTGTTTAAAAGCAGGTCTGTGGGACTTGGAAAGCAGAGTCGACCACTGGAATGAAAGAACCGAAGACAAGCTGAAGGAAGACGACTGCTGCAACTCCTGGTCCACCGGTGAAGCCCTGCTGCAGGTCCGAATTGTCTGAAACTGCATCGACGGAGAAGCCCTTCAAGGTTAACTTCTTCCCTTGAGTTTGGTGGGAACAACCGACTCGTAAGCCGTCTGGACACCATCCCCATACTGGTCAAATTTTCTTCAGAGTGCTGTTGAAAACTGGATAGCCAGTGGGAAGGATACAAGTTTGTGTTATTTAAGGCACTCACACCTTAAACCGATGTTTTGCCAAGCTTGTGGCCTCTTCCCTGGGCAGTGCAGGAACCTCCCGACATCCTCTTGTCCCCACGACTGAAGCTCAGGAACAGCGAGATCTGCAGGAACTGCCAGGAACAACTGCCTCAGCTGCATCTTTTCTTCACTTACAAGGTACTGTGCAAGTGCGGTTCAGAACTCTGTTCGGCCGCGGTGAAAGTTTTTGAAACTTTCCCGACTTTGAAGGCTTGTCCTGCCCTAAACCAACATATAACTTTTCACCTGACCAAATTCTTCCAAGAACCGTTGCAAAGACTTAACCGTTTACTACCAGAACTGTGCTATCCTATACAAGACTCTGCCTATGAAAGGATTTGTGCCTTGATATCTTTTAACCTTGTCTTTTTACCCCTTTTAAAAGTAACTGAAGTGCCATTTTGCTGCTACTTCAGGGGAGCTGAACTTGTTCAGGAACTAATTGGTTGTGTATTTGTAGTGTATTAGTACATGATATTGAGCTGCTCTTGCTCATGGAATGTTTTCCAAACGACTGTGTAAATAAATGTATATTCTTTTACCAAGAAACCTTGAGTTTGTGCTTGTTTAAATCATTGTGATTGCTAGTCCTTTGTGTAACCTCTTGTACTGCTCACTTTACTCTTGAGATAAGTCTGGCTGCTCAGCCACTGCTACCACATTGCTGTGTAGTACAGGCTTGAACCAAATGTGAAATTGTACTTGCACTTGTACTCTTAATTGTGTGTAGTGTTCCCAAAGGGTACTGCATATGATTCTGCCTAACACCTCCCTAGGCACAGTTAGTGGAAGAGTGCTAGTTGATAAAAAGTGGTTTGGGCTTTTTTTTTTAAATTCAGCTTGAAGGAGAGATTGCTGTCAATAATGAAGACAAGTGATTTATCACATGGGCCCAACTGAACCAATCCAGGTGCATGTCATTCAGCCACCCTTAAATGGCCTTCTATTTAGATGGATACATTCTGTTTTAGTGTGATTACATTTCTAGTAGGTGCTCACAATCCAAGCCTGGATGGAGATGACGCATTTCCTGGGGCATGAAATTACTTGAGTAGAATTTACATTGAACTATGACTGAGTAACATCAGCATATCGGTAAAGTGAGATATTAGGCCCATTAAGAAGTGACCGCAGTGGATCAATATAGAGAATACAGCAGTTCCTGTCTCACTCACGAGTCACGAGTCGCGAGTGAGACGGGAACTGCTGTATTTGTTGCAGTGTACAGTGCAGTGAAGTACCTGTGCATCCAATCATATTTTATACCAATTAAACCAGCGGCTGTATGCCATGAGGTGGGGTGTTTAAGTCACGGTGGCACCTTCTTGGACATGCCGTAAAACTACAAGCTCTGCTGAGAGTGGGTCTAACCATTGGAGCACAGAGGATTCATTCCACATTTTGCACTACTTCCACCAGTAGACGCTTGGAGGTTCTGCAGAGAGCGGGTCAAATCACTGGAGCACAGAGGATTATTCCACAATTTGCACTACCTCCACCAGTATATTCTTAGAGAGTGTTTGTGAAGACATCTTCCACTGGATTTTGTTGTAAGGGTGAGGCAAAATGTATGCCTCCCCGCTCGTCCTGAAGAAGGTTGGACTAATTCAAGGCTGAATCAGAAGCCCTACACTGACCGAAACACGTGTAGACTGTGTTAATAAGCTGTTTTGCTATTTAACAAATATACATACTGGTACTGTGGAAAGATGTAGAGAATGTATTAGTTTGAGTTTGTTGAAAGGGTTTTATGGAATTGATAACCCATGTTAGTGATGAATGCATTTTGGATGTGTGATGAGTAACTGTGTGTGGATGTGTGGTGGAATGAATTCTTGTGATCTCTAACTTTGGACTAGATATGGGTTTTTTATATGTAAATATTGTTTCGTAATTGGTATTGTAATACATTAGAAACATGATTACAAACATGTGTATAAAAGGTTTGTTTGCCAACCTCACAGCTGAGGTCCATTTGTGTTTATCCATTATTATATACCTGGAGGACCTTCAGTGTTACAGGTACCCTTATATTGCATATAGAGAAGTGAAATCAGGGCAGCATTGCTCTGAGTAAGTGCAGCTAGGGCATCGCAGCTCTGGGTAAGTGCAAGGAGGCATGGGACTGTAGAGGTTACAGTTACAGCCGCTAAGTGTGCTATACGCCCAGAGGAAGTTCATGTTAGTCTGATCATGGAGGAGCCTGGCACCCAGTGAGACTCTGAGGGTAACCAAGCAATCAGTCTGCGTCGCAGACAGGTTTTCAGCAGGGGAGGGAGAGAGAGAAAGCAGAGGAGAAAAGGAACATCTTAAACTGCTTCCAGAACTTCAGGTTGTCTGTCTCAAACGTGAGAGGAGCAGGGAGGCCATTGCAGAGGGAGGCACCTGCAGAGGAGAGAGATCAACCCAAACTCTCTGCCTGGAGAACATTTTAACCCTCAGAGAGTTGGAGGTAGCTGAGCGAAGCGCTCGAGAAGGAAGGTATTTTGGAAGGGAGTTGGATGTTATCTTATAAAGCGTGCAGCAGCCCGGAGCCATTGAGGCGCTGTTACTACCAGCTATTCACATTTAGCAGGATCATGTAAACATAATTACAGTGTTGTCAGACAATGTATTCAAATAACAAGGTTTTCAGGGCATTGCGGGAGATCCAGTAGGAGGGTTTGTCTCTAAGGGTGGGGGTGTTCCATTGTTTTGCAGTGATCTCAGGGACACTAGCACCTCCTATTTTAGTGAGTCTGCATGTGGGTAGGGTGATGCAGTGGGCATATGGTGTTCTGGTTGGTCTGGTGGAGTGGGTTCTGCCAATTTTCTGAGGTAGGTAAGGGGTGCAGTGTTTGCAAGGCATTTATGGGTAGTGGGCATGATTTGTGTTATGATGTGATCTCTTTGGAATGTGGAACAGGTAAATGGAATGTGGAGGGCCCAAGCTCCAGTGGAATGGTAGGATGTTATGTTTTAGAGAAGAGACAATTGGAGGTTGAGAATTAGGCTGATGTGTGGGGGTATATTG
The DNA here is from genome assembly GCF_040938575.1 of Ambystoma mexicanum. Taxonomy (NCBI): domain Eukaryota; kingdom Metazoa; phylum Chordata; class Amphibia; order Caudata; family Ambystomatidae; genus Ambystoma; species Ambystoma mexicanum. The sequence continues at coordinate 334,384,402 of NC_090930.1, forward strand.
CTGCATGAAGGCTAATTAAAAGACAGCATTATAACACCTACTGTGGCTTCATCATTTCACTGGCAAAGAGGCTTTCACAGCAGACCCCCACTGTCCCTGACAACGTTGCTGCCAGCTGCCCTATCGTGCTCTGCAACCAGAGAATCAACTCCGGGTACCTGCTGCAAGGTGGGGACACTGTGTGCACTGTGCCTCCGCTGAGGGGAGAAGAGGTGTTGCAGTGCTACTTGTGTGGTTTGGGGCCCCCTACCATCCTGGATTAGCGGGCCGTGTTAGGTGCGGAGCGCACTCACTGGAAACCCTGGATTGGAGCTGGATGGGATCAAGAAAAAAAAGGCTCCTAAGAGTAAGAGAAAACTGAGATCCTTTCTAGGGTTGATCAAATTTCACAAAAAATGTGTATGCAATTTTTTGGATAAGATTGTGAAGATGAGGAGTTTACTCAAGAAGGATGCAGAATTTGTGGGGGATGGAGACTGTGAGAGGGAGTTTCAAATGATAAAAGGGGATATCGTCCTAGCAAAACCATTGGCCATGTTTGATACTAGGAGGAAGATTCAAATTTCCATAGATGCCAGAGACCCAGGGTTTGGGGACATTTTAACTCAGATTGAGGAGAATGGACAAGAGGTGATTGTAACTCTTGCATCAAGGATGTTGAGAGGAGCGGAAAATAATTATTCACCACTGGAAAAGGAAGCCCTAGCTTGCCACTGGGGTGTGAAAACGTTTTGAAATTTTGTATGGGGTGCAGAATTTGTCATTAAGACAGACCATAGGCCATTGGAGGATATTTTTGAAAAAAAAAGGGACTACAGAATGTTTTGAGGAGAGTAGCTTGTTGGGTGGCCAGAATGCAAGTACATAACTTTCTCATGGAAGTAATCCCAGGTAGGGAAAATGTGTTAGCAGACCATGTCTGAAGATTGAGCGAGTGTGGAGGGGAGGATAGGTGTCATGAAAAGGGGGTGAGCACCAACACAGTGTTTGTGACCCATGATGGAGTCATCACTCATGAGGAGTGGTTAACAATGTTGAGGGATGAGGAGATTTTTGTCAGAGTTATGAAGTTTGTTTGGGGTGGCTGGCCGGAGGAAAGGTTACTCGGTGGGGAGGAGAGGAGTCTATGGGAGGTGAGGTCAAAACTGTGTGTGGAGAAGGATATCTTGTACAGGTGGGACAGAGCAGTTGTTCCCCAGTCCTTAAGGAAGAGGTTGGTTGACATTGCCCACGAAGGTCACATTGGTGTATGGAAAAGTAAAGCTGTTTTGAGAAATGAGTATTGGTGGCCCGGATTTGACCAGGACGTGGAGAGAATGGTGGAAAGACGTATAGATTGTGTTGCGAATGCAACCAGTTGTGAAAGTTGACACACCGGAGAAAGTGTGGACCAAAGTTGCTTTGGATATATTAGGTTCAGTGGATATGGGGTGTGGGCGTGGACAATTCATTGTTGTCCTATTTGATCTGTTTTCACGGTTGACAGAGTTTCAAGTTGTGCAAGATATTTCAGCCCATGCAATGTTTGAGTTTTTACAGGATGTTTTCGAAAGGGAAGGATTCCCCAATTCAGTATTGACTGACAATGGGAAGCAGTTTATAGGAGGGTGTTTCCAAGTGTTTCTTAAACGATGTGGTGTGAAGCACAATAGGACTGCAGCATATCAACCGCAGACCAATGGAATGGTGGAAAGGGTGAATCGCTGAGTGATGGAGGTTGTGCAAATGGCAGGTACATGTGGGAGGGATAAGAAAGTGGCTGTAAGGGATCGATTATATGCTCTGAGGTTGATTCCACATGCATCCACAGAGGTGAGTCCATTTGAGCTAATGAGGGGGAGGAGGCCCAGCACAAGAGTGCCTCCACCATGGTTGACCAAGGCACAGGAATCTGATTATGTTGTGGAAGAATTGAGAGAGAGGATAGATAAAAAGAATCGTGAGTGGGTGAGGAAGACAAATGAAAAATCAAGGAGTAGGAGATTGGAGGTTGCGGTGGGTGACTGGGCGTGAGTTAAAAAAGGTGTTGTGAAGAAAAAGGGGGATGTGTTATACTCTAATCCAGTCCAGGTTATGGAGGTTCTGAGAAGTGCGGTGAGGGTGCAGGGATGCCAGGTGTGGAACTTGGCCAGGGTAGCATGAGTCAAGTCAATGTTAATTGTTTACGAGCTGCCTGCCCCTAGCTCCTGTGAACCCACCTCAAACTTCTGATAATTTGTTCTTTTCAATATAGGTGATGTTTCTTTCATGCAAATAGTTATTGTGTGCTGGTTCAGTTAATTCCCTTAGTGTTTATGTGTAATGTGTCAAGGGAGGGAGATGTGTTATGATGTGGTCTCTTTGGAATGTGGAACAAGTTTATGGAATGTGGAGGGCCCAAGCTCCTGTGGAATGTTGGGATGTTATGTTTTAGAGAAGAGGCATTTGGAGGTTGAGATGAAGGCTGATGTGTGGGGATCTATTGCTGTGCCACTTGAAGAATAAGTAAAATACATAATTACTATACTGCTGGACGGTGTGCCTTCATCATTTCAGTTTTGAAGGCAATTGTTTTTTTATTGACAGCCAGTGCACCAATCTCCTGGCCTCGGAGATATGATCTCTCTTGGAGATGCTGAGGGCTGCTCCAAGCACATTATTTTGAATGTTTTGTAGCTTCAGGTGTTTTTTGCAGAGGTGTCAATGAAGAGGGTGCAACAATATTCCAGTCTTGCACGGGCGATAGTTATAATGGGTATAACAGTGTTGAGTAATTTTGTTGTGTAAACCGCTGAGGAGGCTATGCTGCTTACTTGATGGCACAAAGAGAATATGGAGTCAAGGTAAATCCCTAGAGTCTTGACGGAGGCTGACACTAGGATCACAATATCGTCAATGATAAAGGTGGAGTATTGGTTGTTGAGGTTCTCAAGCACCGCTGGGGTGCCTACGAGAAGGATTGCGGTCTTATCCCCATTTAGACACAGGTGTTTTGCTGCCATCCAGACCTGGATGTCGGTGTATGTGGCATTGAGCGTGCTGGAGTCATCTGCATATTTGCCAGTGAGTGGGAGCAGAATTTGCATGTCATTGGCATAGTTTGCATAGGCTATGCCCAGGAAGTCAAGGATGTCAATGAGGCGTTGGATCAATATGTTATATAGTTTTGGGGATAGGCATGAGCACTGAGGGACTCTGCAGTGGATAGGGGTGGGAGCAGCACTGGCGCTATCAGCAAACACTCTCATGACTCTGCCTGGTAAGAAGGAAGCGGTCCAAGCTGTGGCTTCGGCAGAGAAGTTGGCCATGGTCCTGAGATGGTGGCCGATGTTTTTGTGATTCACCAGGTCAAAGGCTGCTGATAGGTCTAAGAGGAGGTGGAGGTCAGGCTTTCTGGCATCCCTGATCTCATTGTTTTAGATCCAACAGTGCTGTGTGATGTTTTCCCCCACTAGTCCGGGCCCTGCAACATTCCTGTGCGCTGCTTGCATCATGAACATCATAATGGCCGCTGGAAAGCATTATGCATGCTAAAATCACCCAGAAATGCGCAGGAAAAATCTGAAAAATAGGCCGCCATCCAGTTTTGCCTATGTCAGTGATAAAACAGGGGACCACTGCCAAAACCCATAATTTGGCTGCCTACAGAGCAAAATGACTGCAAAAGAAACACTGAGCTGTCTATAAATCCGTTTTTCTTGGTTGTCAATTTTCAAAAGTCATGGCTCACAAACCACCCAAAAGATCCAACCTCCTTGTAGGGTGTTGAACATCATTCTACTTCAAGAATCCACATAATGTCAGCAGAAGTATATTTTATCAGAACAAAATCCACTTTTAAAGATGCTTGCTGGAAAGATATATGTCAAAAATGGGTGCAATACTGTTACTCGCCTCTGTCAGAAGCTGGCGATCGCTAAATCGGTCAGGTGAAACTTGTGTCGCAAAAGCTAAATATGCCAAAGTAGGGACTTCCATCAAATGCAATATAGGGTGCCACACATTGATTTTCATGTTGAAAAAGACTGGAATTGAAGAGATGTTTGCTTATTTGAATGTCATAATTTACTATAAGTTAAGCTGATTCAGCTAAAACTTCAAAGAGGTTTCCCACCACTGAGAACACACCACCCTGTTCATACCCACCAAAAGGAGAGAATATCTCATGGAGCTGCTAATGAGAAGGGGAGGAGACTTCCTCTGCTGCTCTGGGAAAGAGACAATGGGCCTCATTATGACCCAGGCGCAGTTAAGTGTTTAACGGCGCTGTAAAAGGCTGCAGCGCCGTTAAACACCTAGCGCCTAATTACGAGGTCCCTTTGCAGGACCCAACCTTAACGCCTGGTTTTACCAAAATGTTGTTTATTTAAGAACATTTCTGGACACCTTGAGTGTTCTTAGAACAGTTTCAGCTTGCTTCCGAACAAAATGGACACATATTGAGTCCTCAGAACACCCCCCATTTAATTTAGAACATTTCAGAACACCCGTGAGGTCCGCAGACAAATCGAAAACAACAAGAACATCTACCACATGAAAAAACACAACTTTCAACCTATCTCATACTCTCCCACCCTCCCCAAACACTCCTACACACCAACACACTCTACTAAATACAAATTTTGAACCAAGTTTCACCGCGCTGTCCGAATCGAAGATGGCGGGTGCCACCGAAAATCTGACACGCTTCACGCTCCACACCGTCCATTCAGCGAACACGTTGCATGACCGCGGACATGACGTAAGCCGATGAGCCAATCAAGACACTGTCTGCGGAGCGAACAGGGAAGTGTGTCCGCGGACCGAACACAGATATCACTAATTTTTTATGACACACTTTTTTGTCATTTTAAAAAAATCTACTGGACGGATTTTCACCAAATCTGCAAAAGCATGCTTTCGGAACCAAGCCGCTGCTCCTGGTCCAATCCAATGGTGAAAATCCATCAAGCGGTTTGGGCTGTAGGCGCGAGCAAAGTTTTTTTCCCATTCAGTCTAAGGGACAAAAAAGAAATTTTGGGACCCACCCTATAACTTTTTCCCATATGAACGAATCCTCACCAAACTCATATCAGAGTGGGACATATACATTTTCTGCAAAGTTTGGTGAGGATTCATCCAGGGGGAGCAAAGTTATAAGCCGCCCAAAAAGTGCTCTTCCTATGGAAACACCAACTTAACCATAACTACATGGCCACTACCGTGGCCATGTAATGAATAATATCTGAATATCACACTTATGAATATTTATGCAATGATCAGCAATGGGTAATATTACAATATCAACAACCTCTTTAATCAATTAGGAATAGGAATAGGAAGAATAATGTAGCAGAGATTAACTTTGTATGCTTCAAGGAAATGCAATGATAGGAAAGAATGCATCACAGAAATACACTTGATAGGTCTCAATCAGACAATGTGAGCACCCTTTCCGCCTGTTAATACTCACTCCCCCCCAATATGCAATATGAAAAGATGGAATGAGGGCACAAAGGTTTCAGGAATAACAAACAACAATTGCAGTTTCAATCCCGATTCCCCCCAGCAAGTTTAGAGAGAACAGTAATGATTTTAAAACAGGTCAATTGCTTGAATTGTGGTTTGAAATGAATGGGAAAATGCTAAAAATGATTTTTAATTCGCTAAATAGGATTCAGAAATAGTGAGAATTGCTTTGGATTGGTTCAGGTAGACAATAGCAATGATTGTTGAATGATGGGCAGATGGAAAACAAAATTCAGAAGTTGAAAGCAAGAAATAGCTGTTTTTGCATGTGGGAAATTGAGGCAAATGCAAAATCGCGGCAAACTTTTCAGTGCAAGAAAAATGTGATTACAGCAGAACTAGAATTGGAATCCGGTTCTTAGTTCTTTTGGAAGCTGAGGATGTTAGCTTCAAAATGACATTTACATTTCGTTCCTAGCATATACGGTTCAGAAGTTACAGAGGTTTTAGTCAAGGCTGATTTTTCTCAAAGGTGTCAAGATTTCAAAATGAAAGATGCGCTGTTGAAGATTTGGAACAAAGATTTCTTAACACTAGAGAGTCTATGGAGCCGCAAACTACATGGACAGCACAGCCACCGATGCAGAGGCACCTCAGGATGGTTTCTATCTGCCTGAGATGATTGCCTTTCTCCAGAAAATATATATTAGCGCCAAGATGATTATCACTACAATTATCACGGGATTATGTGGATGAGAGAATTCAAGATAGACAAAAGAGATTCAATAATTCAATTATGGATGTGTTGGAATGGTTTGGATAGGATTACTTAATACTAAGAAGTTACTATGGCCAGTTCTATGTGAAATACTCACTACTATGGCTTTGGAATGGAATGGGCCCGTCAAAGATCTGGCCAAAGGTTTGGCTTGGACTTCCCTCACCACCGGACAGGATTCAGGGCACCTGGACTCTGATCTTGGCAAGGCACCCTGGTCTGCATGGCCATAAACAAAATGGGGGTGTCCTGGGGACGCTGTCCATATTGTTCTCTTGTAAGTTGAATGTGTTCTAAGAACATTTGCGGTGTCCTGAAATGTTCGCAAATAAACAAAATGGGGGTGTCCTGAGGATGCTGTCCGTATTGTTCGTTGTCAAGTTGAAAATGTTCTAAGAACTCTCGCGTTGTCCTGAAATGTTCGTAGGGGGTGTCCTGAGGATGCTGTCCGTATTGTTCATTGTGAAGTTGAAAGCGTTCGAAGAACTCTTGCGTTTTCCTGAAATGTTCGTAGGGAGTGTCCTGAAGATGCTGTCCGTATTGTTAGATGGCAAGTTGAATGTGTTCTAAGAACACTCGCGGTGTCCTGAAATGTTCGAAGGGGGTGTTCTGAAGACACTGTCCGTATTGTCCGATAGCAAGTTGAATGTGTTCTAAGAACACTTGTGGTGTCCTGAAATGTTCTTAGGGGTTGTTCTGATGACGCTGTTCATCCTGAGGACGCTGTCCGTATTGTTCTCTGGCAAGTTCAATGTGTTCTAAGAACACTCGCGGTGTCCTGAAATGTCCGCAAATAAACAAAATGGGGTGTCCTGAGGATGCTGTGCGTATTGTTCGTTGTGAAGTTGAAAGTGTTCTAAGAACTCTCGCGTTGTCCTGAAATGTTCGTAGGGGTGTCCTGAAGACGCTGTCCGTATTGTTTGATGGCAAGTTGAATGTGTTCTAAGAACACTTGCGGTGTCCTGAAATGTTCGTAGGGGGTGTTCTGATGATGCTGTCCGTCCTGAGGACGCTGTCCGTATTGTTCTCTGGCAAGTTGAATGTGTTCTAAGAACACTTGCGGTGTCCTGATTTGTTTGTAAATAAACAAAATGGGGGTGTTCTGAGGACGCTGTCCATATTGTTCTCTGGCAAGTTGAATGTGATCTAAGAACTCTCGCGGTGTCTTGAAATGTTCGCAAATAAACAAAATGGGGGTGTTCTGAGGACGCTGTCCGTAGTGTTCTTTATCAAGTTGATTGTGTTCTAAGAACACTTGTGGTGTCCTGAAATGTTTGCAAATAAAGAAAATGGGGTGTTCTGAGGACTCTGTACGTATTGTTCTCTGGCAAGTTGAATGTGTTCTATGAACACTCGCGGTGTCCTGAAATGTTTGCAAATAAACAAAATGGGGGTGTCCTGAGGACGCTGTGCGTATTGTTCGTTGTGAAGTTGAAAGTGTTCTAAGAACTCTCACGTTATCCTGAAATGTTCGTAGGGGGTGTTCTGAAGACACTGTCCGTATTGTCCGATAGCAAGTTGAATGTGTTCTAAGAACACTCGTGGTGTCCTGAAATGTTCTTAGGGGGTGTTCTGATGACGCTGTTCATCCTGAGGACGCTGTCCGTATTGTTCTTTGGCAAGTTCAATGTATTCTAAGAACACTCGCGGTGTCCTGAAATGTCTGCAAATAAACAAAATGGGGTGTCCTGAGGATGCTGTGCGTATTGTTCGTTGTGAAGTTGAAAGTGTTCTAAGAACTCTCGCGTTGTCCTGAAATGTTCGTAGGGGTGTCCTGAAGACGCTGTCCGTATTGTTTGATGGCAAGTTGAATGTGTTCTAAGAACACTTGTGGTGTCCTGAAATGTTCGTAGGGGGTGTTCTGATGATGCTGTCAGTCCTGAGGACGCTGTCTGTATTGTTCTCTGGCAAGTTGAATGTGTTCTAAGAACACTTGCGGTGTCCTGAAATGTTTGTAAATAAACAAAATGGGGGTGTTCTGAGGACGCTGTCCATATTGTTCTCTGGCAAGTTGAATGTGTTCTAAGAACTCTCGTGGTGTCTTGAAATGTTCGCAAATAAACAAAATGGGGGTGTTCTGAGGACGCTGTCCGTAGTGTTCTCTGGCAAGTTGAATGTGTTCTATGAACACTCGTGGTGTCCTGAAATGTTCGCAAATAAACAAAATGGGGGTGTTCTGAGGACTCTGTCCGTATTGTTTGATGGTAAGTTGAATGTGTTCTGAGAACACTCGTGGTGTCCTGAATTGTTCGTAGGGGGTGTCCTGAAGATGCTGTCGTATTGTTCGTTGTCAAGTTGAAAATGTTCTAAGAACTCTCGCAGTGTCCTGAAATGTTCGTAAATAAACAAAATGGGGGTGTTCTGAGGACACTGTCCGTATTGTTCGTTGGCAAGTTGAAAGTGTTCTAAGAACTCTTGTGGTGTCCTGAATTTGTTGTCAAGTTGAAAGTGTTCTAAGAACTCTTGCGTTGTCCTGAAATGTTCGTAGGGGGTGTCCTTTAGATGCTATCCGTATTGTTCGCTGGCAAGTTGAAAGTGTTCTAAGAACACTCATAATGTCCGCGGACATTAAAAGTTTCCATAGGCCATAGTTGAAATGTTTGACTCTATGGGTGTGATATGCTGCGGTGGTTGTGGCCAGGGCATAGAGTGTTGGGTGCATGGCCATGCACCCAACACTCTATGCCCTGGCCACAGCCACCGCAGCATATCATACTTATAGTCGCTTATAACTTTGGGTCAAAAACAAATTTATAAGGAGCAAAGTTATAAGATACTATGGGTGTGATATGCTGCGATGGTTGTGGCCAGGGCATAGAGTGTATAATATACTTACTGTTTGGTTTAGTAACTGGAGTACATGTATTTCTTGTTAATTTCTGTGATGAAGAAAATAGCATGTTAATATTAGTATTTTGTAATGACTTATTATTACATTGTATAATCAACATTTTTTTTTTTGACCCTCATATTTAGTAGATTACAAACCAGAGTACTGTGCAATTTGCGTTTCTGTGTTCATTGCTAAAATCATTGGGTCTTTGGGAGAAAAAAAAATCCATGTTGGATTAAAAAAAAAAAACATTTTATGTTATGCTACAGTTTATTTGTTTGTTTATTTTCAGTGTTCAATTGTTGTTTCTGGGTAATGCTTTATACATTGGCTTGTTACATTTTTTTTGAGCAGTAACATATTATTTATTTGTTTGGATATTATAAAATTTTGGAGCAGTTAGATACCGGTAGGTGTATTCTAACTGCCTATTTTTTTATATATTTTAGTGGTATTGATTTATCTGTTTGGATATTGTTAAATTTTGGGACAGTTAGATACCAATTGGCGTATTCTAACTGTCTATTTTTTTTATATATTTTAGTGGTTTTGATTTATCTGTTTGGATATTGTTACATTTTGGGACAGTTAGATACCAATTGGTGTTTTCTAACTGTCTATTTTTTGCTCTAATTTACTGGTATTCATTTATCTGATTAGTTGTTGTAGAATGTTTGGGCAGTTAGATAGCTTTTGGAATATTCTAACAGTTTACATTTGTTTACTACAAGTTTACTTAGGGTTTAAGTACAGTTTAGTTATCAAATTTTGGTTTTAAGAACATTAAATAAGCATTTGCAAGATTTGCAGGTAATCTCTGCTTTAGAGTAATGGTACTGTCATTACATTCAAACCATCCACATTTCTTTTTTATATATGCAGTGTAGTGCCCTGAATTGGTTGTGGCTCCTGCGTGGTAGATTATACCTATTGTTGTGAAGGTTTTCTTACCAAGTGATATTTGACCATGTGTGAATCCAGTCAGTTTGCAGTTGTTTTTGGTACCATCTGCATTGTAACGTAGAAGCATTACCATGGTTTGCATTTTGTACAAGTTGCCGAAATGGAATGGATTCACAATTAGGTATTGATGTATATACAAAGCGTTCATTGGGGATTTGTTCTTGTGTCACATTGTTGCAGAGAGTGCATGTATGTTTCCACATGTATGAAATCTGGAAGATTTCATTTATAGGTATTTTTTTTGTTTTCCAGTACTTGTAGTAAGTACATTAGAAATTCTTGTGGATCTTCCTGTGAGTTTATAGTGAATTTCACCATTCCAGCACAGTAGTCCAATTGTTGTCTTATTCCATAAACACTATATGTGTTATCAGGATTGTTTGCTGCATTTCTGTGAAGTACTAACATTTGCAAACACAATGGGTCTGTACTGTGTAAGTAAATGCTGTCAACAATTGGTGGTAATTGAAATAGAATATTCATTGCTACATTTGCGTAGCAACTTACACCAACTATATTTGAGAGTTTAAATGGACCAGGTAGTTCTGTATCTGACTGCTTTTTTTGGAGTTTGTCTTCCTTCTTTGAAGAAGTACCTGGTTTACTTTCCCTAATTGATTCTTTTTTTTGCAGTGACTTCCTGTTGCATTTCTGTTTGATTTATTTTTCTTTTATAACGTTTTACTTTTTGTGGAACAGAATATGTGTTTAGATGGGGAGTGTATAGTGAGCGAAGTCTATTGTATTCTAAAATGTAAGGAATATCAGCGTTTAATTTACTTGCATCAAAGTTGATTAGAAATAGACCATCAAGTGTACGTAAGCGTGATAGTGATACATACCTCATGCCTTCTTTAAAGACTGTGTTACCAATATCTATCATTGCTTTGTCTAGGGTAAGACCTTGTGATTTATGAATTGTGACTGCATATGCAAGAGCTAGAGAAAATTGTTCTCTGCATACATACATGTCTTTGAAGAGAAGGAATCGAGCTGTAGAGCATCCTATCCTTTTTACTTCTGAAAGTTTGTCAAAGAGAATATTGACAAACTGAATTTTGTTGTCACTTGGGTATGTTTGAAAGCCAATAACTGTACCGAGTGCTCCATTAACTAGTCCTTGGTCCACGTCAAGGTTACGTATAAGCAATACTCTGCAATTTGAGGATAATTTTAATATCTGTTCTAAGCCTGCTGTGTTTGACATTGATTTTTCTAAACTATTTATTCTTTTTGTGGCTTGGTCACACATAGGTAGTGTCATACCACGTACATCTAGTTTGTCTGTGGCGCTAATTTCCATTATTGGTTGCATTTTCTTTACTTAACATTATTTCATTGAATTTGAAACAACTTGCAAGAGTTGGCATTAAGGCCATACAATTGACATTTTTGTGGGCTAATTGTTCTATAACATCTGTAGCACATGCATTATCACCATAAAGAGCATTAATGTGACGGGTTTTCAATATTGCTTCTGCTTCTTTAGAAAGTATACCAACTCTGATACTTATTAAAATGTTGGCATAAGTGAGATCTGCAGATTTCCGTATGTTTTCTGTTAATTCTCTGTATTGAAAATGTTGCCAAAGGTTGACATTTCCAATGCTGCCAACAGTTTTATGGCAGAGTTTGTGTCCTATTGTTTTAAAAATAGGCTCACCTTTTACTGGTGTCAATTGAAGAAGATCTCCGAAAACAATAATGTGTTTTCCTGCAAAGAGCTCTTCATAGTTTGTTTTGAGTACTTCTTGTAATCTGAGTTCCAACTTTAAAGCCAACATTAGGTTGTAGACCATGCTCACTTCATCTATTAGTAGCATTTTCATTTGTTTTCAGCACTCTGCGTAGTTCCATTGCAGCTTCTGCAGAAAGTTTGTAATAGTCTAATTTGTTCTGGTGTTCTACTGGCAATAGTAGTAATCGGTGTAATGTGACACCATCCGTGTTGTAGGCAGCTAAAAATGTGGGAGCAGTGACAACAGCTGACAGTTTGTTGTTTGTCAATTGTTGAAGGAATTTACTGATGATTTTGATTAGCAATGTTTTGCCAGAACCAGCTTCACCACTGACGTACAGTAGTATAGGTTTATAATTATGGCAGGAACATTCTTTATTTTCGTGTTGTACACCATGTGCAATTTGTTTTGTTACTTCTTGAAAAATGCTACGTTGCTCATTGTTTAGTTTTGATTGTAGTATAGTTAAGTCTTCTTTATCTTCATACTGACACATGGTGTTTTCTACTTCTATCATAGCTAATTCTGCCTCATTTGCTATTAGTGGCTTTCCCAGTGGTTCTTGGCTACCTGTTACAGAAGGTTGACTACTGTCAGGAGTGGCCTTATCTAGTTGGGCCTGGAGTTCTTTTTCGTGTTGCTGTTCATTGTGCAACATTGTTTTGTACTGTGTAAAGTTTACATCCGTTATAGTGCTTTCATTTGCTTTGAAAGCATCTTCATATGAGTCATAGCTATCTAGTAGTTCTTCTTCTTTTCTCCATGGTTTAAAGAGTTATAGCAGGGACATGCAATATACTTGTTTATGTTGAGGAGTCTTTAAAGACAATTTGATACGAATTATTAAATTTGGGTTAGTGAGTTTTACTAAGCTGCCTTCATAGTTTGTCACTCTGTATTTACCTTTTTTTTCATCAGGTTTTATATTATTTTTGTATGTGTAGTTTTGGGCTATGTGGTATAGACACATGGTTTCCAAAGTATTACTTCTGTTTGGATAGTATGTGTCCAATGAAATGTTTTTTAAAATGTCTTGGCTGTTGGGATCACGTTTGGCTATTGTTTCTATATCTTCGTAGGATTTTAGAACTCTTTTTCTAGATTTCGCTGGACCAAGACTTAGCCATACTATATTTTCAGATTTACCATACAATGCAGTACCAGTTAAACGATCAGCTGCTTCATATGATCCACATTCTCTATTGGAGAGCATTTTTATGCCCTTGATGTATAATTTCTGAAACACTGTTTTATCTGATGACAGGTCATTCCAGAGGTCTTGGAGCTCTTTCTTTTCTGCTTTGGTGAAGTATGCTGTGACATATCGTGCAACTGCAGTAGAATTGTCTGCAATGTACTGTACATCTATGTTTGCATTCCATAAGTGGGCAATGATTGCATTGTAATCATTGATATATTTTTTTCTTCTTTTCTTTTTATGTAATATGTATTTTTAGGTGACTTACCTTTAACACTATGGGGGTCATTCCGAGGTTGGAGGTAAGTATTGGTTTTTACCGGCATGGCGGAAAGAGCGAGTCCGATCTGGTACCACGCGGCTATTTACAGGCTATTCGGACCTCGCGGGCACAAGCTTTCCGCCATGCAGCATACCGCTAAAGGGCCCGTTAAACCCCTTCCCGGCATGAAGCGAGATGTTCTTAACAACACCGCCATCGAAGCTTCACCGTCCGTAATTAGCGGTGACCGTAATTTACAGATACCGTAAATTATGGTCACCGCTAATTAACGGATACGGAAATTACGTCATCGCAAAGGAACGGGAAGGAGCGCGGCGGCCATCTTTAAAAACACAATCCATTGCGATCCTCTCCAGGCAGCACCCTTGGGACGAACCTGAACCTCGGAAAAGGCCTACACAACCGCCAGCTATGCCCAAAGCACCGAAAAAGTCAGTGGACCGCCTCCGCAAGCAGCGCTTCAGCCCCGAGGAGCTGCAGGCCATGGTGGGCCACCTGGAGGAGCACACAGACGTAGTGTTCAGCAGCGACATGCGCAGAGAGGCAGTGGTCCGAAAAAAAACATATGGGCAGAACTTGCTCAAAGGGTGAGCGCAGTAGGCACCACCCCCCGCACCCCCAGGGACTGCCGCAAGCGGTGGGACGATTTGCGGTTGAGGGTGCGGAGCATCCTCGCAGCCAACCGCAGCCAGGCACTGCAGACTGGAGGTGGACCAAGTTCACCAATGAAACTAGCGCCATGGGAGGAGGCATGCGCTGCATTGATTGGCACAGAATCAATCGAGGGCGTCGGTGAAATGGAGTGTGGGGCTCCGTCGTCTGCTGATGGAGGTGAGTGTCCAAAGTCAACACCGCCAATGGCAAATACATGCTGAATACACTTCCAAGCCCCGTCCAATGCACCTTGTCATACTGCCCTCCACCCATTCTGATAATGGCAAGACAACTGCCATCAAGGGACAAGTGCTACCACATAATGCCCACCAACCACAGTGCAGTAACTGGCACATCCCAATTAGCACACTGTGCAGCAGGCTTCGCTGTGTGAGTCAGACTGCACATGACCAGGCCAGGATTAGTGACTCCCACACCTGCGTACATATCCGACACATCCGTAGAAACCAGTGATGTAGTAACTGCCAAAATGCCACCAATCCAAAATGACTGAAATGTGAATGCTCAATTGGGAGATGGGGTGGGCACTGCTTTAATTTCTGTGAGTTCCTTGTTCTGCAATAAGTTGTGGGGGCTCACCCTTGAGTCTAGGCACCAGGTTCTTCACTCTTCAATGCTTTTTATATACTTCATTAAATAATCACCATTCTTAGTATAGTATTACATATACTTCAGGTATTTATTTATTCCTGGCCAATCAGTGTTTCAAAGTTATTGCCAATGCATTTCGGACCTCCGTCCATCATCAGGGCCAATAACACTATTATTTTTCAATCAATGACATTCCCATCACCATGATCCATTCCCAATAATTCACCATTGAGTGAAATTCATAAAGAAAATACATGCACATACCAGGTTAAGGTTGTGTTCCATCATGGCGTTCAAATCAATATGACAAATAAAAAAATACAAAGACATCCATTATAGATCTTTGTTAAGCCTCCTTTCACAATATGATGAATATTAAAACACTTTCTACCTGTTTGGCTTTATGCTTCCAAAGTGTCCATTCACCACTGTTGCCAGTGTCATTATCTGCACATATTCTGTGAAATAAATATTCATATATATGTGTATGATTATTTCCTAGTCAGTGGTCCCCACACTTCTGTGTTTCCAATTAACAGTCTCCTGCGCCGCGCTTACCTTATTTCCTGCTCTCCATACGCGTCAGCTATCCAAAAAAGAGAGCTGCCGCCATTCGAAGTATCGTAAATAAACACTAGTCGTTCTCGCGCATGCGCGCTGGTGCGAGCAATGCCGTGACGCCTTACACTAATCTCTCTTGCGCATGCGCGCTGGTATCTCCTCTGTAATCGAGCACAGAACTGCTCGTATAACTATATATCTATTGCCATATTTACATTTCTACATGGGTATTATTAGGAGTGTTACTATTTTCGCAGTAGACTAGTTTTCACTATGAAATCCCATCATTTGGTGTGCGGGCACGCACATCTTTTTTGAAAATCATGGAGGTCCATGCATGCGCTGTGGTCCTACTGTTAGTGTCTCTTTATCCCATGTTATGTACAAGCGACCATGTGACCGCGCCCACGCTGATCGCGTATTCTGAATCACAATATTTTTCAATAAAAACTCACCATAGCACAAGTCCCACATACTAATTATACGTTTCTACATAATTTATGAAACCTTTTGAACCTTTTTTGTTTTTGATCTGTCCGCGGACAGCGCACATGTCCGCGGACCATGCACAAGCACCCCTATAAAATACCACACCCTAGAGCTTATTCTCATTGTGTTTCTGGCTATGCTACAGAGCACAGAGATTTTTGCTTCAACCTGCATATTTCCATCTTCAACCTGATGGCTTCTGTGGCTCCACTGCTGCCACCTGGTGCTGTTTCTGCCTCAGCACCACCTCCACCCCCTCTACCACCTTCCCAAGGGCCTGAAGAGGGGAACAGGAGTGAGGATGCAGAGGAGGAAGAAGAGAATGACAAGAATGAGGTAGAGGAAATGTGAGTCTTGGGTGTGGCGGTTGTTTACCATTCATGGGAATGGTCCTGAGGCTCGTGCAAACCGTGTCACCTGTAATCAGTGCAAAATGATACTCAGTCGTGGGAGGCACTGTTCGCACAGCTTTGGGACCACTACCATGAAGCGATCCTGAGGTCATTTCACTCTGGGGCTACTTCATCCTCTGTTTCTGATCCTGTCACCACAAGGACCACCTCTGTGGGACTGCGTCTTCCTCAAGCTGCCTCACAGCCATACAGAATTCTGATGACCCTTACCTTTTGAGGGTCACAGTTGTATGTATGTACTGTGACACAGTACTCTACAGGGGGGAGCAACTTCGCAGTGCTTTTGAGACTATCGTCTCAGAGCATGAGAAGACCTGCTCACTACCCAAATAAAACCCACTCTACATCTTCCTCTCTCAGCTCGCCCTTTCTTATCCCTGTGTTTGGTGTCCCCCCCTTTCCCTTCCTTTCCCCTCCTCTCCTAGTGTGTTGTGAATAAAAAACCCAAAAAAACACAAAATTACAAAAATCAAAAAAAAAGAAGGCTCTTTTCAGAGCCGCCTTTCACAGATAAAAAATAGAAGTGAAAATAAATGAAGCAGGGCCCTTTGTATTTTTTAGAAGTCCGCGGACAGTCCACGGCATCTAAAAAATTGGGTTGCTAGCCTATCATAACCACTGCAATTTTCTGTGGTAAGAAGTGGTGGCTCTGAAAAGAGCCTTTGGGAGGTGTTTGTATGTCAAAAATTATAAATATTTAACACCTACTTCAAATTGGATGCTGTAATTCTAAAAAAGGTTGTAATGTATTTTGTATATTTCTCCAAAAAATCTGATTGCCAGCATAAGTAAGATGGACTCTATCTCTGCGAAAAAAGTATGTACTACGAAACATATTATTTTCATTGTGAAAAGAGGACATGCCAAAATCTCTTAGAAAGGCACAAACAGCCTTATTAACATTGCGCATTGCTTTTTCCATTTGTGGACCAAATGAAGAAGAACGAAGCCACATTTGTCTCTGTGCAATCCGTGAAAATATTACTTGAGAATTAGGGAACATGTCCATGACCTTCCCAAGTCCTTCATTCATAGAAAATTGCAAAGAAATTCCAGACACATGTCCTAAACTGTTCCCTCTACAATGAATTACAATTATGTCTGGATTTTGCTCTGTCTCCAAGCTAGCACAAAGAGGTAGCAAGTCCAACCACTTCATTCCACGTACTCCATGCCAGTGTACTTCCACATGTGGGAATCCAAGATCTACAGCTACTCCACAGCTTTCTGCATGCACCTTCAACCAATGTATCCATGAATCTCCCAAAATCCAAACAATCTGTTTTCTGAAACACACAGTTATAGCTATCTGTTGTTCTCTCAGCAAAAAGAGTATCTGAAAAACTCTCTCCTAGCATAACACACCCACTAAACATTCCTGACCAATCCCTTTCAGTGCTCATTCTCATTTGCATGACTTCTGAACCCAAAAATCCCTGGATGTAACACCCGATGTCCACGAACTACCGCCATGTCCGCGGACATATCGTAACATGAACAGCCCTTCTACCATTCACTTTGTGTGCCATTCCCTCATTGGATGTAGCTAAGAAGTCACATGACAATCCACAAATCACATTCAAGACCTCTACATCTAACTGCAACATCATAGATCAGCACTGCAAATGTACTGTGAATCTCTCTGAGTACATGTGTCATATCATTGGCAAGCACCATCTACAAGAAATACTGTACAAGTCTCCAAGATTTCTACTTGCAGCTCCATGCATATCCATGTGCATGAACACAAACTACAGGTATGCATACTTTCTGTACAGTACATGAACACATTTTCAAACTGACTTAATATTTTTTTTTTATTTCTTTATTTATTCAATTACTTTAATTTAAGCATGACATTGAGGCACTATTACCTGGAAGAGCTTAGTGACAGAAATAGTGGTATTCAGTGGTACATTATGAATTTCACAAACATAGTAAAGATATTTTGTTTGCTAAAGTTAGTCATTACAATACAATTTGTTCATTAAGAACATATCATATGTATTGAACTTGTGCGATGTACCTTATGTAAATAAGATAGTTTAAATGGTTTTGAGGAAGGCGCTGAGGATTTCAATTAAAAAAACAATGTCTAAATTAAAAACAGTGCTATATACAATGAAATTACTAATGTGTTTCTTTTACAATTGCAGTGAAGACCATTATACTGAAAAGAAGCAATCGGATTTGAAGAACAAAGAAGAACTAAGAAGTAACCTGTTCATTTCAGAAAAAAAGTAAGTAGAATATCACCATAATATTTGTATTATTACTGAAACACACTGTAAAGTTAATTCATGCTATTTCTGTGCCTAAAAATAGAGACTGTGCACCATTCTGTCCAAAAATCCCCATGTCTTAAACAGCGATTTACAGCCAGAAATTCCTATTTTTGGACACACAAATTACCCAACTCAACTGCTACAATTTTGATATTATAGAACAAACAACCGTTTTAATTGTATACATTAGATTTTTTTTATTTTTTTTTATTTTATTGCATCAATTAGTTACCAAAGGAAACTTTAAATGCATTGTGGAGATAAAAAGAAAAGAAAAGAATTGAAAAAAAGGAAGAAAAGGAAGAAGAAGAAAAAAAAAAAAAACACAGTTACATCAATTATATATATATATATAGGGGAGGAAACAGTATAACTCGAGAAAAATAACTAAATGTCCAAAATTGTAAAGGTTTCTCTCATAAAGTTCAACAGAGCCAGGGTCGTAGATACTTTTTCCCCCCTTCTCAGAATTAGCCACCTGTCCTGCAAGGTTAAAGTGCTTAAATTTGAAAGGTGCGTCCCCAACCATTTCTCTCTGAACTTAGTTAAGGTAACACAATTCATCACTAGATGCTGTAAGGTTTCAGCCTCTTGCCCACAGCCTCGACACAGCAGACTGGGTTTTTCCTCTTTTTTGGTTCTTCTCCCTAAGACTTCTCTTGTGTGGAAGAGGTTTAGTCTGAATTTTAAGAACCGCTGTCTTTCCGTATTTGAGGGATATTTATCCAAGTAAGGATGGACGGTTCCTCTGCAATAGTGCTCCTCCATGCCTTGGGTGATTGATGGCAAAGCACTGAGCCTGTCCAGGGTGGCTATCCAGTCCCAGTCCAAGAGTTTTCTCTTTATCATGAGCTGATTTAACATGAGATTGTCTGGTTTTAGTGCTATGGTATTCAGGATTTCTAAACAAATTAATTGCCACTTGGTTAGGACCGGAATCAATTGTCTTTTGATTGCTTCGTTAATTGCCACAAATCCACTTCTTTCCTGGGGGTGCAGACATTTGCAGAGGAGTGTCAGGGATTTCCAGACCGTAGATATGTAAAGGGACGATAGGCCTAGTTCCTTACGCACACTTTCCATTGGAGTTGATGTCGGTAAGCCCAATACTCTTTTCCAGAATAGGCCCTCCAACAGTTTCCAAACATCTGAATTGATGAAGAAATTCGCCTCTGCTGCGTAAGTGTGAATTGGCACAACTTTCAGTTTGTAGAAATCTATCAGAGGACGAAGGGAAAAAGAACAGTATCGTCGCTTGATTAACAAGGCTTGCGAAGCTAAGTTCGTAACTTTACTTCTAAGCCTACAGATACCTGGACCATCTTGGATGCTGTTGTTTAAAGTTACTCCAAGGTATATCATCGACGAAACCACTGGTACTTCTTCCCCAGAAAGGTACCACCTTAGATTTTTCATGCCGATGATAGGTCCTAGCCTCAAGATCTTTGATTTTTTTGGATTTATACGGAGGCCGTTTCGTTGTGTGTATGACTCGAGTGCCTTTAGCTGCCGCTGAAGTCCGATGGCCGCTTGATCTAGCAACAGAAGATCGTCCGCAAATAACAGCCTTCCCACGGCGGTCTCCGCGATTTTTGGGGGGAAACACCTCACTGCTTCGAGAGCTTCCTGCATGTCGGATATAAAAAGGCAAAAAACAGCAGGAGCCAACCAACAGCCCTGTTTCAGACCGTGCATGGCCACCACATTGTTTGAGAGGTTGCCCTGTCTGTCCAACCTTACTCTGAGGGTTGTCCCCGTGTGTAGTGCTTCGAGAGGTTCTCTCAGGTTGGTCGGACATCCCCATTTCCTTAATTTGTACCATAGCATTCCGTGATCAACAGAATCGAATGCCTGTTCCAAGTCTATTGACGCGATATAGATGTTCTTATATTTCTTGGCCTTAACCATGCATTTGATTATGTTGATGAGTAGCACATTTAAGGATGTCCCAATGCCCTTTCGAAAGCCTGATTGCCAAGGGTCCAGATGGTCTGCCAGCCGACTCCAATCATTTAGATGTTTCAAGATTAGTGCTGCAAATATTTTGCCGACGACATCCAAAAGGGCAATCGGTCTGTAGTTAGTGGGCACGGACCTATCTCCCTTCTTAAAGATCGGCACAATTATGGACGTCGTCCAAGATTTAGGTAACTTTTTTAGTCTTGTTATGTTGTTATACAAATCCAGCATGAACAAAGCCCATTTTTCCGGGTCCCTTTTGAGGATGTCGTTGGTGAGACCATCAGGTCCTGCAGCCCTTGAAGAATTGGACTGTTTAATAAGGTCTAGAATATCTTGTTTTCCAAATTTAAAGTCCCAGGGCTCATTCGATGGTAAGAATGGGGCAGGACCACAGATTTTCCCCATAGAGTAAAGGTTCCGAAAGTGAGTTTCCCAACCTTCTGAGGCTATTGGATTTACCATTTTTGAGTTGGAAGGGATGTTTATTTCATTGATCAACTTCCAAATACCAGTGATGTTTTTAGTAGATAGTAGGTGAAGCATCTTCTCACTGTCTTGTTGCATTATTTGATGTTTGTGTTGCTTAAGCCAGTTCCTGTAGGTGTTTCTAGCTTTAGGATACAGGACTAAGTCAGCTGGTGCTCTAGTTTTAACATATAAACTCCTGGCTTTTTTAACCAGTTTTTTTTTGTCACTACTTGGTGATCATAGTGGTGCCGCTTGCATTGGTGAATTTCCTTGGCGACTACTTTTGGGCGAAAGATCTTCAGTGTTTCAGCATATTCTATCAGGTTTGGACCTTGGTCCTTGATTAAGGAATCCAGCACCAGGGCCATCTCTTTTCTTCCCATGCGTAGTATATTGCCACCAGGAGTTGACTCAAGAAACTGGTTTGGTAGATGTTTGCCTGGTACAGACGAGAGCTTGTTCCAGGCCTCAGATTTGAGTTCCAGGATGTTGTGATCACTCTGGATCGTGGGGATCAATTCCAACGATATTAATTTGCCAAAGAGATTTTCTGATGCAAACATATAGTCCAGTGTACTTGTTTGGGCACCCCGTTTCCATGTGCGGGCGGCTGGTTTGTCGCCCGCGAAGTTACCGTTTACCAAGTATATATTTCTGGCTAGTAGTTCCTTCTCCATGACCACGCCTCTCATTATTTTTTTTGAGGCGTTCAAAGGCAGGAACTCTATTTTCCTCTGCTTCTTGTCGTAACATTCCATGTTCAAGTCACCACATAGCAGAATTTCAAGTAGTGGGCATTCAATCCTGGCGTCGTCTATGGCTTCCAGTAGGACTTACATAAGTTTGTCCTCATCTCGGGCTGTCGGGCCCCAGTATACGTTTCATACAAGCAACTGCCAGTCTGAAGTAAGTGAAGCTGGTTCTGATGTGGATGAAATCCTAGTAAGTTGGATCCAAGGGTTTCTGTTTAGAGAAGAGAGCACTTTTATGCCACTGGTGCGCTTTACCCCCAACAGTAAACCCGAGCTCGGTCTGCCTTTTGAGCCCTTTGTTGCGGGGTTTAGATATAGCTCAAACCTGTCCAGAAGAGGTAGATCACACAACCAGGATTCTTGCAAGCAAAATAGGTCGTAAGAGGACAGGTGTGTTGCTGAATTGCCAAGTAAATGCACATAACCCCTTGTGTTCCAACTCATGATCTTTATCCCTTTTGGTTTGGAGTTGGAGTGGGCACTCATAGATGGGTGTTGGCGTTATGACTTAGCAGATAGGACCCCAGCCAGCCAACTCCAGTCGTCTTGACTATTCACCAAGTTTAGTCCTGCTTTTTCTGATTGAATATGCACTTGGTCTCCTCCACTATCAACCTCTCGGGTCCCTCTACCACTATTTCCTGCTTTCATCGGATGATCCTTATAGGGTTTGGTAGTGGTACTTCGGTGGTTGTGTAGTAGATGTTTCCGAGTAGCTACACGGTCGGATCTGTTTTCCTCCTCCAAATCCCTAAGCACGAATCCACATAAGTTAAGTTTTGGGCCCAACTCTAAGAGTACATTTTTAGTGTTTTGATCAGTTGCGTGAAGAATCACACTGTCGTGTCGCTGTTCATTATGAAATTCGATCCAGTCTAAATCCCTCGATTTTAATTTCTCCAGAAGATCCAGGGATTGTAAGAGCCTCATAATGTTAGCCCGATTCATAATTAAGTTGTCTTCGTAGCATAGAGTTCTTTCCAATAGTATTCTGTAGTGTTCCTTGGCATTTTTTGCCCACGGTCCATTGTGGGCATTGTGATTGTTAGGCCCACATGTCGGTTTTCTCTCAATCGTTTCTGCCCATGACACTGTTCTTTTTGTTTCCTTTGACGCGTCAGGGCTGACTCCTTTATTACTGGTAGTTTCCAGGGATCTCTGGACAAGAAAGTTCCGTCTGTCTTCCAGTGTTGTGTAAACCAAGGCGTTAGATGGGTGTATGTCTGCCCTCTCTTTTTCTGTGGGGCTGGGCGATATTTCTCTACCGGAGTGCACTCTAGTTTTCCACTTGAGTTTTTTATCGAAGACCGAGTTCGGAATCGATAACGTGGGCATTGAGGGCTTTTTGAAGGACACTAGCCGCACCGCCCTGTCTTTAATCGTCTGAGCCTTCGTCTCCCCTTTAAGGTCGACTTCTTCTATCTTGCTGTATATTTCTGGATCTTCTTCCTCGATACCACTTTCTGTTCCGGAGGTATTCAATCCTGACTCCCCCTCCCATGTGGTGTTTATGTCTGAATAAACAGATAAGTCCATGAGAGAGATGTCCATGTTGTCATTTGTCGACGTGATGTCCAGTGGGCGAGGGGACTCATCAGGAGTTACTTTTAGGCGGGCAGCAGGAGCAATTTCTGTTTTTTTTATTACTGGTCTCTCATGAGTTTGCAGTTTGCAGGGAGTGCCAAATTCCTTGTAAGGGATAGACCAGTTGCAATTTTAGATCTCAATGTGGGTTTTCTTGTAGGCAAAGGTCTCTGTCCTATAGGTTTGTCCGTTGGTATGACTATTTTCCCATAGTTTTTGTCGCCTTTCTTGTTTACTTTAAGTAGACCTTCCTTCATTGGGGATAAACCTGATTTTGGCTCCTTAAATAAGTCAAATAATTTAATGTTGCTAATTGGCACTGGAGCCTCGAGCTGATCCCGTGTAACCAGGGGCAGAGTATTAGTTGCAATGGAAGATGCTGAACATCCTTCCTTCGGTGCTAGCCTACCCTCCTTCATTACTGGGCTGATTGCCCGCACAGCAGGGTCCGTGTTGGTAGAACTGTCCTTGTATTTAGTAGTGGAAAGTTCCTCAAAAGTACTCTTTGTAGACAGAACCACCTGCTGGTTATGAGTCTGTTCCAGGGCAGTCGGACCACTCTCCGGGCCACCTGCACTCCCTAACCTGAGACTTGTCCTTTCCGATCTTCTTATTTCTTTTTCTTTTATGATTGGCTCGATGATACTTTTCAAAATGTTTGTCGTATGTTCGTCATTTTTTTCGAGTTTCGACTGAATTGCCGAAACAAAGCCTTCTATAAAGATCATTTTAGAAAACATCATTGCGATTGTTGTCGTATGGTCCCGAAGCTAATCATTTTGCGACTCAATAAGTTTCATAAAGGGGGCCATTACAAGAGCAAAAGCTGTGATCATTCCAGGATCGATTTGGGGATCCTTTTTAGAAGGAGCATCTCCTTGAGTTGATTCCAAGACGGACAAGAGATCCTCGTCTGTGGGAGAGGGTTGTCTTCTTTGCCGTTTACTTGGAAACAGCGCTTGCTGGGGGAATACTCCTTTATGGAATCTTTGTGGGGGTCCCTGAGGTAAAGTTTTGTTGACTGAGGCAAGAGACCCCCCCATTTATTTGGTGATGACCCCTTACGCTCAGGGATAAATGTGTACGACCCTGGGGTGGTCATTTGTTGGGATCTAGACCGTGGCGTAGAGGGGTCCAGAAGACACTCTCGAATAGTCACCCTGTTTTGCTGGTTCGTACTTCAATAGTTTGTGTGGAAATCGGTGTTCAGTAAGGAAATCCCGAAGGGTTTCCAACCGTTGTCCGATTTTTTTGCTGGAGGCTGATCTCTTTTGTTCCCATTTAAGGAACCGAAGACAAAGGGGTTCACAACAGGAGGTGCGGTTGGCCTTAGAGAACCCGTCTCATCATCATAAGTTGCGCCCAAGTCCTTTGGGGAGGAGACAGTAGAATTTAAGGGAATCAAATTGGGCGAAACCTCCCACACTGTGGCCTTGGGGGACAGTCCTATTTGTGGTTTCGTGTTCTGGCCCCTATCATCAATGACCACCGTGCTATTAAAAAGTCCCCGATTTTCAATTTCTATGGGGGGCACTGATGTATCCGGGGTCTTGGAAGACTGTTGGGGCTGAACGTGAAGCTGTGTGTGGGAGCCTTCCCCTTCTCCTATACTTGATCCGTTCACCACCTCCTCAGCCGTTTCCACATTTGTTTGTAAAATATTTTCGAATGAGGCAGTACTGCATGTAATGGCTACCTCGGGCTAGCAGCCCACCCCTGCCTATATGGCGAGAGCTTTGAGACCGGTGAGTCCGCCATTGTGAACAGTTAGTCAGTAAGACCAGGCCGAATTACTAAGATTTCAGAAGTACCAGGTTGATATACAGGTCTTTTCAGAATAAATAGATCTTGCAGTTACCTTGCTGCCATCTTGTCTCCCTGCCACAGTCTGCACATAGACGCACTTCCCGAGTGATTCTGGCACCACCAGCGCCTAACAGCCACACAACAGCTGATGGGCTTTTCCCCGCCGGGCTTAACGCAGCGAGGGTGACTCACGGCTGAATAAAAGGTCCGGATAAGTCACGTGATCCGTCACGTGATGCAGCGTGGCTCCGCCTCCTCCAGGAAGCAGAAGGGGCCACAGCAAGAGCTATCTGCAGCTCGCAATGCTGTGAATAGCAGGGTAGAGTTCAAACTGCAAAACGAAGCTCCAAGGTAATGCAAACACACCGGTCAGCTGACTCACGGCTGAATAAAAGGTCCGGATAAGTCACGTGATCCGTCACGTGATGCAGCGTGGCTCTGCCTCCTCCAGGAAGCAGAAGGGGCCACAGCAAGAGCTATCTGCAGCTCGCAATGCTGTGAATAGCAGGTTAGAGTTCAAACTGCAAAACGAAGCTCCAAGGTAATGCAAACACATTAGATTTACTATTTGTACTTCTCCGCACCACTAGCTTACTTTTTTATGTCATCTGAACCCCAGTTTAGTAGCACATAAATTCAAGAATACCCATCCCTACTAGTTGTAGTTCCCAATGCACAATCACACACCATTACATACATCTTTATCATCTTACTCAAACACTCATGCACACAGCTCATGCACACAGCACACATACATTGCAGAACACCCCAACCCATACCTTCTTTATTTTTTTCAACAGACCCTAAAGAATGCCTACCAAAAGTCAAGTCCGTAGAAAGCAAGGCAGAAGTAGAACAAATGAAAATATAAGTGTCCAACATAAGCAGAATTTGTAAAAAAAAGTTGAAACAAAACAGCTAACACAGTAATTCAGTGAAACAAAAGAAGTTTCAAGTGCAAAAACGTTGCCTCCTCTATCGAAATGTAAAACAAAAAATCAGCTATCACTACAGATAAAACTGCTTCTATAAATCTTGATAAAGTTCAAAGTAAGCATACCAAGAAAAGTATATTAACCAAAATATTCCGTCACAGAGTCCTTCAAAATCTTATAAAAACAGGAGAGAAACCAGGTTCAACCCTTAAAACCTATCGTAGGAAATTAATCTTAGAAGCGTTGATAGATAGTGCAATTCTTCTCAAAAGAAAGTTATTTATTTTAGTGTTAAACAAAATGAAACCACTAACAAAACTAATAACTAAATTACAAAAAAGACTTCTCAATAAACAAAATGTCAACAGAAAGAACTTCTTAAGTATCTGCGGAGGTGAATGGAATCACACTACGAGCACAGGACCATACTTTAATGAAGAAGCATACAAACAAAAGCAAACAAATACAATTGCCATACATAGCAGTGATCAAGGTTATGAAAAAGTGAATAATACCATAATGGAACAAGAAGTACTCCTTACAAAAATATGCCCTGAAAACTTAGAAATACCTGTCCATTCAACTGAATCAGAACATCTAGTGTACAAATGGCCACGCATGTCAATGTGTAACATTCCCAAACAATTTTTCAAGTCTTTACGCCAATTCCTCAATCATTATGTAAAAAGCAAAGACAAAATCAAAATGAAACTACTGCAAAATATGGATCGCTGTCCAGTGCGCAAGGACACAAGACTACAAGGAGATTCATTGGCCTGCATTACAGGACCTACTTGTAAAACCACCTTCCATAATATCAAAAGGATATCAACACATCATTCAAGTATGAGAAATCTAGTTTATAAACTGTACTATGCTAAAAGTCCTGCTTTAGCACTAGCAAATTTAAATAACATTATTCTACATGGTACAGCAAAAGACCTACTTGAAGAAACTGACTATATCCAGAAAAAATATTTTGAAAGTGAAAGCCACTTACAGAATGAAATAGCTTTAAACCAAATTAGCAACAAAGAACATCAGCTGAAGTACCAAACCATGTGTGTGTATGTTGCCGCAGAACTTTTTATAAAAGTAACAAAAAAACTGTAGACCTATCATACAAAATAGAAGACAATGAAGATTCTAAATGGTTTGAATTAGCTCTCTACCGTGTAGCAGAAAACAAATACGAAATAACTGACCCTTTAAATACTTTGCAGTTACTGCACTACAAAACTTGACAACAACCAAACTCCTTCACGTGCTATCACAAATAACTTGGAATTATACCCACTACCAAAATCCCTACAACAACTTAATTTATATGAGAGCATCATAATTCAAACAGTGCACCCATTTCAAGCAATAATACGCCTTCAACCAAAAACAGCAAAATTACCTCCCTCTGAATTGGTAAAAGGCATTCGTGGAAAAGTAGTTTATTTACCATTAGATTTAAAAGAAAATGTGCATACTCTAGGAGTGCAACGTCCAATGCAGCAATCTTTCATTATCTTAGTAAATGGAGTACCTACAAAAGACAAAAAAATATGGCAACAGCTGGTAGATTTACATAAAGTTAGACATGCCTTGCAAAATCTTAAAGAGAATAATGAATATTACAAAGAAATTAATATTGAAGAAAACTTGAAGGATACAACTGAAATAATTCAAGAAACACAAGAAGCTGGCCAATTTGAGCTCCTAGATCATGCTACAATATCAAATACTTTAGACCATTATACCATTCATCCTTTGCACTCTAATGACACCATAGAAGATGCACTGGAAATTTACCAAATGCGTCAAACAAAAGGATCACCAATCAGCATATGGGAAAAAAGTATAGAAGCACATGCTTTTCCTCTACTCTTTCCTACTGGCAAAGGAGGAAGGTACGATGATAGACCTATTCAAATATCAGCTTCAGAATACCGCTCATTACGGATGTATTCTGAAGATCCCAGATTTAGACAAAATGTGGAATACATATTCCACCTACTCTTTGAAAGTGAACTAGTAACTTTATGTTACAGAGTTACACACATATTTAAATCAGGATCACACTTTCAAAATATGACAGCTACACAATTATTACAAAAAGTAAAACAAAAGGATGAGGTTTTACAATCAAATATTACAAATCTATTAGCAAATATGCGTGGTACTAAAGAGTACTGGTTTCGACGTCATGGAGATGTACGTTGTATGATCAGAAACCTTGGGCCACCCACTTGGTTTGTTACATTAAGTTGTGCAGAATATGCATGGGAAGATTTACATGATTTCCTACGCATATCAAACAAAAACAAAACAAACATAGATATACTAACACATGGAGAACTTTGTTCTTTGGATCCTGTTAATGTTTCAAGATATTTTCACCATCGCTTCATTGCTATGCTACATTTTATTTGTAATAAAACTGTTCCACCCCTTGGAAAAGTGCAACACTTCTTTTGGAGAAAAGAATACCAAGCCAGAGGAGCACCACATATCCACATGCTTTTATGGATTAAAGATGCTCCTAAATTTGGTCAAGACAGTGATGCCACTGTTTTATAGTTTATTGAAAAATATGTCACTTGTGAAATTCCATCAGAATCCACAAATAGTGATCTTCATGCACAAATTTTACAATTTCAAAGACACAAATGTGGAAAATATTGTTGTCACAAATACAAAAACAAAGGGAAATACTACACCAAATGCCGATTTGGTTTCCCTAGACCAGTTACAAATACAGGTAAAGTGAACAACCTCATGTCTTCAGTTAAACATAGGGGGTCATTCCGAGTTGGGCGTTAAGGGAAAAACGATGCCGGTAAAGGATTACCAGCATCGTTTGCCTTTACGGGCCATTCTGACCCTCTGGACCGTTATTTACGCCGCCGTAAAGTACGAGGCTGTAAATAGCGGTCTTGTGGCGCACGCACGACACCCCATGCCGAAATTAGCGGCATGGCGTAAACCAGAGCTGATCCCAAGTCATGCGGACATGCAAAAAACAGCCTCCACAAGGCCACAAAGTACCTTACCGGCATGGAGTAAGTACCGGCATCGCCGAGAAGGTGTTAAGAACCCTGAGCAGTGTTTCCAAGAGGCACAGGTGCACTCAATCAGCACAGGTGGAGGCAATGGAGTCTGGCACAGCACAGAAGGAGCACACCCACTCACCACACCCCCTCCCACACCAAGATGATACCAATTGTAGCAGGATTACTGGAGCTGGAGACCCTGCTTGCAAGGCAGCAACGACAACAACAGCAACAACAACAACCACAGCCCCCACCACAGAGGATACACAGGAGGAGAAGGAGGGTGAGACAGGCCCAGCATGCCCTACCGGTGCAGCCACCATTACCACGCCGGCAGCCCCCAATCCCTCGCATCAGAGCCTCCCCCTTCAACCTCACACCAGAGCAGATCCACACCTTGTACCGCCTTGACCGGGACACCATCACCACCATAGTGGACCTGACACATGACGACATAGTGATCCTCATAGAAATCCACACTACAATCGCCCCTCTACTCAGGGTAGTGTCTGTTCTCCACTTCCTTGCCACAGGCACGTAGCAGCATACAGTGGGGCACATGCATGGCATACCACAGTCCATATTTTCACAGATACTCAACCAAGTGCTGGATGCCCTCATCAAACACACAAGGGACTACATATCCCTATCCCGGACACCCCAGGAGATATTGGATACATAAGTTGCCTACGATGCACTGGCGGGCATGCCAAATTGCATAGGTGCTCTCGACTGCACCCACATGGAATTGTTCTATCCAATTGCTATGGAGGTGGAGTATCGCAACCGCAAGCAATACCACTCCATTGACGTCCAGATGGTATGAAATGCCAGTAAAGCCATCACACATTGCTGTGCCCGATACCCCCGATCAACACATGATCCTGCGGAACACCACGCTACCACGCTATATGGAGCAACATGCTGGACAACGTGCCTGGCTGCTTGGTGAGTCACCTGATTGGGCCATGGCAGCGCATTGTGGCCATGTGTAGGATGGATGCATACCCCAACTTGGTGGGAAAGGGCGGGGTGCATACTACACCTGTGTGGGAATGTTGACGCCGGTGCACGATGTGCACCCCACAGAACAGAACACAGTGCCCCAAGGCAATCGATATGGCACATGACTGCCTAACCTCACAGTGATGCTAGAATGTAGAAAATACAACACTACTCGTCCGACAGGTAACCTGGCCTAATACCACAACACAAGCACCACTGATCGGTGGACCTCACACACCATAAGGGCATCCTGCACCATGCACTGCATATGCACTATCTCGCAGCCTCCTGCATCCCACCACACAAGACAGACGTCCCTGGGAGTGCATAGAAGTGAGTTCAACAGGGATACAGAAGCGTGTCACTGGTTCCGCACACCCATAGTAGTGGTGCAAGTGAACATGGTACTGATCAGTGCAGTAAGACAAGTATGCTACTGACTACAGTCAACACCCCCTGCCACCAAATCTCACAGAACCAAACACATCAATGAATTCAGGCCAATACTGCTGCACGCATATACGGTGCACGTGCAACAAGATGTGAGTGCACACCATGAGCCATCTTGAAGAAGCTACCCCTCCATCATTCCACAGGACACATAGCCCGGCCAGTAATGGGGTTGATGCAACCAGGGACATGTGTGTATGGCCAGGAATCACCAGCTGCCATGCAAGACTGCTACAGTTCGCCACCATCAATGTACAAACACTTACCTTCATTACCCTTCCATGCAGGTGATGGTGGCTACCCTTCGAAGCTGTGGCTCATGGCCCCTATCCGCAACCCACAGAACAGGCATGAGGAGGACTACAATCGAGCCCATACCCGTACACGGGTGGTCATAGAGCAGACATTTGGCCTGTTGAAGGCACCATTTTGTTGCCACAGCCGTTCGGGTGGAGCACTCATCAACAGCCACGAGAAGGTGGCCAGGATCACCATGGCATGTGTAAAGCTGCACAATATGTGCATCCGTCGGAACGTGCCACTGCCCCCTGACCTGGGACTGCTACCACCAGATGATGATGAGGGGGTGGATGAAGAATTGGCAGGACAGCATCACAGTGCAGATGCACAGGAGGGATGTGCCATGTGGCAATCATTGATTGGACAATATTTCGACACTCAAGTCAGCTGAGGGTGTCAGGATGACAGGGCATCGGGCACTGCTTGTGGGGATACATGTACACCATGCACTGTGAGTCATTAAAAGACACATGCACATTGATCAATGTCCACTCTGATATTTTTTATGCACCACCGGTGTATTGTATTAGTAGGTTCACACGTGACCAACAAAACCTCCACCCTCGCCCTCCTCCCCCCAACTCTCATACACACCCTCACCCCCCTCCCCCAACTCCCATACACACCATCACCCCCCTCCCCCCAACTCCCATTCACACCCTCACCCCCTTCCCCCCAACTCCCATACACACCCTCAACCCCCTCCCCCAACTCCCATACACACCCTCACCCCCCTCCCCCCAACTCCCATACACACCCTACCCCCCAACTCCCATACACACCTTCACCCCCGGCCCCCCCAACTCTGCAACAGTAGTCCCGTGTGGCACATTGAGGCCACATGTGGCAGCATTGTCTATTGATCCATGCTCCCAGTGCCCGGGGGGGCATGTTGCTGCGCCGCTGAGAACGCAGCAAGCATTGTTCGCGAAGGAAGCGGCTGTCCGCAGGACACCAAATGCACAGGCATTGGTTTGCGCATATGCGTTGATGTTCTACGGACACTGTTCGGGTCCTGAAGTAATTAAAAGTGCATCAGACGTCAAACGAACAGTTACGGACAGGTGTTTGTTCTTAGAACAGTTTCAACTTGCTAACGAACAGTACGGACAGGTATAGTGTTCTTCAGGACACCTCCATTTTCGTTTATTTACAAACATTTCAGGACACCGCGTGTGTTCTTAGAACAGTTTCAACTTGCTAGTGAACAGTACAGACAGGTATAGTATTCTTCAGGACAGCTCCATTTTCGTTTATTTACGAACATTTCAGGACACCAATTGTGTTCTTAGAACAGTTTCAACTTGCTAGTGAACAGTACGGACAGGTATAGTGTTCTTCAGGATACCTCCATTTTCGTTTAATTACGAACATTTCAGGACACCAATTGTGTTCTCAGAACAGTTTCAACTTGCTAGCGAACAGTGCAGACAGGTATAGTGTTCTTCTGGACAGCTCCATTTTCATTTATTTACGAACATTTCAGAACACCCGCACTGTCCGCAGACACCTACATTGTTTTTTTTTTTAAAAAACAGAAACTAATTACAACACAATATAAAAATATAACTTTATGTAACATATATTAATAATTTATGACAAAGAAGGTGAGGCAGAAATGGAAACAAACACAGGAGAATTAGGGGTTTCAACATGATTGGTATCAGGTGAAGAAGGGATGAAAGTCTCATCAAAACGTTTTGGGTTATGGAGAGGATTTGGGGATAATTGACTGGGATATGGTGAGGGGGGACAAGTACATGTGGGACAATGGTATGAGGTTTTTGTTTTAAAATGATCTTCAACAAAAGTTTTCAAATTATTAAAATTTGTCAACAATAAATCCATTTTCTCTTTTATGCTGTCAAGCTTGTTATCCATGACAGTTTCTTCAGAGGTATTTTCTATTTTGGTATGCTCTGTACAAAAAAATATATATATGTTAAATGTATATAAAATAATAATAATTAAATGGTTTATATTGTAAAGTGTTTACCATTAGTTTCACTATCTTGTGACATTTCCTCATGTGGGAAATGCTCCTCTAGCCATTCCAGAGTACTAGACATTTCTGTAAGAAAAAAAAAGATAATATATTTTTTTTTAATCTAATACAGAAAGTTTATAAATATATGAGTAAACTGAAGTACACTTACTATTTCAGGTAAAATATGTTCTAAGTACTGTGTATATCTGGTCTTGTTCTTAGTTCTGTAGTGTCTGTGAGGTAATTATGTTGGAAGCCAATTTATCTTCTTTTGGTATATTCCATTTTAGAACATATTGTGTTTAAATGAATGGTTAGTGTGTTACATATACAGGTTACATTTCTTATGTATCACTACATATAATGTGTATGTGTGCTGCTTTTTGAATTTGTTAAATGTTCCTATGACATGATATAACAATCAAACATACCCCCCCAAAGTTTTTAGGTAGTGGTACTTTTCTCCAAACATGTCCGCGGACATTAAAAGAGTTCGCGGACATCAAGTTCAGTAGAAGAGGTTCAGTATGTTCCATATTACATGTACATAAAGTCAAAGTTATTATTGTTAAATTGCGCTACTAAAAACCTATGAAATTAAGTGAAAAAACTTTGTTAAAGGGACATTATGGTTAAGTTGCGCTACTACAAACCTACGAAATTCTGTGAAAAAGCTTTGTTAAAGGGACGTTATGGTTAAGTTGTGCTACTAAAAACCTATGAAATTCAGTAAAAAAACTTTGTTAAAGGGACGTTATGGTTCCAAGTAAAACCGAAAAACCCTTGAAATTCGCCAGTTATGGTAAGCTAAGCAACCATAACTCGCGCCACCACCGTGCACTGCTAAGACTAACACCCACAACATCAAAGATGACATCACAAATGTCATTGATGACATCACTGATGACATCACATGTGTATGTACTTTTCATGAAATATGTGTACAAGAGATTCTTATTATAATGTTGCGAAAAAAGTGTCA
The DNA here is from genome assembly GCF_040938575.1 of Ambystoma mexicanum. NCBI lineage: Eukaryota > Metazoa > Chordata > Amphibia > Caudata > Ambystomatidae > Ambystoma > Ambystoma mexicanum. Next base: position 334,417,909 of record NC_090930.1, read on the forward strand.
AGGATCATTGCAATAAATATAACCTAATTAGTGCATTGAACGCTGCATTGATATAAATAGCATTCTATTATGGGGTTCTATCTAGTATACTAAGCTACTCATGCAGAAACATAGCATTGTGTGCAGCTTACATTTATTATTAGGCTTATTAGGCAGCTTATTATTAGGTATAATATTCATAATGTTAATATGTTGAATAATTAAATGATAATTGCTTTCTTAATAGATTTTTGTGTACTGGGAAATATGTAATACGTAGGTAATAAAACTCATGTATTACATAATTGCATTACTATAGACAAAACACAAAGAGACAAGAACACATACCGATATGGGTATATACAGAGAAAGTGAAGTTAGCAAAAAATCACAAGTAGTAGCAGAAACAATTCATAACTTAACTGATTATTTTAATGCAAATAAATGATTGCTCCGTTTCAAAGCTGCTATTTACCCTATGTATATGTATCACTTGATGTGATTGGACCCTAAGGAAAGTAGTGTGAGTACAATGTATACAAATATGACCATATACAGGGAAAGTACAGCCATAAAAAAAACAACAGAACTATCGGAAAGTGCTGATAAGTCTATTGATTATCTTTATGCACAAAAAGGATTGCTGTCTTTCAAGCTTGTGTCTTCCCGTATGTATATGTTTCATATGATGTGACTGGACTCTAAGGGAATTACTGTAAGAACCTACTTGATGGATACGTCTACAAATAAAATAAATATTTTAGTTTCTAACTGTTACTGAAGAAAACCATGTGGCCTAGATATGTCAGCAAAAGAAAAAAGAGTGAGCCAGACATGTGATGTCATCAGTGATGTCATCAATGACATTTGTGATGTCATCTTTGATGTCGTGGGTGTTAGTCTTAGCAGTGCACGGTGGTGGTGCGAGTTATGGTTGCTTAGCTTACCATAACTGGCGAATTTCAAGGGTTTTTCGGTTTTACTTGGAACCATAACATCCCTTTAACAAAGTTTTTTTACTGAATATATATACAAGTGTGATATATATATTGTTCAATTCTTCAAATAAATCTTTTAATTTGCAAAACAAACCTTCTTCTTGGTTCAGTGAGACCGCGGGGGGGGGGGGGGGAATTCAAAGAGAGGGGCGTTATATAAGGGTACATCATCCAGAAATAAAAGAACTTTTGACATAAAAATATATAAATAAGGGTTTCCATTGGGCATCCCATACTAGGCATTGACTTAGGTTGAGTGCTGGGTTGAAACCACTTACAGCGCAGATTCAATGCTTTGGCCCCGGAAAAAGCCTGATTGCTTCGTTCCCAGTATGTGGTTAGTTTCTATGAACTGTTGGACTTGCAGGCAGGCTGCTCTGTTGAGTATTTTAAGTAGAAAGGGAACTATGGTGATAGGTCTGTTGTTATTGGGATTGGTAGGGTCTAACATTGGTTTTCTTAGCATGCTTCCTTGAGGCTGGAGGGAGCTTGGCCGGTGGAAAATGAGGCATTTATGAAGGAAGAGATAAGTGGAGTCAAGGCTTCAGCACATTCATTGACAATAGAGGCTGGCCATACATCTCCTTTGCATCTTGTGGGTTTAAGACTGTTAAGGATGGCTTGGACTTCAGTTTCTGTGATCTCTTGGAATTGAAACTGTGGCATCCAATCAGGCTGGTGGTTGGGCATGCTTCTCGGTTGGAGGTGTGGGGCTGGAGGTGAAGGGTGGCTTGGTGGCTATGGGTTCTTTTATTTAGCATATCTATTTTATTCAGCATTGCTACCTGTATGTCTGTACACCAGGCTTCATTCTTGGTGATTAGTAGGGGGAGATGGAGTCTGCAGTTCCCTGAAGATAGTAAACAGTTCTCTTGAGTCGCATTTGGTATTGGTGATTCTGGAGTTATAGGAGAACGATTTTTCTGTAATGATAGTTAGTAGGGTTTTTAATTTTTGTTGTATTCCGCATTTATGGAGTCAGATGGATGGAAAATAGGAAGTGGCATAGCGTTGCTCCTAAGTACACTATGAAAAATATGGTTAGTGTTTCACTGTAACATAATAACAATTTCATACAAGAATGGATCACCATATGTATCATCAGAAAAAAAAAACATGCTATAACTGTAACTTGCGAAAAGCAATATACACAGTCCGAAATGGATGTTTATTCTACTCTATATGCTTTTTGGAATATTTTGTCTGCATTGTGAAGTTGAGGTGTTTAAGAACAGACTAAATCAGTGACTCACCCCCTGAAGTGTACCTGAAATAAACCTTTAAAGCTAGCAATTATTGTATAGAATGGCAGAAAGGCAAATTATTTGTTATTCATATTCTTTCTTATTTAGGGTCACGGCTCAAAGTTTTTGTGGAGCCCCTTGTTATTTTTAAAAAGCCTTAACAAGAAAGCCAGCCTTTCTAGAAACAAAGAGCCACATGGCACTGGCCACAGCCCAGGAGTTCCAATTTGTAAAAAAAAGAAAAAAATACGTTATTTATTTTTTATTTTTTAGGGTTAGCAATGGAGACCCCAGGGATTGAAAGTGTGGCCCCTGGCAGCCCCAAAATGACATCCCTGCTTCATGGTCATTGCACCTAACTTGTGGAACTCTCTACCCATCACCTTCAAAAACTGAACATCTTACTGGATTTTCGGGAAACTCCTTGAAACCTGTCTGTTCAACAAATGTGACCGAAAGGACCTATCATGCTACATGACTGCTATTACTTGCATGTATTCATTTCCTTTCTCCCCTTTTTTAGTACCAGCGCCGTGTTACCATCGGGTTTGGACCCTACACAAATGCAATTAAAACATATACATGTGTACTGTCCTATTAATCTGAAGAGGGACGTTTAAAGGGGCAAGCGTGGAACGTGTGCCTACTGGAGTGTTCTTTACAGCTAATGGAAGCCATTATTCATCACAATCTACTGCACATTATGAAGCGCAGCCGAATGCGAGATTAAGGGAATTGATTACTATCTGGAGCTATTTGAGTCCCTTGTTGATGGAGAACATTAAGCTTGTTTCAGAAAAATCTATGCGAGCATTTACCAGAAAACGTCATGAAGTATTGCAAATCACTCCCAGCAAGGAGTCTGCCAAGACCCGCAGGTGCACACGAGAAAGAAGAAACTAAGCATTGTAAAAATGATGACATAAACTGAGAGGTGAATCAGTGCTGAAGCTGGAAAGAAGCACACGTGCTCCACCATGGGCTGTTGTATTGCATCAATCTAACAGGCGGTCGCTAATAGTGAAACCTGGAAAGGGCACCAGAATAACACCACAAGCAGCAATTGTGACGTCATTGTAATCAGAAGGGCAGACACTGAGCAGCACAACGTATTGCACCGGTCCTGTGTTTTTTAAGGCTCGTATTCTCTCACTGGGAGCTTACCCGATATAATGAAATTTCTCTTGCAAGCAAAATAACAAATTCACACATGAATATACAAATATACAAAGCAGCACTTGGCATAACTTGGTGCTCAAAACAATATGCTCAGATCACAACGGCTTAACTCAGGCAGCGGTTTTGTGCTGTTCAAGAAATGCTATAAATGTCTGCATACATAATTTACACTGTTCTTCGCATTCCATTATGCAAATCGTTTGACATCTGAACAATGAAGCAATCTTTCCTCCTCGGTGCGTTATGTAATTTGATTACATTATTTAAATAAGATAATTTGAGTTTATTTACGGCAATTACTGCCATAGCCAGGGGAAAGACACAGGGGCAAAGTATCATCTCGGGCAGGGCAGGGAAATTTGCTTGGAAATAAAAATACACGTAGATATGCATAAGGCTTGTCTGTAGGGTTCTAAATGCCTATGTTCATTGTTTAATATTTCATTTGGTTTTTCTATTTTGGTGTACTAACTTATCACAATCGTATTGTATGACATTAAAAAAGGAAGACATTTTGTATCAGTTGTGCCAATGGGTTTAAATGGCAGCAACTTGTAGTTTAGGGAAGATAAATGTTAGAATCTGAAATAAAGATTATTTGAAATGGATGTGGCGCTACTGTACGCCAGCCTATAATTACCAAATATTGCACATAGCAGAACGGATGACATATGTCTTTCAATGAAATTGCCATGTACAAAGAACTATCAAAATTACATAGGGCCAAAGATTAGTTGACATCGTAGACTAGCATGATAAGCCAATGAATGGCGATCTAAAGATCTACGCATTTGCATGAGTAGTGGAAATAAGACCTTTTAAAAACGGTAGATCCATCATGAAAAGCCTTTTTAGCTTACCACATGTGGCTTCTTGTATTGCATGTATTACTTTTTTCTCGCTATTGTTGAGTTGGCGTCAGATTCTATTAAAAGACACTCATCACGAGTTGGACTGTAGCCCTTAAATGCAGCAGTAACGCTATTACTGCCACATTTAAGGGATGGCCGGTCACGAGTTGTGCGCTAAATGGGCTGTATTACCTCCAGCTTTTTGCTGTGGGTAGAAATCCCATTTAGCACCTGTTTTCGGTGCTAATAGGGCCCGCACAATTAATGCTGGCGCTAATACCACCCCCCAGCTCCACTGTGTCAAATGGGAATGAGGATTTCTCACCTTACCACTAATCGTGATCCAGCGCTAATAGTGTCTCATTGAGTAGTAGTAATGATATTTGCGTTGGGTGGTGTCCCAGTGGTATTACTGCAATACCACCCAATCCGTGATCAGGTTCTAGAGGCAAGTATTGTGCATTATATTTAAACTAAAAGTCTTCCTATCTTTGGGAAAGGGGGGACAATATGGTATGAATGCATCTCTCACCAGTGCCTCTGAATACAGCCAATAAATGACGAAGTGTGGAACCTGACAGTTTAGACGAGAAGAAAACAGCTCCAACTTCACTGCCCCCAAAGGGTCTAGACAAGAGCAACGATTGCGTGCTCTTACATCAATGATTTATTTCTGTTTTGGAGGTACCTGCAGTTCCAGAACATGACAGAGTAGCACATCCCCGGGATAGTCAATTTGGATCGTTGCATCACCCTTAAGGCAGAATTCCCTTACTGTTATGCTAGCTCCTTGGACCTTGCCTCTCCCAGGCATTCCATATTGTATGGACCACTGAAACATTGCCAATGTGGAGAAGGACATAACAATTCACCGGGTCATTCACCAAACACTCAGGCAGGCAGTTCAAGTGACATTAGCATGTTCTGACCATGTGCTACAGTTGTAAATATTCCATTTCATCACATGCCATCCCCAATTGCTGACTTAAAATTGCAGAACTGCGTTTGGCAAAGGAACACACATTGCCCCTCAGTTACACACCTTCATGTGTGTCAGCCACCAAAGAAATTCCTAGTTGGCACCTGATGGGAAATAGATCAGATTGTAGTAGGCTGTGTTCTTGTGTATCTGCTCGGGTTTGAGGTGCTGAAGAGCTTAGTAATGCAGGGGGGCATGAAAGAGTTCCTCAGTGGATGCCAATAACTTTCCCACAACCATTGCCTGTTTCCTGAGGGCAAACATGTCTTTCTTTAGGAGAAGTCAAATCTTGTAACATATTAATTGAATGCTGTTTCTTGGAAGAAGTAGAACACACTACTTAGAATCTACCTCAAAGCCGAGAAACTGGATGCATAAAGAAAGATGTATAATGGACCTCTTTGTGTCCATCACAAACCCAAAGCTGTGAAAAAGACACAGGGGGTCATTCCGAGTTTGGAGGTAGCCATGATGCTATTAGCACCATGGCTGTCTCCAAACCCGGGTTCGGGGCCTGTGTCTCTGAATGGGGACTTACCGGGTCATTCCAACCTTGGAGGACCTGGTAAGTCCCCATTCAGAAAACCATTCCCCATTCCCATTTGAGCCCCAATAGGGCTCAAATGGGAATGGGGAAGGAGCTAGTAACGGGCCCGCAAATTGCAGGCCCGTTATTAGCTCCATGGTCCCTTAACAAGTCCCGCTAAGGACGGCTGGTCAGACCAGCCGTTCCTGGTGGGACCCACTAAGGGACCTCGGAATGTGGTGGTAGGGGGTTAACGTCACCAGCATTCTTACCGGTGCCGTTAACCCCCTACCGCCAGGGTCAGAATGACCCCCACAGTGTTAGGTAAAGGTGAAGATGGAATACAGATATGTTCTGAGCCAGCGGCACTCTTGATATTTAATGATTCTCACCCACCTGGATTTGAGAAAGTTGGTAAAACACCAAAGAGACTGAGGAGATGGGAAAGAGAGTAAAGTGCCCCTTTAAACCCTTTCATTGCAAAAGGGAGAATTCCAAATAAGGAGAATGTATGAGGACCACAAAAATAGCATCTTTTGGGTCTGTCTTTGCCAATCAACCCCGGGCTAGTATGATGTCCCCTAACAGATGAATGCCCTCTAGCTGAAAGCATTGATAAACTGCAAAGGAATGCAGTGCCTTTAAATTGATTTGTTTGATGCAATGAATGCTAAAACAGCGGTTCCTGAAAGCTGGCGTGGTACTGAAATTGTTCCAGTATATGTATTTGTTTATTGTATTTTGGTTTATCAAAACCGCTATACAAATATAATACAAACAACACATACACATTAATTTACATAAAAAAGATACATCAATCCATAACCAATCGTCATTTCCGTAATTCATTATAAAACGCAATTGCTTTTAAAACTAACATATAAAAAACCTAGCAGCTATGATATAAAACTACCTTTCAAAATCCATTTGTCCCCTAAAAACGTATAACAACCTTTAATGAAACGTATTAAAGCAAATATTCATTTAATCTTTGATTAGTCCCACAAGCATCCTACAGTTTGTCTGCATCTATTATTCTAAAATCACATAAATACCAACCAAAACAATCCGAGCGTAGCTTCTTCATTTCCCTGCACTCCAAAATCAAATGTCTCCAGTTCTCAAGTCTAGATGTACCTTTTCCATTTCTATTCCCCTCCTCAGGCCCCACACATCCAGAGAGCAAAGTTGATTTTTAACCTGAATCTTAAATAAATATGTCAATTCACAGGCAGGGTCTGGAAATCTTTCTATGTATTTGGGCATGTTAGTTTTTGACCTTATGATTTTTGCATATTCGCCTAATAAAGCGTATCACTCCCAATTTGTTTCACCCAATCATAGTCTTTGATTTTTTCCTTCATTTTTACTGAATTAGAAACAAGTGATTTAACTGTGAAACCCATTTCACAAAGATAATACCTACACTCTCTATAGAACTTAAACTCAGTTTATCTTTCAGCTTCTTATAGGGAGAGTCTGCTGGTGAATTCATATTTTTTTTTACAGTACATTAACTTCCCCAAATGATGAAATCAATATATTAGCTTCCAAACTCAAGCCTAATTGCCACATGTGGTAGACTGCAGGGTAGATTTAGCACTCACTTCTGTAAAAAAAAAAAAAAAAACTTCTATCTTGGTTGTTACCTTCTCATGTGCTTGGATGGTATGATCTTTTGTACATAAAAGTTCAAAGAGGGAAACACAAACATTGAGAAAATGTCATCCTAATTCTGTACATCAGAGCCAAGAATGGTGCTAACTTCACTGTAAGTCTCTTCATCAAAATTGAATAAAGTGTATACCCTAACTATCTTATGACATTACATGGTTGAATTATTATTTGCTTGACACTCCAGGGGAACTTTTCTAATTTCCCAGTGTCTTTAAATGTCAAGATGGCAGATTGTGTTGTTAAACTGTATTCGCATATCACCGCCTTGTTATGAATATTGGCCTAAACCCATTCGCGTTACATAGAAAACCGCGTTCATAAAGGGGGCCCCTTTTGTATGAGACGCAACACCTCGACAGTACTGCACAATCTGATCCCTGAACGGTGAGCATGTGGTTTGAGAGGGCATCTTGACGAGGGTCCCCATATCGAGGCGGACTCTTTGCCGAAATCGCCAACCAGAGGATCCTTTGTAATCCAATCGGACCTCCTTTGTACTTTGTAATCAGGTGAGTCGTGCCCCGATTCCTAAGTATCCTGATATTTGGTTGTAGATTTGCACCTGTGGGTTCAAACGACACCAGGTAACACCAGTGATCTGATATGCCTGGTAAATTGTCTGCCTGTTTCAGGGGTTTATTCCGCAGAGACAGACTATCTTTGGAATATGGCTGACCGGTGTCACCGGAGGGGTCGCCAGCGTGTACTATGTACTGTACGTACGGTGTTGGTAGTATAGTATTCAACAATATTTGGCACAGACAAACTAGACATGCTTCTGTATTTCAGTGGCCAGTTCATGGTAGTTTTGAGATTACCCGTATAGAGTATTTAGAGTCTATATTGTTAAAGAAAAAGGCTAGGCCTGCAGCATTTGATGTAATTAGGAATTGGAGAAAGGAAGCTATGCAGCAACAAAAGAGTAAAGAGAAACACGCACGTCGATATGTCTAACTCAGAGAAAGCATTATTGTATGATCAACAGAAACAGTCGGAATCTATTAGAAACATGGATAGGGCTTTTCAACTTGGGGTACAGAAAATATATCTGTCTAAGGACTTTCATGCCTCAGACGAGCTAATTGATAAGCTTTTAAATCAGCGTAGGACTGTTGCCACTGCACCACCTCCTTATGTGTCTCTTCCTGCTGTTTTACCTCTTCCCACTGTTGCACCTCCTCCCGTTGTTGTTCCTGTTCCTCCTGTTGTTGCTCCTCCTCCAGTTGTTGCTCCTCTTCCTGTTGTTGTTCCCCCTTCTGCATCTCCTCCCTTAACGACAGTCGCTGTTCCTGTGATTCTGTCTTTACCGCCAGCAGTAGTGTCTCCACTACCCCTTCTACAAGATTTGTCTGAACTTCCTTTTCCAAGTGGTTCTGCTCCACTTGCAATAATTGAAGGAGCGAGTGCTGATTCAAAAGTAGTGACTTGTAGTACAGTTTCTAAAGCTAGAAAAAGAGAATTGTATGCATGGGCTAAGGAAGGCATATAAGACGGTGAAAAGCAGGCCCGGCTCCAGCAGGGGGGTCCAGGGGGCCAGGCTCCCCTAAGGTCATCCCCTGGCCCCCCCTAGAAAGGAGGAATTGCAAGTGGGACCTGAGGGAGTGGATGGATTGGGGGTCTGTGGGGGTAGAGGCACGGCATTTCACTCTAAACATGCAGCTATGCAGAGAGATTAGCATTCTAATGAGCTGCACTGAAGGAGGCCTGGCCAGGATTTGTTTGCTTGTCCTGGACCATGATCTATGCCCTATAGCCATAAAGCACAAATGACTTGGGAGATGAAGGGCTGTTAGGCGGAAACCTGTGCAGTTCCCTCTGGGACCACTGCAAAAGATTTAGGACTACAGGTGTTTGGCAGTAAACCCACTTGGTAGCAGTCTGTACCACACAGATTCACTTGGTAGCTGTGGCTGAGCAGTCAGACTTCCCTCAAGAAGAGTTAAGCAGTATGTGGAGTATACAATATAGGACAATCCTTCACAGTAAGACAAGCAAACACGTAACAAGGCTTCAGTGTGAAGATATTAAGGTATTTATTTATAACGGAACATCTATGGAAAACACTATGGCACTATCACGGCAAACAAATCAAATACAATTACTCTACGAAGAAGAAACGATCAAACCCCCTAACAATATGTCGACAAGTCTAGGTTCTACCGGCATCACTTATTTACAGACAGAGGTGTATGCCTCAACCTAGATGGCACTCTAATATTAGTTAGGACGGGAGAGAAAAATAAGCAGGTTACGAAATCAACACAGTTCAATACTTCACGGGAAAAATGCAAGGCAAGAAGGCAAGAACCACAATAGATCATAAAGTTCAGAGGCCAGGCCCACTCGGAGAGAGGCAAGGCGATTTGTCCCAAAAAGTCTCTAGTGGAGATGCGTTCGAGTCTTTGTAGCAAATTGTTATCGGCAGATTGAACTAGTTCAGAACAATACGTGAGAAAGCTTGGAGGCGACCCAACGGAAAGGGGAGGATTAAGACACCTCACTCGAACCGATCGAAAGGGAAGCCAGGCGGACACGGTACCTTGTTTGTGGAGAGACAGCTCCGGCGGGGGCAGTTGTTCCTGGTGGTGGATGCACGTCGGGTCTTTGTCAAGAGTAGAGATGATCTCGTCGTCGAAGAAAAGTGAAGTCCGGTGCACCACCAGGGAAGAGACCAGCCGCGGAGTGCTCCGTCACAAGGTACCACCTTTTGGTCGCGGTACAGGGGTAGTGGCTATCCGGTTGCCGAGATGCTCTGCACGGGCAATTTGACCACTGCGTCCTGAGGCGAATAAAAAGCAAAGGGGACTGGTTGTTCCCACCAGTCAGGGGAAGAGACTCTCCGGCAGGGAGATCTCCTCTGTCGTCGGGAAGTGGTGAGTCGGTTCCGCAGGGCTCCACCGGAGGTGTCGTCGTGCAGGTCGGCTCAGCGTTACCCTCGTCGGATTCTTAGGTCCTGTGGCGACTTCTGAAGATCCAGTCCCAAAAGCCCTGCTTTTATGCAGAAAACCCCCATTCATTCAGCCTAGCTGTCAATCAACACACGCTAAGTGGTGAGCGGGGAGGCTCACCACTTGGGCCAATCACACCAGAGTGCGACCGGAGTTGGCAAGGCAACTCGGTCCAGGGTGCCTAAACCCCCTCCCACACCCCAGATAGAATGGCACCACTTTGGAGGGTCTCTGTCCAGAGGCCCGCCAAAAGTGGAACAAAGGGCTCAACCTTTGGTTTAGGAGTCACAGAGACGAACACAGACGCCATTTTAAAAACCGAGTTCTGGCAGAAAATACCATCCGATAAACTTATTTAAGATAAGTAGAGCGGTGGTATGTTAGAGATTAACGAGGAAAAGTATCAATCTCCAACAATGGGACAAATCCCATAGGGTTATGTTCGGGGTCGAACATAACAAGTAGTTTCCACTGCCACCAGCCAAAACTCGACGAGGGGGGACGGGACAGTGCCCCCTCGAATAACAGATCCAGGATTAATCGAATTACCCCTACTAGTACGTCCACAATAGGATGGTTTGTACTAGTTCTGTTAGCAAATTTAGGTCTAGTAAAGCCAATGGTGACTTTACATGCCCGGGGAGACAGTAGTCAGTCCCCGGGTATGGAGTCTATGGTGGGGGTCCGCTAGGACGCCCCAGTGTTACGGCACGTAGGGTGCGGTGTAACACACAGAGAAACACATATGAGACCCTATGGAGTAAAAGACCCCATAGCCCATAGAACACATTGACATTCAAAGGAATTACACACATACATGTCCAAGAGTGGGAGGAAAAGAGTCTCACTCTTGGCAGGATGGAAAAAAAACAACTCCAGAAATCCAGCAAAGCTGCTGGGGGACTCACTAGGTTAGGAAATTCAGCCTAAACAGAGAATTCTCCCTAACACTCGCCCCCCCCCCAGACTAAGGGACAGGAGGATTTAATCCACTCCTGGATGAATCTCATACCTCTAGTCGATGACATACATCCTAGAGAGACCATCAGCATTTTTGTGGTGACATCCTGACCTGTGCTCAATGGTGAAATCAAACCCTTGCAGGCAGATCGACCATCTCAATAGTTTTGGGTTTTCTCCTTTCATTTGCATTAACCATCTCAAGGGTGTGTGGTCAGTCTGAATGACAAAAGTAGAACCATACAAGTACGGCCTAAACTTCTTCAGAGCCCACACGATAGCAAAGCACTCTCTTTCGATTGTTGCCCACCTTGTTTCAGGATCCTTCAGCTTGCGGCTGATGAAGCAAACAGGGTGCTCCCTACCTTTCCCATCCAGTTGACTGAGTATGGCACCTATTCCTACATTTGAAGCATCTGTCTGCACAATGAAGTGTTGGCGGTAATCAGGAGCTCTGAGTACTGGGGCTTGACAAAGAGCCTTTTTCAGGTTTTCAAAAGCCTGATTGCACTCCTCGTTCCATTTAACCTTTTTAGGAAATTTGGGCGAGGAGATGACATTCAGTGGAGAAGCTATGGTCCCATAGTTCTCTATGAAATTCATGTAGTACCCAGTGAGGCCTAGGAAGGCTCTCACTTGGGTTTGAGTAGTAGGTGTGTCCAATTTTGCACAGCTTCAATCTTACTGAGCAAAGGCCTTATTTCTCCACTTCCTACCTCATGTCCAAGATAGACTACCTTACTCTGTCCAATTTGGCATTTACTCGCCTTTATGGTCAGATTGGGTCGTCCAAGAGCCTGCAAAACATCTCTCAGGTGGGTTACATGTTCTTCCCAGGAATTGCTGAACACTGCGATGTCATCCAAGTATGCCATGCAGAAGTCCTCCATCCCATTCAGAACCTGGTTTACCATCCGTTGAAATGTAGCAGGTGCATTCTTCAATCCGAAAGGCATTACCTTAAACTGGTATAAGCCAACGGGGGTAGAAAATGCAGTTTTCTCCTTGGCATGGTCTGTCAGGGCTATTTGCCAATAGCCTGACGTCAAGTCAAATGTGCTGAGGAACTTGGCGGTGCCAAGTTTATCCACCAACTCATCTGTTCTTGGCAAAGGGTGGGCATCAGTCTTGGTGACTGCGTTAAGAGCTCTATAATCCACGCAGAATCTAAGCTCTTTAGATCCGACCTTTGGTACTAACACAACTGGGCTAGACCATGGACTAGTAGAGGGCTCTATTACCCTGAGATCAAGCATCTTGCTGACCTCACCTTTGATGTGGGTTCATACGTTCTCTGACATTCTGTATCCTCTGCTTTTGACTGGCAGACAGTCACCAGTGAGTATGTCGTGCTGGCCCCAAGGGGTCAAGCCTGGTGAAAGCGAAAACAGAGAGGCAAACTGATTCAACATAGATTTGCACTCTTCTTGTTGTTCGGGTGTCAGATTGGAGGAGAGATTTACTCCTTCAATTTTTTCATCTAAAGGTAAGCCTCTGAGGAGATCCGGAAGAGCTTCACTCTCTTCTTCTTCCTCGGATGATGCTAGAAGCAATGCTCCTACATCGGGTCTTGAGACATACGCTTTGAGTCGGTTGGTGTGAAAGACTGTCGGAGCCTCCTTGGGATTGCCCAAGTCCACCAGATAGTTAACCTCTCCGAGTTTACCCACAACTCTGTAGGGTCCCATCCACTTATCTTGCAAGGCCCTCTGCCTTGTTGGGATCATAACGAGAACGAGCTGGTCTTGAGCGAACTCAACCATGTTAGCCTTTTGATCGTGCCAGTGCTTGATCAATGCTTGTCCAGCTTTCAAGTTATCGCTTGCTTCCGTCATCATGTGCGACATTCTCCTCCGGAGACCTATCACGTAGTCAGTCACTCTGACTGGCTTGGGGGAAGCAGCACTCTCCAATCCCTCCTTAATCAGGGCCAATGGACCTCTGACGGGATCACCATAGAGTAGTTTGAAGGGAGAGTAACCTACTCCCTCCTGAGGGACTTCTCTATAAGCAAAGAGAAGGCATGGCAGTAGAAGGTCCCACTTACGCTTAAGGGGTGCTTCTAAAGCACCTATCATGCTCTTCATGGTTTGGTTGAACCGTTCTACCAACCCATTGGTTTGTGGGTGGTAAGCTGTTGAGAACTTGTAAGTAACTCCACAGGTTTTCCACATGGCTTTCATGTAGTGGGACATAAAGTTTGACCCCCTGTCAGAGATTACTTCCTTAGGAAACCCGACCCTAGTAAAAATACCAAGGAGGGCCTTAGCCACAGCCGGAGCTGTAACAGTCCTCATAAGAATTGCCTCAGGATACCTAGTAGCATGGTCTACTACAACAAGTATAAACCTGTTGCCTGAGGAGGTTGGAGGATCAAGAGGACCAACAATGTCAATCCCTACTCTCTCAAACGGGACTCCCACAACTGGGAGAGGCACTAAAGGTGCCACATTCTTGGAGCCAACCTTACCAGAGGTCTGGCAGGTGTGGCAGCTCCTGCAGTGTTTTTCTACTTCAGCCCCCATCTTCGGCCAATAGAAGTAGAGAGAGAGCCTTTCCTTAGTCTTCTTGAAACTCAAGTGACCAGCCAAAGGAATCTCGTGGGCTAACTGCAAGAACTGTGGTCTGTTCTCTTGGGGTACTACAAGTCGTTTGTAGTCTCCAGGTGCAGACTCGGTCAGTTCACTGTAGAAGAGGCCATCTTCCCAGTGCAACCTGTATTTCCCAGGCTCTTGCCCTTCAGCCTGAGCTTCTGCCTGGTGGCGAAGACCTTCCAGAGTTGGACATTCTCTCTGTCCCTTACTGAAGTCTGCCCTGCTGGGTCCACCTTCTGCCAGTAAAGACTGCAGCTCAGGATGGTCAACAGGATCCAGATCTCCAATGAGTTCCTGGCCTTCCATTAGCTCTTCCTCAGAGTCTAATTCTACCACACAGGGTTGTACCTCCCTCTCAGCCTCAGCTGGAGGTGGAGTTACGGGTGTAACTTTGGACAACCGCGGGGAAGTCTGTGTTGGCTGCACTGAAATGCTGGCTGCTGGTTTCGCGATAGAAGTCTTAGGTTTCCCTTTCGCTTCTGATTTCTTGGAGACAGCTGCCGACAATTCCAGTGGAGCAGGAGTGATCTCTTTCTTCATCATCTCCTGGAGAGTACCGCGCATGGTCCTCTCTCTTGCGGGTCTGGTTAGATCCTGTAACCATTTACTAGGAGGTCTGGGAGTATGCGATACAACTCAGAGAGTTTTCAAATCGTTACCCAACAGCACGCGTCCTGGTACCTCACTCTGTATGCTGACAGGTATATTCACAGTCATGTCGTTACACTGGATGAGAACTGGTAATTGGGGAAGCATCTGCACAGGCCCTCCAGCTAACTTGGTGAGGCGTTTGGGTGCCTTAGCAACATCCTCAGCCTGAAAAAACAATTTACCCACCACAGTTATGCTGGCCCCAGTGTCCCTAATGGCAGGAGTCTCCTGACCATTCACCTGGACACTGTCCTTATAATACTCTTTAGTATTATCGGGGATAGAATTATAGACATCTAAATTCTGTTGGTCCCACAACCCCAGAGATACTAAAGAAACGCTGGCTGAGACTCCAATGGGTTCGTCAGCTAGCAGTAGAAAGTTTCCACTTGCCATTTGGACTTCCTCCTCTGGAGCGAAGGCTAAGGAGACAAGCTGGACCCCTGAAGGTTTACCCTTACATCTGTGATCTCCTTTCACGTGGTCAGTCGAGCCACAAACAAAGCATTTACCGAACGCCTTTTGGAATGGTGGCTTGTTCTGACCTCCTTCCGGTTTGGCACCAGAAGACACACTATTCTGCTGTGGTTTTCCCGGTGGCTTACCCTTCGGGTTTTGTTTGGGGCCCTCTTTGGAATTTGAGTTATTCGAATTCTCTTTTGAGTCTTTTTTAGGCTGTTTTCCCTCATCCTTTTTCTGAGTTGCCCCAGAATCCTTATGAGTAGCCCTGTTGGCAACCCACAAGTCAGCAGCCTTAGGTAGCTTCCGGGAATCCAATTCCTTCGAATCAGCCAAGTGCTGTCTGAGCTCAGGAGAACAGGCATCATAAATATACTCCAACATAAAAAGATTCCTCATACCCTCATAAGTGTTCACTTTGTAACCCTTAATCCATCCCTCTAAGTTTTTCAACCCTTCACTCACCCAGGTAGCCCAAGGGGTACCATCATGCTTTTTGAGGGTTCTAAACCTCTTAAGATACTGGGAAGGGGTCTTCCCGAATCTAGCTATCAAAGCTAGTTTAACACTTTCGTAATCCGTCTTATCCGCCTCCCCCAAATCCATTACCACATCAGTCGCAACAGGAGGGAGCCTAGAGAACAACCAGGGAAGCAAATCATTCCCGGTGATGTCCTGGAGCCCATGATTGTACTCAAACAGTTTTAACCAATCCAACACATCCAATCTCGGTTCATACATACCCACTAATTCCTTCGGCATCCGGGGTCTTTTGGGACTGGAGCTCCTAGAGGAACCAGAGGAGAGAGAAGCATTTTCGATAGACAACTTTTTCATCTCTAATTCGTGATTAAGTTCTATTTCCCTGTGTCTTAACTCAGCTTGCTTCTGCTCAGCCTGGGCATTCATCCGTCTGAACTCGAGCTCTTGGTTTCGTTCAGATTGAGCCAAGAACCGTTTGTATTCTAATTCGAGCTTCATTTTTTCAAGTTCAAAATAAGCAGGGTTACATGTGGGACCTTGTATGGGCCCCGTAGGCACAGCTGGTAAGGCAGGTAGGGGAGCAGGTGAGACAGTTTCGTTAGCCTCTCCGTCCTCGTTAGCCTCTTCATCGCTATCATCAGAATTACGATTCAGATCAACACCATCACTGTTATCTACCGTTGCTGGAGAAATTGGTTCCTCTGAACCAGTACCCAGACTTTGGTTCGCCAGCAATCTCTCTATTAGTTCTAACTTCTTGCCTCTTACAGAAAGATTCTCTTGCCTACAGAGAGCTCGCAAACTCTCTGTATTTTCACCTGACAAGGATTCCTAACTGTAAGTTTCCATCTTAGACATGTTTTTGAAAGTTGCTTTTTAGTGCTAAGCTTTGTGGTTAGTTATCCTAAAGTGTCGAAAAGTACTTTAAACTGTATACTCGATACAAATCCCACCGCTGTACACCAGTGTTAGGCGGAAACCTGTGCAGTTCCCTCTGGGACCACTGCAAAAGATTTAGGACTACAGGTGTTTGGCAGTAAACCCACTTGGTAGCAGTCTGTACCACACAGATTCACTTGGTAGCTGTGGCTGAGCAGTCAGACTTCCCTCAAGAAGAGTTAAGCAGTATGTGGAGTATACAATATAGGACAATCCTTCACAGTAAGACAAGCAAACACGTAACAAGGCTTCAGTGTAAAGATATTAAGGTATTTATTTATAACGGAACATCTATGGAAAACACTATGGCACTATCACAGCAAACAAATCAAATACAATTACTCTACGAAGAAGAAACGATCAAACCCCCTAACAATATGTCGACAAGTCTAGGTTCTACCGGCATCACTTATTTACAGACAGAGGTGTATGCCTCATCCTAGATGGCACTCTAATATTAGTTAAGACGGGAGAGAAAAATAAGCAGGTTACGAAATCAACACAGTTCAATACTTCACGGGAAAAATGCAAGGCAAGAAGGCAAGAACCACAATAGAACATAAAGTTCAGAGGCCAGGCCCACTCGGAGAGAGGCAAGGCGATTTGTCCCAAAAAGTCTCTAGTGGAGATGCGTTCGAGTCTTTGTAGCAAATTGTTATTGGCAGATTGAACTAGTTCAGAACAATACGTGAGAAAGCTTGGAGGCGACGCAACGGAAAGGAGAGGATTAAGACACCTCACTCGAACCGATCGAAAGGGAAGCCAGGCAGACACGGTACCTTGTTTGTGGAGGGACAGCTCCGGCGGGGGCAGTTGTTCCTGGTGGTGGATGCAAGTCGGGTCTTTGCCAAGAGTAGAGATGATCTCGTCGTCGAAGAAAAGTGAAGTCCGGTGCCCCACCAGGGAAGAGACCAGCCGCGGAGTGCTCCGTCACAAGGCACCACCTTTTGGTCGCGGTACAGGGGTAGTGGCTATCCGGTTGCCGAGGTGCTCTGCACGGGCAATTCGACCACTGCGTCCTGAGGCGAATAAAAAGCAAAGGGGACTGGTTGTTCCCACCAGTCAGGGGAAGAGACTCTCCGGCAGGGAGATCCCCTCTGTCGTCGGGAAGTGGTGAGTCGGTTCCGCAGGGCTCCACCGGAGGTGTCGTCGTGCAGGTCGGCTCAGCGTTACCCTCGTCAGATTCTTAGGTCCTGTGGCGACTTCTGATGATCCAGTCCCAAAAGCCCTGCTTTTATGCAGAAAACCCCCATTCATTCAGCCTAGCTGTCAATCAACACACGCTAAGTGGTGAGCGGGGAGGCTCACCACTTGGGCCAATCACACCAGAGTGCGACCGGAGTTGGCAAGGCAACTCGGTCCAGGGTGCCTAAACCCCCTCCCACACCCCTGTGGTAATTCAGACAGAATGGCACCACTTTGGAGGGTCTCTGTCCAGAGGCCCGCCAAAAATGGAACAAAGGGCTCAACCTTTGGTTTAGGAGTCACAGAGACGAACACAGACGCCATTTTAAAAACCGAGTTCTGGCAGAAAATACCATCCGATAAACTTATCGAACATAACAAGTAGTTTTCACTGCCACCAGCCAAAACTCGACGAGGGGGGACGGTACAGTGCCCCCTCGAATAACAGATCCAGGAGTAATCAAATTACCCCTACTAGTACGTCCACAATAGGATGGTTTGTACTAGTTCTGTTAGTAAATTTAGGTCTAGTAAAGCCAATGGTGACTTTACATGCCCAGGGAGACAGTAGTCAGTCCCCGGGTATGGAGTCTATGGTAGGGGTCCGCTAGGACGCCCCAGTGTTACGGCACGTAGGGTGCGGTGTAACACACATAGAAAAACATATGAGACCCTATGGAGTAAAAGACCCCATAGCCCATAGAACACATTGACATTCAAAGGAATTACACACATACATGTCCAAGAGTGGGAGGAAAAGAGTCTCACTCTTGGCAGGATGGAAAAAAAACAACTCCAGAAATCCAGCAGAGCTGCTGGGGGACTCACTAGGTTAGGAAATTCAGCCTAAACAGAGAATTCTCCCTAACAAGGGCCATTCACACCTCTAAGTTAGGTAGCACTTACACAGAAGGATGCATACAACTATTTTCTCAAGCCTAAAGTGGCAAAGTTAGTTTCAGTAATTTAAAGTATGTTTATTTTTGCGGGGAAAATAGCATTTTTTCACATCATGCTTAATAAAATGTTTAACTATGTCAAACAATACATGCCATGTGATGTTGATTGCACACAGATTTCTGCAGAAGGTGCATGAACTGACTGGGGACCCTTACAAACATATTCTGCTGCATTAACGACTTCAGTATAAGCGAAAACATAAGGTTGATAGTAACACAAATGTAATTCTGGAGGAGAGAGAAGTATAGTGAAAAAGTGATGGATGCAAGGCTTTGAATTCAACATTACCACTATCATTTCTTTGCACAACATTTCATGCTATAATTCGTTAGTATGTCCTGCCATTACAGAATTGGACACGCCATTAGCAAATGACTCTTGGTCCTATCACCAAAAGGTGCAGATTAGTTTCAGTTGTTAGGCCATGTACCCTCTGCACTGGAACACAAGCAACCACAGACAGTTTTTGGTCTTGTGGTCTAGCAGTTTGGGCAGGGCTGCTCACAATATTGGAAGTGCCAAGGCTGATTCACATACAATGTTATGGAAGGCTGACCAGCACAATGCCGGTGGTTATGAATGATTCAGAGGCAAACATACATCCTTTTTTAGTTTTGCCTACTAGGTGTAAATCAGAACTCTTGTAGTGGAACACAGATAGGATGGAGATAGGATGTGAGGAGAAGCACACATCCTATGGGCGTGTTTTGTCATTTACCCATGTGAATGGCATTATTACCAACTACCTGCCCCTCACTGACAAAATGTAGCCTTTGGGAACTCTCTGTGCAAGTTCTATCACAAACTAACACCAATCGTTGTGCTGTATAGGACCTGCCAGTGTTATATCTATGCATTCTTTTGAGTGTTTAATTACTTAATTGCCTCTGTTAATGAGCTCCTGGTGTGATAAAAATCTCTTAATGTGTGTCTTCAGCCAGTTGATTTTATAAGCAACTAGCAAATGGTAAGACTGTCAACAATTTTTAACAATCACGGAGCAGACGTGGAGGGGAGCAGCATAATGGGACCTTCTGTGTGGTCTCCTGACCTGTCGCCGCACCCTGGCGCGGTGCAGTCTGTTGCGTTGCATTGTGGTGCAGAACTTTTGGAAACAGAGAGTCCTAGGGCCTTGAAACGTGGAATTTGAGCCAGAACAAAATCTTGCTCCTGGCCTTGTGACTGTTAAAGTTGGCTTTGTCCAGTCCTTCTATGACCACATTGATGTTTTGCATGTTGCGGTGCGTATATCTTGGAAACGGTGCATCCAAGGGCCTGGAAACGTGGTTGACCTTGAACTTCTGTTCCTCGCGTCCAGACACTTGAAATTATCTCTGCCTGGTCCCTCTCCGACCACCTTGATGTTTCACCGCTTCCAGCCAACCGTCTTAAGTGTGCAGAGGTTTAAATCCAGGGAATGGGGTGGGGTGTCCACATGTACTGTAGACTGTGACACCGGAGAGTCCTAACAAGTAACTGCAAAATATGGTGCAGATTGGCTTACCAGTGTGGAATTGTATGAGGAACAAACAAAAAAAACAGATTTGACATTTTATGTATATATATTACACAGGCACGCTAGTGGCTGTGTAGTTATGGTTAAGTTGCTAATCCCATAGAAATAGTACTTTTTGGGTGGTTTATAACTTCGCTCTCCCTGGACGAATCCTTGCAAACTTTGCAAGAAAAGGTATAAGGCCGACTCAGAATTTTACATATCAGACTTTTTGCAAAGTTTGGTGAGGTTTGGTCCAGGGGGGGCAAAGTTATAGGGGGGGTCCCAAAACTTCTTTTTTTCCCATAGACTGAATGGGGAAAAACTTTGCTCACGCCTACAGCCCAAACCGCTGGATGGATTTTCCCCAAATTTACATCAGGAGCAGTGGCTTGGTCCAAAAAGTAAGTCACAAAATATTAGTGATATCTCTCTATGCTCCACGGACACATTTCCCTATTCGCTCCGCGGACAGTGTCCTGATTGGCAAATAGGCTATCGTCATGTCCGCGGACATGCAACGTGTTGGTTGATTGGATGGTGAAGAACGTGAAGTGCGTCAGATGTTTTGGAAACGCCCGCCATCTTGGATCCACGGACATCGCGGTGACAAATGGTGGAGTAATACAACTTTGGCAAGTGTGTTGGTGTATAACAGCGCTTGGGGAGGGTGGGGGAGTAAGAGACGGGTCAAATGCTGTATTTATTTAGGTGGCAGGCACCCCTGTGTTGTTTGTCTTATCCGCGGACAGCCGCGCTGTCCGGGATGTCTGTAATTAGCCAAAATCGGGGTGTCCTAAAGACACTATTCCTGTCCGTACTGGCCGCAGGCAAAGTTGAAACTGTTCTAAGAACATATTGGGTGTTCGGGATGTCTGCAATTAACCAAAATGGGGGTGTCCTAAGGACATTATTCCTGTCTGTAGTGTCCACAGGCAAGTTGAAACTGTTCTAGGAACAGGCGTGGTGTCCGGGATGTCCGCAATTACCCAAAAATGGAGTTGTCCTAAGGACACTATTCCTGTCCGTACTGTCCGCAGGCAAGTTGAAACTGTTCTAAGAACAGGCGCGGTGTCTGGAATGTCCGCAATTATCCAAAATGGATGTGTCCTAGGGACACTATTCCTGTCTGTAGTGTTCGCAGGCAAGTTGAAACTGTTCTAAGAACATGCGCGGTGACCGGGATGTCCGTAAGCAATCAAAATGGAGGTGTCCTAAGGACAGTATATCTGTCCGTGCTGTACGCAAGCAAAATAAAACTGTTCTTAGAATATCTTAGGTGTCCACGGACATAAATAATGCCCATAATGCATAGTTAAAATGTTTGATTCTATATCTATGGGTGTGATATGCTGCGGTGGTTGTGGCCAGGGCCTAGAGTCTTGGGTGCCTGGCCAAAGGTCTTGCACCCAAGACCGAAGTTATATGCACCGAAGTTATAAGCCACCATGGGTGGCTTATAACTTTGCTCTCCCTTGCTGACTCCTCACCAAACTTTGCAAATAGTGTAATATGGGTGGGCCCATATAAATAGTTAAAATACTTGATTCTTTGGGTGTGATCTATGGGTGTGATATGCTGCAGTGGTTTTGGCCAGGGCCTAGAGTCGGGGGTACATGGCCGAAGGCCATGCACCCAAGACCGAAGTTATAAGCACCGAAGTTATAAGCCACCATGGGTTTGATATGCTGCGGTGGTTTTGGCCAGGGCCTAGAGTCTTGGGTACATGGCCTTTGGCCATGCACCCAAGACCGAATTTATATGCACCAAAGTTATGAGCCACCATGGGTGGCTTATAACTTTGCTCTCCCTGGATGAATCCTCACCAAACTGTGCAAAAAGTGTGATATGGGCGGGCCCATATCGACAGTTAAAATGCATGATTCTATGGGTGTGATCTATGGGTGTGATATGCTGCAGTGGTTTTGGCCAGGGCCGAAGTTATAAGCCACCATGGGTGTGATATGCTGCGGTGGTTGTGGACAGGGCCTAGAGTTTTGGGTGCGCACCCAAGACCGAAGTTATATGCACCAAAGTTATAAGCCACCATGGGTGCCACCAACAGAAGTTATAAGCCACCAACAATTTACGGCAGAGTTTCTGTCCTAATTTTTTAAAAATAGGTTCACCTTTAACTGGTGTTAATTGAAGAAGATCTCTGAAAACAATAATGTGTTTTCCTCCAAAGAGCTCTTTGTAGTTTGTTTTGAATACTTCTTGTAATCTGAGGTGAATCAAAGCCAACATTAGGTTGGAGACCATGCTCACTTCATCTATTAGTAGCATTTTAATTTGTTTTAACACTCTGCGTACTTCCATTGCAGCTTCTGTAGAAAGTTTGTAATATTCTAATTTGTTTTGGTGTTCTACTGGAAGGAGTAGTAATCGGTGTAAAGTGACACCGCCTATGTTGTAGGCAGCTAAACCTGTGGGGGCAGTTATAACAGCTGACCGTTTGTTGTTTGTCAATTGTTGAAGGAACTTGTTGATGATTTTGATTAAGAATGTTTTGCCTGAACCAGCTTCACCACTGACGTACAGTAGTATAGGTTTGTAATTTTGGCAGGTACATTCTTAATTTTCATGTTGTACACAATGTGCAATTTCTTTTGTTACTTCTTGAAAAATGCTACGCTGCTCATTGTTCAGTTTTGATTGTAGAACAGTTAAGTCTTCTGAATCTTCATAGTGACACATGGTGTTTTCTACTTTTGTCATAGCTAATTCTGCCTCATTTGCTATTAGTTGCTGTCCCAGTGGTTCTTGGCTTCCTGTTACAGAAGGTTGACTACTGTCGGGAGTGTCTTTATCTAGTTGGACCTTGAGTTCTTCTTCGTGTTGCTGTTCATTGTGCAACATTGTTTTGTACTGTGTAAAGTTTACATCAGTTATAGAGCTTTCATTTGCTTTGAAAGCGTCTTCATAGGAGTCATAGTTATCTAGTATCTCTTCTTCTTTTCTCCATGGTTTAAAGAGTTGTAGGAGGGACATGTAATATAGTTTTTTATGTTGAGGTTTGGTAAGTTTTACTAAGCTTCCTTCACATTTTGTCACTCTGTATTCACCTTTATTTTCATCGGGTTTTATGTTATTTTTGTATGTGAAGTTTTGGGCTATTTAGTATAGACACATGGGGCCTCATTACAACTATTGCAGAATGGGTTTAAAGGCGCTGCTAATGGTGCCGGCTCCGTTAAACCCATTCCGCAATATTACAAGTGTTCCCTCGCCGGACCCACTCCGGATGTCTGGTTTTACCAGACGTCCATACTGGGTCCCGCAAGGGAACCAGGGAGCTAACAACGGGTCAGTTGTTGGGGCCCTATGGGGGCTCGAATGGGAACGGTGAAGGACCAGGCCCTGGTTCCCTGAAGGAGGAAATACCGGGCCCTCCATACTCGGAATGCCCTGGTATTTCCCCATTCAAGGAACCCGGACACAGATTTGAAGGCATGGCTACCTCCAAAGTCATAATGAGGCCCATGGTTTCCAAAATGGTACTTCTGTTTGGGTAGTTTGTGTCTAGTAAATTGCTGTTGGGATCATTTTTGGCTATTGTTTCTATGTCGTCATATGATTTGAGACCTCTTTTTCTAGATTCAGCAGGACCAAGACTTAGCCATACTATATTTTGAGATTTTCCATACAAAGCAGTACCGGTTAAATGATCTGCAGCTTCATAGCAGCCACATTCTCTATGGAAGAGCATTTTTATGCCCAAGCTGTACAATTTCTGAGACAGTGTTTTGTCTCACGATAGGTCATTCCAGAGGTCTTGAAGCTCTGTTTTTTCTGCTTTGGTTAAGTAGGCTGTAACATATTGTGCAACTGCAGTGGAATTGTCTGCAATGTACTGCACATCTATGTTTGCATTCCATAATAGGGCAATGATTGCATTGTAATCATTGATATATTTTGCTTCTTCTGTTCTTTTTATGTAATATGTGTTTTTAGGTGATTTAGCTTTAACTCTATGGGCCTCATTACACGGAAGGCGGTGAGCCATGGCGCTATTAGCGCCATGGCTCATGCCGGTAAAATACCGGCACCGCCTTGGCGGAAAGGTGATTTACCGCCCCATTCCAAGGTTGGTGGCGCGGTAAATCCTCCTTCCGCCATTGCCCTCCCCCATTCCCATTTCTGCCCCATAGGGCTCTATGGGAATGGGGAAGGCGCTAATTACGGCACCGCAATTTTGCGGTGCCATAATTAGCTCAGAGGTCCCTTAGCGGGTTGGTTTTTAACGCCTGCAAAAAGCAGGCGTTAAAGCACCAACCCGCTAAGGGACCTCGTAGTAAGGCGGTAATGGTTAACGGTCACCGTTACCATTAACGGTGGCCGTTAACCATTACCGCCTTCCGGGTAATGAGACCCTATGTCTAACTGAAGACATGAAGTTGTTCACTTTACCTGTTTCTGTAACTGGTCTAGGGAAACCAAAGCAGCATTTTGTGTAGTATTTCTCTTTGTTTTTGTATTTGCGACAACAATATTTGCCACATTTGTGTCTTTGAAATTGTACAATTTGTGCATGAAGATCACTATTTGTTGCTTCTGATGGAATTTCACAAGTGGCATATTTTTCGATAAACTGTAAAACAGTGGCATCACTGTCTTGACCAAATTTAGGAGTATCTTTAATCCATAAAAGCATGTGGATATGTGGTGCTCCTCTGGCTTTGTATTCTTTTCTCCAAAAGAAGTGTTGCACTTCTCCGAGGGGAGGAACAGTGTTATTACAAATAAAGTATAGCATAGCAATGAAGCGATGATGGAAATATCTTGAAACATTACCAGGATCTAGAGAGCAAAGTTCTCCAGGTGTTAGTATATCTATGTTTGTTTTGTTTTTGTTTGATATGCCTAGGAAATAACGTAAATCTTCCCATGCATATTCTGCACAGCTTAATGTAACAAACCAAGTGGGTGGGCCAAGGTTTCTTATCATACAACGTACATCTTGGTGACATCGAAACCAGTACTCTTTAGTACCACACATGTTTGCTAACAGATTTGTCATGCTTGATTGTAAAACCTCATCTTTTTCTTGCACTTTTTGTAATAATTGCATAGCTGATATATTTTGAAAGCGGGTTCCTGATTTTAATGTGTTTGCAACTCCGTAACATAGAGTTGCTAGTTCATTTTCAAAGAGTAGGTGGAATATGTATTCCACATTTTGTCTAAATCTGGGATCTTCAGAATACATTCGTAATGAGCGGTATTCTGATGCTGTCATCTGAATAGGTCTATCATCATACCTTCCTCCTTTTCCAGTAGGAAAGAGTAGAGGAAAAGCACGTACTTCTATACTTTTTTTCCCATATGCTTATTGGTGATCCTTTGGTTTGCCGCATTTGGTACGTTTCTAGTGCATCATCTATGGTGTCATAAGAGTGTAATGGATGAATTGTATTATGGTCTAAAATATTGTATACTGTAGCAGGATCTAGAAGTTCAAATTGACAAGTTTCTGGTGACTCTTGGATTATTTCAGTTGTTTCACTTAAGTTTTCTTCAATATTTATTTATTTGTAGTATTCATTATTGTCTTTTAGATATTGCAAGGCTTGTTTAACTTTATGTAAGTCTACAAGTTGTTGTCAAATTTGTTTGTCTTTTGTAGGTACACCATTTACTAAGACAATTAGATTGCTCTGAGTGTGCACATTTTCTTTTAGATATAATGGTAAATAAACGACTTTGCCACAATGCCTTTCACCAATTCAGAGGGAGGTAATTTAGCTGTTTTTGGTTGAAGGCGTATTATTGATTGACATGGGTGCACTGTTTGAATTATGATGCTCTCATATAAGTTGAGTCATTGCAGGGATTTTGGTAGTGGGCATAATTCCAAATTATTTGTGATAGCATGTGAAGGAGTTTGATTGTTGTCAAGTTTTGTAGTGCAATAACTGCAAAGTATTAAGGGGTCAGTTATTTCGTATTTGTTTTCTGCTGTAAGATAGAGAGCTAATTCAAACCATTTAGAATCTTCATTGTCTTCTATTTTGTATGTTACGTCGATAGTTTTTATGTTACTTTAATAAAAAGATATGCGGCAACACACACACACATGGTTTGGCACTTCACCGGAGGTACTTTTAAATTTTAGTATTTCTTTTTTTTATGTGTGTAGTAGAAGGTTGCCATCTGTACAATTGTTGCTAGAAGTGGCTTGCACTTCCAAAATATTTTTTCTGGATATGCTCTATTTCTTCGAGTAGGTCTTGGCTGTACCATGTAGAAGATTGTTATTTTAATTGGCTAGTGCTAAAGCAGGACTTTTAGCATAGTACAGTTTATAGACTAGATTTCTTATAGTTGAATGATGTGTTGATATCATTTTGATATGATGGAAGGTGTGTTTACAAATTGGTCCTGAAATGCAGGCCAATGAATGTCCTTGTAGTCCTGTCTATTTGTGCACTGGACAGGTATCCATATTTTGCAGCAGTTTCATTTTAATGTTGTCTTTGCCTTTCACATATTGACTGAGGAACTGGCGTAAAGATTTGAAAGATTTTTTGGCAATGTTACACATTGGCGTGCATGGCCATTTGTACACTGGACGTTCTGGTTCAGTCGAATGGAGAGTTGATACTGAGTTTTGTGGAGATATTTTTGTAAGCAGTATTTCCTGTTCCATTATGTTATTATTAAGTTTTTCATAACCTCGTCCACTGCTATGTATGGCAATTGTGTTTGTTTGATTTTGTTTGTATGCTTCTTCATTAAAATATAGTTCTGTGCTCATGGTGTGACTCCATTCACCTCCACAGATATCTAAGAAGTTATTTTTGTTGACATTCCGTTTATTGAGAAGTCTTTTTTTGTAATTTAGTAGTTAGTTTTGCTAGTGGTTTCATGCTGTTTAACACTAAAATAAATAACTTTCTTTTGAGAAGGATTGCACTGTCTATCAAAGCTTCTAAGATTAATTTTCTACGGTAGGTTTTAAGAGTTGTGCATGATTTGTCTCCTGTTTTTATAAGATTCTGAAGGACTCTGTGACAGAACATTTTTGAAAAAATACTTTTTTTGGTGTGGTTACTTGCCACTATATCAAGATTTATAGGGGCAGTTTTATCAGTAGTGGTAGCTGCATTCTTGTTAATCATGTTCTTTTTTCTTTTACATGTTGATAGAGGAGGCAACGTTTTTGTACTGGAAGATTCTTTTGTTTTTCCAAATCCCTGTATTAGCTGTTTTGTTTGAACTTTTTTTACAAACTCTGCTAGAGATGGATGCTTATTTTGGACACTTTTATTTTCCTTTGCTCTATTTCTGCGTTGCTTTCTACGGACTTGATTTCTGGTAGGCATGCTGTGGGTGTGTTGAAACAAAAAAAGAAGGTATGGGTTGGGCTGTTGTGCAATGTATGTGTGCTGTATGCAAGAGTGTCTGAGTATGATGGTAAAGATGTATGTGGTGGTATGTAATTGTGCATTGGGCAGCTACAATTAGTTGGGAAGGCTATTCTTCTATTTGTGTGTTACTATACTGCGGTTCAGATGACAGTAGGAAGTGAGCGAGTGGTGAGGAGAAGCACTAATAGTAAATCTAATGGTTTAAAATTAAAACAGTTCTTTTTTTGTACTACTAACATTCTAGGGGCTGAGATATGTTATTGTTGTCCCGAAAAATGGGAATTTGTATATCATTCTGCCTGCTAATCCCTGTTTAATAAATGGTGGTTTGTGGGCAGAATGGTGCACAAATTACATGAATCAACCGCACAACAAAACAGTAGGCATAGCAATTAAACTGAAGGGGAGAGAAGAGTAGTGCAGTAGAACTGACAGAGAGAGGGGGAGGGAAGAGGAGGAGGAGGGAAACGGATGGGGTGAAGGGTGAGAATGGGGGGGCGGGAGATGATCAAGGAAATAAGGCAAGGGGGAGGGGGACAAGAAGAGGGGAGGAGTGTCAGGGCAGGGAATGTAAAGGAGAGATTTGAGGGGAGTGTGGAATGAGGAAAAGGAAGAAATAGAGTGGAGTGAGAAAGGTAAGGAGTTCCAGTGCAGGGGGGCTAGGAGATGGAAGGAGCAGAAATGGCATGTGGCACAAGGGGAAGGAGGAACAGTGAGAAGAAAGTGGTCAGCAGAGCGAAGGGATCGGGAGGGAGTGTAGAAAGAGAGGAGGGAGGAGAGATAAGGGGGAGCAAGACCGTGGAGAGACTAGGCAGAGAAATTAAGGTTGTATTGTACTTACTCTTTTTTTGTGGAATGAGCAGGTTTCTTTGGAATTGTTGTTTGTAGTTCAGATGCTGCTGTTTTCCAGGAGAGTGGTCTTCATTGCAATTGTAAAAGAAAGAAGTTAGTAATTTTGTGTATTTCTAGCACCGATGTTAATTGAGACGTTGATTTTTATGTTTTTGTAGTCGTATTCTTGTTTGATATCTGAACATAGTTTATGCATGCAGTTTCACTTGACTAGGTGTAGCATTTATATTTTATTCATAATATTTTAGTTCAACATGCTTTGCAAATGAGTAGAATATTAACTGTATTAAACTCACTTGGTTTTTTTAAGCTGTGTTATAGGATGTTAGGAGAAAGAAGAAATACTGATTTATTAATTTTGTAATTTTTATAAGGTAAATGGCAGAAACTGTATAGACAAGCATGGAATTTATGCATTTGTGAAGGTGTGGGTAATAAACCAGAAGGATGTGATTTACAGGTAGTGGTGTTATTGCAGATGGGTGCTTTTCAATGATAGTGTCTATGTGTGTGAGTATATGAAGATGTATGAAGATGCATGACCTTTTTCTGGCTGTGTGTAATTTTATAATACACTACTAAGAGGCCGATTCATGGAATTAATGTGCGCTGAAAATTCCCGCGCAAGCATGCAAAACCGTGTGTCATGATCTCTGCTTCCAAAAGATCAGGACTTGCCCGACTCCCTTGGAAGCAGACCCATAACCCCGGTTCCGAGTGCCAGCCAGTCCCAATTGGGACATTTGGACCCTGTCCTGGCGCCAGTGGCACCAGGCTCATAAAGATGTCCAGTCCCAGCGCTGGAAGCGCCGGGCTCATAATGCTTGGGTGGACTTACCTGCAGCAGACCATGCTGCTTACTTACCTGCCAGTTGAACCCCTGATCCTCTTCTGTTTGGGACTACTTTTCCTGTTGGGTGGGGCAGGAGCCACTCCCTAGGTTCAGAACACTGGAACTCTTCTGGAAAGCAGGAACTCTTTTCTTACCTAGGCGTGGCTGTGGAAGGAGACACCTAAGCACTACAGGAGGCTATTTAAACCACACCTGATGGATGAATCTTGCTTTGCGTTATTCTGCATTCTCTGCAGCAGAACGCTCATCGTGTCTTCTGCTTCTGATCCTGGGCATAAGGGAACAAAGGCTTACCATCCTGGAATCCAGTCTTCAGCAGCACCTGTAAAGACAAAGAAAGAACAGGTTAGCACTACGGTCTTCAGTGGCAGCGCATCTCTTACCTGGTCCATCGACTGTCACCAACGCCTCGCGCTGCATTTCGGCATCTGAAAGACAAAGGCTTACCTACTCTTCGCACTGCATTCCGGCATCTGAAAGACAAAAGCTTACCAGCTCTTCGCACGCTCCGGAGGCCTTCGGCGCTGCATCCCGCATCTGAAAGACAAAAGAAGGTGCGTTTAAAGACATTGGGCAACTTTATTACTCACGTGCCATTACTCCTTCCCACGCCGAATCCAGTGGGTATTCCAGCACCCTTCAGCTTCTCTAAAGCTCCGAACTTGTACCTGCAAGATAAAAGGGACAGTTAGTGCGCATCGTGAAGCAGGCTACAAGCGCTTACTTACGTGCTTCCAGGCGCTTCTATTCCTCACGCGGGTTCGATCCTTAACTCTCATCAGCCCGCCATCCGCCATCGCCGGAACCCTGCAAAACAAGAGATATCATTACAAAAGACTTTTAAGACATTTGAAGTGCCCAGAACTTACCGTTCGTGCAGTTAACGACGGACAGCAGTCCTCTGAGGTCAAGAGGCCTGCACCCTTATCCAGTGAAGAAACTGGTTACGGCACCCTGCCCCGAGGCAGATGGAGAGCTCGGCGTTCACTTACCTAAGGTGAGGGCGTTAACCTTTGGGGTTCTACAGGAGAAGAGAAAGGGAAGAGGAGAGAGGCACCCAATAACCCCAGTTCATTAATCCCATATTTTCTATCTGCAGACATCTTACTCTTCGAGTCAGACATACAGTGCACAGAGGTCCAGCCCAAAGAGCCAACCGTGTGTTACACATCACCTTTGAAGATACGACATTCACCCAGTCAAGACCGGCGCCTCTGCGGGAATCAGGTGAGCGTTACACCGTGCGAATCGCAGTGCAAGTGCGAAAATCGCAGTGCAAGTGCAAAAATCGCAGCAAAATCCACGCACATCGATTCATGGAAGTCCGTGCACGAGTAAAATCTGTGATGTGCGCTGAAAATCTGCACGGCGCACGCCGGTGCACAGGTCATCTAACGGCGTACGCTACGGCCACAGGGAAAGTGCACATAGCACGGCACACATAACAAAAGTAGGCGTAACACGGGGCGTGACAAGCGGAATGGGGAACAACGCGTGAAAATGTGGGCGTCACGGGGGAAGTACAGGAGGCAAGTGCGCGGAACGCCCACACGCTCGCCTTCAGCACGTATTCATTGAATCGAATAGGGCAAACCAGCGCACGGGCGAAGACTCGCAGAGGCCTAAACACGTCCGCCACACGAAGGCAGGTGGTAGCGTCCCTGCGCATGAAAAAAATGTGCGCCAAAATGTGCGCTAACAAAAAGCACGTATATACAGCTCTGATGATTGTCCCATACTGTGGCCTTCTAGGACAAATGACGTGCAAAGGGGTATGCGACAAACACGAACACCCGTCAAAAATAGCGTGTGCGTGTATTTCGGGGGTGCGCGGGAAGTTTCACACGCGATTGGCCTTGGGCAAGCGGGGTGCTTGTAAATCTGGGGTTCGCGCGAAGTTTCACACGCGATAGGCCCTGTGCGAGTGGGGTGCGTGTATTCCTGGGGTTCACGTGAAGTTGCACACGCGATTAGCCTGGGTACGTGTAAATCTGGGGTGCACGGGAAGTTTCACACGCGATTGGCCTTGGGCGAGCGGGGTACGTGTACTTCAGGGGTGCGCGAGAAGTTTCACACTCGACAGGCCCAGTGCGAGTGGGGTACGTGTATATCTGGGGTGCAGGGGAGTCCTACATGTGAATTGGCAGTGTGGGTCCTCCCAGGTGTTCCCTCTACACCCTCCATGCCCCTGCAGGAAGCCCACACCACAGGGGCCTACCCTGCACCCCTGGTCATGTCCCGTAAGCAGCCCATTAACCATGGGCGTGACCCCCAGGCAAGCCACAGGTCAGCTTGCACTACTGATCACCAACGCATGACCCCCTCCACCCCCACCCCCAGCAGTGCAGGGCACCTGCTAGCAGGCCCCCACTCATGTCCCCTTGCACCCCCACCCCCCAGCACTGAGGGGCACCTGCCCGCAGTCCCCCACTCATGTTCCCCAGCACCCCCACCCCCCAGCACTGATGGGCACCTACCAGCAGTCCCCCACTCATGTCCCCTTGCACCTGCAACCCCAGCACTGAGGGGCACCTGCCAGCAGGCCCCCACTCATGTCCCCCAGCACCCCCACCCCCCAGCACTGAGAGGCACCTGCCAGCAGGCACCCACTCATGTCCCCTTGCACATCCACCCCCCCAGCACTGAGGGGCACCTGCCAGAAGGCCCCCACTCACGTCCCCTTGCACACCCACCCCCCCAGCACTGAGGGGCAGCTGCCAGCAGGCCCCCACTCATGTCCCCTTGCACACCCACCCCACAGCAGTGCAGGGCACCTGCCAGCAGGCCCTCACTCATGTCCCCCAGCACCCCCACGCCCAGCACGGAGGGGCACCTGCCAGCAGGCCCCCACTCATGTCCCCTTGAACACCCACCCCCCAGCACTGAGGGGCACCTGCCAGCAGGCCCCCACTCATGTCCACTTGCACACCCACCCCCCAGCACTGAGGGGCACCTGCCAGCAGGCCCCCACTCATGTCCCCTTGCACACCCACCCCCCAGCACTGAGGGGCACCTGCCAGAAGGCCCCCACTCATGTCCCACTCATGTCCCCTTGCACCCCTATCCCCCAGCAGTGCAGGGCACCTGCCAGCAGGCCACCACTCATGTCCCCTTGCACACCCACCCCCAGCACTCTGGGGCACCTGCCAGCAGGCCCCCACTCATGTCCCCTTGCACACCCACCCCCCAGCACTGAGGGGCACCTGCCAGCAGGCCCCCACTCATGTCCCCTTGCACACCCACCCCCCCAGCACTGAGGGGAACCTGCCAGCAGGCCCCTACTCATGTCCCCTTGCACACCCACCCCCCAGCACTGAGGGGCACCTGCCAGCAGGCCCCCACTCATGTTCCCTCTCACACCCACCCCCCGCACTGAGGGGCACCTGCCAGCAGGCCCCCACTCATGTCCCACTCATGTCCCCTTGACCCCCCCCAGCAGTGCAGGGCACCTGCCAGCAGGCCCCCACTCATGTCCCCTTGCACACCCACCCCCCAGCACTGAGGGGCACCTGCCAGCAGGCCCCCACTCATGTCCCCTTGCACCCCCACCCCCCAGCACTGAGGGGCACCTGCCAGCAGGCACCCACTCATGTCCCACTCAGGTCCCCTTGCACCTCCACCCCCCAGCAGTGCAGGGCACCTGCCAGCAGGCCCCCACTCATGTCCCCTTGCACCCCCACCCCCCAGCAGTGCAGGGCACCTGCCAGCAGGCCCCCACTCATGTCCCCCAGCACCCCCATGCCCCAGCACTGAGGGGTACCTGCCAGCAGGCCCCCACTCATGTCCCCTTGCACACCCACCCCCAGAACTGAGGGGCACCTGCCAGCAGGCCCCCACTCATGTCCCACTCATGTCCCCTTTCACCCCCACCCCCCAGCAGTGCAGGGCACCTGCCAGCAGGCCCCACTCATGTCCCCTTGCACCCCCACCCCCCAGCAGTGCAGGGCACCTGCCAGCATGCCCCCACTCATGTCCCCCAGCACCCCCACCCCCCAGCACTGAGGAGAACCTGCCAGCAGGGCCCCACTCATGTCCCCTTGCACACTCATCCCCCAGCACTGAGGGGCACCTGCCAGCAGGCCCCCACTCATGTCCCACTCATGTCCCCTTGCACCCCCACCCCCCAGCAGTGCAGGGCACCTGCCAGCAGGCCCCCACTCATGTACCCTTGCACCCCCACACCCCAGCACTGAGTGGCACCTGCCAGCAGGCCCCCACTCATGTCCCCCTGCACACCCACCCCCCAACACTGATGGGCACCTGCCAGCAGGCCCCCACTCTTGTCCCCTTGTACCCCCACCCCCCAGCAGTGCAGGACACCTGCCAGCAGGCCCCCACTCATGTCCCCTTGCACCCCCACACCCCAGCACTGAGTGGCACCTGCCAGCAGGCCCCCACTCATGTCCCCCTGCACACCCACCCCCCAACACTGATGGGCACCTGCCAGCAGGCCCCCACTCATGTCCCCTTGCACTCCCACCCCCCAGCACTGAGGGGCACCTGCCAGCAGGCCCCCACTCATGTCCCCTTGCACACCCACCCCCAGCACTGAGGGGCACCTGCCAGCAGGCCCCCACTCATGTCCCACATATGTCCCCTTGCACCCCCACCCCCCAGCAGTGCAGGGCACCTTCCAGCAGGCCCCAACTCATGTCCCCCAGCACCCCCACCCCACAGCACTAAGGGGCACTTGCCAGCAGGCCCCCACTCATGTCCCCTTGCACACCCATCCCCCAGCACTGAGGGGCACCTGCCAGCAGGCCCCCACTCATGTCCCACTCATGTCCCCTTGCACCCCCACCCCCTAGCAGTGCAGGGCACGTGCCAGCAGGCCACCACTCATGTCCCCTTGCACACCTACCCCCCAGCACTGAGGGGCACCTGCCAGCAGGCCCCCACTCATGTCCCCCAGCACCCCCACCCCCAGCACTGAGGGGCACCTGCCAGCAGGCCCCCACTCATGTCCCCTTGCACACCCAACCCCAGCACTGAGGGGCACCTGCCAGCAGGCCCCCACTCATGTCCCACATATGTTCCCTTGCACCCCCACCTCCCAGCAGTGCAGGGCACCTTCCAGCAGGACCCAACTCATGTCCCCCAGCACCCCCATCCCCCAGAACTGAGGGGCACCTGTCAGCAGGCCCCCACTCATATCCCTTTGCGCACCCATCCCCCAGCACTGAGGGGCACCTGCCAGCAGGCCCCCACTCATGTCCCACTCATGTCCCCTTGCACGCCCACCCCCCAGCAGTGCAGGGCATGTGTCAGCAGGCCCCCAATCATGTCCCCTTGCACCCCCACCCCCCAGCAGTGCAGGGCACCTGCCAGCAGGCCCCCACTCATGTACCCAGCACCCCCACCCCCCAGCACTGAGGGGCACCTGCCAGCAGGCCCCCACACATGTCCCCTGGCACACCCACCCCCCAGCACTGAGGAAAACCTTCCAGCAGGCCCCCACTCCTGTCCCACTCATGTCCCCTTGCACCCCCACCCCCCAGCAGTGCGGGGCACCTGCCAGCAGGCCCCCACTCATGTCCCCTGCACACCCACCCCCCAGCACTGAGAGACACCTGCCAGCAGGCCCCCACTCATGTCCCCTTGCACACCCACCCCCCAGCACTGAGGGGCACCTGCCAGCAGCACCCCACTCATGTCCCACTCATGTCCCCTTGCACCCCCACCCCCCAACAGTGCAGGGCACCTGCCAGCAGGCCCCCACTCGTGTCCCCTTGTACACCCATCCCCCAGCACTGAGGGGCACCTGCCAGCAGGGCCCCACTCATGACTCCTTGCACCCCTACCCCCAGCACTGATGGGCGCCTGCCAGCAGGCCCCCACTCATGTCCCTCTCATGTCACCTTGCACCCCCACCCTCTGCAGTGCAGGGCACCTGCCAGCAGGCCCCCACTCATGTCCCCTTGCACCCCCACCCCCAGCAGTGCAGGGCACCTGCCAGCAGGCCCCCACTCATGTCCCCTAGCACCCCCATACCCCAGCACTGAGGGGCACCTGCCAGCAGGCCCCCACTCATGTCCCCTTGCACACCCACCCCCCAGCACTGAAGGGCACCTGCCAGCAGGCCCCCACTCATGTCCCACCCATGTGCCCATGCACCCCCAACCCCCAGCAGTGCAGGGCACCTGCCAGCAGGCCCCCACTCATGTCCCCTAGCACCCCCACACCCCAGCACTGAGGGGCACCTGCCAGCAGGCCCCCACTCATGTCCCCCAGAACCCCCACCCCCCAACACTGAAGGGCACCTGCCAGCAGGCCCCCACTCATGTCCCACCCATGTGCCCTTGCACCCCCACCCCCCAGCAGTGCAGGGCACCTGCCAGCAGGCCAGCACTCATGTCCCCTTGCACCCCCACCCACCAGCAGTGCAGGGCACCTGCCAGCAGGCCCCCACTCATGTCCCCCAGCACCCCCACCCCCCAACACTGAGGGGCACCTGCCAGCAGGCCCCCACTCATGTCCCCTTGCACACCCATCCCCCAGCACTGAGGGGCACCTGCCAGCAGGCCCCCACTCATGTCCCACTCATGTCCCCTTTGCAGTGCAGGGCACGTGTCAGCAGGCCACCACTCATGTCCCCTTGCACACCTATCCCCCAGCAGTGAGGGGCACCTGCCAGCAGGCCCCCACTCATGTCCCCCAGCACCCCCACCCCCAGCACTGAGGGGCACCGGCCAGCAGGCCCCCACTCATGTCCCCTTGCACACCCAACCCCAGCACTGAGGGGCACCTGCCAGCAGGCCCCCACTCATGTCCCCTTGCACACCCACCCCCCAGCACTGAGGGGCACCTGCCAGCAGGCCCCCACTCATGTCCCACTCATGTCCCCTTGCACCCCACCCCCCATTAGTGAAATGGCGATCCCATGACACAAACCAAAAGTCAACTATGTGCATCAACACATGTCCGCCACACGAAGGCAGGCGGTAGCGTCCCTGCGCATTAAAAAAATGTGCGCTAACAAAAAGCACGTATATACAGCTCTGATGAATGTCCCATACTGTGGCCCTCTAGGGCAAATGACGTGCAAAGGGGTACGCGACAAACACGGACACCCGCTGTGTCAAAAATAGCATGTATTTCGGCGGTGCGCGGGAAGTTTCACACGCGAATGTGCCTGGGCGAGCAGGGTACGTGTACTTCAGGGGCTCGTGGGAAGTTTTACAAGCGATTGTGCCTGGGTGAGCGGGGTACGTGTACTTCAGGGGCTCGCGGGAAGTTTTACATGCGATTGTGCCTGGGCGAGCGGGGTACGTGTACTTCAGGGGCTCGCGGGAAGTTTTACGCGCGATTGGGCCTGGGCGAGCGGGGTACGTGTATTACTGGGGTGGGCGGGGAAGTACAGGAGGCAAATGCGCAGAACGCCCACACGCACGTGCCAAAAAAGACGCGCTAATCCGGAAACACATACGCCAGCAGGAAGCAGGCGTACGTGGGCCCACGCAGCATAAAAGTGCACGCAAACCCAAGCAATCTCAGACGCCAGGATGAACATACCGTTCCTAGCAGCAGTGGTCGTGGGATACCACAGGAGGAGGAGGAGGATAGTCAGGCCCAGTATTTTCACACCCAGAACCAGCCTTTTTGGCATGCCTGATGACCAGGTGTATGGGAGGTACAGGTTTCCACCTCAAATAATACTCGACCTGGTCAGTGAGTGGGAGGATGACCTCACATCACCCACCCTCTGCTCCCAAGCACTCAGCCCCCTGGAGAAGGTCCTCAATGTATTGCACTTTTTGGCCACCGGATCATTTCAGCGGACAAGTGCCATAGTGGGGGGGGTGTCACAGGCCACGCAGTCACACTGCCTACACCAGGTCTTGGCCATCATGACTGCACGCCCATCAGTCCGCAGGCACATATACCTGCCCAGAACACCTGCAGAAAGGCAGGCTGCCGTCCAGGATTTCTATGGGGTGGCACAATTCCCCAAAGTCCTAGGTGTCATTGATTGCACCCATTTGGCTCTTCTTCCCCCAGGGCATCAGAGCACATCTATAGAAACTGCAAGCACTGGCATTCCATCAACGTCCAGGTAGTATGTGATGCCAAGGGAATCATCACCTCAGTATCTGCCAACTATCCAGGGTCCACCCATGACAGTTTCATTTTCAGAATGTCAACCCTAAACCGGGACCTAGAAGCTGGGCGGCATGGCGATACATGGCTGCTTGGTGAGTATAAATGCCACAGCACATGCATGCATGCCAGATACTGAGTAATGTCACAACCCTACTAATGATACCAATCACCACCTCCCCAGGGGACAGTGCCTACCCTCTGAGCACCCACATGATGACACCAATTCGGAACCCCACCACACCACCCGAGGTAAGATACAACACAGCCCATATTGCAACCCGGGGCATAGTGAAGTGCACATTCGGAGTGCTCAAGTCACGCTTTCGCTCCCTCGACCGTTCTGGCGGCCAGCTGTTATACGCTCCCCCAGTAGTGTGCAGGATCATAGTGGCAGCATGTGTCCTGCACAACGTTGCAACACGCCAGGGTCTGCCGGTGGACATGGTGGTGCCCCCACATCCCCAACCACATGCATGCCCGCTGCGCATGGGAGGGGAAAGGGCACGGGGTGAGGCAGCCCGAACGCAGCTGGTGGCTAATTACTTCACTTAGAATCACACCCCTGTGGAGTGCACACAGCCCTGCCACATACCAGCTGACAATCAATGATGACACAAGGGACAGTCAACTGTCACTACCATACCAGCCTGAGATTGGTCACCTGGAAGTGTCACAATGTGTGCATCCCTACCTACAGAAACACCACCAATGCTGTGTTATCAAAAGACACATATGCTGCTAAATGCATTTCCCCCTTGCAAAATACAACATGAGAACAGTGCCATGTCACCCAAACCCTCCCCAGCACCACCACCCAACACACCATGGCATGTCATGGTGTGTGAGAGCAAACAAAGCAATCCCGAAAACCTGACACAAGTGTCACAAAGTACAGTGTCCCTAATGGAAACTGGCCACACACAATATGCACCCAGTAATGTTGAACTAACAACACACATGACCAAATACTTACCAACAATACAATGCAGCTGCACAAGCTCAAACATAACTAAAACATGACAGTACTAAGTTAAAGTAGTCGTAGTCTTACAACCTGAATATGCCACCACATCGCCCCCTTCCAACTGTAGTCTTGCAGGCTTCAAAACTTGTCTGTGTACTGCATACAACATGAACTCCATCTCCAAAGTAGACGGCCTTGTGAAGACATGAGGAATGAACCTGCAAATTCAGAGGGAGACATGGAAGCAGAAGCATACATAATTCCAATATGCAGTGTACAATACAACAACAATATACACAAGGAATGTCTACACAGTATTGACTACAGACTGCCCACACAGCTCATGGGAGCCCAACATCACTGTGTACATCAATGTCACTTGGTCACACCCTTTGCAAGCCCATGGAAACGGGAATCAGGAGGGGTGTGTGTCTCATGAACCCAAGCATCGATCCCAAACTCAGGACAAGCCTGCATGTGCCCAGCCGGAATACAGTGGATGCCCACAGGAGCCACACAAGGCAAGACACTGTTAAAAAATAATAAAAAATCAAAAATAAAAAATAAAAAATAAAAAATAAAAAATAAAAAATTGCCATATGGGGGCTGGCGGGGGGGGGGGCACCCAGGTGGTCCGAGGACAGGGTGCGCACCAACAGTGTGGATGTTGGGAAAAAAAAACACCTCCATGGGCTCATGGCCTGCATGGCTATGCCAATGTGGGAGAACTGCTGCTGTCGCTCTCATTACTCTCTGCTGCTGCCACAGGAGGTGGTGGTGCTATGGGAGGCAGCCCACACAAAACCCTGCTATGGTCCTCCATGGCAGCAAGCATGCGGGTGTGGAAGGTCTCTTTCTGGAGGATTATAGTGCGGAGATCCCCATGCAGCACCTGACGTGATGCCCGGATCTCCTCCCGAGTTGCCTGAGCGAACGTGTGAGCCGCTCCAGCTGCTGTTCTGTCCTCAAGTTAGTGGAAGTCTCAAGGTCAACAAGAGTCTCCTTGAGGTGATGGAGTTCTACTCTTAGGGCTTACCTGTGGCCCTGGGACTCTATTGATATCGATTGGCGTATAGTCTCCAGTGCCGCCCGTCTGTCCCTGTTGGACGCCAACATGTCCTCCCTGTGTGATTGGCAAATGGAGTCTGTTGCCTGCTGTAGTTGCTCCATCTGCCTTTCAGGGGGGACAATGGAAGTGGCCACCCTCTCCATTGCTTGAGCCATCATCTCAACTGATGCTGCCTGTTGGGTTACCATACCGTACATGGATTGTTCCCATGCGGTATTGCTTGGTGGCGTACAGCCACCATGTCGGCGGGCACCACACGTGTTTGGGGCAAGGCGATCTGTGCCTTGCTGTGCCGGCACTTCCTGAGGCTGCAGGACTGCATTCCCCCTCTGATCTGCTGGCCAAGGAACAGGATCAGATTTTGTGGAGTGTGACCCTGCACCCGTAACCGCCAAAGGCTGACTAACCAGAGAGGGTTCTACCCCTGGTGCAGGTGGGTTGGACAGAACAGAACCCCTTCCAGAAACACTTACCTGTGATGCCACATAGGTCTCATCATCCGAATCAACACCTGAATAGAGGTCTGGGGAGGTGCACCCAGAGACACCCCTGGACAGAATCGTCTGCAGCAAGAGTGGGTTCTCACCCACCACCACACCATGTCCCCCACTGGTGGCCGGTTGTGCCTCAGGTTCCTCCTGGATCTGCATAAACCAGTGATGAGGTCAACTTTGGACATCGATGTGACCCATCCTAAACTGATGACCACTTGAACTATCTGTTGTTGTGGCTTTTCATATATATTTATTATATATCTCTTTCTCTCTCTTTTTTATGAAGACAATAAGTAAATCAATTGTTATGACTTTTTTAGGATAAAGTTTTACCTTACATGTATTATTGTGATGGATGTATGAATGGTTATTGGATGCCTGTGTATGAATGAGATGGA
The DNA here is from genome assembly GCF_040938575.1 of Ambystoma mexicanum. NCBI lineage: Eukaryota > Metazoa > Chordata > Amphibia > Caudata > Ambystomatidae > Ambystoma > Ambystoma mexicanum. The sequence goes on from NC_090930.1 coordinate 334,458,116, forward strand.
CTATATGTGAAACTATGTGAAATTATGTGTTCTTAATTCCTTTCCTGCGATGTAAAATTATTGAGTGCTATGATTAATTCTCGATTAAAATTTGATATTTAAATAATGGATCAGGTTCAATTAAATGTCTTGATTCCTTCTGTCTCCAAAATTGTATCCTCTGGTTTTCTTCCGTAATTAGTCCTCCTGGGTCTGCACCATCTCCTCAACCTCAACAGCATCAAGTGCGTCATCCCCTGCATAACATGAAAGACAAAAAATGGAAACAGGCATTAGCACCATAGCACACACATAGGCCTGACAAGCTACAGAACCAGTACATGATTTACATATGTCCCACATGACTATAACCCTCCCATGCATGCACTGTCACAGAGTTGGAAGGGGAGGCAAAAGTCAGACACTGATGACACCAAGATGGACGAGCAACACATTTGCTGCATGCTGGGTAGCACTGCCATCACACATTGGCCTGTGAGTGGCATGTCCTATACATATAAATGACACATGCCATCACACAGATGGCATGTACCATAGCCATGGTACATTCCACAAGTACATCCATATGTCAGTGAATGAGTACTGTCACCCATCCATGTGAGATGGACATGAAGAGATGACAAATACCACATAGTGTGAAAGGATACACCATGTGCCACACACTGCAACACATCCAGTGTACAAAAACACAGTGATTGCAGGGCCATGTACACATCAATGGTTGTGCACTTCAACATGACAGGAAACAACTAGCATGTTCCACATTCAAACAGGCCCAAAAACATCATGTGATCAGGACAATACTCATTCAGCCTGAATGGTCAAATCATTCAACTACCAAGGTGACACGTGTGGGCCAATGTGGGGTTCTTCAATGACAGAAGCATGTCACATATGTCACAATAGGGCTGAGGAATGTGTTGCAAAAGTGGTAGAATTGAAACAATCAGCCTGAAAGAACACTGAAAAATACAAACAATGTTGTTGCATGATACCACCTCAAGGGCAACTGTCGTAATGTTGCGCTAAATTACTACTGTGGGCAGAAGGGATAGTGTCACACCAAAATTCAAGGCCGCAGAATGTTTTGGATGAAGCACATGGGTGACCCATACTACTCAGTCACACACACCCTCACCTGCCACTCAATCAGAACCCGTCATCCAAACAACATACACATGCATTACACACACACGCATGGGCACTCACCGGACAATGTGTCATAAACAGGTAGTTCTCCCATACCTCGGATCTGTTCCTCTGTGACGAAGGTCCCAGCAACAGACTCATGTTCAGTGAGTTTGTTGTCCTCTTGTGGAGACCCACCGCCAGTCACCCGAGTAGCGGCATGACTTGAGGCTAGCTTGTTCTTTGCTCTGCGTTTCAGGTCATTCCACCGCTTGTACCTATCATCAGCTGAGCGCCTCACAAATCCAAGGGCACTTATGTGGTTGGCGATGGTCTGCCAGTGTGCCTTACGTTGACCAGGTGTGGTCTTGGACCCTGCAGTCACCACCATTTCGTGGCTATGTTGCAACACATAGCTCATAAGAGCATCAAGTTCCGAATCATTGAAGCAAGGCTTCCTTGAGGTACCGGAGTGTGTAGCCGTGCCTGGGGTCTCAGCCTGTCATGCCAGAGCACCCTTCTTCCTCTTTTTAGAAGGTGGAGCGGAGCCAGAGTGGCTAACACCGTTCTAGTCAGTAGGGGCAGAATCACCGGTGGACTGGGTTGTTGGAGTATGCAAATGCACATTGACCATAGGACTTGGTGCAGGCTTTGTCTGAAGTGTGATGTTGGCAGGGGGAACATCAGTATGATGGACCAGGACCGACACTGTCCTGGCTGGGAGAGTCAGAGCTGGGGCGGATGGAGCTGCAGCTGCCCCTGCAGCCTCACCACCCTGCATACTTGGGGCAGCAGATGACATAGCTGCCCCAGATCCACGTGGCTTGGTGACAACTTGCACCGCCACACGTGGCTTAGACTTGCTGACCTGGAAGTCAGCCAGGGAGTCATCCTGTGCCAGGTCAGGTGCCACAATGGGCTGGTCCAACAAGGGTTGAGCTGGGATAGTCTCAGCCACATTTCCCTCAACCATGGGGGGGTCATGGGTGTCCCTGATTGGACCTCCACACATGGGGGTATAGGGGCACCCTGCAAATCCCGGCCACGTCCCCTACCGCGCCCACCACGTCCACCTTTTGAAGGTCGGTCTCCTTTGCCTCCCTTACCGCTTGGTCGCCTCCCAACCATGGCACTGATGTTGTTGTGCATATGGGAGGAGCAGTAAACTATTGCCCTGGGCAATTGGGGGTCAAAGGGGTAGGGTACTAGATGGAATTCGTACCCTAGTGCTCTAACAAGGCTGTCTGTGATCCCTGGGGGAAGATGACGGGTTACGCAACGCACAGGCAGCCCAAAAACAAAAATAAACATGTACGCAACCCCTCGTAGACCACGTGCCTGAACAAATGAAACCGCACTACGCTGTGGCACCCAGAAACACAAAAATAAGTGTACGTGTGATACACGCAGCCTACAATGACCTCTGAAGGGGAACGCGACACACAGGCCAAGCACAGTTGCTAAGTACGTGCGGAACTCACCATCTGCCTGGAAAAAGAACGTGAAAAATACGCGCATGTGCGCGTTGGCAACACCCCCGCCAAAAAAAGAAGAATTGTACACTGTCTGAGGAGACAGGACAAAAGGAGAAGTGAACACTGTTTGAGGAAACAGGCCCAAAAAAGTAGAAAAATGAAAGCTGTCAGAGGTAAAAGGGAGTACGAACTTGAAACGCTGTGAAGTAATCGCGTCTGAACCGACAAGAAATACAGAATCCACCCACTCGCTCTCCACGAAAAGCACGTACAAGGAAATGGCGTCCTACACGTACCTTTTAAACCAGCCCACACGTACACGTCACTTACGCGTGCACGCGCCCTTTCCTCCAATTACACGTGTGACACTCGGACGTGCAGCTTTTCCACGTGTGCTCTGTCATCACGTGCTATGAGGGAAACACCCATGTGCATTACATCACAGACGCACTTATGCGCTAAGGGCCTTTGGTCCAATGAAATCACGTACGTGCGCTGACGCGCTTACGCGGTAAGGGCCGTTCCTCGAATTACACTCTGACATGCAAGATTTTCACATGCCAAATCACTCCGTATCAAGCTGGCCACGCGTTCACACACGGAAGACCACGCTCCTGCCCAGAAGGCCGAATTACTGTCCCCCAGAGCCCCGAGCATGCTCCCACCTGCCATCTGCTGCTGCCTGATTGCCTGCTGCCCACGTTCCCTGCCATTTGCTGCCTGCACGTCAGCCAGGGGTGCTGTTGCTGTGACCACAATTGATGGAACCGAAGACTCCCGACTGAGATTCCATCCCTCCACAGCCCAGCCCCAGGACCCAGTTGCCCACCCACTCCTGCCTCTGGGGTTGCCATGTCCAGCACTAGACCATCTGGCGGCACTGGCAACCCCCAGCCAGAGAGGCAGAGGGCCACCATCTTCACTGCCACCAAAGTTGGTGTCCTGGTGGAGCAAGTCCTGGGGCAGTATGATGCCCTCTTTGGAAGGTCACGCGCCAACAAGGAAGGACGGACCAGGATCTGGACGGACATCGTGACTGTTATCAATGCGGAGGGGGTGGCAGTCCGCGAATTCCATAATGTCAAGAAGCGCTGGGAGGACTTCAGGTCCAGGACCCTCAACAAGGCCCGGCGCCTCTTGAAGGCAACGGATGCTAAGGGGCGCCGGGGCCACCTGTCGGAAGACCAAATGAGGGTCCTGGAACGCGTATGCCCAGCGCTCCACGTCCAGGTCCTTGAGAGGCACACCCGTCTGGAGTCGAGCGATAAGTGTACATGCATACTGATTGGAAGCTGTGCGTGTGGTGGTGTGCCAGTAGTGTGCAGGTTGCACATTTTGTTTTGTAGGGCCATGTATAGATTTGTATGTACAGGGCCGTGAGGCTGACACATGCAAGTCCTTTCATGTGTGAAACACATGGATGGTGTATTTGTGGGTAAGCATGCAGGCCAAATGCAGATGTGTGAGCACACATGTTTGAATGACTGTGTATGTCAGTTGTCAGGGTTGTGGTGTCACACATGGATGTTGGTTCCAGCTGCATGTATCTGCACTGTGTACATGTGCATGTATGTGTATCTGACAAGTGTGCAACTGTCATGCAACATGGATGCATGTGAGACTGATATGTAGAAGACTGATTGCCAGATGTGACATGGAAGCCGATATCATCACTGCGACACTTGGTGGAGGTGTACACATGCATGTAAGTGTAGTGACGTGTGTGCATGTCTAGTGCACTCCCTGTGTCTCATGTGATGTCTGGCTCACCTTTGCCTGCTCATGCTGTTGTATGTGTATGGATGGTGCTGGCTGTTGCAATATGGCTGTGTAATAGCTCATGTGTGTGATTTGAAATGACATGTGTGTTGGGGATTGTGATGCCATGTCTGAAGTTTGACAATGACACTCGTGTGCAACTGTCATGTGTGTATGAGTCCATTGTACAGTGCCCTGATGCCTGTGTCCTATCTCTCCCTGTCTGCAGCATCGATTGATGAAGAGGTGGAGAGGGTGCTGTGGAGCACAGCGGCAGGGATCGCACCGCCAGCCGGAGACACAAGGCCCATCTCCCCTCCCAGGTTGTCATCTCGTCGGGGAGTGAGGAGTCTGGTGCCGCGTCCCAGGTCGCAGCTGCCGAATGGAGGTCCAAGAGGCGGAGGTCGGAGTTGGACTCCTCGGCAGCAGAAGGGGCAGCTGAGACCCCACAAGGCCCGACGGAGGAAGATGGCACGGAGTCATCCAGGTTGGTGGGGGGTTTGGTGGAGGAGGAGGCCGTGCAAGGGACAGAGATGGGGTCTGGAGGTGGGGATTCCACTGGTGCTAGTGGTGCAGTGCAGGGGCAGGGACAGGAGGCAGCACAGGCCGCCGCGGAGGTGCCTGTGTGTAATCCTGTCCCCGATCCTGTGACTGCATCATCCTACACCAGCAGGGATACCTACGTCCAGACCCGTTTTCAGGCAGGGGATGAGCTTATGACAACTGGCCTTCCTCTGCCTGCGGACGTGGCTATCCGGGCTCAAGTTGAGCCTGTCCTGGGTGGTGTGGCGTTGCGTCAATGGGCCATGCGAGGCGAAACACAGTCTTTTCATGGGGAGACTGCATGTCGTCTCGAATGGCTCGTTGATCACATCGACCTACTGGGATAGGTCACCAGGGCCGGATTCCTACGTTTGCTGGGCCTTGTTCCGACCCCCTCCTCAACTGCTACCACTTGTACTTGCCATACTGGGCATGGAGGACATACCTGCACTGCTACACCTTCAGCAGGCAGTACAACAGGAAACACAGAGGAGACACAAGAGGAGAAGGAGGGTGAGACATGCCCAGCAAATCCCACCAGTGCAGGCAGTCGCTCCCCGCAGACAGCCAACAATCCCACGTATAAGGGCCAATCCATTTGACTTAACCCCAGCACAGATCCACACCCTGTACCACCTGGACAGAGACACCATCAGCAACATAGTGGAATTAATACATGATGACTTGGCCAGCCTGATCAACATCCGCACAGCCATCCCCCCTTTGCTGAAGGTGGCATCTGTGCGCCACTTCCTGGCCACAGGCACTTACCAACACACAGTGGGCCAAATGCATGGCATGTCCCAATCATGCTTCTCTGTTGTGTTAAACCAAGTGCTGGGTGCACTACTGAAGCACGCAAGTGCCTACATATCCTTACCAAGGACACCACAGGAGGCAAATGCCACCAAAATAGCATTCCATGCACTGGCAGGCATGCCCAAGGTAATTGGTGCCCTCGACTGTACCCATGTAGAGTTGGTAGTCCCACATGCTGTGGAGGCGGTGTACCGCAATCGGAAGCTATACCATTCCATCAATGTGCAGATGGTGTGTGATGCCAGCCAGATAATAACACATTGCTGTGCTAGATACCCAGGATCCACACATGATGCCATGGTGCTGCGGAACTCCTCACTACCCCGCTGCATGGAAGGAGACGTTGTACGAAGTGGCTGGCTGTTGGGTGAGTCTGCCCTCTCGGCCATGGGGGCAGATGGATTGGGGGCAAGGTACATAAATATGCAAGGGGAATGCCCTCTGGGCCATGGGGGCAGATGGATTGGGGGGGAGGTACATGCATATGCAAGCGGAATGCCCCCTGGGCCATGGGGGCAGATGTATTGGGGGGGAGGTACATGCATATGCAAGGGGAATGCCCTCTGGGCCATGGGGGCAGATGGATTGGGGGGAATGGAAGTTTCTTAAGTCATCCGCCCACACACAGCCCTCACATTTGCATGCAAAATGCCCCTAGCCAAGACATACATTGGGTGGCCTGGTGGTTTAAAATCCTAGCACCCTAGGTCGTGTATGTCACACTAGGCTCCCTCTATCGATTGGCATGCACTGTACAGGGCTGACAGTCATGTGGATGTGGCTGCCAATGACGAGATTGTGCATATGAACTTGAATGATGTACAGGCTGAGCACACCTGTCAACTGAGCCTCATCCTCACACATACCTCCTTCGGCTCCTATGTAGGTGATGCTGGATATCCTTTGAAGCTGTGGCTACTCACCCCTGTCAGGAACCCGCAGAACAGGCACGAGGAGGACTTCAATCGTGCACCTACACGTACACGTGTGGTCATTGAGCAGACGTTTGGCCTTTTGAAGGCACGGTTTCGCTGCATCAGCAGGTCGGGAGGGGCACTCATATACGGGCCTGAGAAGGTGGGCAAGATCATCACGGCATGTGCAATGCTACATAACATGTGCATCCGCCGGAACGTACCCCTGCCACCTGACGTGGAGCTGCCAATACCTGGTGAAGTAGAAGGAGAGGAAGGAGTAGAAGTAGGACATAGGCCAGGACGCGAAACTCGTGAGGGTCGCGCAGTGCGCAAAATGGTGATAGACCAATCATTCTGATGTACTTTGATGCAGAGGGTGCCATGTGTTGTGAACTGTGGGAACTGGTTGTGTGGGCACATGTGCACGAATCACCATGAAGCAATAAATTGACATACAAAAAATCAGCAATGTCCACTCATGTGATGTTTGTTACACAACTGGAGTATTCGTGAGAAATTAAGCATAAATGATTCAACAATCCACACCCCCACCACCGTTCCACCTCCCCCCCTACTCCCATGCCCCCAAAAACCCAGTACTACACACTACACCCACCACCCCTCCACCTCCCCCACTCTACGCCCATTCCCCCAAAAACCCCAGTACTACACACTACACCCACCACCACCCTCAACCCACCCCCCAACACCCAAAGTCAACTATGGCACGACATGTGTCTGGATGTATACCCAAAGGGATTATGCAGGGTGGCCCTACTACTGTTGAGCCCCCTTCAGAGGTGGGGGTTGGATCTCCCAGCAGCGTGAACTCTGCAGTGACATGCGCACAGGGCTGGTCTGCCTCGAGCTCGCTGGCGTGGATGATGCGGATGACCCAGATGGTTGTGATCCAAGGGGCAGGGTTTGCCGTTGGTCCATGCGGTCAGTAATCCTGGTGAGGATCTGACCCAAGGCATTGAAGCCATCACGCACTTGCTGTGCACTTGAGTTAATGGCCTGGATAACGGCCGCAGTGCTGTCCTGGATAATACGGCATGTTGTCTCCCCTTCAGCAAGGTACTGCTGCACATAGCCTTGCATCGCCTCCTGGCGGGCCTCCATCCTGGAGAGACGTCCCTCAAGGACCCGTATGGCAGTGTGGGTTGTGGTCGGTGGGTGATGTGGTGGCACAGCATGGATCATGGGGCTGTGCATGGCCGGAGACCACTCTCCATGGCTGCCCTGGTCGGATGAGTCCCGCTGAGGTGTGTCCTGTGGGGTGGCCTGCGGGCTTGGTGTGTGCACTACAGGCTCTGAATGGACAAGTCCTGCATCGCCCTCATTGTCCGGCTCAGCTACACTATGATCTGCCGATGCAGCCATCTCCCCAATTGTGCTGGCAGCAGCAGAATGTGTGCCTTCCTCTATGCCTGCTGTGTCCTCAGCCAGTGTGGATGGTGTGACCACGAATGCAGGTGCAGGTGTCAGCTCGTCCTGTGTGCTTGTCTGTGGTGCTGTTTTTGCACCAGTTCTTGGCCCGCTTACCGCATGGCCCATCCTTGGTCCACTTGAGGTTGATGAACCTGTGCCATCAGACTGCCTGTGGGGGACAGAGAGTGGCAGGACATCAGTGATTGTTCCGCTTGCATTGTGCATGCATTAGTCATTGGACATGTGGCGCCATCTGATCAGTTGCATTTGTGGCTTTGTAGGAGACTGTGTACATGCAATGTTGAAAAATGGATTTTGACAGCGTAGTCGTGTCCACGTGTACGCATTGTTGGATGCAGTTGGACATTGATGTGTTTTGGGAGTGTCGTCCTGCGTGGCACATGCCCATGAAATGTGTCTTGTGGGTGTATTCGTGTATGAGCGCAACATGCATTGGGATGGTGGTAGACCCAGTATGTGTACATGGATATGTGTAGGTGTGCATGATGGCCCATTTTTTGGCTGGTGTAGCATCCACATTTGGGGGAGGATGATTATGATTATTTTTACTGTTTCAGTAGGGACACTCACCTTCATCTGCCGATGTTGGCACGCCAAACTCTGCTTCACCGACTCCTTCGATGGACTCCACGTCTATGATGGAGCTGCAGGTCTCCTCCCATCTGGCCAATTTCAGTGGGGAGTGTGGTCCTCCTCCTATTGCCAGCCCCTGGCCCCGATTAGCTGACAATATGTGCCAGACTCACAGCCTGAGGTCGTCCCAACGTTTTTTGCAATCACGCACTGTGCGTGCGGTGGTGCCGACTGCACTTACTTTCTGGGCAACTTCTTTCCAGATGGCCTTTTTCTTGAGCTGGGCTGGACGCCTGAGGTCATTGCAGAACACCACTTCAGCATTTGCCACAGGGGTGTCGGCCAACATGTTCAGCTCATTGTCCGTAAAACGTGGTTTGCGCAGGCGGGCCGTGCCTCTCCGGGTGGTCTTCGACATGTTGTCCGTGGTGGCCTGGGAGTTGGGGTTTAGAGGGTCCTGTAGGTGGAGGATGGCAATGGATTGTGTTTTTAAAGATGGCCACCATGGCATTTCCCGTTCCGGCGCGATGACGTTACTTCCGGGTCCGGTATTAACGCACCCGTTATTTGCACTATGTTAATAACGGTAACGGTATTTAGGGGTTGCCGAGGGCGGAGCTGTTCTGTGCGTATTGGTCGATGCCGCTGTCTGGGGGTCGTTACCGGCATGCCGGTACGGCCGTTACCGGCATGCAGGGATGCACGCGCCCGGACATGTTATTACCGCCATGCCGGTACGGCCAGATTTTTAGCGCCAACCTTGTGACGAGGGCCACAGTGTCCTTAGGACACATCCCTTTTCGTTAATTTCGGACATTCAGGACAATGAGTGTGTTCTGAAAACAGTTCCATCTTGCTTACGGACAGTACGGACGAGTAGAGTGTTCTTAGGACACCTCCATTTTGTTTAAATACAGACAACCCAGACAACAGTTTCAACCTGCCTGCGGACATCACGGACAGGCATAGTGTCCTTAGGACACCTCCATTTTGGTTAATTACGGACAACCTGGACACTGCGCATGTTCTTAGAACAGTTTCAACTTCCCTGTGGACATTACAGGCAGGCATAGTGTCCTTAGGACACCTCCATTTTGGTTAATTGCAGACATTCAGGACATCGAATGCGTTCTGACAACAGTTCCATCTTGCTTGCAGACAGTACGGATGCGTATAGTGTCCTTAGGACACCTCCATTTTGGTTAATTGCGGACATTCAGGACATCGAATGTGTTCTGAGAACAGTTCCACATTGCTTGCGGACAGTACGGACGGGTATAGTGTCCTTAAGACACCTCCAATTTGGTTAATTACAGACAACCCGGACAGGCTCAAAAGGTTCCAAAAAGTATGTAGAAAGTCAGGGTCATTATCTGGGACATGTGCTGTGGTGAATGTTTACTATAAAATACTTTGGATTGCCTGAAAAAGTATTTTAAGATGTTCGGGGACCCGGACAGTGTCCGCAATTCAGGACACACGCTCAGCGTGGGTGCGGTCACATGATGACGTCGCAAACACGTCCACGAAGGGACCAGGCGTACGCAGGACACCAAATGTACAGGAACGGCTGTGCGCATGCACATGGGTGTTCTACAGACAGTGTTCGGGTCCTGAAACTAATTAAAAGTGTGACACAAGTGAGTCAGACAGGTATGGACAGGTGCAATATTTGTAGGACTTATCGGTGTGGTGCGCATGTGCGTAGATGTTCTACAGGCAGTACAGACAGGCATAGTGTCCTTAGAACACCACCATTTTGGTTAGTTATGGACAACCCGGACACCGCGAATGATCTTAGAACAGTTTGAATTTGCCTGCGGCCATTTCAGACAGGCATAGTGTCCTTAGAACACCTCCATTTTGGTTAGTTATGGACAACCCGGACACCGCGAATGTTCTTAGAACAGTTTGAATTTGCCTGCAGCCATTACAGACAGGCATAGTGTCCTTAGGACACATCCATTTGTGTTAATTGCGGACATTCAGGATAACAAGTGTGTTCTGAGAACAGTTCCATCTTGCTTGCGGACGGGTATAGGGTCCTTAGGACACCTCCATTTTGGTTAATTATGGACAACCCGGACACCGTGCATGTTCTTAGAACAGTTTCAACCTGCCTGCGGACATTACGGACAGGCATAGTGTACTTGGGACACCCCCATTTTGGTTAATTATGGACATTCCAGACACCCGCGCTGTCCGCAGACATCTTAAATGCCTTTTTAAAAAAAAATAAGACACAAAGGACTGAATTAAAACGCATCTAATATTTTTTATTTATTATATACAGATACACAATGTATGCAAGAGAGGGGGAAGCAGAAACTGACACAAACACAGGGGAGTTGGGGGTTTGGAGAGGATGGATGGGAGAAGATGAAGGGATGGAAGTCTCATCAAAACATTTTTCTTGGTGGGGAAGTATTGATTATTAATTTGCTTATAACGAGAAGTGTCTACCATTAGTATCACTGTCTCTTCTGTGTGAAAAAACATATATATTACTTTTAGTGTACCTAATACAAAAAGTTTAGAAAAATTTAAGAAAAATAAAGTTTACTTACTTGCTTCTGGTAAATTGTGTTCTTACTGTTCTGTAGGTCTGCTGTTGCTCCTATCTGTGTAGTTTCTGTGAGGTAATTAATTTGGAGGCATATCTTTTTTGTTTTGGTATATTCCATTTTAGTACATATGGTATTTAAATGGATGGTTGATGTGTGACATATATAGGTTCCACTTCTTATTTATTATTACATGTAATGTGTGTATATGCTGCTTTTTGAACTTGGGCAGTGTTTATATGACTTTATAGAACAATTTAAGATAGCCCCTGGGTTTTTGGGTAGTGTTGATGTTGTCTGTGTGCGTCTGCGGACACACGCACAGTCCACGGACATCAAAATCAGTAGCTGGGGGTTCAGTATGTTCTATGTTACATGTATATAAAGTCAGGGAGACCTAGTAAACATCTATCAAATTCACAATATGAATATGTATATTCAATAAAATAAAAATTGATAAAGGGAGGTTATGGTCCAGTTGCGCTATTAAAATCCTATGAAATTCAATAAAAAAACTTTGATGTCATCAATGACATTTGTGATGTCATCTTTGATGTTCTGGGTGTTAGTCTTAGCAGTGCACGGTGGTGGCTCGAGTTATGGTTGCTTAGCTTACCAGAACTGGCAAATTTCAGGGGGTTTTCGGTTTTACTTGGAACCATAACGTCCCTTTAACAACATTTTTTTACTGAATTTCATAGGTTTTTAGTAGCGCAACTTAACCATAACGTCCCTTTAACAAAGTTTTTTTACTATATATATATATATATATATATATATATATATATATATATATATATATATATATATATATATATATATATATTACATGGCCACGGTAGTGGCCATGTAGTTATGGTTAAGTTGCTGTTTCCATAGGAAGAACACTTTTTGGGCGGCTTATAACTTCGCTCTCCCTGGACGGATCCTCACCAAACTTTGCAAAAAAAGTAGTTGGGTCACCCTGAATTGTTTTGCAAAGTTTGGTGAGGATTCGTCCAGGGGGGGAAAAGTTATAGGGGGGGTCCCAAAACTTTGTTTTTCCCATAGACTGAATGGGAAAAAACGTTGCGCACGGCTACAGCCCGAACCGCTGGACGGATGTACACCAAATTTGCGGCAGGAGCGGCGGCCTGGTCCCAAAAGCGTGCTTTTGTAAATTTGGTGTAAATCTGTCCAGTAGTTTTTTTAAAAATTACCAAAATGTAAGGCAAAAAAATTAGTGATATCTGTGTTCGCTTCGCGGACGGACTTCCCTGTTCGCTCCGCGGACAGCACCCCGATTGGCCCATGGCCTTGCGTCATGTCCGCGGACATGCAACGTGTTCGCTGATTGGACGGCGAGGGGCATGGAGCGCGTCAGATTTTCTGTGGCGCCCGCCATCTTGTATTCGCAGTCGACCGCGTACAGCGCAGTGAAACATGGATAAAAAATTGTATTTAGTGCCGTGTGTTGGTGTGTAAGAGTGTTTGGGGAGGGTGGGGGAGTACGAGATAGGTTCAATGTTTTGTTTTTTTATGTGCTAGACCTTTTTGTTGCGTTCCATTTGTCCGCGGAGAACACGGCTGTTCTGACATTTTGTAAATAAACTAAATGGTGGGGTGTTTAGAGGACGGAGTATGTGTCATTTTTGTTCGCAAGGAAGGTAAAAATGAGCTATGAACACTCGCGGTGTACTTAATTGTTCGTAAATACACAAACTGGGGGTGTCCTCAGGACGCTGTCCGTATTGTAATCTGTCTAGTTAAATGTGTTCTAAGAACACTTGCAGTGTCCCGAAATGGTTGCAATTACACAAAATGGGGGTGTTCTGAGAACGTTGTTTGTATTGTTCGTTGTCAGGGTGAAAGTCTTTTAAGAGCACTCCTTTTGTTCGCTAATAGTACAATTTCCTAGGGGCGTCAACCGACTTTTTGTCCACTAAAGAAACGATAAATCCGACTGGTGTGCGCCGACATTATGTGATAATCCTATGACTGGCGCTATTGACCTGGCTGACTTGCTTTTGCGACACTAAATCATATCTCCCGCCCCTAAGCCTGATATTATCAAAGCATTCATATTCCCCGCCTCCCTCCGTGACGTTACAGGGTGCGTAATGAAACGCGCCCAGTCGTCTCCAGTACTACGCGACTTTACACAGAACCCGGAAGCCAACACACATTATGTCACAACACAGCGCACCACAATTCGGAATATGAAACTGTGATTTAAAAGCAAAGAGCAAGATTGTAAATGTTGTAAAGTACATTTATTTGACATCAAATGTTTAGAGAATATTCAGCAATTTGCATTTGTCTTTGTTGTCGATCCGCAAAAGTTCATGTTGAGACACGCGATGTTCCTTTGCGGTACAGAGAGTGTTAGATCAGCTTACAACTCAGTGCGCCACAATTCGGAATATGAAACTGTGGTTTAAAAGTAAACAGCAGGATTGTACATTTGGTAAAGTACATTTATTTCACATGAAAGGTTAGTGAATATTCAGCGATTTGCTATTGTCTCTGCTGTCGATCAGCAAAAGTTTATTTGGAGCCACGCGTTGTTCCTTTGCGGTAGATAGGCTGTTGGTTTATGATAAAAGCAGTAAATGGTCGCTCTGATAATCGGAAGGTTGCTCCAACAACGAGCCATTAGACCACCCTATTGGTTGGTATGTTGTTTGTAGCCGCTATTACTGCGTAAGGGCATATTGGTCCTTGGCGATTGTCCCATAAAATGGTGAGGGTCATGAAGTTGCATATTTGGACCTGCACCTGGCAGTTGAAGACCCCATCCGCTGGAGTCTGTAAATCGTGACATAGACAAAATGGGGCCACGTACCTGTTTTAAAAAACATAAATTAGTCTCACCAGCAGATCTTCATTAAAAATCATCATTTAATTTATTAGTGCGTGAAACTATTTGCTATCGAAGATAGTGCAACAGAGTATGTTAATAATAAAATAATAATATTTTCCCATTCATATAGCGCTAAGAACTGTGAGGTATGTAAGCGGTGCTTATTATTAACCACGGTGTGTGGTGCTGATTTATCGACCACGGAAGGATGAAAGGCTGAGTTTGGCCTTGCCGGGATTCAAACTTGCGTTAGCAAGCTGTGCACGGATGTCAAAGCGAGCGCTGTACTCGCTGTGCCACTTGACAGGCTACAGTGAAGTGGCACAGCGAGTAGAGCGCTTGACCGCCTATAGACCGGTTAAATTATTTCTATTAACCCACCCTGTGTCGTCTGCCTTTTTCAGAGCCCTCTAAACGACAGGGGATCAATTCGGCGGTGATAGTGCGCGGTAGAAAACATTATGCCACTTTCAACGAACAAGTTCAACTTGAGCGGTCTTTAATGCTACGCTATTGTAATTATATTTGGTATAAAGTAATCTAAAGGGTTACTTACAGTACAATTGTAATTTCCATTGTCTACGAGTGGTGCAGTCCCAAAATACGACTCCGCGTGTGCCAACGATCTTTAGCATAGTGATATAATATATAAAAGTGGTTTCGTTTCAGAAATTTCATCTTTATCTTCTCTTACGTTTTAGCAACACTCCTTCAAGAGAAGTCTTTCATCACAATCTCTGTCTGTCAAGGTCAAAACACAATACAACCTTATAGTCTGCTTCGTGAGCCTCTCCGGGGCCCGAGAAAAAAATGGAAGCAGCTGGCCTTCACTGTGAACGAGCATAAATTCTTACTTTGCAACATTCTGTGTAAAGCCATCTGTAGAAGTTGGTTTTTGCACGCCATGTTTGTATATTGTTTGCGTGATATTAAAAAAAGTTTGTTTAAAGGACGTTATGGTTCTATGTACAGCCGAAAGACCCCTGAAAATAGCAAGTTATGGTAAACTATGAAAAATAACTCGCGCCACCACCGTGCACTGCTAAGACTAACACCCAGGACATCAAAGATGACATCGCAAATGTCATTGATGAAATCACTGATGACATCACATGTGTATGTACTTTTCATGGAATTTGTGTACTAGGGATTTTTATTATAATATTCTGAAAAAAGTGTCAAGGATATTGCAATAAATATCATACCGTTATTAGTGCTTTGAACGATGAATTGATATAAATAGCATTGTATTATGGGATTCTATCTAGTATACTGAGCTACTAATGGAGAAAGATAGCATTGTGTGCAGAGTACAAGATAAAAGTATATTTGTAATGTTAATAATTTGAATAATGAAATGATAATTGTCCTGAAATGTTCGAAAATTCACAAAATGGGGGTGTTCTGAGGACGTTATTCGTATTGTGTGATTGCTTAGCTGTATGCAATGAGGGAATGGCACAGAGAGTAAAGTGGACGCCGTCCGAGGACACCGCGGCTGTTCGTGGACAGGGCGTGGTACATCAGGGTTTTTCCAGGAAATCCAACATGGAAAGAAGACTGTACGGATCAGCCAATCAGATGTCGAGGTTGTGGATTTGTGTTGAAAGAGACTGTGTGTGGTGAAGATGGCAGAAGTGGAGAAAGTCAGGGTGTTGGTGCTCGGAGATATGTTTGTGCATGGTTTACAGCAGTACGCTGAATGCAGGCATGTTACAAAGAACTTTGATGTGAAAGGAGTGGAGGTGGTGTGGAGCACTGTGCCTGATTGCAATGTACAGGGAATTGTACAAGTTTGTGCGGATATGGCCACGATGAACAGTCCGCATGTGGTAGTTTTGCACTATGGTGCTTTCCATTTGGGCAACGTCAGTGCCCCTACTTTGTTGGCTGATTTGGAACGCTTGGTTCAAGCCGTAATGAAGATCCTTCCAAATGCAAAAGTAATTTTTTCTGGATTACTACCCAGGGCAATATGGGACAATAGTTCAGTTTTTTGTCCTCAGCAAAACATTGCTAGGTGTGTCATCAACCGAGGCATGTGTGCCTTCATGCTTAGAGCTGGTATGTTCTTCTGTAACAATGAGAATATTGATGCCAGTAATGCTGTTAATTTTAAAGAAGATGGCATTTCTTTATCGTTTACCGGAAATGCCTTTCTATTTTGGAATGTAAGGGTTGCGTTGGAGAAGGTTATGTGAAGATTTTAGGAGTAAAGTTAGAAAAAAAAACAAGAAAAAAAATATAAAATAACAGGTGTCTGTCAAGCATCTGTAAAAGAAAAAAAACGGCTCTTATCAGAGCCAACTTCAAAGGGGAAATGGGGCACACTATTTAAATTTACATTCACCACGCTCAGAATTTCAATGTGTCCGCGGACATGGCGGTAGTCCGCGGACATGAAAATCACTACGAGGGGGTTAGTATGTTCTATGTTACATGTATATGAAGTCAGGGATATTATGGTTAAGTTGTGCTACTAAAAACCTATGAAATTCAGTGAAAAAACTTTGTTAAAGGGACGTTATGGTTAAGTTGCGCTACTAAAAACCTATGAAATTCAGTAAAAAAAAGTTTGTTAAAGGGACGTTATGGTTAAGTTGCGCTACTAAAAACCTATGAAATTCAGTGAAAAAACTTTGTTAAAGGGACGTTATGGTTCAAAGTAAAACCGAAAAACCCCTGAAATTCGGCAGTTATGGTAAGATAAGCAACCATAACTCGCGCCGCCACCGTGCACTGTTAACACTAACACCCAGGTTTTACCGCCGCGGTTACCGCCGGAACTCGTAATGAGGCCTAATATGTCTTATTCTTTCTGAAGAGGGGTGGGGGGGTTGTCTTTCACAACAAGATGGCATAACCACAAGCTCCTTTTCCAAGGCCTACTGGGAGTAGAGACAGTGTTCAAAGAGGCATTGTTGAGAGCACACCATCTGATTTAACAAACACTGGTGTCTTGCTCCTCAGCCCTCACAAAGGAGGAAGCATCACCCTTGATTCTCCCTAGCCAGGCCAAGAAAGACATGGTGACGGTTTTTGGGGGTAGTTGGAGTGGAGATAAATGGGATTGGTGGTCAGGGGGAGATGATGGAACGTGACTGGGGGGTGAAAGGGGAAGGAAAAGTGGATATAATAGGAGGGGAGAACACATGGCAAGGGAATATGGGCAGATTGATGTTGCAGCTCTATTTTCCTTGATTCTCTTTTGCTTTGTACTGTATTTTATAGAGCTGTGCAAATGTATTTTTCTGGATCTGGGAAGACATTTTTTACTGAATCACAGATCTGGGAAATCTGAATTAATGTCAGTACTTTGTTTAGGGTTCTCCTACACCTACACCCAATGGAAATTGGGCCCCCCTGATCACAAACCTGGCACACCCAGATGCAAATTCCTGGAGCCGGAGCCGGGCCTGGTGAAAAATTAGCTGTCTTAACTACAATTTTTCACCAAGAGAGTATTCCTGAACAGAATATTTTAATAGAGGGGATGGGAATGCATTTGGCTGAAATGTGGAGTGATTTGACAGACATGGATGTCCCACAAGGTTTGAGGGATTTGCATGTCTTAGCTTACTCAAGGGGCACTGCAGAGAAAGTATATGAGCATGTTGAGAGGGTTTTTGAGTTTAAGAGGGAGTTAGATCGGTTACAGAAAGATGAAATAGATGGCGATAGATTGGACGCTTCGTATGAGCAGAAACAATTTCTTCCTTCTTGTAAACCAATGAGTGAAGAGACTCGTATTTGTACAAGAGATGCGCTTAGATGGATTTCAAATGTTTCAATTTCTCACATTGAAGTATATGATACGTTTAGTCAGTATACTCCGGAAATGCAAAGGAAAGTGTTACAGGTAATGGTAGAGTACCTACAGGATGAGTGTATGAAGAAAAAGGTGTGTTGACCTGCAGATTTGATGGTCATTTATAAGAGAGCATTTTTGCCTGATACTGCTTTGAATAGTTTGTCACTCGATTTACCTTGTTTGCTTAACAAAGGTTCAGAATTGCCTACTTCTCAATTACCTATGAGGGAAGTTCCTCCGACATTTGCTCCTAAAGTTGAAATTCCAGATAATGACGCAACAGGCGCAGCAGCCACTACTATTGAAGCTCATTATGTAATGTACAGATGGGTCCTGTACACATGAACCAATGTGCTTATTGCAGACAAGAAGGTCATTGGCGAGCACAATGCCCGATCCTTCAGCAGAGATCGAATAACACATATGGTATCATGGTTAGACGACCCAGAGGCCGCCCTGGGATAGGGGTCCTGGTAGAAGCCAGTTCGCTCAGAATCAACAGTCATTTTCACAGGATAGTCAGCAGAATAGTGCAAATAATAGGAACATTTTTGACAATCCCTCGACTGTCTATCTTTCTGAGGAGTTGTATTTGAAGATATACGGTTCCGTTAGGACAACCCAAATCAGAGTCTGGAACCAGTGCCTATTGCGGTTGATCAGAAAGGGCCCTACATAGAAATGAAGGTGGGGAATAGGAAGCATCTATTTTTGATAGATACTGGAGCACAGAAGTGTTCCATTGATCATTTGCGGGTTCCAGATATTCCACTGTCAGGGTAGAATAACATTTCTGTAGGGTTCTCTGGTACGCCAGTGGTTAATCCGGTTTCTCAGCCGGTACCGATTTCACTGGGCCATTCACTGATCAATGTCCATTTCTTTTGATGACAAATTGTGGCAAAAATGTGTTGAGGTTGAATCTGTTGAAAGAATTGAATGCAGTAATTTATTGTTCTCCGGATGGAGTACATTTGACGATTTCACCTCAGCGAACTTCTGTTTCACAATTCCTGACTAGGCCTTTATTGACCGAATTGGATAAAGTTCCGGCATGTTCATGGGCGGTTGATGATAATGATGTTGGTATCTTACAAATTGAACCTGTTAAAATAGTCTTGAAACCAGGTGTTAAATTGCCATGTATTACGCAATATAAGATTTCAGTGAATGGTGAGCAGAATTAAAGTGTATAGTTTCTGATTTTGTACATCGGGGAGTGATTGAGGAGATTGCAGGAAGTTTGTGTAATAGTCCGATTTTACCGGTATACATGAAAGGGTATAATGCTATTCCTTTCTGTTTTATTATTGATTTGCGTGCTACCTATAAGATTGTTGCACCACAATTTCCAATTGTGCCTGATGTGACCACAATATTAACGATGATTCCAGCTTCAGCTACTCATTTCAGAGTTGTGGATCTAAAGAATCCGTTCTTTGGTATCCCTGTACAGGTTGACAGTAGATATTTGTTCACGTTCACCCTATGGGGAAGCTCGTTTACATTCACTTGTGTGCCACGAGGGTACACTGAGAGTCCAAGCATCTACAGTAGAGCTTTGAAGGAACAGCTCAATACACTTGGATTGCCTTCCACTTGTACGTTGTTACAGTATGAAGATGATCTTCTGTTAGCAGCAGAATCAGAAGTTGCTTGTAAGTAGGGTACCATGTTGCTGCATATTCATCTAGCAGAACATGGGCATAAGGCTTCATTAAAAAAGTTTCAGTATTGTCGACAGGAGGGCACCTATTTAGGATTTCTCCTGTCAAAGGAGGGGAGAAGACTGACACCTGAATGTGGTCATGGAGTTAGTTGGTCCCACCAACCCAAGGGAAGAAGTCGTCCTCTCCGGAGCTTCTCTGGTCGATTCAGAAAAGCAGTTTCAGCTCAGCAGCAGGGCTTCATCGGGCAGTTAAAACGGTCCAGGAGGATGCAGTAAGCTTCTCCTCAAAATGTCTTCATCGGATGTTTCATCCAGTGGTCTTCAGTCCAAGAAACCTTGCCTTTTATGCAGGTTTCTCCCATTCATGCACAGCCTAGCTGTCATTCACACAGCAAGGTTGCTGTCCTGAAAGGACAGCCAACCAGCCAATCAGCACTGGGTGCATTCATGTAACCAAAGGACAGGATGTTTCAGGCACCTCTCTCGCTTCCTGCCCTGCCAGACACACTGGAGCCGGAGGCGAGTTCCAGTACTGAAGGCCGCTGTTAGGCAAGATTGTATGCAGTACCCTTTGGGAGACTACACCAACCTTGTCCTCCTGGCAATAGTTAACACAACCTTTGGTAGTGTGACTGAGCAGACAGGCTTATCTCAAGAGGGTTCAATGTGATCAGTAGAGTTTTTACACAGAGATTTGCAGTGTCAAGTAGTCAAATAAACTCTTACACACAAGGTTTCTTCATTAAAATATTATTTATTTATTTAACAGTCAGTTGAATAAGCCTTCCTCAGAAGGGAGAAATATATATGTAACACAAAAATACACTTCAAAACACACACTCTTAGTTTCTCTAAATCAGTAAGTACCCATTTGAGATGGCACACGGATTCTTCCTACACCCTGAGATGACTTAAATAACTAGGACACTGTGGACATTAATATATCACTAGTACATTTAGAGCAATACTGACCATGTACGGAATGGGTTAAGTGTATTGACGGGTCGGATGAAGTATGTGGATGGAACGGGTGAAGTATGTAGATGGATGGAACGGGTGAAGCATGTGGAAGGAACGGGTGAAATATGAAATAGGAACAGAGAAAATGGGATGATGGAAAGGGTGAAGTATGTGGATGGAACAGTCAAATATGTGGTTGGAACGGGTCAAGTGTGTGGATGGAACGGGTCAAGTATGTGGATGGAACGGGTCAAGTATGTGGATGGAACGGGTCAAGTATGTGAATGAAACGGGTCAAGTATGTTGAATGGGAATAGGTGAAGTCGATGGATGGAACAGATGAAATTGATAGATGGAAGGGTGAAGTATGTGAATGGAACGGGTCAAGTATCTGAATGGAATGGGCGAAGTATGTGGATGGAACGGGTGAAGCATGTAGATGAAACGGGTGAATCATGTAGATGCAATGGGTGAAGTATGTGGAAGGAACAGGTGAAGTATGTTGAGGGAACGGGTGAAGTATGTGGATGGAACGGGTGAACTAGGTGGATGGAATGAGTGAAGTATGTGGATAGAACATACAACAGATGGAATGCACGGAACAGACAGAGAGCACGGAGTGGACACTTATAAAAATAAATAAATAAATAAATAAATAAATAAATAAATTTTCAAGACCATGGAATGGTCTGTAGTGCATAAAACAACTGAAGTACATAGAATGGTTGGCATGCATAGAATGGTTGGAGTGCATAGAATGGTTGGAATGCATACAATGGTTGAGACTGCATAGAATGGTGGGACTGCATGGAACGGCTTGGAGTGCATGAAACGGCTGAAGTGCATGGAACTACTGGAGTGTGCTCGATCTCAAGATATAAACCACCTTATCACATCTCCATGCTTACTCTTTCCTTTACACCACCACTCAACTAGAACACAGTGATACTATGACACCATTTGGTATAGCTGTTCTCAAACCATCACCTGCCTCATACTCCCCATCATCCTGTCTAAAACACAGATGGTTACACACCCTCCAGCCTAGGCATTCTCCTCAGGCCTAAAGCAGCCAGAATCGATCTGGATAAAAACCTGCCAGAACGAACACATACTCTTGATCTCCCAACCACCACACCTACCGCTAGGAAGCAGCTTTCACAGGAATGCAAAACCGCTGCGCACATATCCGGTGCTCACTCACACCTTATGACTCTTTCTCTCTCTCTCTCTACTGACTTGAACTTCGGTTCCTGAGGGCGTTCAACCTACCAGCGCCTTGAGATCATACCAATGGTACATAAGGCGCTATATAAATGCAAAATAACATAACATAACATAACAATGTATAAAAAGCATCTCTAGCATGTCTGTCCCAAATACACAGAAAGAGGTCAGAGCCTTGATAGGCATGGTTTTGTACTGTAGACAGTGGATCCCTAACTTCTCATTAATGTTAAAACCAATGTTGGCATTGACAAAGAAGGGCATTTCTTTGCCATTACCGTGGAACTTGGACTGCCAGAAAGCTTTTGATCTGCTCAAGGCTGCATTGTGTTCAGCACACCAAATTATGAAAAGTCTGTTGTGTTGTATGTGCATGAATGTGATGGATGCGCTTTGGCTGTGTTAATGTAGGAAAATGGAGGGAAGAATAGACTGTGCAGTTATTTTTCCTCTACGCTTGACCCTGTTGCATGCGCTTGCTGAGATGCTTGAGAGCTGTTGCTGCTGCTGCATCGGTAAAACAAAGTGAGGGTATGGTTTTAGGTCATTCATTAACTGCGATGGTACCGCACTCTGTAGACGTTCTATTGAACAGAATGCAAATGCAACATCTCACATCAGCACGATTAACAAGATACGATCTGATTCTATATGCACCGCATATCTAAATTAAGAAATGTTGTGTATTAAATCCGGCTGAACTATTGCCTCTTCCGCAAGAAATTGCTTGCAGTGACAAGATGTCACATGATTGCATCTATACCACAGAACAAGAGACTAAAGGCAGAATTGACTTAACTGATACACCGTTGAAAGATCCACAAAGGGTGCTGTTTTGCGAAGGCTCCTGCTTCAAACTTCCAGATGGTACATCCACTGCTGCTTATGCCATCACTACATTAAGCATTATTGTGGAAACCAAGAGAATTTTACATAACTCTGCATAGGCCGCAGAGATTATCGCATTGACTTGAGCTTGTGAACTTTCTGAAGGGCTTAGTGTGAACATATTTACTGACAGTCAGTATGCCTTTGGGGTGGTTCACAACTTTGGTAGATTATGAGCAGAAAGAGGGATCTTGACCTCACAGGGAACTAAGATTCAATATGGCACCTTGATAGTTCGGCTACTCTGAGCACTTGCGCTTCCTAGTCAACTAGCAATAATGAAGTGCGCAGCACACCAGAAAGTAACAGATGATGTGAGGAGAGGAAACACTTTTGCTGACAGGATAGCCAAACAGACAGCCACTGACTTGCATTCTGAAATGTATATGACAAAAGAAGCCACTAACAGTTGTATAGTGGATGAAGGAATTGGTTCTATAAAAGACATTCAGGCTGATGCCACTCCAGAAGAGCTTAAGCAATGGGATGAGGGTTTAGCAAGTTTAGATGATAAAGGTTGTTGGACAGATAACACAAAACAGAGATGGATGCTACCCAATGCTTATCACCGCTATGGTTACGATGGCTCATTGTCTAACCCATATATGTGCTAGAAAGATTTGCAAATTGTTACCTATTGTTACATTTACCCAGACAGAACCTGTCTGGGTAAATGTAAATATCTTGAAAACTGCTGAGCGTTTGGTCCAAAATGGCATGGTATGTTTACAGCATAATGTCGGAAAGGGTACATCGACGCCGAGGGGTAGTTTTGGTCCCCCCTCTGTGCCTTTTGAGGTTATACATTTTGATTTTATCGAGATGGAGCGTTGTCAGAATTACAAATATGTTCTGGTAGTCATTTACGCTTTCAGCAAATGGGTCGAAGCTTTGCCTCTATAAGATGGCACAACAATAAAGACGGTAATAACCATGCTGAAGGAATATTTACCTAGGTTTGGTTTGCCGAGGGCCCTTTGCTCCTTTCTGAGTACTGTGACCAGTTAACTTGAAAAATTGTATTTGATTTATCAACAGGTGCGAGTAGCCCTCTCAGTAAAATACGAGGGGCCAGGTCATCGACTTCGACCTGGCGACTGGGTGCTCATTAAGGCTTTTGAAAGAGCATTCTGTCTCGCACCTCGCTGGAAAGGACTGGTTCAAGTCCTATTGGCCACACAGACCGCTGTATGAGTAGACGGAAAGTGACACTGGATTCATGCAACACACATTAAGAAGATACCCCTTTCTCTGCCTCTCGACGAAGAAGAAGAGAAGGAGACTGTTCACTTTGCTGCTCATTGCAAGTTTGTTCTAACCGACACAGGAGTGTCCCAGAAACCCTTCCTGATCCTGTGGGGCCGGGGAAGACTGCTGTTTTGCCTTCTAATTCTTCTTTGGATCTTTCTGCATCATTGAGCAATCTTGCTTCTGCTTCACCACTTCCATCAGGAAGCGATGACACTCTTTTCGCAGATCACATCATACCTGGAGTCTTGAGGTACGATCTGCATCCGAGGTGCTAGACTTACAGCACAGCATCGGCTGTGCCCACAAGGAATTATTGTAGAGCTAGTTCCTTGTCACTCTTTCAATGAAACATAAATAAGAGGCAGTGACCGGCAAAACTATCGGTTTTATGGTTGACAAAGAAGCTGTTTATCAAAGATCATGGTCCTTGAGGACTCACTCTTTTCTGATCACTGTACTAATTTGTCTTGTAACTACATTTGCGCTTGAGTTATGGTACATTGAAGGGGTGCGTCCACTTGGGACTGTGTAACCTACTGAATTTATCTCCCCTGTGTCTCCACCTTTCGTGCATTTGCACACTGTTCCTCCTAGGGACTCCTAACATAGGGTTATCACAATAACACTTTCCTACTGATCATGAATGCGACCCATGTGATTCTAAAGAGAACGAATTGCGGGGTGTGTTCACACTTGCCACAACATGGGAAAAAGGGGTTGAGCTGGTATATTCATCCTCTTCCTTTAACCACTGCATGCTACGCCTCACTGAGGGCACTATTATTTGGTCGTTGGAATGACAGTATTTCTGGGAACTTAGATGGGACTAATTTGAAAAATGAGTCCTGACACCATTGGGATGTTCCCTGTTTGCAAATAGGAGCAAGCGTAATGTTGCTTCTATTAGGCCTTGCGATAGACTCTCTAGACCTTTCCAATCACTGATTTCTTTCAAGATGGCTCTCGTAGGCAACCAGGATGCCATGCCTCCTTCCTGTACTATTAATGATAGCCCTAACTCTGTTTCATTATGTATACAAAGGGATGGTTCTCAGCCAATAGGTACATTTGAGGGTTGCACCAACATTGCACATCTAACTATTGAGGACAGACATTTGTATGTAGGTGATCCTGTTTACTTTGTGGCGACAATGCTTATCCTTGGCTACCCAGAGATTGGCAGGTACTGTTATTTGGGTATCTTGTTACCAGGAGTATATGTGGCAACCACTTCTGAGGTCTCTAGAGCTCGTCCAAGGTGGGACGAGAATGGTGATACTCCTTTGCAAGTCATGGGTGATATAGCAAAATAGTTTGTGCCATTTTGGGGTCAGATAATGAACTCTGAGGATAATAGAAGACTAGCAAGGGTACTGCAGAAAACCATCAATAGAACCACTAATATACTATACAACATGATGCTGGAACAAAAAGCAATTAGATTAGTGGCCCTTCAAAATAGGATGGTGTTTGACATCATCCCAGCTGAGCGCGGTGGGGTAAGTAAATTGGTGGGATCTGCTTGCTGTTTTTTTGTACCTGACTCCTCCCCTACTATATTCCAGGCAATACAAAATCTGTATACCTTGAGTATGGAAGTATATGTCCCTGAGGGAAACTGGAATCTTAGCGTTTGTGTTACGTCTCCTACACCTAACAACCCCTCCGCGGTTGCCACGCCCCCATCCTCGGCCTCTTGCTCACATACACACCCGATTGCACGCATATTCAGGCGCCCATTCAGTCATCATACCCGGGGGTTTTCCCATACACCTGGCACTTGCCTTCCTGGCACTTACCTTCCCTCCCGCTCCTGGCAGCTACACTGGAGGCTTCCATGTCACCGGGGTGCCCTGAATGAACCTCGGAGGATCCGCGCGTCGCGCGTCACGTGACTCTCCATTTCCATTGCAGCAATACTTCCGTATCACGTGATCTCTGTCATCCCCATCACGTGATACGCCTTCCTTGGATAAAAGTGTCCGGAAGTCAATGAGCGTCGCTTCACAGCTGTTTCCACCTGGATTCCGTGACGCTCGTTTCATTGTTGACTCTACGGATTTTTCTCGACCACGTTTTCTGTACCACGGATTGCCTTTGCCTTGCCCAAGTATTTACTTTGGATCACCAGTTGCCGGACTACCTTACTACATTGGATTCCTAGTGCCTTTGCCCCTTGTGACCTTGTTTTGGAACTGTTGGTTTTCTCGCTGCCTGACCCTTGGACTGTCCCTGGTTTGCCTCACGGATTTGTTTCTTGTCCTGGATTCTTGGCCTCTGGCCTTCACGCTGGGCGCTTGCCTGTCTGCATACCCACCATCTGCCCTCAATCACTTGGGGAATTCCCAACGCCTCCCTGCTGTTATTGGACATCTTTGCCAACACATTAGGTAAGCCATTTAGGATCATTTCCCTGGGGTTCTACTCTTGCCAACTGCTTTGTGCTTATCCTATAACCTATTGCCTTACAGCGTTCGAGGGGTCCTTTTCCGGCGGTTTCCGAGTCCAGGCCTACGAACCACTTCACCTGTGGCCTCAAAGACCACACAGGCAGTATTTCTGGTGTTGTCTGTGCGGTACTTGGGGACGGAGGTATCCTTACTCTGCACGACCATCAAGTCTGTAACAGACTGTGAAGCCACTGGCCGTTGGAGTATGGATCCCTCCGCCGGGGACCCCGTGACCGCTTTAATGCAGGCCGTAGCGGCTCTCAGGACTGACATGGCCACAGCCACAGCCGCCATTCATCACCGCCTAGACCTCCTACACAGTGCACATCATTCCCCATCTGCAGACATCAAGCTTAGGGATGACACCCCACCTGTCCAGGCCACACCTGCTCCCGCTCCTGCCCCTGTATTGATCCCAACCTCCTCTCCTCTTGCTGCCCCAGAACGCTTTCAGGGAGACCCACGGACCTACCGCACCTTCATAAATCAATGCAGGCTCCATTTCTTGTGCAGACCTCAGGCCTTCCCTGATTCGGTTACGAAAGCCGCTTTTCTCTTATCTCATCTATCAGGCATAGCGGCCACTTGGGCAAATCTGTTCTTAGAGGGCAACCATCCCGTATTGTATGACTTCGAGCTTCTAGTCACAGAGATGGCTAAAGTGTTTGATACCCGCTACAAGGCCCAGGCAAGAGACCTGGAACTATTGGACCTTACACAGGGCAAACAAACATTGATCGAGTACATCACCCGGTATAACCAACTAGCCGCTGAAACCTCTTGGCCTGAGGAAAAGAAGGCGATCGTGTTTTACCGAGGACTCAGTAGTGCAATGAAAGACGCCCTTTCAGTGGTCCCTGCCCTTCCTTCTGTTTTCACAGACATTGTAGACCTTGCCCTACAGGTGGACGCCCGCAAGTCCGAACGAAGGATGGAATCCACGTTTGGGCAGCCATCTCTAGCACCACCTTCCGTCGGTTCCGAGCCCATGCAAATAGGCGGAATCCGCAGTCCCATAACACAGTCAGAACGTGAACGTCGGAGAACCAACAACGCTTGTTTCTATTGTGGTCTAAACGGACATTATGTAAAAGAATGCCCCCGCCGACCGAGAAACAAAGTGCCGGGTTTTCAGAAGGCTCGCCCATGATACCGGGGGCACCGGCGAGCCCATTCACGATCCCCGCTGACCCTGCATTTGGTCCTATCAGACCTGTTACGGTACAAGCCCTATTGAAACCCACCAGAGACATCGTTCACGTTGTTCAGATAGTGATAGACTCCGGAGCCACGGGTTGTTTTATGGACATTGCGCTAGCACATCGTCTTAACCTACCTCTGATCCAAAAGGATCACCCCGAACCGGTACAGGCTGTTGATGGCACTTCTTTAGCCTCCGGTCCGATCAAGCATCAAACCGCACCGTTGGAGGTGGTCATACAAGGTACCCACAAGGAAAACTTGTCGTTCGACCTCATTACCACACCCCAGTTCGGGGTCATATTGGGAATACCCTGGTTGAAACACCATAATCCGTTAATCAACTGGGGTACGGGACAAGTGCTATTTGAGTCAGAAGAATGCCAACATTTCTGTCTCATAGAACCTGAGTCACCCTCATCTCCTGCCTCTATTCTCGGTGCTATGGCTTCCTCCCATATCAGTGACACGGCACCTGACGGCACGTCAGCACACACCGTGGGAGCCGTTATGGCAGGCATTCCCAAGGAATACCAAGATTACCACATGGTCTTTGATAAAACCGTAGCGGAAGGCCTACCTCCGCATAGGCCCTATGATTGCCTTATCGACCTCCTTCCAGAAGCTCCCATACCCAAGGGAAGGGTTTACTCGCTATCACCATCCGAGGAACAAACCCTAAAGGACTATATACAACAGGCTTTACGTTTCGGTCATATCCGGCCGTCTTGCTCTCCGGCTGCTAGTCCTATATTCTTTGTACCAAAAAAGGAGGGTGATTTGCGCCCATGCGTGGATTATAGGCGATTGAATTCCATCACAATAAAGAACAGATATCCTATCCCTCTTATTTCCACGCTCCTGGATAGACTGACTAAGGCATCGATCTATACCAAACTAGACCTAAGAGGGGCATACAACCTGGTCCGTATACGGCGCGGTGACGAATGGAAAACCGCGTTTTGTTCCCGACAGGGATTGTTCGAGTACACCGTAATGCCCTTCAGGCTTTGTAATGCACCTGCAACGTTTCAACGTTTCATCAATGACATTTTTTCTGATATCTTGGATACGTATGTGGTGGTCTATCTAGACGATATCCTGTTTTTTTCTTCCTCTTTGGAGGACCATGTCTCTCATGTCAGGGAAGTCCTATCACGCCTAAAGAAGAACACATTGTTTGCCAAACCCGAAAAATGCTCGTTCCATGTTAGAGAGGTGGACTTCCTGGGTTTCCATATTACTCCTGGGGGGCTATCGATGAATCAATCCAAGGTCCGTGCTGTCACGGAATGGCCAATCCCTGGCAACACCAAACAATTACAATCTTTTATCGGCTTTGCTAATTTTTACCGACGATTTATAGTTGGGTTTTCCTCCATTGTATCTCCCTTGACAGCATTAACTAGCCCTCTTGTCCCCTTTTTCTGGACCTCCATACACCAGAAAGCGTTTGACACTCTCAAATCTAGGTTTGTCTCAGCCCCGGTGCTGCAGCACCCTGACCCAGACTTACCGTATGTACTAGAAGCAGATGCCTCCTCGTTTGCCCTAGGTGCCGTGCTGTCCCAACCATGCCCTGCCACGGGCTGTTTACATCCGGTTGCTTACCATTCACGGAAGTTCTCCGCAGCTGAATCCCACTACACGGTAACTGAGAAGGAACTCTTGGCCATAAAGGATGCCCTCCAGGTATGGCGGCACCACCTCATGGGGGCAAGGCACCAGACGATAGTGTACACAGACCATAAGAACCTCCAGGACTTGGCCTCGCTCAAATGCGCAAATAGCAGACAGGTGCGTTGGCACTTGTTTTTTGCTGCTTTTGACTTTGTGGTTAAGCACAGACCGGGTTAGGTCCATGGCAAAGCTGACGCTCTTTCTCGCTCCCCTGGGGGGGAAACGCTGCCTCTGTTCCCGGACACGGTTTTAGGAAAGGGCCATGTCATATGTCTATGTACGCCATCCCCGCCCATGCTTACTACCATCAAGCAATGGTTTCCCAACATCCACATGTACTCAATGAATGGGATATCGTACTGCAGGAGGGGTTACCATTCGTCCAGGGTAGATTGTACCTTCCCACGAGTGACGTCCGCAATCAGGCGCTTGCTTGGTCCCACGACGCGGCTATCAACGACCATCCAGGGCAGCAACGTACCCTTGAGTTGTTACACCGATGGTGTTGGTGGCCATCCATGAGACGAGACATAGATAACTATGTTAACACCTGCTCAGTATGTGCTCAATGTAAGGCTCGTAGAGGACGTCCCTTGGGTTTACTCCAACCACTACCTGTTCCCCCCAGGCCCTGGCATACCATCTCCATGGATCTTATCACAGACCTACCACGCAGACAGGGCTATGATACCATTTGGGATATAGTAGATTCCTACACCAAAATGGCCCGCTTCGTCCCCTGTACCGGCATTCCCTCAGCCCCGACCCTCGCCCGTCTGTTCTTTAAGGCTGTTTTTTGTCTTTTCGGTCTTCCGCAGGTTATTGTATCGGACCGTGGGTCACAGTTTACTTCCTGCTTCTGGCGTGCCCTCACCAAGCATTGATGCTCACTTTTCCTCTGCCTATCACCCAGAAAGCGACGGGCAGACGGAGAGAGTAAATCAAGCCCTGGAACAGTACCTGCGTTGTTTGACCCTCCAGTATCAGGATTCCTGGTATAACCTACTCCATCTCGCTGAGTTTGCATATAATAATGCCCGACATTCTGCTACGGGTTTCTCTCCCTTTTATTCTATGTACGGCCAACATCCCCGCACTCTCCCATTACCTGATCTCACTAGTGCCACTCCTGCCGCTAACGCCTGTGTTCGCGATCTGGCCGATGTCCATGCCCAAACCCTTGTCCATCTTCATGAGGCACAGGCGGTTATGAAATCAAAGGCTGATAGGAAGCGGACGGCGGCCCCTGACTATCACGTGGGTGATCGGGTATGGTTGTCGACCCGGCATTTACGCATCCCCGGTTGTCGTAAACTGTTGCCTCGCTTTATTGGTCCCTACAGAATCACTCGCGTTCTGAACCCTGTTGCTTTTCGCCTAGGGGTCCCTTCTGCCTGGCGGCTCCACCCGGTTTTTCATACTTCCCTCCTCAAGCCCTGTCTTGCTAATACCCGTATCACTACACCTCCTGCTCCTGTTTCACTATCCACCCCTGATGAGTTTGAGGTCAATGCCATCATGGGTTCTCGTCTTCACAGGGGGCGCCTTCAGTATCTCGTTGACTGGGTGGGTTATGGCCCTGAGGATCGCTCCTGGGTTCCCTCCTCTGATGTCCATGCTCCTCTCCTTGTTGCTCGATTTCATAGGGACTGCCCTGCCTGCCCACAAGGTCCTGGGCCGTTGAGGGGGGACTCTGTTACGTCTCCTACACCTAACAACCCCTCCGCGGTTGCCACGCCCCCATCCTCGGCCTCTTGCCGTCCCACTCGCTCACATACACACCCGATTGCACGCATATTCAGGCGCCCATTCAGTCATCATACCCGGGGGTTTTCCCATACACCTGGCACTTACCTTCCCTCCCGCTCCTGGTAGCTACACTGGAGGCTTCCATGTCACCGGGGTGCCCTGAATGGACCTCGGAGGATCCGCGCGTCGCGCGTCACGTGACTCTCCATTTCCATTGCAGCAATACTTCCGTATCACGTGATCTCTGTCATCCCCATCACGTGATACGCCTTCCTTGGATAAAAGTGTCCGGAAGTCAATGAGCGTCGCTTCACAGCTGTTTCCACCTGGATTCTGTGATGCTCGTTTCATTGTTGACTCTACGGATTTTTCTCGACCACGTTTTCTGTATCACGGATTGCCTTTGCCTTGCCCAAGTATTGACTTTGGATCACCAGTTGCCGGACTACCTTACTACATTGGATTCCTAGTGCCTTTGCCCCTTGTTACCTCGTTTTGGAACTGTTGGTTTTCTCGCTGCCTGACCCTTGGACTGTCCCTGGTTTGCCTCACAGATTTGTTTCTTGTCCTGGATTCTTGGCCTCTGGCCTTCACGCTGGGCGCTTGCCTGTCTGCATACCCACCATCTTGGAATTCCCAACGCCTCCCTGCTGTTATTGGACATCTTTGCCAACACATTAGGTAAGCCATTTAGGATCATTTCCCTGGGGTTCTACTCTTGCCAACTGCTTTGTGCTTATCCTATAACCTATTGCCTTACAGCGTTCGAGCGGTCCTTTTCCGGCGGTTTCCAAGTCCAGGCCTACGAACCACTTCACCTGTGGCCTCAAAGACCACACAGGCAGTATTTCTGGTGTTGTCTGTGCGGTACTTGGGGACAGAGGTATCCTTACTCTGCACGACCATCAAGTCTGTAACAGTTTGGTTCTGGTATTCGTTACATTCATGGGGTTGGAAGCTCTTTGCAGTTCTAATGATAATTCTCGGTGTTCCACTGTTTTCTTGTTGCTGTATTCAATGTCTTCCTGCCATCTATTCAATGTTAGGAGGATGTTGTGCACAAACGATAGGTACATTAGGACCAAAGGTACATGCACCCAAGAAGACTGCCAATGCTATTGTAATGAAGGATATCACTATCAAGGAACTCATGGCGATTGATATTTCTGAAGAATGTGATTTAGGATGTACGGACATTGAGGTGCAGGGTTTTGAGTAAAGCAAATGTTTGAGTAAGGCTCTTGGCTTAGGCCAAAAGGAGGGTTTGTTAAACTGTATTCGCATATTACCGCCTTGTTATGAATATTGGCCTAAGCCTATTCGCGTTGCACAGAAAACCGCGTTCATAATGTTCTGATTTTTATCTACTTTGCCGCCATTTTAAGAATCATCCACCATTTTGATTTCAACTCTTGTTTCTGTGTTCCAAAATGGTGGACTGTGTTTTTGACTTGCAGTCGAGCCGAACGACCTTTGAGTTTTGTTAATGTTTAAGCTGACCGAGAGCAGACTGTTTGTCCAATGCAAAGAAACCTTGTGACTCGAATGAACTACAATTCTAGTGTTGTCTGCTCTCACAAGCCTCATCCTCATATAAACAATGAGACAATGTAGAATAAACTCAGATTGTGTATTTTTGCTGAACTGAATTGTAGCGACTTACCATGGATCAGAAAACCAACGGCACCATTGTAACTTCATGGAGATGCAAACTCCATGACATGTGATGTGGGCACAAACCCTAGCATGTAACGTATAGTTTGGAGAGGGGCTCAACAAAGTTTGAACAATTGTATAAATATGTCTGTGTTTAGATGTCCATCACTCTCAGCCCTCACTGTGTCTGCTGGTACACACTGCGAGGTGTTGGGAACCAGATAGCTATATGTTTGCTTTGGGTCTGTGCAGAATAAAAGATACTTGTACCTTTTCAACCCGTGATAGGCGTACTTCATTTTGTGGTACTAAACATCAATATTTCTTTGATCTGTCAGTGTAGCATTGAGAGATACATTATTCACTACTTAATAATCTTCTACACAACTCAATAGCCTTTGTAGGCCAATTGGAGTTGTGTTGAATAATATATCATCAGCAAATGCCATACATTGCACATGCATATTCCCTATCTTGGGTGGAAATGCACAAACCTTGCCCAATTATTCCTCTAAATCACCCAGGCATAGGTTGAAGAGACAAGCACGTATCCCTTGTCTCAAACCTATTCCGAAAGCAATTTTTTTCATCAATCTGTTGAGCCTTACTTGCAGGGTTGTGCTTTGCTTGAGTTTAATTTGATCAATATACTAGATGCACTAGCCGGTGTTGCCCGGGTCTGTAGCTGGCATGCTTGTTGGGGTCTGCTTTAGCCTTGTGTATGTTATATTGTGTCCTAACTTTCTATTTTTGGAAAATCGCTAAATCGGCAATTTCCTGAATTTTCCTATACTGATTGCACAGATTGCACATCTGTAGGGCAAATGGGTGGGGTTGGTCAGATTTCACTATCACCAGTACACCACAGACTGGTATGCCGACTTCAGGCCAAAACTTCAGCCCACCAACTATTGTGGCGATGAAGCCAACAATCGCAAAATCAGCAATCACCTGAAATCGCCCATACTGATAGCACAGGGCCGGACCATGCCCTATGCATAGCGAATGGGTGGGGTTGGTCAAATTTCACTATCACCAGTATACTACAGACTGGTATGCTGACCTTGAGTCAAAGTTTCATCCCACCAACTGTTATGGGGCTGAAGCCAAAGCCTATACTGATTGCACAGGGCTGGACTCCACCATCTGTAGAGCGAATGGGTGGGGTTGGTAAAATCTCACTATTGTCAGTACATCCCACACTGGCATGTTGACATTGGACCAAACTTTGCAAAGAAAGTATATGGCCCACTCTGAATTGTTTGGTGAGGTTTGGTCTACGAGGGGCAAAGTTATTTTTTCCATGGACATAATGGGAAAACATTTCTGTCGCGCATACAGCCCAAACTGTTGAACCAAATTTACGGCAGGAGTGGCGGCTTGGTCCCAAATGAGTGTTTTTGTTAATTTGGTGTAAATCTGACCAGTAGTTTTAATTTAAACTACCAAAACCTAAGGCAAAAAAATGAGTGATATCTATGTCCGCTCCGCGGACACACTTCCCTGTTCGCTCCTCGGACAGGACATCGATTGGATAATCGGCTTGTGTTGTGTCCGTGGACATGCGTCATGTTCTCTGATTGGCTGGGATGAGGTGTGTGGTGCGTCAAATTGTTTCGATGCGCCCGTCATATTGGATGCACGGACATGCGCTGGAAGTTAATCCAATTTTGGGGAGTGTGTTGGTGTGTATGAGTGCTTGGAGTGGGTGGGGGAGTAAGAGTGGGAGTAAGAGATGGGTCAAATGCTGTATTTGTTTAGGTGAGAGAAGGCTGTGATGTGTTCGCGTTGTCCGCGGTCACCCCGGTTGTCCGCCGACATACTAAACACTGGGCGCACTACTGGCTATTTTAGTTTAGTATGATGTTGGTTTTGGGTCGTTAGAAGCGCATTGGGTGAAGAGGGTGTTACGCTAACCTGTCTCCCACAGGGGTGTCGAGCGGAACTGGACATGCCACGGTCTCCACGAATGTGATGCGTAGTGCAGAGATGACTGACTGGACTGGCCCACCTAGCTTTGTCTGCTTGACCCGTAGAAGTAGTCTCCTAAAGACAGGGAAAGGGAATTAGCCACCTGTGGATTTGAGTAGTAACACCTCACTGCGTCCCCACTTATCACTTCTGACATTCCCTTTCACAAAGCTCACCTTATAGTTTTGTATGATGAGCTCTCCATCCTGCGAAGAATGCAGGGGCGCGTTGATGGCCAGTTACTTCACTGGCTTGAGGGAATTGGAAGAGTTCTGGACAAATCTTGGCTCCAAACCTCTGGGAAAAAGGCTGTAAGTATATAGTTCTAAAGAGTTCAAAATGTCTGAATAATCACTCTTGTCCAATTCCTTGTTTCTTTTGCAGCTTAGACCCAAAAGATGATTGTCTTGTGCAGCTGAAAGCGTTCAGGTAAGAGTCTGTGTTTTGTAACACTGTCCGGCAAATGATGCCAAGGTTTAACTCGCTGCTTTCTCTTTTCTTGCAGGTGCAGCGTAGGAAGATTTGGCGTGCTCGTGGATAATACCTCCTGTGGTAAAATCAGGTAAGCATATGGTGGCAAGAGATTGTCCTTGTTTGTTCCGTTGGCTCACCTTGTTGTTTTCTTGTCCCCCTTAGATGCTGGAATGCCGCAACCTGGTGATGGAGATGTCGTATCCCAAGCCTAGGGATAAACGCGCATGCAGGTCGCGGCAATAACAAGGCCGACACGGAGAGGTGCTGTTAAACTTCCTTCTTTATTCGTGCCTCAACTGTAACTAACTTGCCCCGCCCCTCCCACGTCACTTCCCTTCTTTTCCCGCCCCGGGTCCCTCCCGCCCCTGTCGTCCAGGATACGTCAACATGACATCTCCCCCCTTTTTAAACCATTACCACCCTCATTGCAACAGGCGATGATCTGGCAAGTCACTATTCCATTTCCTCGATCCACCGGCGAGGTCTGGTCCGAGCTCGCTGTGGTCGGGTCAGCTCGGCCCGGGGTGACGATCTACTCACGATCGTCTCGGTATCTGGATCTTGATCCGATTCGTCGGCGTCCCACGGATCCTCTCCTTGTTGATCACTGTATTCGTCCTCCGGTGGAGCCTGCACCCTTCCACTCAGGCGTCTTGTTCCGAGCGGTGGGAGTACCTTGAAATGGAACGAGTTCCGAGTTATATCTCCCGTGGAGCCTTGTGCAGTGATCATCGACCCCTTCTTCTGCGTAACGAGAAGGGGCTCTTCCCGAAAGGCAGGCGTGTGCTTGTGAGTCGAGGGTTGTCGAACGGCCACCACATCCCCTATGTTTATTTGGGATGTCTGGGCTCTTCGGCGGGCGTCGGCATATTCTTTCATTCTGTCCTTTGCCGCTTCATCCCGCTCTCGGACTTCCGCATCCATCGCTGGACGTGGTGCACTTGTCTCTGCTTGGGGAATGCGGGTTTGAGGGTTGCGCCCAAACATGAGTTCGGCAGGGGTCTTCCCTGTGGTGCTATGGGGCGTTCCCCGGTAGTCCCACAGCAGTTGGTTAAGCACCTGTTCATATGGTTGTTCCATGATGCGAGCAATTTGCAAGGCCCGCTTGAGATTTGCCATGAATCGTTCGATCATTCCGTTTGCTTGTGGCCACAGCGGGGTCACCTTCCGATGTCGGAACCCCGAGTATTCCGCAAACCTGGCAAACTGATGTCCACAGAACGGGGCCCCGTTGTCGGTCTTGAGTACCTTGGGCACTCCGTAGGCCGAGAATATGTGGTCCAGTGCTGGGACGACATGATGTGCGGCCGTGGAAGAGATCATCTGGACTTCTGGATATCGAGAGTATTCATCCATCACTGCAAGGACATACTTCCCCCCTTCGATGGGTCCAAAGAAATCGGCGGCCACCGCTTCCCATATGTTCTGCGGAAGTTCGGACATTTGCAATGGCTCCGGATTTCGGTTTGGGGTAATGAGGCAGCAGGTGGGACAAGTTCTCAGGGCGGCCTCCACTCGGGCATCCATTCGTGGGAACCACACCTTTTGGCGCAGCATGCGCTGTGTGGAGACGATGCCTCGATGGGTCTCGTGGGCCAGGTTGATGACCTTCTCACGCAGGGTTGTTGGGATCACCAGCTTGCAGTCTTTGAGTAGTAGTTGGTCTTCTGATACTGCCAACTCTTCTTTCACAAGGAGAAGCCGTTCCACGTCTTCCCATGTCTGGCCCCCTGCCGCTTTACCTCTCTCTTTAGCCCTTCTCCATTGTCCGGACGTGAGGCCTTCACATATGATGCGGCATGCAGGGTCGTTTTCAGTTTCTCTTGCCAGTTCTTCTATGTTAACCCCCTCCGGCGTGGTTTGGTGAATCAGGTATCTGAGGTAGCGGTCCGCCACCGACGGCTCAGGTCTGCTCTCGTCTCTCGGTCTCCTCAACAGGAAGTCAGCCGGGTTCTCACCCTTCCCTGGTCTGTGAATAATGTCGAAGGCATAATCCTGCAGGCGCAGCCCCCACCGGGCGATCCTCGGGGGCATTTTGGCTTGGGGATTGCCATAGAGAAACAGGAGCGCCTGGTGATCGGTGACCACCTGAAACGGCTTTCCATACAGGAATAAGTGGAAATGTTCACATGCCCATACCACCGCTAGTCCTTCTTTCTCAGCCTGGGAGTAGGCTCGTTCAGTGGCGGATAGGCTGCGGCTGGCATAGGCAACCACGTGTCTCTGTTGTGGGTCTTTGGGATCAACTTGAGCCAGGATGGCCCCTAATCCCACTGGACTCACGTCCACTGTTAGTTCTGTTCTCCGGTTGGGGTCGTAGTAGGCCATGTTTTCTGCTTTAGCAACCCTCCCTGATGGTTTTGAAAGCTACTTGACATGCACTGGTCCACTCGAATTTCTCGTTCTGGTGCGTAAGTTTCCGCAACGGTTCACTGACCGAGGCAAAATCCTTGATGTACCTGCTGCAGTAGCTGGCTAGGCCTAAGAACGAGCGAAGTTCTGACACGTTGAGTGGTGCAGCTGTGTCATTCAGGGCAGAGACTTTGTCCGGATCTGGGGTCATCCCCACCTCCGAGAACACGTGGCCAAAGAATTTTAGTGTGCTCTTCCGGAACTCGCACTTGTCCTTGTTGAGTGTGAGGTTTGCATCATGCAGGGCTTTACACACCTTCATGAGGGTTTCATCATGGTTCTTCACGTCAGTCCCAAACACCAGAATGTCGTCCGAGTAGTTGAGGCAGTTGGGGATGTGCTTTATGATGTTATGCACCTCAGCTTGGAAAATCTCGGCGGCCGACGACACCCCAAAGCTTAGCCTTTTGTATCTGAATAACCCAACGTGGGTGACAAATGTGGTTATGTTGCGACTCTCGGGGTGCAAAACCAGCTGATGGTATCCCTTCTGGAGGTCTAGTTTCGAGAAGACCTTGGCTCCGTTTAGTAGATGTATCATGTCCGTTATGCGTGGCGCAGGGTATCTTTCCCTGCGGATTGCTTGGTTGGGACGTCTCATGTCGACGCACAACCTGATGGTTTCAGATCTCTTCTTCGGGACAGGGACGATCGGAGAAACCCAGGTGGTAGCTCCCGAGGCCTTCTCAATAATGTCCTGTTCCAGCAATTTCTGTAGCTCATCCTCCACCTTTTGTTGGATGTTGACAGGGATCCCTCGGTAGGGCTGGGCTACTGGGCGTATGGAGTCGTCTATGTGTAACTTTACTTGTCGGTTCTTGAGTCTTCCAACTCCTCTGAATATTTTTGGGTACAAATTATTGATCATGTCAATCGGGTCGATGTACTTATGAACCATGATGTTGTATAGGACGTGTATCAGGCCCATCTCTGCAGCGGCCTTGAAACTCAGGACACATCCACTGTCCGTTTCGGTGGCCAGGACGTGGATTGGGACCTTCATCTCTTGGCCCTTGTATGGGCATAGCCCGCTGAACCTTCCTACGCACTTGAGAGGAGTTTTCGCGCCATAGGCGTAGATATGAACGGTGGCTGGCTGGAGCTTTGGTTTCGGGTTTAGTTCGGCATATACCTGTTCACTCACCACGTTGACGGTGGCGCCAGTGTCGATGAGGAATTCCGTTGGTCTTTCCTGCAGCTTGATGATGAGGGTGGGGCTATGAGCGGTGGCTGTGGGATTTCCTAGCGCGTAGACGTACGCCTTCTTTTTGTGATCACTCCCGGAAGAGCTAGGGTCTGATTCTGTGAGGGATTGTTCGACTAGATAGCGAACATGGCGTCTTGACCTTCTTTCGGGTTTGGCCCGTGTCACGAATCTTCTTCTTTCTCTCCGCTTTTGGCGGTCGTCGCCGGAGTCCTTCTCTCTCTGGTCACTTCGGAGTTGACTTGGAGGGTTGGAGGTGTTACTTTGGGTCGGGTGAGTGCTCTGTGTTCCCCCATATCGACTCCTCGAGCGAGTGGTGCTATCTTGTGGCCTCTCTCTACCTCGATCCCTGAACAGTCTGCACACCGCCTTGAAATGGCCTTCTTCACTGCATGTGGTGCAGCGTTGTCCTATAGCCGGGCATGTCCCTTCGTGTGGGTATTCGAATCCACACTTGTAGCAGAACAGTTCCTCTGTCCTTTTCTCTAGATGTAGTTTGTTCAAGCTTTCGCCCAACGGCGTGCTCCCGAAACTTTCCACTTGACAGTCAATGGCTCTTTCGACCCTGGCCAGTGCCAGTATTTCCTCTAGCGTGCGGGACTTTTGGAGCAATTTCCTGCGGAATGTTTGGGACTCACACCCTGATATTATTTGCGATCTGAGGGCTTCAGTGTTCGAATAGTTTGCGAAGTCGCAATGTTTGAGTTTTGTGCGGAGTCGCATTACATATGCGTCCATGGTCTCCCCCTTTGCCTGCTTTGTGATGTGGAACAGGTGTCTTTCATAATCAACATTTGTGTGAGGTGCGAAGTATACTGCTAGAGCGTCCTTTAATTTTTGTATGGAGTCTATGGAGTCCTGGGGCATCTCATCTATGATATCTCGGGTGGCGGAGCCAACCGCTAGCTTTAGGAGGCACACTTGCCTTGCATCCGCTACTGGCCCCGTGGCCCCCATGTACAGGTCAAAGTCTCGAATCCATTTGGTCCACCTGGGGCCCATGTTGCTCGTGTCCGTCACGTCAAAGGCTCCAGGCATCTGGGCGGCCAGTGTGTCCGGCAGTTGGTAGGGCACGTGACCTGGCATTTGGTCTACGGGTGCTGGGGGCCCATTTCCGGCCGCTCCCGCGCCTTGGTTTGCATCCTGATTAGACATGGCGCTGGGAGCGTGGCTTCGTTACACAGGATTCCGCTGTCGTGGTGCGATGGCCGCCTTGGAAGGCACGAGCACCATCGTTGAGCACCACGCCTGTTGAAGACGCTCCGGCGTGAGCCTGGCCCTTCGCCTGAGCTGGCACCGTCGCTGCCGCGTATTACCACGCGCACGTGCGCTCGCCTGCTCCTTCGTGCTCACCGTCGCGGCCCAGATCTTCTCTCCGTCCTGTCTACCGGGTTCCTGTCCGGTTCCGCGACGCCCCCCCACGCTGCGGCGACACCCTTCGCTTCTGGGTTGCTGTGGGCGTCGGTCAGCGGGCGTTCTAGTCGCTGTTGCGTGTCGATGCACGGCGCTCGTCTCCGGGGACCTGCCTCTCAGAATACCACCTTCGTCGCCATTGTCGTATCCCAAGCCTAGGGATAAACGCGCATGCAGGTCGCGGCAATAACAAGGCCGACACGGAGAGGTGCTGTTAAACTTCCTTCTTTATTCGTGCCTCAACTGTAACTAACTTGCCCCGCCCCTCCCACGTCACTTCCCTTCTTTTCCTGCCCCGGGTCCCTCCCGCCCCCGTCGTCCAGGATACGTCAACATGACAGGAGACAGCACCGCATCGTAGAGATGCTGCGAGGATTGGTGAGTATGGCACGGCGCTCCTGCTGGCGATGCAACGCATTTAAAATGAAGTCTGTTTCTGGTTCGAAGATGCGCTGAATCCGAAATCAGGTAAGAAATCCAGTAAAGTTCTTGTTCTAACCTTTCTTCTTCTTTCCCTTCTTTCTAGGCGCTCTGGACTCGAGGCGGGCGTGGCAAGATGCTGGATGCTGACTGCAGACACGGTGAGTGTTACGCTGCTGGATGCAGAATAACGCGAAGCATGTGCTGCTCTTCGGGCGTTGTTTAAATAGCCTTCAAAGTAGTCCCAGGTAAGTATTCCTCCACAACCACACCCGAGTAACAAAATAGTTCCTTAGATAAAGTAGTCCTTTCAAGCCTCACATGGGCTTGGATGCTTGGATCCCTTGCAGCATGGTCTGCATCAGGTAAGTTTTAACATATGAGCCTGGCGCCTACGGCGCCAGGACTGATGTCCCATATGAGCCTGGCACCATAGGCGCCAGGACTGTACCCAGATAGCCCTTAACAGGGTAACATGATGCCTGCTTCTGGGGTTGATGGACTTGGTCTGGATGCCCGTGGG
The DNA here is from genome assembly GCF_040938575.1 of Ambystoma mexicanum. NCBI lineage: Eukaryota > Metazoa > Chordata > Amphibia > Caudata > Ambystomatidae > Ambystoma > Ambystoma mexicanum. The sequence goes on from NC_090930.1 coordinate 334,499,145, forward strand.
TAGGCATCATGACAGAGGGTATGTATTGAAGAGGTTGTATGTTGGTTGTAATTATTTTTTAGAATGTTAATTGATAGGAGTGTCTCTTGTGGTGGCAGGAGCGGACAACGGAGGATGCTGAAGGGGAATTCAACCTACTACTTTTAGCGCAAGGTAAAACCTTACGCATAGCCCCACCGTGGAACAATTTTAGGTGTGCTTTATTGAGGTAGTACCATAGCTGTACAAACCTGGTTTCCCATGACTCAGCACCATTTTGCACTGATTGCAGGTCACCTTGTGTGCACATGCTTTTGGTACTCCATCAAGAGTGGTAAATAACCTCCACACCCAAGATTCACGGTGAGAACTAGTAGTAGGGACTTCCACTACCTCAACCTCTTCATCCTCTCATCACTCTCCTCTGTATCCTGACGCCTGTTCCCCTCTGCAGGCCCTCGGGGAGGTGTTGGTGGTGGAGGGGATGGGGGTGCTGCTGAGACAGCAGTAGCACCAGCAGCAGCCATGGATGCCATCAGGAGAGCTGTTTCAAAGAGCAAGAGCAAGCAATCCAATGCAACAAGGAGCAGTCTCTGTCCTGGAAGCCCAAAAACAGCTCTGGGGTGTGGACTTTTATAGGGGTACTGGGGTGCGCTCCGCGGGACACCCACGCTATCCCAGGACACTTCAAACACCAAGAAAAGGCTCATAAAATTCCAGAAAGTATGCAGACCACCAGCGACATAGTGTGGGAGATGTGCAAAGGTGAACTTTCCCAAGAAAATACCTTGGATTGCTGAAAAGAAACACTTTTTATGTGTCCGGGGGCCAGAAAGTGTTTGTTATGCTTAGCGCAGGTGCGGTCACATGATGATGGCAAGGACACATTGGCTAATGGGACAGCTGTCCTTAGGACACCAAATGTGCAGGTTCGGGCCTACGCATTTGTGCGGGTGTTCTACGGACAGTGTTCCAGTCCCCGAAGTAATTAAAAGGGCGACACACGTGCAGCGGACAGTTGTGGACAGGCACGATGTTTGTAGGGGCAAGAGTGTTCTACGCATGCATGCGGGTGTTCTACGGACAGTGTTCAGATCCCCGAACAAAATAAATGTGCATCAGAACTTTGCGGATGGGTTATGTGTTCTACGGACATATCCATTCTGCTTACGGACAATGCGAACAGTAGGAATGCTCTTAGGGCACTTTATTTTGCATAGCTACGACCATGCAAACTACGACTAGTGTTCTGCGGACACCCCCATTTTGACGACGGCCAATTCAAACCCCATATTGGTTAATTATGGAGAGGCGGACATCTTGTGTCCTAAGGACACTTTCATCTTGATTGAGGACAGTGTGAACAGATATAGTGTCCTTAGGACACCACCATTGTGGTTAATTGTGGACAGGCGGACATCTTGTGTGTCCTAAGGAAACCTCAATTTTCATTAATTGAGGACATCCAAGACAGCCGCGCTGTCCGCAGACACCCTAACTGCCTTTTAAAAAGAATAAGACATATAGGAATATACTAACAACACACTTAATATTTTATTATCATATAGAGTATACAAATTATGAAAGAGTAGGGGAAACAGAAACAGATACAAATAGAGGGAAATTAGGGGTTTGTACATGAGGGAGGGTAGGGGTGGAAGGAAGTGAAGTCTCATCATAACATTTTTCTTGCTGGGGAATTTTTTGGGGATAGTTGGGGGAGACATTGAGAGGGGGTGTAGGTACATGTGCTATAGTGATATTGCATTTTTTCTCTTATTTGGTCCTCCACAAATGTTCTTAAAACAATGACATTTTTCATTAACAGATCCATTTTTAGCTCCATTCGCTGCAGAGGATTTTCTAACATCTCTGTGTTATATTATTTTGAATGTCTGTTAAAAAAAAATTTGTTAAGTACACATAAAGTAATGGTTATTAATTGGCTTATATAGAGAAGTGTAGTGTCTTCCATTAGTATCACTGTCTTCACTCATTTCCTCTCGAGGAACATTTTCTTCCAGCCAATTCAACTACAAGACATTTCTGTGTAAAAAAAAAAAAAAGTTTTAGTGTACGTAATATGGAAAGTTTATAAATATATACAATAAATGTAGTGTACTCATTAGTTTCTTGCTACGTTTTGCTGTTACTGCTGCGTAGGTGGCCTGTTGATTTTTGCTGTGCAATTTGTGATGTCATCTTTGATGTCCTGGGTGTTCGTTTTAGCAGTGTACAGTGGTGGCGTGAGTTATGGTTGCTCACTTTACCATAACTGGCAAATTTCAGGGGTTTTCCGGTTTTACTTGTAACCATAACGTCCCTTTAACAAGGTTTATATAGATTCAACAACCTGTGGTGTATACCTTTCTTCCATAATTTATTCTATTAGATATTTCAATTGATGCAATCAAAAGTAGACTGTAGATCATGGAGTGCAATGTAGGTCTTATTAGGCCTGGGATGTTGTTTTAACATTTTTAATATACAAGCATTCAATAAGCAGCCATCACCATTCCTAAAACCTGTCTGGGAACACTGACAACTGCTTAGTGGCAGTAACCCTGTGTTCCAGATCTTTTAGGACCCAACATAAACATTGCTGGAAGAGTCCAGATGGGCAATGGGTCTATCATTTTCCAGCATGCCCCTGTCGCCCTTTTTGAATATTGGCACACGATAACTGTTGTTCCATGAGTCTGGCAAAGCGAGATTCATTACCCATTTTGTTGGAACAATAAATCAAGGATTTGCCACCTGTGGATTCCTTTCAACATCACCCTCATCTCTTTACTACCAGCAATTATATTGGCAATATCTTCATGTGAAAAAGTCACCGCCCCAAGTCAGCACTTTATTAATATCAAACTTGAGCGGGATTCGTGAAATGTAGTTGAACTTAGCAACAATATATGAGACCCAGTTTGATTCAGGCATGGTTATTGTCTTGAATACTTTCTGACCATTTTCTGTGTCATTAATAAGGTCCGAAAATTCCCTGGTATCTCTTCTTGCCAACATTTTCAACACTTTCATACTTTCATGACTGCCTAGAGTAGCCTGGTACCATTTCGACCAATTCCTATATGTTTGCCTAAGCCGTTGGACAACAACCTGTAATTCAAGTGCATCAGCGTTGTGTCTGAATTGGCTTTCTCATTTTTGATTTCCCTTCTAAATTGTCTCTTTTTCAACCAAACGTTTTTATTGATTGTGTGCCTTTTTGAGATACATGACCTTAAGTGCACTGGGCCTTTTTTTGCTTACTACTTAACAAACTATTCAACGTAACAGAGCTATTATCTATTGATAGAACACATTCTGTTACTGTGTCATTCCTCAACCATTTCTCAATTTTCGTGGAAAGAATAGCCCTGTTTCCATGAGTTGATTTAAATCTATTCCCCGGCACGTTATTCACCAACCCAGTAAGGGACTGTTTATCGTGGACTGGAATTAACTTTAAGCCTACCTCGAGAATGAGCATAGCATGATCACTTCTCGTGGATACTCTTATTGATAAGGAACAAATCAGGCTAAACACTGGCTGAGATACAAACAAATAATCCAATGTGGTTCTACTCAACCCCTGTTTGCAGGTGTGTGTTGGCTGGAATGACCCCTTTTACATTTACATTCACTTTTAAGAGATTGAAGCTTTCCATGCATTTCATCCAAGCCTTTCCTCTCACATCCATTTTATCGTTCATTTCAGTGGTCAGCAAACCTACTCCCCCAAACCTTTTATCATGAGAACAACAACAATTTAGATCTCCCCCAATGAAGATCCAATCAGATGAGGTTGCATAGTACCAATCCAATAAGAGATCACTAAGTGCTATCACAATTCTCTGACATACAGACGCAGTGGCGAGGCAACAGTCTACCGATAATCATGCGAAAGAAATATAAGCGAACAAGGTAATTGGACCTAAACTTAGTCGCAATTGGCAGAATTGGGAGCATCAATTGCAGACTTTGGAGAAAAAGAGAAAAGGATTGTGCTCAGAAGAGAACACAGCCCTTTCAAGTTCTACGATTGTGGGGAAACAAGGACCCTTAGAGCAAAATGGACTGATGCCAATATCTGAATCATCTGCGCCAATTGATAAGTGCAGAGACCTGGCCTTACCCTACCAGAACACACAGCATACAGATGCTTTGCTGTTGGTTTTTCCTGAAGGAGGTTGCTACACCAAGAATACCCCAGGAGTGGTTATGAGAACAACCGAAACATGTGTAGACATTTGGAATCTGTGAGCTTAATTTCTACACAGATGGGTTTAGTGAGCAATAGACCTGAACCCAGTAAAATTACAACAGCTTAGTGGTCATATCTAACCAAAGAGGGTTAGATCGAGAACATAGAGAGTATGAATGGAATGAAGAATGGAATGAAGAATGAGAGTGAATGAGTGGTAGTGTACTTTGATAGGTGAGCCTGGTCTCGATTGTGGGCTCTGAATATATTTTTTTTTCAGAAACACAATACAGATGGTAAAATTGTAAAATTAAAAAAAAAATTGCATTGTAGAATGTATATTTTTTTTATATGTTTAAAAATGTATATGACACAATAATCTGATTTTATGTTTTGCATTGTAGAATGTATATTGTTTTTTTTAAATATGTTTAAACATGTGTATGACACAATAATCTGATTTTATGTTTTGAACTAACTGAATGGATTGTTGATATTTGTAAAAACACCACATATTAATACAAGAGGTCACCTCCCTCTCTGATTGGTCCAATATATTTTGATTCACAATTCTCTCAGTACCAGCCCTCATTGGATTCCAATATATGTTGACCACTAGTATAAACATACAACCCCATTTGAAGCTGATCGCTAACATAGATTCACACTCAGACAGCCATTTCTGCCTGTCAGGGAGATTGTAAATCTCCCTGACAGGCAACACCAATGATGAGCCCTCAAGAGGATCTACTCATGTTACCCTTAGATGCTGCCTTTAAAAAAGATGGTATGGCCATCGAGAGTAGATTGTTCACACAGCCATACTTCCCGAAGTAAAGAAATAGGGAAGTTCCCTACATTATCTTGTATGAATTGGTTCTGTCAGAAGTTGTTGAAACTTTGTGTATTCCAGCAAAAACTCTCCACAGACTGACTGCTACAGATTGAGATGCTGGAAAACGTTATCTGTTTTTGTCTATACTGAGGCAGATATCCAACTCCATTCCTCAACCTTAGCGATCTCCACATATGTAAAGTCCCCCCACTGGACTTACCTTGACCCATTATTGCCAACAATACACATTATATAGTGAAATGGTACATTTGCAAAGCCAAGGCCCGCCCTTTTGTTTCTATTCCTATTCAAACTCCTATCATCTAAATTCATATCTTCCATTATCTGTTGCTGATTAGCTGGTTAAATATACATACCCAGTGGCAAGAGTGAGGTAGCCTCTTTCAAAATGAGATTACACACTGTTTTTGAATTTACATGAATAAGTTCCGAATCCAAACGCTCATTACTCAAGGATTGCACTTGGTCTATGTCTCTTGATTCCAGCACTCTCAGCACAGGCACCATAGCGAATAATTTAAATATAGTACCCCAATTTAGAATCAGATGACATTGTTTTAAAAAAATACATTCTATCACAATCGTTAGAGTCAACTGGGAAACGGGATCCCTTGATGGATTAGAAGAAAGCTCCGCCTTTGCCTTCCTTTCCATTCCCTCATTAGATACTTCTCTGTGGAGAATAGTCCTAATCTCCTGCACTATGACTCAAGGATTCTGTTGATTGGATTTCGGCATATTATCGATTGTAGGTTTGAGTGGAGGTAACAGGTCCTGGCTTGAAGGAATAATGACAATTTCAGGTTTAGAAGGGTTAAGGTCGATTGCACCGGACAATATTGTTCTGTCAGATACTGCTATTTCATCATCCTCCTGTTCCTATATTAAGTAGTGAAGTATTGATTTCATGTTCCCTATACTCATAGGGCCTCATTACGAGGAAGGAGGTAGCCAAGCCACAATTTGTGGCCGTTAATGACGGGCCCATTGTTTGCATACTGGTCTGCTCGCGGGACCCACTAAGGACGCCTGGTAAAACCAGGCGTCCTTAGAGGGTCCCGCGACGATACCTCGTAATGAGGCAGTAAGGGGTTAACGGGGCTGGCAGCTCTCTTGTAATGAGGGCCATAGTGTTTGTCAACACATCTACTGCTTCTTTGAAGCCCTTGCCTTACTTCTTCTTTGTTTTTTATTAGTATGGTCATTTACTTTAGTTTTTTCGCCTTCAATGAAGGTCTCTCCTGGGATTACTAACACCTCAATATGCTGCAATATCCACATTTATGGGGTATTTTCAAGAATTATGCTTACAGCAGCACAAGTTAGTTGCTTTATTTATTTATTTCTCTTCTTCATTGGATATTTGTAAGGCGCCTGTACAACAAATGGTATTTCAAGGTGGCACAAGACAAAAAAGGGGGAGGGGAACAAGGGAGAAAGATAACAGTCCTACTAGGCCTTGTGAAATGCGGATTGTGCAAGTGCAGTAACAAGAAGTCCGAGAGAGAGTGGGGGAGCACTGGTAGGCCGAAGTGTGAAATGCTAGGGTGTGAAGGAAAGTGCAGGGTAAAGAGGAGAGAGTGCAAGTGAAAGTGGGGTGTTGGAGGGGGAAAGAGGGCCACAGGGGCTAGGCAAGTGGTAGGGGAAGTCAGGAGGGCAAATGCCAGTTATTGCATGGGGTTCAGGGTGAGAATCCACATGCTAAGTGCGAGGAGGGGCGTGGACTGGGTGAGGGAGTCTGGCACCCTGTAGAACCAGGCAGCCAGTCACTGCAGCAGATGGGGGTGTTAGCAGGGAGGGGTTGGAGGGATGGAAGAAGAGAAAAGGAGGGTCTTGAGGAGCTTCTGGAACTTAAGGAGATTCAGCTTAAGCCTGAGAGGGGCAGGAAGACCATTCCAGAGGGAGGATCCAGTGGAGGAGCAAGAGATATACCCCTACTCTCTGTTTAGAGAAACATCTGATCTGCAGAGAGTTGGAGCTAGAAGACCGAAGGGCTCTATCAGGGAGGTATTTAGGAAGAGCGGGTTGGTTGTAGCAGGGTCCCAGGCCCCAGAAAATCTTGTGTAAGATTCAGAGGGTTTTGAACTTGATCCTAGCAGCAGCTAGGTGCCAGTGGATAGATTGTAGGGCCGGAGAAATGCAGTCCCTGGGCATGAGGCCTAGGATAAATCTCACAGTCCTATTCTGGATTAGCTGAAGGGGCAGAGCGGAGGGAGGCTAAAGGAAGATTGAGGAAGTGGCTGTTGGAGTAGTCCAGCCCAGAGAGGACTAGAGCTCTGGATACATTGAGTTTCTGGAGGAAGGTGAGGAAAGGGATAATGCCTCTGAGGAGGTGCAGTTTATAGTGTGCCCTCTTGGCAAGGTTTGTGATGTGAGGAGATAAGGAGAGAGAGGTGTCAAAGATGACACCAAGGTTTTTTTGCCTCACAAGATGGTTAGGGGAGTGTATAGACAGTGGCCAGAGTGTAGGAGGGAACTGAGGTTCCAATGAGAAGGCTCTTAGTCTTACTGGCATTAAGCCAGATAACATTGGCAGCACACCATGCCTGAATAGCAATCAGACAGAGAGGAAGAATAGGAGGTATTCGAGGGACGTTTGAAGGTGAGCTGCATATAGTCTGCATAAAACTGGAAGTGAGGAGAGAAGGAGAGGATCAGATTGGCCAAATGGGCATACAACTGGAAGTGAGGAGAGAAGGAGGAGATCAGAAGGGCCAGAAGGGCAATGCAGATGTTGGAGAGCCACGGCGAGAGGAAAGAGCCTTGAGGGATGCCACACGTGGTGTGAGAGGGCAGAAACAAGGACCCAGTTATTAATTTTATCTATTGGATATTTGTAAGGCGCCTATACAACAAACAGTGTTTCAAGGAAGTACAAGACAAAAATGGGGGAGGGGAACAAGGGAGAAAGTTATCAACTGTCCTACTAGGCCTTGTGACATTCGGATCATGCAAGTGCAGTAACAAGAAGTGCGAGGGAGAGGGGGGAGCACTGGTAGGACAAAGTAAGAAATGCTAGGGTGGGAAGGGAAGTGCAGGATAAAGAGGAGAGTGCAAGTGAAAAGGGGGTGTAAGACGGTGGGAAGACAACTGCGTGAAGTACAAAAACTGGTGCACCAGCAATCAAAAAGCCTTAGTTAACAAAGTTACTTCCCTCCAGGATAAAATAGCCAACAAAAAAGAAAACCTTCACAACTCCACCTTACAACCTAGCACACCACAACACCTTTACACACACCCATACCTCGTTTTAGCTTCTCCAAAGTGACTATCCTAGAAGTCGAAAAAATCATCCTCATTCTCAAGCCAAGAACTGCCAAGGAGACCCTTGTCCAGCCCAAATCATTAAGGTTGCTGTCAGAGACCTGTCCACTTTCATCGCCAAACAAATTAACTTCTCCTTTTTCCACTGGTACCATACCCAGCAACCTCAAGGAGTCATGGGTACTCCCACTCCTAAAAAAACAATCACTGGACCCCTCCGTACATACAAACTACAGACCCATCATGACAGTTCTCTTCCTGCTCAAAATCTTAGACAAGGTAGCAAATCCAGCAATATCTGGAACAAAACCATCTCATGGGAGTCCATCAGTCAGGTTTCAAACCCCAACATGGGACTGAAACTGCACTGATAGATCTCAACGCACAAATTGATTCACTCAGGGACACTGGAAAAACAGCCTTGTTACTATTACTAGAACTCTCAGCAGCATTCGACCTGGTAGACCACAAAGACCTCTGCAATCACCTGGATTCAGCTGCTCACTTCTCACACTATGCTATAGGTTGGATACAATCCTTTCTGAATAACAGGACCATGCCTGGTTTCTCTCCCTCAGCTTCGGCCGACCCCATCCCTATCACATGTGGGGTTCCGCAGGGCTCATGTGTCTCTTCCACCATGTACAATATATTCAATAAGCCCCTTTTCGATGATCTTGATGGTCTTGGTATCACCTACATTAACTACGCAGATAATACCTAGATCCTCATACTGTTGATGGGAGATTATGACAAGGATTTGGCCTTGGTGAATAGAGTGTACCTCACCATGCAGGCATGGATGGCCACCCACGTCTATGCCTGAATGATGACAAAACTGAGCTCCTGATTCTCGGATCCACCCACAATCTCAATAAACTAGGCCACAAATACTCCAGCTTCAACATAGATGGTAACAACATCAAAGTAGCAAAGGAAGTTAAAACATTAGGCTTCTACTTAGATGCCTCCCTCTCCCTCAACAAACAGGTTAACTCCATGGTCTCTGCCACTGCTTACACCTGTAAGCTAATTAGAGCTGCCAGGCCTTTCCTTTCCACATACCTTTGCACCACCTTGGCCAGAGCCTTAATCTTGTCAAAGCTGGACTATTGTAACGCCTTATACTTGGGGGCCAACAAGTATATAACTAACAAAATCCAGATTCTCCAAAATAACACCCTTAGAGCCACACTGGGCATAGAAAAAAAAGCTCATATCTCAGAAACAAGGTGAATGAATAACTGGCTCACCACTAAGGACACAATCTTGCTGAAAACGGCCTCCCTCACACACAAGTGTCTGAATAACGCCACCCTATGTTATGTCACTGAAAGATTTCAGAAACAGTTATCAACCTGACCAACAAGAATGGCCAACTCCAACATCCTCACGGTACCTAGGTTTATACTCTCCAAAACTGGAGGATGCAGTTTCCCAGTTAAAGCCGCCCAATTGTGGAATTCCCTACCCCATAGACTTAGGGCAGACCAACCATACCCACACTTCAGACACAACATCATCAATTGGATTAAAGAAAATGACCACTAATCAATGGACTCCTCCCACCAACACCATTATATCTACCCACACCTCACACTAGCTTTTGTACATACTGCCTAGGACTGCCACTGTTTTGTTTTGTTTTGTTTTGTATATACTTATATCTTTTGTTTCATATTTACTTCTTTATCTCATTTCCTACCTGTGATTATTTTAACTTGTTGACTTTATTTCAACTGCACATACCTGTCTAACCACTGTACATAGCTGTAGAGAACTGTAACCAAGCTGAAAGTATTCTTGCCTCTTTCTGCACCCTGATACCCCTGGGTCTGGCACGCATTATAAATATTAAAACAAACAAATAAAGAGGGCCACATGGGCTAGGCGAGTGCTAAGGGGAAGTCAGGTGGGCAAGTACCAGTGATTGCATGGGGTGCAGATGGGCGAGGATCCGCATGGTAAGTATGAGGAGGGGCATGGACTGGCCAGTGGAGCCTGGAGCTCTGTAGAATCAGGCAGCTAGTCACTGTGGCAGATGGGGGTGTTAGCAGGGAAGGATGAGAGGGAAGGAAGAAGATAAAAGGAGAGCCTTGGGGAGCTTCTGGATCTTAAGTAGATCCCGTTCAAGCGTGAGAGGGACAGCAAGACCATTCCAGAGGGAGGCTATGGTGGAGTAGTCAGAGACATACCCCCACTCTCTGTTTAAAGAAGCGTCTGATTTTCAGAGAGTTGGAGCTAGAAGACAGAAGGGCTTTAGCAGGGAGGTATTTAGGAAGAGAGAGTTGGATGTAGCAGGGTCCCAGGCCCAAGAAAGCTTTGTAGATGATGCAGAGGGTCTTGAAATTTATCTTAGCAGCACCCAGGACCCAGTGGAGAGATTATGGGGCTGGAGAGATGTGGTCCCTGGGCTTTAGGCCAAGGATAAATCTCACAGTCCTATTCTGGATTAGTTGAACAGTCGGATGGATGATATGATATGATATGATATGATATGGCATTTGTAACGCGCCTATACACAAGTGTTTCAAGGCGTGACGAGGCAGGGGGGGGACAAAGGAGACAGACAACAATCCTACTAGGCCAGGTGTCATTCAGATCGCGCAAGTGCAAGGGTAGGGGGACTGGGAAAAGTGCAGGGGAAGGGGAGAGGGGAAGTGCAGTACATGGTTAGTAGAATACAAGATAAATAATAGGGCCAGCTGGTGACAAGTGCAAGGAAAGTGCGGTACATGGTTATTAGAATACAATGATAAAGGAAGATTGAGGAAGAGGCAGTTGCAGTAGCCCATTCTAGAGAGGACCAGAGCTCTGGAGACATTGAGTTTCTGGGGAAATGTGAGGGAAGGGAGAATGCCTCTGAGTAGGTGCAGCTCATAAAGGACCTTCTTTGCAAGGTCCGCGATGTGAGAAGAGAAGGAGAGGTGTCAAAGATGACACCAAGATTTCTTGCCTCACAAGAGGGTTAGGGAAGGACCCATAGATGTGGCCAGAGTGTAGGATGGAAGGAGGGAGCTGAGGTCCCAATGTGAAGGATCTCAGCCTTACTGGCATTAAGACAGAGAACATTGGCAGCACATCATGCCTGAATAGCAATAAGACAGATAGGAGGAATAGGTGGAGGTAGACGAAAGTTTGAAGGTGAGCTACGTGTTGCCTGCATAAAATTGGAAGTGAGGAGAGAAGTAGGAGATCAGATGGGCCAGAGGGGCAAGGCAGATGTTGAAGAGCCAGAATGAGATGAAAGAGCGGGAGTGGAGAGTGTGATAGGGCAGAGACAAGGACCCAGTTGAACCTGGGAAGGCCAGTCAGAAAGGAATGAGTCAGAACTGCATGATTGACCATGTTGAAGTCGGAGGAAAGATCCGGAAGGATAAGAACGGATGGAGAGTTGGAATCAAGATTTGAGATCAAGTCTTCACAGGTGTTCAGTAGCTCAGTTTCAGTGCTTCTGGCTGCTCTGAAGCCAGACTGGTGGTCGTGAAGACAACTAACAGATTCAGTGGTTGCATCAGTTGGGATATGACCAGCTTCTCCAAGAGTTTACCAAGGAAGGGGCTAATGGAGATAGGGTGGCAGTTAGCCTGGCAGGAGGGGTCTGCAGAGGGCAGTTTGAGTAGAGGATGCACAAGGGAGTGCCTGAGGGATAGTGGAATGGAGCCAGTGGTAAAGGAGTGATTAGAGAAATTGGCCAAGGCTGGTGCAAGGGAGGCAATGTTGTCCTTGATAGTTCTGGAGGAGCAGGGGAGCACATGTTTGGAGGAGAACTTCATAGAGATACCTCATCTGGTGTTATGGGAGAGAAAGAAGAGTAGGAGGGAAGGAGTAGAGGGGCAAAGGGAGGCCTTAGATCTATGGGGAGAGGAGGGGGGAGAAGATGAGAGTGAGGACAGGATGCCCTGAGTTTTGGTTAAGAATTGGGAGGCCATTGAAGTAAAGAGGGTGAGTGATGGCAGGGGAGACTGCAGTAGGATTGGCGAGTTTCTTGCAGATTTTGTTACAGTTTGTCAGTGTTAATAGTGAACCCAGAAATGCGGGATTGGATATGGGCCCTCTTCATCGACCGGATGGAGAGTCTGTATTGCCTTTCGGGCAATACAAACTATTGAGCCGATGCTAACTAAGAGCTGCTTTTGTTCATTTTTTTCCCCGGCTACCTTTACAAACTCTAATTGGTGAAGGAACATTTTCACAATCTAATTGTATTTCCTCCAATAAGATAGACAATTTGCCATTCGTTGTGGGAGAGTCATCTGTGGTTGGTGTTGGAGTCATCAAGAGTGAGATCACCTGAGGCTCTAAATCCATGCACTCACAATCGGGACACGCCTTCCTTGTGTGTAGAGTCAATACAATGAGACTATCTTTTCCGCGACCCTTGTCAACATCTTGATATCTTCTGTTATTGTGTCATACAGTCTCACTAGAGGACAGGAAGAAGTTACCCAGCCATGGAATGTGATTCTACATGCATGAAGGACTGATAGTCATTGGATACACTGCTCTTATTGTTACCTCCAATTTGGTGATTGAGGGTGCCTCCCTCACCATTGCTGTTATTAATCAGTATCACTGTGTTTTTGGCTGAGGAAGGGGAGTTGAACAAATGGAGTGTGTTAGATAGAGATCTCTTCGTTTTCCCATCCGATTCAAGTTAAAAAAAAGAGTCCTCAATCTTCAAAAGAGGCCTATCCTCCAGGACAACCTCTGATGAGTTCACGTCAGTGTTTATAGTACTAAAAAGAACCACTGTTTCCACCTTGTCTGCATGTTCAGCGACTACTGCTACAGTGGGAAAAAGTGTATTATCTTTCCCAAAGTATCTGGTTCAGTAATTGCTTGACCAGAGTATTGGCCATTCATCTGATGAGAAGCAAGGATCTCATTGGTATCCATTATAGTTAGCAATTTAGCAGGCTCTGGTTGAATATTCGGATGTTTTGGGCCATATCCGTGGAAGACATCACGGGATGTAACTGGAGAAGGACCTGAGTTGTTCTTCTAAGGTGGCAATGTGTTTGTTCTCACCACATTCTGTTGTTCATGAGATACTACTTCCACCAAACTCACCAAGTATAAAATGAGAAGTGGTTTTATACCAATAAATGACACCGCATTTAACACAACGGGCCTCATTACGACCCTTGCGGAAATGGAAAAATGATGGCGGAAATGCAATACCGCCATCGAACACCGCTCGTTGCGATCATGACCCGTCACCGTAAAGTACGATGCCATTAGCGACACCGCAGTGAACGGCAACGCTAACTGCACCAAGTACGCGCACGCGCGCCTTGCAAAACCGGAATCACCGCCATGGCGCAACGGTACGCGAATTCTGACCCTAGCGGACATGTACTGAACGCCATCAAGCACGTCGTAAAGTACCATTCCGCCATGGCGAGAAATACGGCAACGCGAACCAACCGTAAATGGCCCACTGAGTGCCTGTACTCCACTCCCTGGCCTCATTGCACAACTCCTGGCAGGCGCAATGTACACACACTATGCAACCAGTGAAATCCACCATTCACCCATGCATGCCAACGTAGAAAAGCATGCAGGGGCTCAAAGCGCCCCGTGAGTGGGCATCCATGTACGGCATGTCACCATAGCCGTACTGACGCAGCACAGGCATGTGAAGGTACAACACATCAAAATGAAAATCAAGAACACATGACACAAAACAACAGTAGTCCCCCATCGCTTGCCACCAGCGCAAGGCAACATCCACAACAGCATCCTGAGGGGGATTGCACCAGCCCTGTACTCATGCCAGTAAACAAACCAACCATCAGCAGAAGCATGTACCACACAAGTCGGCAGAGTGACTGAGCAGCCAGGCCCATCCCAAGAGGGGCCGATGGGAGCTGCAGGGCACAGATGGCATCAATACAGAAGCTATTCCAATGGACATGACCCCAGTCCCCCTCCAACAAACGCACGCAAACACAGTCACCTGTGACCAGCCACATTCAGAACAACCCATCATTCCACCAAACGACCTGGCTGACAGGCACCAGTCGGCCAAAAGCCAATCCCCCGCCCCTGAACAGCACATCATGTAAACAGACACAATGGCAGCCTCTATCCGTGACCATACTGTGCTACGTAGGCAAACGCGGCCAGTACTGTACCACACAACTCAACTCAGAAGGCGGAACACAAAGCAGATCATCATGCAATACATACCGCCACAAAGCGAAAATCGCCACATCACCTGCAAAGAACAACGCAACACGACAAATATCGGAATACAATTTAAATGCACATCCAAATGACAAAGGCCCCACATCAATTTGCAAAATCCCACCAAAACAACCATCATCACCGAGGGCTGCATCTGCAATAATTGACCGGCTTCCACTTGTGTGACGCCCTGTACCATCATGGCACACAGGGCTTACATCAACGTTCCAAAAGGCACCATGGAAGCGGCAAGAACCGCAGGTCCGTCCCATGAGGCAGGCACTAGTCGAGCTGAAAGGCCGAAATGTTGCACCTAGCCACCAGTACAGCGTAAGGGCATGTGGCCCATTGGCGATCGTCCCATATGATCGAAATGGTGCTCCACTGATTCACCCGAAGCTGCAGGAGTCGAGAGTAAAAACCATCTGGAGGAGTGGCGTAGAGATGGCATCTGCAATAGGGCAGGAGATACCTGTCACCCAAAAGAAACACAAATCAACCGATTGCATTACGGGACTCATGATGCATCACAATCTTCATTCAACACACCAAATCCACACCCATATGCATGCTAGCCCACTCCAAAGGAATATACACACCCCTAATCCAGTATCGAATCACAACGAAACCAATCGAGCTAAATACACCATTGGCAACGTCGGTTACTGTGCATGCGTCCGTCAAGATAGAACCCATGACATGGGATTAGTAACGTGCCTAGACACAAGTGTATGAAGGCGCGTCGAGACAGGGAGGATCCGACAAGGGCAGAGAGACGTATGTCCCACTATGGCAGCCTTGCATCACATAACGCAGGGGAAGGGGAGTGAACCAAGAAACCCATGTACATGGCAGACCCTGAACGGATTCATCAGTCCATGCATCCACACATCATTCCCTCATCCCGCAATGAAAACGCATGAATATTCACTCACATAATATGTGAAACTTCCATCGCGTCTGTGCGTAATGCAGTCCGCAAAAACCACTGTGCCCCTGGCCGGATCTGTAGTGTTGTGAAGCAAGATGGATTTGGGAACGTCCTGCCTTATCGTCCACTACGCTATTGCGCATCCCATTCAATTCATATCATTCATTGCCTGCTCGTTATGGGCCATGTCCCAAGGACATTCTACAATAGAACGTTACATTTCCAGCCAGACCTGTGGGCGTATCCTCGCCGCTACTTCAAAACCAAAAATGCTGGCCTTCGAATTCCTCACTTGCAACATTACGTCGAAAAGGCTTCTGTGAACGCTTGCATTCACAATTACATCAATGTAGTGCGGCTGTGTGTCATGATGCTAACTGGCTGCAATCACAAATGGGACGCCACGCCCGTCGGTGAAGTACGTTACTGTGCTGCATGAGGGTCGGCCATCGATCGAGCCCTACATACCACTGACTCTTCACAGGTATGTAAGCGGCTGCAATCATAGCATGTGTAACAATGGGAGCATAGCATGAAAATCAGTCAAAGTACATCACACTGCCATCGGGATTTGATACATGATTCCAATCCCAAGATGCCATGCGGCCAAATGCAGCCTTACGTGCGGGACGTGCTCGGCCAGAAGGGATTGCATTTGCCACAGATTCATTCAATCAGCACAGGTGGAGGCCATACAGGCCGACAGCACATATATTGCAGCCCCAAACCCCTCCCACAACCACTCCCACTCCAAAATGCTACCGGCAGGACTAGCGATGTTGGGCCTGGGGTACCAGATAGCACTGCAAGTGCTACAACTACAAGAAGACGACGAACAACAACAGGTACAACAACCGGGCGCACAGGGGAGACGGAGGAGGAGGAGGAGGAGGAGGGCAAGGCAGGGTCAGCAAGGCCCACAAGCACTGCCACCACCACCACGCAGGCGGCCCGCAATCCCACGCCTCCGAGCCGATCCGTTCAACCTCACTGCTGAGCAGATCCACACCCTCTACCGTTTGGACCGGGACACCATAATCGCCATTGTGGACATGACACATGCTGACCTCGTGAGCATGATAGATAGCCCAACCGCCATCCCACCCCTACTGAAGGTGGTGTCTGCACTCCACTTCCTGGCCACAGGCACCTACCAGCACACAGTGGGACAGTTGCATGGCATTTCACAGCCACTGTTCTCACGGACACTCTTCCAAGTGCACGATGCCCTCCTGAAGCACGCCGACGACCACATCACACTACCACGCACGTACCAGGAGATTACCAACGCTAAAGTGGGATTCCATGCACTTGGCGGCATCCCGGGTTGCATTGGTGCCATCGACTGCACCCATGTTGAATTGGTTGTCCCACATGCCATGGAGGTCCAGTACCGCAACCGGAAACAATTTCATTCAATCAATGTGCAAATGGTGTGTGACTCCAACAAGATAGTTACGCATTGCTGTGCCAGATTTCCAGGATCTACCCATGATTCTATGGTCCTGAGGAACACAAGAATACCACGCTACATGGAGCGACACGCAGGGCACAGATCCTGGCTACTCGGTGAGTCTCATTTCATGCATGACATCGTGGCCCATTTGATGCGTCAATGACCTTGCAGGGGGGGGGGGGGGGCTACTTAGCACTATCATTCCACTGACACCCTTTATTCGTCTCATACAGGTGATGCCGGGTATCCACTGAAGAGATGGCTCCTTACACCAATCCGGAACCCACAGAACGAGCATGAGGAGGACTACAACCATGCCCACTCACGTACCCGTGTGGTCATTGAACAGGCATTCGGCCTACTGAAGGCTCGTTTCCGCAGCCTCAGCAGGTCTGGCGGGGCACTCATATACAGCCATGAGAAGGTTTCTAAGATGGTCATGGCATGTGTCATGCTGCACAACATGTGCATACGTAGGAATGTGCCCATGCCCCCTGACGCTGTACTGCATGCACCTGAAGATGATGATGATGATGAGGGTGGGGATGTGGAGGCACCTCAAGGAGTCCATGAGGCACAGGATGCACGTGCAATCCGACAGAGCATCATAGATGCATGCTTCTAGCAACCACGCATGGTGCCTATTACACGGAAAGGGGACCTGTGGCACTGTGTGTGTGTAGTACAGGCACATTGTGGACTGTACGCCTATGAAGGCCTCGTACGCAAATATCAATGTCCACACATGTCATTGGATGATAATGAGGTGCTGTATTGTTAATGTGATTTGATTTATACACCCTATGGACCCGCCACCCAGTGAAGCCCAACACACCCCCTCCACCCTACTTCCTCCCACCCCAACACCAGTGTCCAAATATGCATGCTGTCCGTGGGTAGACGCTATTGCAAGCCCCCTCTACGGGTATCAGGGGCACCCCTGCCCGTGGAGCGCAGGTTCCTGCCAGATCTGCGTTGGGGGCTGCCCTGGACGGAACTTGCCACGGATGAGGTCTCTGCCTGCTCGCGTCCATGCATGTCTCTGAGGGTTTGTGAGAGCTCCGAGAGCACACGGCGCACAGCAGCAAGTTCAGCACAGACGTCTTTGGACGTCGCATGCAGTTCCCCCCTCAGGCTCTCGGTGCTTTTCTCCATTTGTGCTCTCAGGCTCTCGGTGCTTTTCTCCATTTGTGCTCTCAGGCTCTCGGTGCTTCTCTCCATTTCTCCCCTGAGGCTCTCACTACTTTTCTCTATTTGTGCCCTGAGTGTCTCGGTGGATGTTTCCATGGCTGCCCTGGAACCCCCGCATTCATTTGCATGGTCCTTGAGTAGCGTGGACGCTTCCTGCTGTTGCTCGATCAGCAGGTCGAGGGACTGTTGCCTCTGCTGGGCCATGGACATTTGCGGTGGTGTGACAGGGGGGCTGCTCAACACATGTTGCCTTGGCACAGGACTTGTGGGGGTTGGCCAGTCGTCGTCTTCAGGGTGCCCCTGCGTGGTTTCGTCATGGTGTAGGGGATGGGACATGCAGGGGGATTGGGAAAGGTCATGGATGGTACCTACGTCGCCAGCACTGTTTTCCGTGTCGGAGCATGCTGGCATGACAGCTGTGTCCCCTATGGTGCTGCTACCACCAGAGGCGGTGCCATCAGATACGTTCTTTGGGGGGACCTGTGGTGCTGGGGTTGTGGACTTGCTGGCTGCTGGGGTGCCTGTTGCAGTCCCCTCCAGTGTGCTGCCACTTGATTCCTGCTGCTGCCGTGTCTTGATCCTTGCACCTGAGGTGGAGGCTCTTGGGACGTTGGTCCTGGCCCTCTTTGCAGGCGTGCTGGTAGGGGTGTCCTGCAGCTCGTCGTTGGTATCGGACCCTGTGGTGGAGTAAAGAGGGGCGAGCGTTAGTTATGGGTCTGTCGGATTTGGAATGGCAACGTATCAAATGCATTGGGGTGGTACATGAGGCTGATTTGGGACTGGGCCTTGGAGGTGGTCTCATTTCCGTGTGGATTGAGGATGCATTCATTTGGCTGCCTGCAGTTAGGGGGTGCATGCTGCACATGTAGGGGTTGTTTATGGCTTCTTGATTGATTTGTTTGTTCATTCTGACTTTTAGAGGGCGCTGTCAGGGCTAAGTATGTATTGCACTATGGGGTCACATGGGACTGCACATGTTCGTGGTTTGTGGATTTCGCATTGTTTCTCTTGGCCAACCTACCTGATTCTCCGGATGTCGGCACTCCTTTCTCCATCCCTCCGACTCCCTCTATGCTCTCCATTCCTATGGTGGAGGCGCAGATTTCCTCCCAGGGGGTCAACTTGATGGGCGACTCTGAACCCCCCCCGGTAGCTGTGGCGATGTTCCTGTTCGCAGAAAGTATGCTGCGTACGCGGATCCGCAGGTCGTCCCACCGCTTGCGACATTGCTGTGGCGTGCGGGGTGTTGTCCCCACCGCACTTACGCGCTGTGCCACCAGGACCCATATGGCCTTCTTGTTGGCAAGGGCCGTCCTGGTCATTTGACTGGAGAAGACGACGGCGGAATTTTCCTGTAGGGTCTCGGTGAGCACGGTCAGTTCCTCTCGGGAGAAGTGTACCTGCCGCTTGCGGTCACACGCTTTCTTGGCTACCTTTCCCATATTTATTTTTTTAACTGGGGTTGCTAACGGGTTGGGATGTGTGTCAGGGTCGGATTTTTTATGGTTGTGTTGGGATTCGGTTTTTATAGTTGTGCGGCGTGCTGTTTCCCGTTCCGGCCACATGCTTTTACTTCCGTTTCCGTATGTTTACGGTGGCCGTAATTTGCGGTGCACGCTCGTTACGGTGACCGCTCATTACGGTGACCGCTAAGATGGGTGGCGGTATTGCACCTGGTGCAGCGTACGGCGGCGGTAAGGGCCGTTTTGGGGTCATTTCCGCCATCGCAGCCTTTCGGATTCCGCCATGGCGTAATGCTCGTGCCCGATGGGTCGTGATTGGCCGCACTTTGCTCCTTCGTGCAATGGCGGAAACGCTATTTACGCTGTTGCGGTCCGGTCAGTCAATTTCCGCAAGGGTCGTAATGAGGGCCAACCACAAGTTATTAATCAATCCATACGCCCTTGGAGTCAAGCCATGTCTCCAAGGGCGCCCCCTGCAGTTGTTACAGCCTTCAATAGGTTATTAATGAAAAGCACAACATGCGACAATAACCTCCACTACCAGGCACTGCTGTTGGGAGTGCAGAACAGAGCCCTTTACTTTGGGCCATTATTACAGCAACCCTGACCAAATGGCACAATGGCAAACAGCACCAAACAGCAGCTGCACCCCACCAGGCCACCCACTCACCTTGCGCACGCCTGTACCTGGACTCAGCTCTTAACTCCTCCCAGGTCAAGGGAAGACGAGCAACAGGGTAAATTATAGACTTCAAGCTGAGTGGATCCAGGTGGAGTCATTCAGACAGGATGGGCTGGAAAAAACAGGGTCGACCCTTGGATTTTCTGTAACCACCAATGATCGCCATCCCACCCATCCCCATGGGAATCCCGAAGAACGAGGGGAATCTAGATGTGCAAGAGACCCAGCATACGACAAATAGACACAGAGGAAAGGAGCCTCCACGTTCTTGGCCCATGTCGGCATGTAGACGGTCAGGCCGCACTTGCATAACCTCAATCAGCAATCTGAAGCCGTTTCGGCCAGTCTTCTACATTTCAATCTCCGAGCATATAATAAAGGGGTCAAAGCATTACCAGGAAGTTATCAATCAATTTCGTTGACAGATTGCATGGCCAAAATCTACAGAAAGGTCAACCTAGAAAGTCTATCAAACTAGGTTATAAGGAGGTTTTTGTGCAGATATTGTAGCACAAACGAACAAGTCATTATTTTGTCCATGCTTCTCCATAAGTTAGTGTTTACAAAAAAATGTCTTTGTATTTTGTATTTATAGATTTTAAAACTGTCTCTGTTAACAGATCCATTTTATGGGCAGTAAAAGGGAACGTGGGAGTTCCTTTATATATGATTAGAGTGGTTGTCACTCTGTATACTAATAATATGACAAAGGTCTGGTAAGGCAGAATGGGGAGAGCGTGGACAGCTTTGATGTAGAGGGTGAAGTGAGAGTGAGGGAAGGCTGTGTCCATACCCCACTGATCTTTTCTCTCCTATTCCCATCCACTAACATGTGTACCACATGCTCAGCTGAACCTGACCTTGTAAAGTTTGATAGACCTGGATCATCAGGTCCTGTACCTAATGTGACAGGTGCAGACTGACCGTCAAATGAGCATCCAAGATGATTTGCGGTGGTGGAACCCAGACCTGTTGAAGAAATATCTTTGGCACATTGGGCCTCATTCCGAGTATGGCGGTAAGGGATAGCGGCCACCGGTAACGAGACCGGTGGCGGTGATCCCTTACCGCCATACTCCGAGTTCCCTTTGCGCCCTCGCCCTTAACGCCTGCTTTGAGCAGGTGTTAAAGTCGAGGGCGCAAAGGGGCCTCCAAGCCAATAACGGTGACCGTAATGAACGGTCACCGTTATTTTATTTGCATCTTCCCCATTCCCATTGAGCCCTATGGGGGCTCATTTGGGAATGGGGAAGAGCCTTGGTGAATGGGGAATTACCGCCCCGCCAACCTTGGAATGGGGCGGTAATTCCGCCATCCACCAAGGCGCTGCCGGTCCGGGTACGGCGTCAACCAAGGTGTTAATAGCGCCATTGGTTAGCGCCGTACTCGGAATGAGGCCCATTGAGTGCTGGACTCCCCTGCTGCAGATGTTAGGCTCTGATGCTCTCTAGATAGGGGGTGAGAATAACAGATAGGCACTTATGTCTTGGTCCCATCATGCACACAAGCACCAGGTGATGCCTGCTGTTCATGCATTGAGTCAACACATCTTTCAAACACAGACAGAATTGCAGAATTGTACAGCACAAATGGTAGGACATAATCAGTATGTTGGTTGCTATTGCCTGCACTGTCTGTTTCAATTCAACCTCTTCAGCAAATGTGACATGTTTCTGAAACCTACATTTTCTAAACATAATCTAGCAAGAAGCACTGCAACTCACTCATCATCCATCTAGTGACCCTAATAATGTCCCATTACCAATCACCCTCATTGTCCCCCAGCGTAATGCATACATAACATGCATATGCACCACCTCCAGCTTCTCAACCCTGATATGATATGATAGGTTATTTATAACGTGCTTAATACCCAGAGGTTTCTAAGCACGGACCCAGGGATCGAACCTTTGGTGCTCTGTGTAGTCTTGCTTCCAAGGCGAACCCGTTGCTCCTGAGCTATCCTCCAGGAACAAGGGAGGATATGTTCCCTGCATCATAGTTCAGCAATGTTTGTCCCATCATAATGGTCTGTATCTGAGCTGTTAGAGCCATGCAATGAGACAATACTTTGGTGAGCTCTTCTGCTTGTCATTAATGACTCAATCCGCAAAGGAACCTTAGTGTTCTTCTCCAAATCAAGCATGGAACTTGTGGTGCATGAGACCAAAGCTTGGGTACCATTGGGAGACCTTCCATGGGAAACGAAGATTTCTTGCTGGCCACCATACCAGACATAACGGGGGAGTGAAAAGAAGTGGGCAGTGAATCTGTGCAGTCAACGGAAATGCTGTAAACACCTTGCTTAACAGTCACGGGATTGATTCACTTCTCAAACAACGACCTTATCAGCAAGCGATTTGAAATATGGCACCTTTCTGTGATAATTTCCCATCCCTGTAAGATACAGTTTCAGAGGCAACGTGTAAGATGATGGCAAAGGATGAAGTGGTTGCTTTTCAAGACATATTCTGCAGTGCATACACAAGTTGGCATGTTAGAGAATTATATGGACACATCAATTGTGCTGGCCATTGGCACGTTTTGGCATTGCCTTGTAAGGATTACTCTGTCCAAAGATGCATAAAGCAAATGATGAACAATGTGGCTTACTGTATTCACGTCTGCCCATGTAGTCTGAACACCACATGCACATAGTCCTGGGATGTTGTAATGGCATGTTGCACTACATGTTTGCATTTCATTGACATGAAATCTGTTGATCTGATAATGTGTGGCGCTATAGAGAACTATTCCCTCCAGTGTCCACTAGGAATAATGTCTTCCTATTGCATGTATTTTGAAGTTTGCATGATAGCACCAGTTTCTGACATGTGTTTGCCCCTCCTCATCATCCGATATTTCATGAGTAGGTTCATCTGTTGGTACGTGATGCTTAGTTGTACTGCAATCTTAGGGACATTGGGCCATGCACAGAATTGCCTTCAGCTATGTTCCTGGTGTATTTCTACTGGTCACGGCTGCTTTTATTTCGATGGTTCTGCACTTTTACAGGTGTTGCATGCTGGCATGCCCCATTCCTCTTATTCTCATGCATCACACTCTTCCTTCCTGGGCATTTTACTTGTTTAATACAACCTTCAATGATTTGCTATGCCCTTATCATGTTGTGCTAGGCCATGTTTTGCCTTGCCGTGCGTGACTTGATTATCTGCACCCCTTGCAGCACTGCACATGATTCTTCTTTCTAACTTATGCTGCCCATGTCCCCTACTCTGATGTTTCACCCATTTTGACTCTATGCTCTTCACACATGGCAACTAGAAACACTCAGAGCACAGGTTGCTCCAGTCTTCCATGCATCAACAGAACAGCAAAGCTATCTTGCATGTTCTCCCCTCCCCACTAACTCAACCCTCTTTCTGATATACCAGAGCATATGAGAACCATGCAAATGGCAGAGGTGTGTGGAGTAGAATCACAGTATCATAACGTCCCATAACATAACATTGCCAATTGGCATCAGTGTGGGTTAGGTGGATGTCTTGTTATAGAGGAGACAGGATGTGCAAAACACTTTGAACCATGGACCACGATTGGTCTTTAACCCTCTGACGACATGAGGCCTCTGTAGTAGCACAATGACAATGGCTGATCCTTGAGAAAGTAGAGATATTTTACTGTTGTAAAGAAGACTTTTGATAATACATGTGACAAAAGAGATGGAAAATCGAGGAAGAAACCTGTGTTCAATCATGAAACAGCCAGGTACCAGCGAAGACTAGTTTGTAAACTTGCTGACACACTAAGTGCCTCATTTGGCATGTGGCACTAAACTGGATGTTTTACTGCTCTGCTAAATTATGAGTCTGGTTACTGAAACTCTTAAAAATCACCTCCATTGTGTGGAGAAAATTACAATTCAATAACGCATGTGATACTACCACATGTGTTAATGCATACCTCAATGGTGTCCTACAGGGCACCAAAATGGGTATTGGCTGAATGGTATAACATCATAACTGCATCTCGGGAGGATAGCTCAAGGGCAGCGTGCTCGCCTTGGAAGCAAAACGAGACGGAGCAACACAGGTTCGATCTCCGGTCTGCGCTTAGAAACCTCTGGGTATTAAGTGCATTATAAATAACCTATCACATCATATCATATCATAACAGTATGAAAGTTGGGCTGCGTTAATGGAGGTTATGCAGATGTACTTATAATGAGGACTTAAGAGTAAAGAGCGACACAAAGGTACACTCCAGACAAACAAATGAAGTGCGCAAATAAAGGCAGACGACAAAAGGTATGCATGCAGGACACTAAGAGAGGACTTCGATGCTAAAAGGTGAAATATTGGAACACCAGGAATAAGAAAACAACTGTAGAAAGAAAAATAAACCTATACATCATGGTGAAGCTGGAGAGTACATATAGCAGGACAAACACACTTAACGTCAGCCATAAAACACAAGACCTAAGGTGCATGGTAAAGCTGGAACACACAAAGTAAACAAAAAAGCAGGGAGCCGAAGGAAGATATGAAGGAAATAGTTTAAGGAGCAAAGGATCAACGCACACAGAAAAACGCACACAGAAATAATAGGTGGGTAATGGATCAGGAACAAGAAGACAAGGAAGCGTGTGAAGACTGAGAAGGGACTGGAATTCAGAAATAGGTCAGGAACTAAGGAGGAACTATAATTAACACAGACCACTAATAAAGCCAAGCCAGAACTTGAAGCTGAAAAAAACAAGAAGGACAATTGCCACAGAGGAGCAGGACCCAGACTTGGATGAAGGCAAATGGCGAGAGGCAAACACATCAAATGGTAGATAAGGCTTGTCCCACTATTTTGTCATCATAACTACCCATCACAGGATGCACTGCGCCTCGCTTAACTGCTTTTGACAGCACAAAGGGCTACCAGTCTCCAAATGTACGCCATATTTGAACTCGGTTCAATTCAGAACACATACCCCACAAGACCATGGGCCTCATTACGAGGAGGGCGGTAAGGGGTTAACGGCGCCAGTAAAGGTGCCGGTGCCGTTAACCCCGTACCACCCTATTACGAGGTCCCCTAGCGGGACCCACTCTGGACGTCTAGTTTTACCAGACGTCCTTTGCGGGTCCCGCAAGGTGACAAGCATGCTAACAACAGGCCCGTTATTAACCGGGCCGTTGTTAGCACCATCCTCATTCCCATTGAGCCCTATGGGGCTCAAATGGGAATGGGGATTAATTTTTACCAGGTCCATGGAATGGGCAATTACCGGTCTGCCAAGGTCGGCATGACCCTGTAATTGCCCATTCCATGGACCCAGTAAAAATTCATTACCGGCGGCAGCCGTGCCCTTAATAAGGGCACGGCCACCACCAGGGTCCTAATGAGGCCCTATATCACGCTCTCTCGCCCAGTTGTCTCACATTTGTCCACAAGGATTATATGTGCAAGAATGCACTCTGTCCCACCATGGATATACATGCTACAGAATGCTCCTTGCATCATTATGGAGAATCCCCCAGCTTCCACAAGGATAAGAAAACTGCTTACCCAGCAACGAGAAATTACAATGTGTGAATACACCTGTTAAATATGGATATAGAGGAGAAGGACATTCACTAATTACAAGTGGGAAAACCCCAGAAAAACAGGGCTGTGCAATTTTCAGAAACTAGCTGGCTTTGCAAAATGCGATTGATGGGAATGTTCATTTTCTTTTGAAAGCAGTTCTCAAAATAAACCGGAAGTTAGGCATGATGCACTTTAATTGTAGTGGCACATTGATTAGATCTGCATTTGTAAGTGTCCCCTCATTACTTGGATGCAAATATGATGTTGATCTAGGCTGACCAGGCTGCTTTGTCTGTTTTTTAGAGTATCCCCATAATCACATATGAGACAACTTTTTCCTGTTTTAGAAATTAATTTTAGTACGGCCATATAAGTTTATGCAGAGCTGTTATTTGTGGTGTTTCTTAGATCGACAAAGCATGAAGAACTGACATTGATTTTTTTTAAAATATTTTACTTTCTTTATTCACATCGCCATTATTAACTAAAGGGAATGCTAGGCAGCAGCAGGATACTAGTGTCCCATCACAAAATGAACATAGACATGCTTTCTGTAAACATGAGAATCCTTCCAATCAGCTAACAGGGGCTAGCTATGTCCGATTGAGCGAATACCATTTAGCCTTTTCACCGAACAATACATCTTCTATAGCGTTCGTCATGGACTGTGGCAGTTACAATACAGTGTTATTATCTCCTGAATCTCTTCCCATCTGATCAACTCTCAAGTAACACCATATGTCTTTGGTCTGGCAGAAGGATGTACTAATTCACTTTAAGTATCCTCACATACATTCGCTTTGATCATTTCATGCAGCCATTGAGTTGTGAATGGTTTGTTCCTGTCCATCCATTTCAAAGCAATGCATTTACAAGACAGAAGCAGTGCCAATACCAGAAAGGTACCCATTCATTTCAGGAGAGGCGGCAGGAGACACATGAAACATATCAGAGGCCATTCAATAATTTAGGAACCCGTGATGGCTGCCAACATATCTATGACCAGACAACAGAATCCTGCTATTTTAGGGCATGTCCAAGTCATATGTATGAAATCACCATCAAGTTGTTTACATTTGAGACATGTCCCTTTTGCTATGGGATCAAACTTTTTCAGTGGGGTATAATATGTTTGGTGTAAAAGTGATGTTGCAGTGTGCAGTGTTTGTAATTCAGGGAAATATATCATGACTGCCAGCATATCCTTGCCCAGTTCTCATCCCCGTTTGTGATTCCCAGTGTGAGGTCCCACCTTGATTTGGCTGTTGCACCACTAACAGGTGAATTAAACATTGCCACCAGATAGCTCTGATTGCAGTATCAGTTGTCATTAGGTAATGCAAGAAGGGGCCAGCTTTAGGTTAATCTGGAATAACTGGGTATCTAATTTTAAACTCCCCTTTCATACAACTATAGAGAAGTGTATTAGAAAGGGAAGGAGACATTTGGTCATGAAACATGCCTACGGTGATAAATCGCCTGTCACTGACTAGGTTCTCATAACCCGTGAAACCTCCTTTATGTAACTGTTAGGCAGAATCCTATGCAGTTACCTTAGGGAGCATTACCAAAGATTAGGATTACAGGTATATGCAATAAATCCCCTTTGGTATCAGTCTGTAGCACAAAGATTTAGTTGCTAGCTGTGGCTGAGCAGTCAGACTTATCTCAAGAGGGATATGAGCAGTATTCAGGGTTTACACAATAGGACTACAGTACTATGGAACAAGGAAACACTGACCAAAGCTTTGTATCAAAAAGAATATATATTTATTTTACACACTCTTAAGTTCAACACACAAATCCCTATCATTAAAGCAAGTTAAAACAGTCAAGAAAAGTATACACAACTCCCTATTTAAATTGTAGACAAGTTTGAGCAAGAGTGAAAACTGAGCAAAACGGCACAGTGTAAACCAAGCAAAAATGGCACTCTAACAATGTCTCAAAAGGGAGGGAAAGGACAAGTTATACAGATTTAGACTCTACAACACACCAGCAACACTTCCAAGTTGGATTGTGAACAAGTTAAGCAAGGCAGTACTTTAGAATAGGCAATACTTAGGTGAAAACCGAGCAAAATGGCACTTCACAATATTAAAAAGGGGAAGGAAAAGGTGTTATTCGAGTTTAGGTGCACCAACACATTTCTTGATGAAAAGCAATCTAGAGAAGGCAGTTGTAACAGATTTAGCCAGAGTCAATAGGCCTGTGCCAGAGTCAGTGCTACAAGGCAAAATGCCCAGGATCAAATGGTTCTGGTAGCTGCAGTCAAGTCTTTGTTTAACGATTTGAAAAGGCGGTTGCAGAAGGTAAAAAGATAATGTTAGACGATAGGGGTGGCTAACCCAGAGGTAAGTAAAAGATTTAAAGCACCTTTAGCAGTACCCAGCAAAACAGGAGGCCTGGTGGAAAAATGTACCTTGAAAGTGGAAGAGGCTCCTGCGGTGGCGGTAGTTCCTGGCATTATTGCAGTTCAGGAGATCCAGCAGAGGAAGAGAGGCTCTCGTTGTTGAGGAAGATTTGAGTTACTGCACTGCCCAGGGATGAAGCCAGCCGCGGTGCTGCCAAAATTAAATAAAAGGTACGCTCCTTTAAATCGCGGTCGTGGTGGACTGGTGCCTGGCTAACCGGTCTCCTAGTGTAGGGCACTGGCAATTCGACCAAGGCAGGACCTGGAACGCGATTGGCGAAATGGTTGGACCCACCAGCTCAAGGGAAGAAGACTCTTGCAGGGGAAGATCTTCTCGAGTCGTTGGAGAAAAGTGGTGAGGATCTGCAGCAGGGCTTCACCAGTGGTTCAGTCGTTGCAGATGTCTTCAGCTTCTCTCCTCTTCAGGTTTCTTAGTCCCAGTGATGACATCTTGCTCTCCAGTCGTCAGAGCCCTGCTTTTATACAGAAAAGCCCCCATTCATACAGCCTAGCTGTCACTCACACAGCGGGGTGGTTACCCCGGCGGGATAATCCCCCCAGCCTATCAGGGCAGAGTGCGACTTGGGATTCCTAAGTAACCCTGTCCAGGATGCCTATTCCCCCTCCCACACATCCTGTCTACCCCATACTCAGTGGCGCCGAGAAGACGGCTTCTGTGCAGAAGCCTGTCAAAAGGACAAACAAAGGATCCCCAACCAGGGTTAGGATTTCAGGGAAAGACATGAGAAAGAAATATTAACAAAGATCTGGCAATAAAAACCTACCGGAGTAAAGTTAATAATAAAATAAACCTGCGGTTTGTTAGAGGCTGTAAGTAAAAGTGGTAGCCTCGAAAAATGGGAAAATCCCCAAAGGAAATATTTGCGGTTGAATATTTACAGTAGTAACCACTGCCACCAGCCAGAAACTTTGGTGAGAGGGACTGGCCAGTACCCTCCCAAAAATGAACACTAGGGAAATCTATTAACCCTTTCCAGTACTTCCATAGGAAGATGGGTTGTACTGGTTTTGTTCATAATTATTGACTTGTAAAGTCAATGGGGACTTTACATGCCCTGGGAGACAGTAGTCAGTCCCAGGGTATGGAGTCTATGTTTGGGGGTCACTATGACACCCCGGTGTTACTGCACTGAGGGTGCTGGGTAACACACAGGTAAAAAGATGATACCTATGAAGGTGAGAAGAAACCCATATACCATAAGCACACAAATAGCCTAAAACACACATCAGCAATATGTCTAAGAGTGGGAAAAAGAGCCTCACTCTTAGCAGGAGAACAAAAGAAACCCCTCAAATCCACAAATCCAGCAACGCTGCTGGGGGACTCTATAGGTAAGGGAAATTAGCCTTAGAAGAGAATTCTCCCTAACAGTAACTCATGCCTAATTCGTCTGTCTTCAGTGAATGCAAGCCCCCTCGAGTTATCTATGGCAGCCAGTAGAGCATAAGGGGGAGATACCGTATATTTCTTGTGCAATTTCGGAGATGCCCAACTCATATTTTCTATCGGTCCGTTGAGATGCAGTGGCATGTGTCAGTGGTGGTAAGGACAGTGGCGTAACACAAGCTCTGGGGGCCCCCCAGCAAGCCATGCTGAGGGGGCCCCCCAACTCGGCAACAAATCACAAGTCGTGCCACACTCTGGGCCGCCCTAGATTACCATGCTTGCGCAATGTGCACAAACGTGTTCCTGAAGGGGTATGCCACACACTGCACTAGGAGAAAGATATGAATATGTGTTTTATGCAATATAGAGCATACTTTCTGAGAAAAATTGACTAAAAAGCCACAGTGTTTGCTATTTTTGTGTAGGGTAACAGCAATCCAAAACATGCAAGTCAACAACAGTGCACATGAACATTAATGCTTTGCTATTAAAAATGCCATGCCACAATAAAAACATGTCCAACTGGCTGCACAATGTAGACCAGTGTAGACACATAATAACATTACAGCAACATTAAGACATACCTAGACTGGTTGCACCAAAATGTCAGTTGAAGCAATAAGACTCATCAAGAAGAGAGCACACATTCAAGCCTGTGTATCTACGGCTTCTAACAAGACAGCCAAACTCTTTAAAATCTGCAAGGAACTGGCCAATCCTGTTGCAGTTTCTACCTCTCCTGTTCCCTCAACAGGCCCTCTGTACGACTTTGGCCTCTCACTTCTCCGCTAAAACTCAGGACATCCTGTCCACTATCTCCTCTTCATCTCCCTCTTCCACTCTCGGCCCCCTTTGGCCATCTCTCCTTCTCCTCCTCCTTTCTCCTCTTTCTCTCTAACACCTGACAAAGTCCCATCTATGGAAGTGTCATTGAAACAGGTGCTCGCCTGCTTCTCCAGAACCATCGAGGACCACATTGACACGTTCCAGCCCTGGCCGATTTCTGTAATCATTCTTTTGCCACTGGAACTTTCCCCTCTCTGAAATTCTTGGAAAAGCTGGCCAACTGCCAGCTTACACTCCGCACTGAATCTATTGGTTGTCTCCATAACAATCAGTCTGGCTTAAGAGCTGCCAGAGGCACGGAAATTGCACTCCTGGACACCTGTGAAGATCTGATCTCTAACCTTGATTCCAGCATTCCTTCTGTCCTCATCATCCTGGAACTTTCCTCTGCTTTCGACACGGTCAACCACGCCATCCTGATCAATTGACTCTGTGAGAACCTGGGCATCATGGATCAGGCCCTGGAGTGGCTGACCTCCTTCTTCTTGGACCGCCCCTCCCAGGTCCAACTTTGTCCCTTTCACTCCGCCACCTCTCTTTACATGTGGTGTTCTCCAGGGCTCTATCCTCTCACCCTGGTTTTTCAACCTCTACTTGGCCCCTTTGACCCACCTGATCGCTACCTTCTCCTCTAACTTACAGAGTTATGCGGATGACACTCAGCTTTCCTTCAGGCTCCCCTCAACCTACTCTCCTCTCTCGCTCATTCCTGGTGTCATCTTCAACTCCACTCTCTCTTTCTCTCCTCACATCTCGGACGTCGCCAAGAAATCCCACTACCAACTGCACTGCCTCTACGGGACTCTTCAATTTCTCACTTTACCCCAGAAGCTCACTGTATCCAGAGCTCTGGTTCTCTCTAGGCTGGACTACTGCAATAGCCACTTTCTCAATCTGCCTTCCTCTACTCTCCACCCTCTGCAACTAATCCAGAACAGGACTGCGAGAATTAACCTTGGCCTCAAGCCCAGGGACTGTATCTCTCCAGCCATGAAATCTCTCCACTGGCTCTCAGTGGCTGCAAGGATCAGGTTCAAGACCCTTTTCATTGTCCACAAGGCTTTTTGGGGCTGGTATCTGCACTACATCCAACGCTATCTTCCAAAATACCTTTCTTCTCAAGCCCTAGGGGTTAGATACTTCTCCAGGCAGAGAGTAGAGGGAGGTAGGTCCTTCTCCCCTGCAGGCGCCTCCCTCTGAAATGGCCTCCCTGACCCTCCCAAACTTGAGCCGGACCACCTGAAGTTCCGGAAGCAGCTCAAAATGTTCCTCTTCTCCTCTGCTTTCTCTCTCTCCCTCCCCTGCTGACCTACCAGTCCGCTGTACCAACTGGTTGCTTGGCTACCCTCGGTCTCACTGAGTCCAGGCTCTTTCTTGATTAGTCTCCCTTGCACTGCCTCCAGGCCTACCACGCATTTAGGGACTGTAACTGTAACCCTACAGTTCCTTGTTCTCCTTGTACTACCCAGAGCCGCGCTGCCCTGGCGGCACTTATTCAGAGCATTGCTGCCCTGTTTACCCCTCCCCTCTCCCTTGCACTTCCCCCCTCCCTTTCCCCTTGCACTTCTCGTTCTCGCACTTGCACAATCTGAATGACACAAGGCTTAGTAAGATCATTTGTCTTGTCCTCCCTCAGTTTTCCTTCTCTTGTCGTGCCTAAAAACACTTGTGTACAGGTGCGTTATGTATGACTTATCATATCATAACATATTTTATCACAGATGCCCAGAAAAATATACAGTGCCGCAGTAAGAAACGGCTAGACTGGCAGAACCCAAATGCCAGTCTAACCAGGTAATTACACTTAGCAGAACTGCTTTATCAGAAATGCCCAGTTAAAAAAAGTCATACCAAACTGAGGAATGACTAGACTGGCTGCACCAAAATGCCTCTCTAGCCACTAATACCACATATCATGCCTGCTTAGCATGGACATGGATGACCATTATGATTTATTGCACAACCCCACCCCCTCACACATCCCTTCTCCCTCCCATCCCCTACCCTTACCTCCAAAATCAGCTCAATGGCTCAGAATTACCTCCACGTCCCTCTTCCTTGTCCCAGTGCTTACATATGAGGCTCCTTGCCTCACTGGTAAGTACTGGAGGAAGAGTGGGACTAGGAGTAATGAAGATTACAGGTAGCTAAGTCAGGCATTACCTTCATGTACCTCTACCTTATCCCAGTACTTGTGTATGATGCATAGTGCCTCATACACAAGTACTGCCTCATACACAAGTACTGGGATGAGGAAGAATAGGGCTAGGTGTAAAGAAGATTACCAATAATTAATCAAGGCATTAAACACAAGTAGTGGTGCAACACCATTGAGCTGACTGGGCTTCAGCACTCCCCCCCACTGAAATTGAGGGCTATGTTGACTTGACCTGGCGGACCTTCAGAGCAGTTGCCGACAGAATAGAAGACAGATGTTAAACGGCACCTGGGTTTTGCCATTAAGAAGGGCCCAGCAATTACTAATGTACACCATTTCACTGTTTTACCTGCATTCAAATGCCACATTTTTTAAGCAATTGAAATTGTGATGTGGGTTTAGTACTTGCATGCCAGGGGAGAGATTGGAAGGGTAGAGCAGAAACAGGAGACCAGTCATTCTCACAGCAGCCCATAAGTGGGTGCTTTCAGACCTAAAGGTGAGAGTTAACTGCTTGTAACATTAAGGCTGCACTAGAATAGTCTCATTAAAATGCGTAAAGAAGTTAGATGCCCCCACACAAATAAGTTTTCGCCTCTGAAATGTAGGTTTTGTTGTGCTCCTGAAAACAAGCACACACACCATTAACCATATATACACACGCACACCCATCCATCCATATATTTAAGTGTGCACCCTTTCACCATACACTCACACCCAGGCAGCCACCTGTACATTTAAATGTGCAACCTTTCACCACACAGGCACACACACCCAGACACTATCCATACATTTATTTAAGTGTGCACCCTTTCACCATACAGGCACATCCAGGCAGCCACCCACACAGTGTGCATCCTTTCACTGTAAATGCACACCCAGCCACCCATACATTTGTGTGCACCCTTTCAACATACCCTCACACAGAAAGTCACCTATACATTTAAGTGTGTACACTTTCACCATACAGGCACACCCAGGCAGCCACCCATACATTTCAGTGTGCATTCTTTCACCATACACGCACACACGCATACCCAGCCACCCATACATTTGTGTGCACTCTTTCACCATACACTCACACACGCACACGGCATGGGTTGAGGGGAGCCATAATACTTCAAAAATACATTGGGCCACATTAGGACCCTGGCAGTGACGGTATGAATGGTGCCCCTTCCAGAACATGTGTTTGCGGGGCCCCCCGCACCGCAGGAGGTGCGGGGGCCCCTGTTACACCAGTGGGGAAGGATAGCCTATAAAGCCGTTGGCTGTACAAGCATCTTTGCCAGTTTCATGAGTTGGCGCATCAAAGGGGGCTGGTACCAGTAGATTCGATGGTGCAGCTTGCAGACCAATGTGTATACCTCAAACTTTGGCTCATTCAACCCTCCCTAATTGTATGGTAATGTCAGGGTTTCGAATTTAAAGCATGGCATCTTCCCAAACCAAACTAGATCAGTTAAAGCCATCTGTATTGTCCCATAAATGAGGTGTTGAGACCGGACAGAAATATTAGCAAATATATAACATAATTTTGGGAGAAATACCATATTATCCGGGATATCTTGGAAGTGAAGGAAAGAGGTAGTGCAGACCACGTTTGGCCTTATGTTTCAGTTCACTTAGTAGTAAGCTGTCCAATGTCCAAAACACAAGCGAAAATACAAATGAATGAAGCCCATAAAACGTGAGTCTGAAACACAGAGGAGGCCCAAATAGCATGCATAATGCAACAAGATTTAGGTGAAGTTGCCAAGAGAATAGACTCATTTCTGAGAACCCTCCTTGACGTAAGATACACAGTAGCCAGACACACACACACACACACACACACGTGATCAGGACAGAGACACAAGTATTTCAAGCAGAAATATAAGCAACCATTAGAAACACTGAATGGTAGCAAATATAAAACACGACAAAAGTAGATCTAACATCTTTTAAGTGTGTAACACATAGAGTAGGTCTCAGAAAAAAGGTGGCTTTGTTGGCCATTTAGGTATAATAGGCCTGGGAAATACATGGAGCATTCCACACAGTATTTTTATATAGTGCATGTGATACACTACATACGAGATAAAAGGGTAAAAAAAAAAAAGTGTGCGTGTTCTCTAACTAATTATGTTTTCTTTTCCTTTTTTACAGAATATTACTGTATCTTACCCTTTTCCACATCCACTGAACCACACACAGCCCCTCTACCTAAGATATTAAGCATACTCCCACCTGTTTATTCTCATTCACTTTACATATATAGGTACGTAAATATTATTTCTTTTAAACATAGATCGCATAACTGCAGCTAACTTATCCCCCAATGGGATGCTGAGCTTTGGAGACCCGGTCAATCACAGCAAAGAATGGAGGTCGTAGCCGCTGGTATAATGAACCCTTACCTGTGGCTTTTAAGTCTTAATACGTTGAACGAGCAGTGTTTGTATCCAAAAAGTGTTTCTTAAAGTACTGTCTATTACATGAATAAGTATTTATATATAACATGGCCTGCGGTAGCGGCCATGTAGTTATGGTTCAGTTGCTAAATCCATAAGAAGAGCACTTTTTGGATGATTTATAACTTCGCTCCCCGGAAGAATCCTCAGCAAACTTTTCAAAAAAAGTGTATGGCCCGCTCTGAATTCTTTGGCAAGT
This sequence comes from Ambystoma mexicanum, assembly GCF_040938575.1. Lineage (NCBI taxonomy): Eukaryota > Metazoa > Chordata > Amphibia > Caudata > Ambystomatidae > Ambystoma > Ambystoma mexicanum. The sequence continues at coordinate 334,534,378 of NC_090930.1, forward strand.
TTGATGAGGTTCTTAAAGGGGGGGTGAAGTTATAGAGGGGTCCCCAAAAATAGACTAAATGGAAAAAACTTTGATCACGCCGAGAGCCCAAACCACTGGACGGATTTTCACCAAATTTGCAGCAAGAGCGGCGGCTTGTAAATTTGGGGAAAGTCCATCCAGTATTTTTTTTTAAACTGCCAAAATGTAGGTAAAAAAATGGTGTGATTTCTGGCTCTGCACCAAAGGACCCATTTCCCTGTTTGATCAGCGGACAGGCATATGATTAGTCTAGAGGGTGACTTGATGTCCGTGGACATCAGATGTGCCCCCTGATTGGATGGTGAAAAGCGTGAAGTGCGTCAGATTTTTGGGACTGCCCACCATGTTGGATTTGCGGACACCGGCTGGTATCCGCGGACATTGCGGTAAAAACATATAAAAAGCACAAATTACACTTGCCAAACTTCTCAAACAATCTCTGGAGAGGTGGAGGGTGATGATGATGGGATGGAATATAGCCGTAAGAAGCCAAATAATAAGTGTTTTCACCCCAAGGGTCCAGAAATAGTCCAGATGTTCAGGGGCAGTCCTGTGAAGTCCGCGGACACTTCAGATGTTCGGGGACATCTGTGCCTATTTCTGCATTACAGGGTTGGTGATAGCAGTTCTTGGATGGCTTATAACATTGGTGCCACTCAATGAAATTGCAATGAATTTTGGAATGTTATTCTAAACTTGATTCCGAATGGTTTTGGAAAGTGTGGAGCTGTTTTGTCAAGAGGGCCCACAATATTGTAAAGGCTTATAAATGTGGTGCCATTTCACGAATATACACAAAAGTTTGCAAAAAGATTTTAGATCTGGATTTTAAGTTTGCTGGAATGTTCTCAGAAGGGGGCTGAATTAGAGGGCATCTCAACATTTTTAGATGGTTTATAACGTTGTAGCTGTTTGACGAATGTGGAAAAACGTTTTCAGAAAGATTATAGACCTAACCTTCAATGGTTGTGTAAAGTCTGAATGGATTTTGTCAAGTCAGGTCTAAGTTATATGACTATTGTATGTACATACATTTTGACACTGTTGAGCAAATAAAACATGGGCTTATTTCAAGCAAACTTTTATAAGAAGCATTGGTAAGGACCTTAAAGCATGTTTTTGCAAATGTGCCTGTGTTTTATTTCTTGACACGTGTCATAATGTAGGTACAAAAATAGTGATATACTTTTGGTGACTGAGGTATAGCCTGTGGCCATGGGCATTGGCCAGATTCTCTGGGTCATGGTATAAGGACATGACCCGGACAATCTGGCTACTGGCCATGCCGTGAGGGACGAAAAATGGGGTTAAAGTGGCCATGTCCACCTTGGACCGGCTTTGTGGCAAAGTTATTTGAAAGTGGGATAGGTTTGAAAGGGAATAAAATGTGCTTTTGGTAATATGGTCAGAAGGTTCTGTCTTCATCTTCTGCAGGCTGCCATGGGAAGGGAAGAGGGACTCTGTACAGAGCGCCGCCATCCCTTTCCACGGGGGCCATCTTGGAAAAGGATTTTCTGTCCTACTCTTAGCACCCCGGGTTCCCTCTTTGGGACCCAGGGGTGGTAATGTCCTTTATCCACCCCGTGCAGGGGCTTCAATGGAGGATAATGGTCTGGAGCCCTTGTTATTTATTTATTTATTTATGTATAATGCGGCGAAGCCCGCATGCATCGGGGCCCACACAGACACACTTAGCTTAGGCTGATTAACTTAGGCTGCCGGCCCGTTATCCCCCATTCCAGTCCTTGGAACAGGGGATGAACACCACATTATTTCCATTAGCATAATACAAAATGCTAATGGGAATGTTGTAAAAACGTAATGAGTCTATGTACTTTAAGGAGAAATGTAAAGTAGATGGAGTCTATAAGATTCTTTTTTTAGTTCTATTTTTAACTGTGAAAGGTGGTTCATAAAGCAACCTTTCTTTTGTTGTTTAAAAAAAAAACAATGTTTCCAGGAGAGGTTAGAATGCAAGGTGAGGAGGGAAATGAGGGAAGAGACACCAATCACTAATGTGGACGGGCAGGTGGACAGGGAAAGATGTTGCGTGTGTGTTACTTCTAATGGACAGTGTTTCTCCTGCGCCGTGAATACAGCTTTGAACGCACTTTGAAATTGCTTCCCCCTGCAGAGTGGTGTGTTGCAGTATATACAGAGGACTGTTGTCTTCCAAAGATATGGATCAACAGCCTCTTTTATTGCTTGCAAGATAGCTGGTGGGATATTTTGTCCCATAGAAGTAGGCTGTGCCGTTACAGTTTTAGTTGAGGAAGATGGTGTGGAGGAAGACAGCCTACTACTTGCTAAGAACGGAACAATCTTTCTGAGAGCATTGCGGTAGTTGACTTAGGTGTAGCGGCACATGGAGGTGGTCCCATAGGAGAAATGTCCAGGTAGTCCGTGACTAAGTACAAAGTTGCACTCAGAGCATTTCACTTTTGTAGCTATAGCCTTTTGTATATTCCCAACAGTGGTAAAGAACTGCCACACCCATGATTCTCTCTAGGTGCTAGAGGTAGGCACTTCTACCTCATCTTCTTGATCCTCTTCATTGTTTTTGGAAATACTGCGCTTTTTGTGTTGTGTGGGTCCCCTGCTGGTGGTGGTGGTGGCTCTTGGGGAGGAGGATGGCAATAGCTGATTCCATTTTTAAGATAATTAGCAGTTGTGCTACTATTTTTCCAAGTATGTGCTTTGTAATAGATTGTGAATGGATAATGAGTAAGAACAGGTCTAGGAGCTGTGCAAGGGTACATTTTGAGCTTGAAGGTTCCTAGATCAGTAAATAATGCAGTCCCAAACTGTCCTCAAAGCAAGGACACAAATGCAAAGTGCAAACACGTTCATGGAAACATAATTATGCTACGCACGAGCCATGGTCACGTGGCACTGTCCGCAAGGTCTGCAATGACGTCAGATGTTTGCAGACATTCACGGAAGCAAAAAAAGTGTTAAACATGATGCTCGAAGGTGGGAAATGTCAGCGTTTTAAGGTAAAACTTTGTAATATGGACAAAAATGTTGTTATATTAAGGTAAGTATGATATTAGTAATTTGTAGGAAAATATTATGCACTGGTAAAATCCATGAAATTCTGTGAACATTTCTTTTGTTAAAGAGATGCTATGGTTCGGTTGCACCAATAAAAACCTATCAAATTCAATTCAAAAACTTTGTTAAAGGGATGTTATGGTTAAGTTGCACTAATAAAAAACCTCTAAAATGAAATGTAAAAACTTTGTTAAAGGGACATTATGGTTAAGTTGCACTAATACAAATCTATAAAATTCAATCAAAAATCTTTGGTAAAGAGACGTTATTGTTAAGTTGCACTAATAAAAACCTATACTATTCAATGAAAAAACTTTGTTAAAGGGACCATATGGTTACAAGTAAAACCAAAAAACCTCAGAAATTCACCAGTTATGGTAAGCTAAGCAACCATAACTCGTGCCACCACTGTGAACTGCTAAGACTAACACCCAGGACATCAAAGGTGACATCACAAATGTCATTGATGACATCACTGATGACATCACATGTGAAATACATTTTGATGAAAAGTCCCTACTAGGGGTTGTTGTGTTTATAATGTTGGTAACAAGATGTCAGGGGTGTTGGTGTAATGTTAAACATGTAATAACTAGCTAACAATTCAACACTTACTACACACTTGTGCTAGCACAAACAATACATATGAAGACCCACAATGCATACAAATCAGAGGCACATACAGGGACACTAAAGTAAGGAAGAAATAAACAGCATCATCAGTAAATATTAATACCATTAAAGTTTACCTTCATGTATACAAATGAATTGTGTGTTTGAGACCTGCCTATTGCCCCATGTAGGTACACGATGAGCTGAGACCAAACCCTAAGGAAAGTACTTTAAGAACATAGGACAAGGTTAACATCTAGATATACAGCACCTTTTGCATTTTAATATTCTTACTGTCAGTGAACAAAACGACCTGGACTAGATGTGTCAGCGAACAAAAACAAGTGAGCCAGATATGTGATGTCACCTGTATTGTCATCAATGACATTTGTGATGTAATCTTTGATGTCCTGGGTGTTAGTCAAAGCAGTGCACGGCGGCGGCGCGAGTTATGGCTGCTTAGCTTAAAAAAAGTATATGGCCCACTGAATTTCTTTGCAAAGTTTGGTGAGTTTGGTGTGGTTTGATCAAGGGGGGCAAAGTTATAGGTGAGGTCCCAAATTTTTTTTTTCCCATAGACTGAATGGAGAAAAAACTTTGCTCACGCCTACAGCCCAAACCATATTCTCACCAAATTTGCGTGCTTTTGTACATTTGGTGGAAAGTCGTTTTTTAAAAATTGAACAAAAAGTAGGTCTAAAAAATTGTGTGATATCTATGTCCGCTCCGCGGACACACTTCCCTGTTCATTCCGCGGACAGGACACTGATTGGTTAATTGGCTTGCGTTATGTCCACAGACATACGACGTGTTGGCTGACTGGTTGGAGCGAAGCATGATGTGCGTCACATTCTCTTGATGTGCCCACCATTTTGGATCCGTGGACAGCACAGCGTGGAACGGAGCATAAATCCAATTTTGGGGAGTGTGTTGGTGTGTAGGAGTGGCTGGAGAGGGTGGGTGAGTGAGAGATGGGTCAAATGCTGTATTTGCTTAGGTGGGAGAAAGCCGTGATGTGTTTGCGGTGTCCACGGACACACCAAACCCTGGGCACACTACTGGGTATTTTACTATATTCTGATGTTGCTTTTGGGTAGTTAGTAGAGCATTGGGTGAAGAGGTTATGTATTGAAGAGTTTGTACATTGGCTGTAATTATTGTTTCAGGATGTTAATTGAAGTGGACAGGTTTTAGCTGGTTGTGTTATGTTTTTGGGTTGTGGTCATTTGGAAGGTGTTTTTTTGCATGGGTGTGTTATGCTGCAGTGGTTGTTGCCAGGGCCTAGAGTCTCAGGTGCATGGCCAAGACTCTAGGCCCTGGCCACAGCCACTGCAGCATAACACACCCATGCAAGCAAACATATTGACTGTGGTATGTGGGCTGCTTAGGGGATACGTTTTCAAAAGTTTGTGCACTGATTGGCAGTATTGTGATAGTGGTTATGGGATAGTGACATGATGTGTGATAGTTGGTTTGTTGGATTGTGTTCAGAATGTTGGTAACCAAGACTCTAGGCATTTTGGGTTGTATTTATTTGTCAGGTGTTTCTTTGCATGGGTGTTTTATATTGTGGTGTTTGTGAGTCCAATCATTATATACTTACTGTTTGCTTTGTTGAGGCTGTATGTAGAGTTTTGGCTAGGCCATGCAGTCAAGACTGTAGGGTTTGGCTACAATCACTGCATCATAAGATACTCATGCAAGAAACATTGTGGATTGTGGTCTATGGTTAGGTGATTGCTTGAATGGGTGTGTTATGCTGCAGTGTTTGTGAGTCCAATCAATTATATACTTACTGTTTGATTTGTTGTGGTTGAATGTACTTTTTTCATGACATGGGTAATTGGAGCAGACATTGTTTCTCCAATCTCTGTGATAAAGGAAAAGAACGCATGTTAGTGTAGGTAGTTTGCAATGAGTTATTGCATTGCATAGTAGACATTTCTGTACTTTTTCGACCCTTATAGTTAGTACTTTACAAGTATTATGTTTCAAACCAGTGCACTGTGCAATTTGCTCAGTTCCTGTGATTGTTCATGAAATCATTGGGTTTGTGGGAAAAAGAAACATGCCATATTAAAAAATAACTTTCTACATTATGGTACAATATCTTTCTGTGGTTGATTTCAATAGGAGGAATTGAACAGGTGTATGGTTTTTGATTTGTAAGTGGTGGTAGTATTGTTGCAATTATATACCAGTTGGCGTATTCTAATTGTTTATTTCTTGTTGCATTTTCATAGTATTCATTTATCTGTTTCCTTGTTGAGGAATTTTGAGGCAGTTAGTTAGCTGTTGGCGTAGTCTAACAGTTTATTTTTTGTTCCATTTTAGCAGTATTCATTTATGTTTGGTTGCACAGAATCTTGGGGCTGTTAGATACCTGTTGGCGTATTCTAACTGTTGATAGTTTTGGGGTTGGTGAGGGTAGTTTTATACGTAATACATGTTGCAGGGTTTCCTTAGAAAAATGCATGTTGACGTTTTCTGGTTGTAGTTTATGGATTTGAAGGTTATTGAAGAGGTTTTGTTGATGCTCATACTCAGATTAGTGATTACATTTTGGCTTTAAGAATATTAAGTAAGCGTTTACAAGATTTGCTGGTAATCTGTATGCAGTGTAGTGACCTGCATTGGTTGTGGTTCCTATGTGGTAGATTATACTTACTGTTGTGAAGGTTTTCTTACCAAGTGATACTTGTCCATGTGTGAATTCAGTCATCTTGCAGTTGTTTTTGGTACCATATGCATTGTAACGTAAAAGCATTAATATTATGTATTCGCTATGTGACTGCATTTGTAAGGTGGAACAATTATCGGAATTGCAGGTAGTACGTAATCTGCCGTGGTTTGCATTTTGTACAAGTTGCAAAAATTGAATGGATTCCCAGTTAGGTATGGCTATTTACACAAAGCGTTCATTAGGGACTTGTTCCTGTGCCACATGGCTGCAGAGAATGCATGTATGTTTTCACATGCATGAAATCTGGAAGATTTAATTTATAGGTATGTTTCTGTTTTCCAGTACTTGTAGTAAGTACATTAGAAATTCTTGCGGATCGTCTTGTGTGTCTATAGTGAATTTGACCATTCCAAAACAGTAGTCCAATTCCTGCCTTATTCCAGAAACACTGTAAGTGTTGTCAGGATTGTTGGTTGCATTTCTGTGAAGGACTAACTTTTGTAAACATAATTGGTCTGTCCTGTTTAAGTAAATGTTTTCAACAATTGGTGGCCATTGGAATACAATATTGATTGCTACTTGTGCATAGCAATTTACACCAGTTGTATTTGAAAACTTGAATGGACCAGACAGTTGTGTGTCCAAGTTATTTGTTCGGAGTGCGTGTTGTTCCTTTGAAGAGGTAGTTGGTTTTGTTTGTGCACTAGAACCTTCTTTGGTTGTCATCATTGATGAAGTATTAACTTCTTTTAATTTCTTTGGAGGTATTGCTGTGAGATCCTGCATAATTTGAGTCTGAAGTAGTTTTCTTTTACAAACCTCTGCTTTTTGAGGAACAGGATAGGTTTTGAGATGGGGCGTAGAGTGCACACAGTCTATTGTACTCTAGAATGCAAGGAATATCAGCGTTTAATTTAATTGCATCTAAGTTGACTAGAAATACTCCATCAAGTGTATGTAAGCGTGATAGTGCTACATAGCTCATGCCTTCTTAAAACACTATGATAGCAATATCTATCAATGCATTATCTAGGGTAAGACCTTGTGATTTATGAATGTTGACAGCCTATGCTAGAGAGAGAGAAAATTGTTCTCAGAGTACATACATGTCTTTGAAAAGAAGGAATCGGGCTGTTGAGTGTCCTATCCTTTTAACTTTTGATAGTTTGTCAAAGTGAATATTGACAAACTGAATGTTGTTGTCACATGGGCATGTTTTAAAGCCAACAACTGTACCAAGTGCTCCATTAACTAGTCCTTGCTCCACGTCAAGGTTACGTTTAAGCATTACTCTACAGTTTAAAGATAATTTTCATATTTTCTCCAAACCAGCTGAGTTAGAGATAGAGTTTTCTAAGTTATTTAGTCATGCTGTGGATTGTTCACACATGGGTAGTGTCATACCGTGAACGTCCAGTTTGTCTGTGGAGCAAATTTCAACTATTGGTTACATTTCTTTTCTCAACAGTGTTTTATGAACTGAGCACAGCTTGTAAGAGTTGCCATCAAGGGCATACAGTTTACATTTTTGTGTGCTAATTGTTCCACAACATCAGTACCACATGAGTTATGGCCATAGAGTGCATGGATGTGCCTGGTTTTTAATATAGATTGTGCTTCTTGAAATGGTACACCAACTCTAATACTTTTAAAAATGTTGGCGCATGTGAGCTCTGCAGACAAACGCATGTTTTCAGTTAATTCTTTGTATTGGAAATGTTGGCAAAGGTTGACATTTCCTATGCTGCCAAGAGTTTACGGCATAGATTGTGCGCTAAGGTTTTAAAAATAGGTTCACCTTTAACTGGTGTTAATTGAAGAAGATCTCCAAAAACAACAATGTGTTTTCCTCCAAAGAGTTCTTCTTCATTTGTTTTCAGGACATCTTGTAATATGAGGTGAATCAAGGCTAACATTAGGTTGGAAACCATGCTAACCTCATTGATTAGCAGCATTTTCATTTGTTTCAAAACTCTGCGTAGTTCCAATCCAGCTTTTGGAGAAAGTTTATAGTAGTCTAATTTGTTTTGGTGTTCTACTGGAAGGAGTAGTAATCAGTTTAAAGTGACACCGCCTATGTTGTAGGTGGCTAAACCTGTGGGGGCAGTTACAACAGCTGACAGTTTGTTGTTTGTCAATTGTTGGAGGAACTTGCTGATGATTTTGATTAAGAATGTTTTGCCGTTTTGCCTGAACCAGCTTGACCACTCCCATATAGCAGTATAGATTTGTAGTCATGACAGGTAAAATGTTTAGTTTCATGCTGCATATCATGTTAAATTTTTTTTGTTTGTTATTTCTATGAAAATGCTACGTTGCTCATTGTTTAGTTGTGATTTCAGTAGAGCGAAGTCTTCTGCAGATTGCTCCTACTGACACATGGTGTTTTCTACTTCAGTCATGGCTGAAGCCAGCCGCCAGATCCGGAGAGGCACTGCTGGAGCAGTGCCTCATCCCGCAAGCTTTGGAGTGCCCCAGGTAAGCCCAGGCATCTTTGCTGGGTTCCCTGCTCACCCCCCTGCATTTTCGAAAAACCCCGCCTTCAACGTGAGCTTTCTTCATAATTTTGAAGAAGCCGATTATTTTGTGTGATGCACTGAATGCAGCATCAGTGCACCATCTGTGCCTGCCAGCTCTCCCTCTCCACCATTACAGCCCACGAGGAGCCGATTATTCCAAGATGGCCACCCTGGCTTCGGCCTGACTGCCTGACTCCCTACCAAGGACCGGACTGCAACTGGATTGGCTGGCCTAGCACCTTAGCCAATCCCTGATCACCGGCAGGCGAAGCCGGCCCACATGCACCAAGGCCCACTGTTACAAGGCCAGCACCTGTTTGGTTCCTGTTTGTGCCTGTGTCTGCCGTCAGCCGGACCCCCTACCTGCCACATAGAAAGTAACCCAAGTACCTGTAGCCATGACTTTGCCATACATAGCAGACTCACAAATGCTCTTAAAATATTAAGCTTGCCTTTTAAACAGACTAATTAATGCTGTTACTACAATAAAAATCAACATTAGGCTGCCTCTCAGCTACTGGATCTAAACCGCCTAAGTAGCATGTCCCCTGCCTCTCTATCACCTGTAGCCCATATTGTTAAAATTGAATTTAGGTGTCCCACTGCCTATGCACCCTGCTAGTGACCTATGCTTTTTGTGCCGGATTGCTAAAATTGAATTTAGGTGTCCCACTGCCTATGCACCCTGCTAGTGACCTATGCTTTTTGTGCCGGATTGCTAAAATTGAATTTAGGTGTCCCACTGCCTATGAACCCTGCTAGTGACCAATGCTTTTTGTGCCTGATTGCTAAAATTGAATTTAGGTGTCCCACTGCCTATGCACCATGATAGCGACCTGCGCTCTTGTGCCTTGATTGCTGAAATCAAATTTAGGTGACCCATTGCTAGTGACCTACGCTTTTTGTGCCTGATTGCTAAAATCAAATTTAAGTGTCCCACTGCCTTTGCACCCTGCTAGTGACCTATGCTTTTTGTGCCTGATTGCTAAAATTGAATTTAGGTGTCCCACTGCCTATGCACCTTGATAGCGACCTGCGCTCTTGTGCCTTGATTGCTGAAATCGAATTTAGGTGACCCATTGCCTGTGCACCCTGCTAGCGACACAGGCGTTGTCAGCCTGCGCTGCACTATTGTACCCAGCCCATGTGCCTAAATAGTTCATCGAACTATATCTCTGACTACTCAGCCCCTACCAATATAATGCTGGCGCTCCTTACCATTATCATGTTCCCTTATTGTTTAGTCCCTAATGCTACACCATGCACAAAAGGTCATTTCATCAAGGGTGGCGAAGGACTAGTTAGACCAGGCTGTCCACGCCACTTCCCCATCCCCTGCCCCACCCCTTTCTTCCCCACACACCCCCCTTTCCCCATACCATCTACTCAGTCCCACATACACCCACCACCATCAAAAATGGAGCAACCTCAGACCTCCCGTGTCTTAGTCCCAACCCGTCCATATACAATCTCAACATACCAACCAGCATTCATGATACGACCACACCCATCCTGGGTATTGAAAGACTCAATAGACTCATGTCTATAACTAAAATGTCCCTACCACCCACCCCACTCACCACCACAGCCAATACACCAACCAAACTAAACACCACGCCCATTAATCTCCAACACAAAAGCCTCCACAACGCACCACTCAAACACATAACCAATAACAAAACCACTGATTCTTCCACCATTTTAGATAACACACCACTCCCTGCCCCCACCTCCACCCTCAAAAGTGCACTCATCAATGCCCGCTCATTAGGTGCCCATGCTATAGACATCCATGACCTTATTAAGGACCAACACCTTGACATGCTGGTGGTCACTGAAACCTGGCTTCATCCAGCAGCAGGACCATCTCTAGCCCTTGCCATTCCCCCAGGATTCAGTATCATTAGAACAGACAGGACAAATACCCAAGGAGGTGGAGTTGCCATAACAGCCAAAACCACTCCGGAAATCAGAGCTAGCCCAACAGAACAGATACAAGGCTATGAACTCCTTCTAGTGAAGTACACCTCCAACCCCAAAACCACTACCAACTTACTAGTGGTATACAGATCACCCAACAAAAATACACACCCTGACTTGGAAATACCGTTACTTCTAACGCCCCTCATCAAGTCTAAAACTAAATGCATAGTCCTCTGTGACTTTAACCTCGGATACAATGACCCCCTGGACTCAGAAGCATCTACATTCTATACAGCCATGTCAGAAATGCACTTCGTACAACTGATAGATAAACCCACCCACTCAAAAGGAAGAACCCTAGACTGGCTTCTCACACTCAACCCTCTAATCACCATTGACTCCATCCTCCCAGTCAATTGGTCAGACCACTATGTAATTAACTTCACCATAGATAATGCCAGTACAGAGCACATCACCCCTAAAAAACCAGAAACATTTGAAACTAGAAATATCAAAAAACTCTCCTCCGACAAACTCACTCCAGTCCTGAGTGCTGCCCTTGCCCTTACGGTTCTAGGCACCAACAACCCCTCCTATCTAGCAGAACAATACCAACAATGCCTTACCCAAACTATTGACCTACTTGCTCCCATCACCACCAAAACCCGTAGACCTGACAAACGTTCCTGTTTTTGGTTTAATGAGGAACTTGTAGCCTTAAGACGCACAAAAATATCACTTGAACACCTCTATAAGGAAAGCAATACCCCAGAATCGGCACTAGCCTTCGCTGAAGCCAACACAACATATAAATCAGCAATAATCACTCAAAAAGCCAATGCCTTCAACCTCCGCATTACTAATGGGTCCTCCGACAGCAAAGAACTGTTTACCATCCTTAGAGAGCTCGAAAACCCTTGTCAAATTTCAGCACCTTCTAATGCTAGCAAAGACTGGTGCACCACTATACAAAATGCACTCTCATCTAAAATTCTCCTACTGCAAAATAAAATCGAAAATAAAAAAACGCTCCTAGCTGACAAAACTCCACCCACCATATCAACGACTACATCAAATGCCACTATTGGCTCCCCATTTCAATTTACACCAGTGTCTAACAAAGAAGTATTTGACACCATAATGAAACTCAAAGCTTCCAACTGTAAAGAAGACCAATTCCCCTCCCATCTAGTGAAACTCTGTGCCCCCACCCTCACACCCATAATTACCGAATTCATCAATGCCTCTTTCCTCACAAACACAGTCCCCACCAGTATCAAAAAAGCTTGGGTGACACCACTCCTAAAAAAACCATCCCTGGACCCTTCAATACCCACTATTTACCGACCTATTACAACAGTCCCATTTCTCCTAAAAATAATTGACAAAATAGCCTACTGCCAAATTCAGAACCATTTGGAACAACATCAAATATTAGGAGACCGCCAGTCAGGATTCCGTCCCAACCATAGTACAGAGACAGCCCTCCTTGATCTGAAGATCCAAATGGATGCCACTAAAGAAGCAGACAAACTCTGTCTGCTGATGCTCCTGGACCTCTCAGCGGCCTTCGATCTGGTTGACCATGACAAACTCTGCAACACTCTAGCAAACAACTTCAACCTAGCTCAGAGCGCTACCAACTGGATCAAATCATTCTTGGCTGATAGGACCTCCAAAGTGTCCATCGGCAAAGAATCAGCAGACCCAGTGCCTGTCCCAGCAGGTGTGCCGCAAGGCTCTTGCCTATCCCCCACTCTGTATAATGCCTATACTAAGCTATTATTTGCAGCACTGGATGCCATGGGTGTCATCTATACTAACTTCGCCGATGACACCCAAATCCTCATTCCTCTCTCAGGCAATCATGAACAAGACTCCTTCCTGGTTAACCAAATCTACTCACTCATCCAAAACTGGATGGCTAATAACTGCCTTTGTCTCAATGACGATAAAAGGGAGCTCCTCATACTAGGCTCCTCCAGCAAAATCAACACCCTTGAGCCCGCCTTCAAATCATTCACCATCGATGGAACCACAATCCCTGTTCTTAAATAAGTCAAGACCCTTGGCGTCTACTTAGACGCAACACTATCCATGTCCAAACAAGTAAACACATTAGCCTCGTCCACCTCCTACACCTCCAAACTCATCTCACTCAGCCGTAAATTCCTCTCAGCCAAAAATGGTGTTACTCTAGCCAGAGCACTCATACTGTCTAAGCTAGACTATTGTAATATCCTCTTCCTGGGCACGTCCAAAGCCAACCTAGCCAAACTCCAACTCATGCAGAACAAAGCCCTCAGAGCAGCCTTAGGCATCAAAAAATCTGAACATATCTCTAACACCAGAAGAGACCACCACTGGCTCCCCATCCAAGCCAGAATTCTATTTAAAACCCTGAGCATCACCCACAAATGCAGGGCTAACAAAGCTCCCAAATACCTCAACAATACAGTCACGATGAAGCCCCAGACTAGACTTATCAGGTCCAACAAAAACGCATACCTTGAAACCCCCAGATACAAAAGAGAGAAAGCAGGGGGTAGTAGCTTCAAAACACTGGCACCTAGACACTGGAATGCGCTACCTACCCACATTATGAACAAAACCTCCTTCCCTAAATTCAAAAGCTTCCTGAAGACTTGGCTCTTCAATAAGTTCTAACTGAACTAGAGCACTAATCCGCTCCAATTAACTGTACATATCTGACTGCTTTGCATTTTATTGTATATTATTGACTGCCTTGCATATTATTGTATATTATTGACTGCTATTCCTGTGTACCTCTCTGTACTTTCTAAGATTGCATTCTTCCATTGTCTGTAACTACGCCGTGATACCCCCGGGTCTGGGCGTATAACAAATGTAATAAAATAAATAAATAAATAAATAAATAAATAAATAAATAAATAAATAAATGGCTAATTCTGCCTCATTTGCTATTAATGGCTGTCCAAGTGGTTCTCGGCTTCCTGTTAAGGAAGGTTGACTGCTGTCAGGAGTGTCTACATTTAGTTGCGCCTGGAGTTCTTCTTGTTGCTGTTCATTTTGTAACATCATTTTGTACAGTGTAATGTTTTTTAGGCCGAGTCATGGAATCAATGTGCGCCCAAAAGTTCCGGCGCAGAGGTGCCAAAACGTGCGAATCGCAATGCAAGTGCGAAAATCACAGGGAAACCAGCGCACATCGATTCATGAAATTCCGTGCGCGAGAAAAATATTGGATGTGTGATGAAAAAGTGCCCGGCGCACGCCGGCACACAGGTCATCCAACGGCGTGCGCCACGGCCACAGCGAAATCGCACATAGCGCGGTGCACATAACAAAAGTAGGCGGAACACGGGGCGTAACACTCGGAATGGGGAACAACGCGTGAAAATATGGGCGTCACAGGGGAAGTACAGGAGGCAAGTGCGCGGAACGCCCACACGCTCGCCTACAACCTGTATTCATGGAATCGAATAGGGCAAACCAGCGCACGGGCAAAGACGCGCACAGGGACAAACAAGTACGACACAAGAAAGCAGGCGGTAGCGTCCTTGCGCCTGAAATAAATGTGCGCCAAAATGTGCGCTAAAAAAAAGCACCTATATACAGCTGTGATGAATGAACCATACTGTGGCCCTCTAGGACAAATGAGGTGCAAAGGGGTACCGACAAACACGGACACCCGCTGTGTGAAAAATAGCATTTGCATGTATTTCGGGATGCGCGGGAAGTTCCACATGTGATTGGCCTGGGTACGTGTATTTCGGGGTGCGCGGGAAGTTCCACACGCGATTGTCATTGGTACGTGTATTTCAGGGTGCACGTGAAGTTTCACAGGCGATTTCAGCAGGGTACGTGTATTCCAAGGTGCGCTGGAAGTTTCACACGCGAATTTGCAGGGTACGTGTATTTTGGGGTGCGCGTGAAGTTGCACACGCAATTTCAGCAGTTCCACACGCGAATCCAGCAGCCTACGTGTATTTCGGGGGTGCCAGGGAGTACTACACGTGAATTGGCCATGTGGTTCCTCCCAGGTGTTCCCTCTACACCCTCCACAGCCCCTGTAGGCAGCCCACACCACAGAGGACTACCCTGCACCCCTGCACATGTCCCGCAGGCAGCCCATCCACCATGGCCATGCCCCCCAGCCAACCCACATGTCACCTTGCACTACTGCCCACCAACGCATGTCTCCCAGCACCCCCACCCCCCAGCATCCAGGGGCACCCTCCACCAGGCCCCACTCAGGTCTCCCACCTCCCCCCACCCCTCCAGCAGTCAGGGGCACCCTCCACCAGGCCCCCACTCATGTCTCCCTGCACCCCCACCCCCCAGCACTGTGGGGCACCCTCCACCAGGCCCCCACTCATGTCTAACTCATGTCTCCCTGCACCCCCACCCCCCAGCAGTCAGGGGCACCCTCCATCAGGCCCCCACTCATGTCTCCCAGCACCCCCACCCCCCAGCATCGAGGGGCATCCTCCACCAGGCCCCCACTCATGTCCAACTCATGTCTCCCTGCACCCCCAACCCCCAGCACTGTGAGGCACCCTCCACCAGGCCCCCACTCATGTCTCTCTGCACCCCCACCCCCCAGCATCTAGGGGCACCCTCCATGTTAAGCAGAAAACCTGTGCAGTTCCCTCTGGGACCACTGCAAAAGATTTAGGCTTACAGGTGTTGGCGGTAAACCCACTTGGTAGCTGTCTGTACCACACAGTTTCACCTGGTAGCTGTGGCTGAGCAGTCAGACTTCTCTCAAGAAAAGCTAGGTAGTATGTGGAGTATACAAAATAGGGCAATTTACACAGTAGAACAAGCAAACACGGAAAAGAGCTTGGGTGTAAAGATATATAGGTATTTATTTATAACAACACATCTATGAAAAACACTCTGGCACTAATACGGCAAACAACTTCAATTACAATTACTATAAGTAAATCAATCTCCCTAACAATAGTTCGACAAGTCTAGGTTCAACGGCACCACTTATTTGCAGACAGAGGTGAATGCTTTAACCTAGATGGCACTCTAGTATTCGTTAGGATGGGAGAGAAAAGGCAGGGTATGAAATAAACTCGGTACCAACACTTTTACGAACAACTGCAAGGCAAGTAAGGCAGGGTCTACTGTAGATCGCAAAGTTCAGAGGCCAGGCCCACTCGGAGAGAGGCAAGGCGATATGTCCCAAAAAGTATCACAGCGGAAATGCACGTCGAGTCTTTGTCGCAAATTGTTATCCAAAGATTGGACCAGTTCAGAACAGAAAGTTAAGAAAGCTTGGTGGCGACCCAATGGAGAGGCGAGGATTAAGACACCTCACGCTAACCGTCACAAGAGAAGCCAGGCGGACACGGTACCTTGTATGTGGAGAGACAGCTCCGGCAGGGGTAGTTGTTCCTGGTGGTGGATGCAAGTTGGGGCTTTGCCAAGAGAAGAGATGATCTCGTCGTCGAAGGAAAGTTGAAAATCATTGCACCACCAGGGAAGAGACCAGCCGCGGAGTGCTCCATCACAAGGCACCACCTTTTGGTCGCGGTATGGGCTAGTGGCTATCTGGTTGCCGGGGTGCTCAGCACGGGCAATTCGACCACTACGCCCTGGAAGCGAAGAAAAAGCAAAGGGGGATGGTTGTTCCCACCAGTCAGGGGAAGAAGACTCTCCGGCGGGGAGATCTCTTCTGTCGTCGGGAAGTGGTGAGATGGTTCAGCAGGGCTCCACCGGAGGTGTCGTCGTTGCAGGTCGGCTCAGCTCTACCCTCGTCGGATTCTTAGGCCTGTGGCGACTTCTGAAGATCCAGTCCCAAAAGCCTTGCTTTTATGCAGCAAACCCCCATTCAATCAGCCTAGCTGTCAATCAAAACACGCTAAGTGGTGAGCGGGGTGGCTTAAAACTTGGGCCAATCACACCAGAGTGCGACTTGAGTTGGCAAGGCAACTCAGTCCAGGGTGCCTAAACCCCCTCCCACGCCCCCTGTGGTACCCAGACAGAATGGCACCACTTTGGAGGGCTTCTGTGCAGAAGCCCGCCAAAAGTGGAACAAAGGGCTCAACCTTTGGTTTAGGAGTTACAGAGACGAAGACAGACGCCATTTTAAAAACCAAGTTCTGGCAGAAAATACCAACCGATAGATTTGTTTAAGACAAATAAACCGGTGGTATGTTAGAGACTAACGAGAAAAAGTATTAACCTTCAACAATGGGAAGAATCCCGTAGAGTTATATTCGGGGTCGAATATAACAAGTAGTTTCCACTGCCACCAGCCAAAACTCAACGAGGGGGGATGGGACAGTGTCCCCTCGAACAACAGACCCAGGGGTAATCGAATTACCCCTACCAGTACGTCCACAATAGGATGGTCTGTACTAGTTCTGTTAGTAAATTTAGGTCTAGTAAAGCCAATGGTGACTTTACATGCCCAGGGGGAAACAGTAGTCGGTCCCCGGGTATGGAGTCTATGGTGGGGATCCTCTAGGATGCCCCAGTGTTACGGCACTGAGGGTGCGGTGTAACACACATAGAAAAACATATGAGACCCTATGGAGTAAAAGAGCCCATAGAACACATTGACATTCAACGGAATTAACCACATTCATGTCCAAGAGTGGGAGTCTCACTCTTGGCAGGATCGAAAAAAACAAACTCCAGAAATCCAGCAAAGCTGCTGGGGGACTCACTAGGTTAGGGAATTCAGCCTAAACAGAGAATTCTCCCTAACACCGCCCCCCCCCCCCAAACTAAGGGACAGGAGGATGTAATCCACTCCTGGATGAATCTCATACCTCTAGTCGATGACATACATCCTAGAGAGACCATCAGCATTTTGGTGGTGACACCCTGACCTGTGCTCAATGTTAAAATCAAACCCTTGCAAGCAGATCGACCATCTCAGTAGTTTTGGGTTTTACCCTTTCATTTGCATTAACCATCTCAAGGGTTGGTGGTCAGTCTGAATGACAAAAGTTGAACCATACAAGTATGGCCTAAACTTCTTCAGAGCCCACACGATAGCAAAGCACTCTGTTTCGATTGTTGCCCACCTTGTTTCAGGATCCTTCAGCTTGCGGCTGATGAAGCAAACAGGGTGCTCCATACCTTTCCCATCCAGTTGACTGAGTACGGCACCTATTCCTACATTTGAAGCATCTGTCTGCACAATGAAAGTTTGGCGGTAATCAGGAGCTCTGAGTACTGGGGCTTGGCAAAGAGCCTTTTTCAGGTTTTCAAAAGCCTTATTGCACTCCTCGTTCCATCTAACCTTTTTAGGAAATTTGGGCGAGGAGATGACATTCAGCGGAGAAGCTATGGTCCCATAGTTCTCAATGAAATTCCTGTAATACCCAGTGAGGCCTAAGAAGGCTCTCACCTGGGTCTGAGTAGTAGGTGTTGTCCAATTTTGCACAGCTTCAATCTTACTGAGCAAAGGCCTTATTTCTCCACCTCCTACCTCATGTCCAAGATAGACTACCTTACTCTGTCCAATTTGGCATTTACTCGCCTTTATGGTCAGATTGGCTCGTCCAAGAGCCTTCAAAACATCTCTTAGGTGGGTTACATGTTCTTCCCAGGAATTGCTGAACACTGCTATGTCATCCAAGTATGCCATCCAGAAGTCCTCCATCCCATTCAGAACCTAGTTTACCATCCGTTGAAATGTAGCAGGTGCATTTTTCAATCCGAAAGGCATTACCTTAAACTGGTATAAGCCAACGGGGGTAGAAAAGGAAGTTTTCTCCTTGGCATGGTCTGTCAGGGCTATTTGCCAATAGCCTGACGTCACGTCAAATGTGCTGAGGAACTTGGCGGCGCCAAGTTTATCCACCAACTCATCTGTTCTTGGCAAAGGGTGGGCATCAGTCTTGGTGACTGCATTAAGAGCTCTATAATCCACGCAGAATCTAAGTTCTTTAGATCCGGCCTTTGGTATAACACAACTTGGCTAGACCATTTACTAGTAGAGGTCTCTATTACCCCAAGATCAAGAAGCATCTTGCTGACCTCAACTTGGATGTGGGTTTGTACGTTTCTGACATTCGGTATCCTCTGCTTTTGACTGGCAGACAGTCACCAGTGAGTATGTCATGCTGGCCCCAAGGGTTCAAGCCCGGTGAAAGTGAGAACAGAGAGGCAAACTGATTCAACATAGATTTGCACTCTTCTTGTTGCTCAGGTGTCAGATTTGAAGAGAGATTTACTCCTTCCATTTTTTCATCTAAAGGTAAGCCTCTGAGGAGATCCGGAAGAGCTTCACTCTCTTCTTCTTCCTCCGATGATGCTAGAAGCAACGCTCCTACATCAGGTCTCGAGATATACGCTTTGAGTCGGTTGGTGTGGAAGACTGTCGGAGCCTCCTTGGGATTGCCCAAGTCCACCAGATAGTTGACCTCTCCGAGTTTACCCACAACTCTGAAGGATCCCATCCATTTGTCTTGCAAGGCCCTCTACCTTGTTGGGATCATAACGAGAACTAGCTGGTCTTGAGTGAACTCAACCATGTTAGCCTTTTGATCATGCCAGTGCTTGACCAATGCTTGTCCAGCTTTCAAGTTATCGCTTGCTTCCGTCATCATGTGCGACATTCTCCTCCGGAGACCTATCACGTAGTCAGTCACTCTGACTGACTTGGGGGTAGGAGCACTCTCCAACCCCTCCTTAATCAGGGCCAATGGACCTCTGACGGGATGACCATAGAGAAGCTCAAAGGGAGAATAACCTACTCCCTCCTGAGGGACTTCTCTATAAGCAAAGAGAAGGCATGGCAGTAGAAGGTCCCACTTTCGCTTAAGGGGTTCTTCTAAAGCACCTATCATGCTCTTCATGGTTCGGTTGAACCGGTCTACCAACCCATTGGTTTGTGGGTGGTAAGCTGTTGAGAACTTGTAAGTAACTCCACAGGTTTTCCACTTGGCTTTCATGTAGTTGGACATAAATTTTGACCCCCTGTCAGAGATTACTACCTTAGGAAACCCGACTCTGGTAAAAATACAGAGGAGGGCCTTAGCCACAGCCGGAGCTGTAACAGTCCTCATAGGAATTGCCTCAGGATATCTAGTAGCATGGTCTACTACAACAAGTATAAACCTGTTGCCTGAGGAGGTTGGAGGATCAAGGGGACCAACAATGTCAATCCCTACCCTCTCAAATGGGACTCCCACAACTGGGAGAGGCACCAAAGGTGCCACATTCTTGGTGCCAACCTTACCAGAGGTCTGGCAGGTGTGGCAGCTCCTGCAGTGTTTTTCTACTTCGGCCCCCATCTTTGGCCAATAAAAGTAGAGAGAGAGCCTTTCCTTGGTCTTCTTGAAGCTCAAGTGACCAGCCAAAGGAATCTCGTGGGCTAACTGCAAGAACTGTGGTCTGTTCTCATGGGGTACTACAAGTCGCTTGTAGTCTCCAGGTGCAGACTCGGTTGGTTCACTGTAGACGAGGCCATCTTCCCAGTGCAACCTGTATTTCCCAGGCTCTTGCCCTTCAGCCTGAGCTTCTGCCTGGTAGCGAAGACCTTCCAGAGTTAGACATTCCCTCTGTCCCTTACTGAAGTCTCCCTGTTGGGTCCACCTTCTACCAGTAACGACTGCAGCTCAGGATGGTCAACAGGATCCAGATCTCCAATGAGTTCCTGGCCTTCCATTAGCTCTTCTTCAGTGTCTAATTCTACCACACAGTGTTGTACCTCCCTCTCAGCCGCAGCTGGAGATGGAGTTACGGGTGTAACTTTGGACAACCGCGGGGAAGTCCTTGTTGGCTGCACTGAAATGCTGGCTGATGGTTTCGGTATAGAAGTCTTAGGTTTCCCTTTCGCTTCTGATTTCTTTGAGACAGCAGCTGACAATTCCAGTGGAGCAGGAGTGATTTCTTTCTTCATCATCTCCTGGAGAGTACCTCGCATGGTTCTCTCCCTTGCAGGTCTGGTTAGCTCCTGTAACCGTTTACTAGGAGGTCTTGGGGTATGCGACACAACTCCGGGAGTTTTCAAATCGTTACCCAACAGAACGCGTCCTGGTACCTCACTCTGTATGCTGACAGGTATCTTCACAGTCATGTCGTTACACTGGATGAGAACTGGTAATTGGGGAAGCATCTGCACAGGCCCTCCAGCTAACTTGGTGAGGCGTTTGGGTGCTTTAGCAACATCCTCAGCCTGAAAAAACGATTTATCCACCACAGTTATGCTGGCCCCAGTGTCCCGAATGGCAGGAGTTTCCTGACCATTCACCTGGACACTGTCCTTATAATACTCTTTAGTATTATCGGGGATAGAATTATAGACATCTAAATTCTGTTGTTCCTACAACCCCAGAGTCACTAAAGAAACACTGGCTGAGACTCCAATGGGTTCATCAGCCAGCAGTAGAAAGTTTCCACTTGCCATTTGGACTTCCTCCTCTGGAGCGAAGGCTAAGGAGACAAGCTGGACCCCTGAAGGTTTACCCTTACATCTGGGATCTCCTTTCATGTGGTCAGTCGAGACACAAACAAAGCATTTACCGAATGCTTTCTGGAATGGTGGCTTGTGCTGGTCTCCTTCCGGTTTGGCACCAGAAGGCACACTATTCTGCTGCGGTTTTCCTTGTGGCTTACCCTTCTGGTTTTGTTTGGGGCCCTCTTTGGAATTTGAGTTATTAGAATTCTCGTTTGAGTGTCTTTTAGGCTGTTTTCCCTCATCCTTTTTCTGAGTTGCCCCAGAATCCTTTTGAGTAGCCCTGTTGGCAACCCACAAGTCAGCAGCCTTAGCTATCTTCCTGGAATCCAATTCCTTTGAATCAGCCAAGTGTTGTCTGAGCTCAGGAGAACAGGCATCATAAATAGACTCCAACATAAAAAGATTCTTCATACCCTCATAAGTGTTCACTTTGTAACCCTTAATCCATCCCTCTAAGTGTTTCAACCCTTCACTCACCCAGGTAGCCCAAGGGGTACCATCATGCTTTTTGAGGGTTCTAAACCTCTTAAGATACTGGGAAGGGGTCTTCCCAAATCTCGCTATCAAAGCTAGTTTCACACTTTCGTACTCTTTCCTATCCTCCTCCCCCAACTCCATTACCACATCAGTTGCAACAGTGGGGAGCCTAGAGAACAACCAGGTAAGCAACTCGTTACCGGTGATGTTCTGGAGCCCATGATTGTACACAAATAAACTCAGCCAATCCATCACATCCAACTTTGGTTCATACATACCAATTAATTCCTTCGGCATCCGGGGTCTTTTGGGACTGGAGTTTCTAGAAGAGCCAGAGACAGAAGCAGTTTCGACAGACAACTTTTTCATTTCTAATTAATGCATGAGCTCCATTTCTCGGAGCCTAAGAATTTGTTGCATTTCTTGGTGCTTTTGTTCAGTTTGAGCAGTAATCCGTCTGAATTCCAAGTCTATTTTCATTTTTTCTAGTTCAAGGATTTGAGGACTTAGTGTGGGACCTGTTATAGGCCCAGTAGGTACAGCTGGTAAGGCAGACAGAGGAGCAGGGGAGACAGTTTTGTTAGCCTCTCTTTCCTCTTCAGCCTCTTCATCACTATCATCAGAACTTTGATTTAGATCAACACCATTACTGTTATCTACATTTGCTGGAGAAGTTGGTTCCTCTGAACCAGTACCCAGACTTCGGTTTTCCAGCAATCTCACTATCAGTTCTACTTTCTTGCCACTTACAGAAAGATTCTCTTTTCTACAGAGGGCTCGTAAACTCTCAGTATTTTCACCTGACAAGGACTCTTGACTGTAAACTTCCATAGTAGACATGTTTTTGAAAGTTGCTTTTAGTGCTAAGCTTTGTGGTTAGTTATCCTAAAGTGTTGAAAAGCACTCTAAACTGTATACTCGATACAAATCCCACCGCTGTACACCAGTGTTAGGCGGAAACCTGTGCAGTTCCCTCTGGGACCACTGCAAAAGATTTAGGACTACAGGTGTTTGGCAGTAAATCCACTTGGTAGCAGTCTGTACCACACAGATTCACTTGGTAGCTGTGGCTGAGCAGTCAGACTTCCCTCAAGAAGAGTTAGGCAGTATGAGGAGTATACAAAATAGGGCAATTTACACAGTAGAACAAGCAAACACGGAACAGAGCTTGGGTGTAAAGATATATAGGTATTTATTTATAACAACACATCTATGAAAAACACTCTGGCACTAATACGGCAAACAACTTCAATCACAATTACTATAAGTAAATCAGTCCCCCCTAACAATAGTTCGACAAGTCTAGGTTCAACGGCACCACTTATTTGCAGACAGAGGTGAATGCTTTAATCTAGATGGCACTCTAGTATTCGTTAGGAAGGGAGAGAAAAGGCAGTGTATGAAATCAACTCGGTAACAACACTTTTACGAACAAATGCAAGGCAAGTAAGGCAGGGTCTACTGTAGATCGCAAAGTTCAGAGGCCAGGGCCACTCGGAGAGAGGCAAGGCGAAATGTTCCAAAAAGTATCACAGTGGAAATGCACTTCGAGTCTTTGGCGCAAATTGTCACAGAAAGATTGGACCAGTTCAGAACAGAAAGTTAAGAAAAATTGGAGGCGACCCAAAGGAGAGGCAGGATTAAGAGACCTCACGCTAACCGACACAAGAGAAGCCAGGCGGACACGGTACCTTGTATGTGGAGAGACAGCTCCGGCGGGGGCAGTTGTTCCTGGTGGTGGATGCAAGTCGGGGCTTTGCCAAGAGAAGAGATGATCTCGTCGTCAAAGGAAAGTTGAAGATCGGTGCACCACCAGGGAAGAGACCAGCCGCGGAGTGCTCCGTCACAAGGCACCACCTTTTGGTCGCAGTACAGTGGGTAGTGGCTATCCGGTTGCCGGGGTTCTCAGCACGGGCAATTCAACCACTAGGTCCTGGAACGAAGAAAAAGCAAAGGGGACTGGTTGTTCCCACCAGTCAGGGGAAGAGACTCTCCAGCCGGGAGATCTCCTCTGTCGTTGGGAAGTGGTGAGTCGGTTCAGCAGAGCTCCACCGGAGGTGTCGTCGTTGCAGGTCGGCTCAGCTTTACCCTCGTCGGATTCTTAGGTCCTGTGTGACTTCTGAAGATCCAGTCATAAAAGCCCTGCTTTTATGCAGAAAACCCCCATTCATTCAGCCTAGCTGTCAATCAAAATATTTAAGTGGTGAGCGGGGTGGCTCACCACTTGGGCCAATCACACCAGAGTGCGACTTGAGTTGGCAAGAAAACTTAGTCCAGGGTGCCTAAACCCCCTCCCACACCCCCTTTGGTACCCAGACAGAATGGCACCACTTTGGAGGGCTTCCGTGCAGAAGCCCGCCAAAAGTGGAACAAAGGGCTCAACCTTTGGTTTAGGAGTCACAGAGACGAACACAGACACCATTTTAAAAACCGAGTTCAGGCAGAAAATACCAAACGATAGATTTATTTAAGATAAATAAACCGGTGGTATGTTAGAGATTAATGAGAAAAAGTATTAACCTCCAACAATGGGAAGAATCCCATAGAGTTACATTTGGGGTCGAATACAACAAGTAGTTTCCACTGCCACCAGCCAAAACTCGACGAGAGGGGACGGGACAGTGCCCCCTCGAATAACAGACCCAGGAGTAATCGAATTACCCCTACTAGTACCTCCACAATAGGATGGTTTGTACTAGTTCTGTTAGTAAATTTAGGTCTAGTAAAGCCAATGGTGACTTTACATGCCCGGGAAGACAGGAGTCGGACCCCGGATATGGAGTCTATGGTGGGGATCCTCTAGGACGCCCCAGTGTTACGGCACGGAGGGTGCGGTGTAACACACATAGCAAAACATATGAGACCCTATGGAGTAAAAGACCCCATAGCCCATAGAACACATTGACATTCCAAGGAATTACACACATTCATGTCCAAGAGTGGGAGAAAAAGAGTCTCACTCTTGGCAGGTTGGAAAAAACAAACTCATGTCTCCCAGTACCCCAACCCCCCAGCATCCAGGGGCACCCTCCACCAGGCCTCCACTCATGTCCAACTCATGTCTCCCTGCACCCCCACCTGCCAGCAGTCAGGGGCACCCTCCACCATGCCCCCACTCATGTCTCCCAGCAACCCCACCCCCCAGCACTGTGGGGCACCCTCCACCAGGCCCCCACTCATGTCTCCCTGCACACCCACCCCCTAGAATCCAGGGGCACACTCCACCAGGCCCCCACTCATGTCTCCCAGCACCCCCACCCCCCAGCATCCAGGGGCACCCTCCACCAGGCCCCCACTCATGTCCAACTCATGTCCCCCTGCACCCCCACCCCCCAGCAGTCAGGGGCACCCTCCACCAGGCCCCCACTCATGTCTCCCAGCACCCCCACCCCCCAGCATCCAGGGGCACCCTCCACCAGGCCCCAACTCATGTCTCCCTGCGAACCCACCACCCAGCATCCTGGGGCACCCTCCACCAGGCCCCCACTCATGTCTCCCAGCACCCCCACCCCCCAGCATCCAGGGGCACCCTCCACCAGGCCCCCACTCATGTCCAACTCATGTCTCCCTGCACCCCCACCCCCTGCAGTCAGGGGCTCCCTCCACCAGGCCCCCACTCATGTCTCCCAGCACCCCCACCCCCCAGCATCCTGGGGCACCCTCCACCAGGCCCCCACTCATGTCCAACTCATGTCCCCCTGCACCCCCACCCTCCAGCATTCAGGGATTCAGGGGCACCCTCCACCAGGCCCCCACTCATGTCCAACTCATGTCCCCCTGCACCCCCAGCACTGTGGGGCACCCTCCACCAGGCCCCCACTCATGTCTCCCAGCACCCCCACCCCCAGCACTGTGGTGCACCCTCTACCAGGCCCCCACTCATGTCTCCCTGTACACCCACCCCCCAGCATCCAGGGGCACACTCCACCAGGCCCCCACTCATGTCTCCCAGCACCCCCACACCCCAGCATCCAGGGGCACCCTCCACCAGGCACCCACTCATGTCCAACTCATGTCTCCCTGCACCCCCACCCCCCAGCAGTCAGGGGCACCCTCCACCAGGCCCCCACTCATGGCTCCCAGCACCCCCACCCCCCAGCATCCAGGGGCACCCTCCACCAGGCCCCCACTCATGTCCAACTCATGTCCCACTGCACCCCCACCCCCAGCAGTCAGGGGCACCCTCCACCAGGCCCACACTCATGTCCAACTCATGTCCCCCTGCACTCCCACCCCCCAGCACTGTGGGGCACCCTCCACCATGCCCCCACTCATGTCTCCCAGCCCCCACCCCCCAGCACTGTGGGGCACCCTCCACCAGGCCCCCACTCATGTCTCCCTGCACACCCACCCCCCAGCATCCAGGGGCACACTCCACCAGGCCCCCACTCATGTCTCCCAGCACCCCCACCCCCAGCATCCAGGGGCACCCTCCACCAGGCCCCCACTCATGTCCAACTCATGTCTCCCTGCACCCCCACACCCCAGTAGTCAAGGGCACCCTCCACCAGGCCCCCACTCATGTCTCCCAGCACCCCCACGCCCCAGCATCCAGGGGCACCCTCCACCAGGCCCCCACTCATGTCTCCCTGCACCCCCACCCCCCAGCATCCAGGGGCACCCTCCACCAGGCCCCCACTCATGTCTCCCAGCACCCCCACCCCCCAGCATCCAGGGGCACCCTCCACCAGGCCCCCACTCATGTCTAACTCATATCTCCCTGCACCCCCACCCCCCAGCAGTCAGGGGCTCCCTCCACCATGCCCCCACTCATGTCTCCCAGCACCCCACCCCCCAGCATCCAGGGGCACCCTCCACCAGGCCCCCACTCATGCCCAACTCATGTCCCCCTGCACCCCCACCCCCCAGCATCCAGGGGCACCCTCCACCAGGCCCCCACTCATGTCCAACTCATGTCCCCCTGCACCCCCACCCCCCAGCACTGTGAGGCACCCTCCACCAGTCCCCCACTCATGTCTCCCAGCACCCCCACCCCCCAGCACTGTGGGGCACCCTCTACCAGGCCCCCACTCATGTCTCCCTGCACACCCACCCCCCAGCATCCAGGGGCACACTCCACCAGGCCCCCACTCATGTCTCCCAGCACCCCCACCCCCCGGCATCCAGGGGCAAACTCCACCAGGCCCCCACTCATGTCCAACTCATGTCTCCCTGCACCCCCACCCCCCAGCAGTCAGGGGCACCCTCCACTAGGCCCCCACTCATGTCTCCCAGCACCCCCACCCCCCAGCATCCAGGGGCACCCTCCACCAGGCCCCCACTCATGTCCAACTCATGTCCCCTTGCACCCCCACCCCCCAGCACTGTGGGGCACCCTCCACCAGGCCCCCACTCATGTCACCCACCCCCCCACCCCCCAGCAGTCAGGGGCACCCTCCTCCAGGCCCCCACTCATGTCTCCCAGCACCCCCACCCCCCAGCATCCAGGGGCACCCTCCACCAGGCCCCCACTCATGTCCAACTCATGTCTCCCTGCACCCCCATCCCCCAGCAGTCAGGGGCACCCTCCACCAGGCCCCCACTCATGTCTCCCAGCACCCCCACCCCCCAGCAGTGTGATTGGCCTGGGTACGTGTATTTCAGGGGTGTGCAGGTAGTCTTACACGCGATTTCAACAGGGCACGTGTATTACGGGTCCGCATGAACTTCCACACGCGATATCAGCAGGGTACGTGTATTACGGGCCCACGTCAACTTCCACACGCGATATCAGCAGGGTACGTGTATTACGGGGTTCGCGTGAACTTCCACACGCGACTGGGCCTGGGAGAGTGGGGTATGTGTATTCCTGGGGTGGGCGGGAATATTTACACGCGACTGGGCCTGGGAGAGCGTGTTACGTGTATTCCTGGGGTGGGCGGGAAGATTTACACGGTCGCCTACAACGCGCCAAAAAAAAAGGTCCAATACGGAAACACGTACGCCAGCATGAAGCAGGCGCACGTCCCGCGCAGCATAAAAGTGTGCGCAAATAACAAACAAGCTCAGACGCCAGGATGAATATACCGTTCCTAGCAGCAGTGGCCGTGGGATACCGCAGGAGGAGGATAGTCAGGGCCAGAATCTTTACACCCAGAACCAGTCTTTTTGGTATGCCTGATGACCAGGTGTATGGGAGGTACAGGTTTCCACCTCACATAATACTTGACCTGGTCAGTGAGTGGGAGGATGACCTCACATCACCCACCCTGTGCTCCCAAGCACTCAGCCCCCTGGAGAAGGTCCTCAATGTACTGCACTTCTTGGCTACCGGATCATTTCAGCGGACAAGTGCCATAGTGGGGGGGGGTGTCACAGGCCACGCAGTCATGGTGCCTACACCAGGTGTTGGCCATCATCACTGCACGCCCATCAGTCCGCAGGCACATATACCTGCCCAGAACACCTGCAGAAAGGCAGGCTGTCAGCCAGGATTTCTACGGGGTGGCACAATTCCCCAAAGTGCTAGGTGCCATTGACTGCACCCATGTGGCTCTACGTCCCCCCAGGCAATCTGAGCACATCTATAGAAACCGCAAGCACTGGCATTCCATCAACGTCCAGGTAGTATGTGATGCTAAGGGAATCATCACCTCAGTATATGCCAACTATCCAGGGTCCACCCACGACAGCTTCATTTACAGGATGTCAACCCTAAACCGGGACATGGAAGATGGGCGGCATGGCGATGCATGGCTGCTTGGTGAGCATAAATGCCACAGCACACGTATGCATGACAGATACAGAGTAATGTCACTACCCCACTAATGATCCCCATCACCACCTCCCCAGGGGACAGTGCCTACTCTCTGAGCACCCACATGATGACGCCAATTCGGAACCCCATCACGCCTCCCTCGGTAAGATACAACACAGCCCATATTGCAACCCGGGGCATAGTGGAGCGCACATTCGGAGTGCCCAAGTCACGCTTTCGATCCCTTGACCGTTCTGGCAGGCAGCTGTTATACGCTCCCCCAGTAGTGTGCAGGATCATAGTGGCAGCATGTGTCCTGCACAATGTTGCAACACGCCGGGGCCTGGCTGTGGACATGGTGGTGCCCCCACATCCCCAACCACATGCACGCATGCTGCGCATGGGAGGGGAAAGGGCACGGGGTTAGGCAGCCCGTACGCAGCTGGTTGCTAATTACTTCACATAGAAATCACAACCCTGTGGAGTGCACACAGCCCTGGCACATACCATCTGACAATCAATGATGACTCAATCTGACAATTATGATGAATGAAGGGACAGTCAACTGTCAGAACCATAGCAGCCTGAGATTGTTCACCTGGAAGTGTCACAATGTGTGCATCCCTACCTACACAAACACCACCAATGCAGTGTCATCAAAAGACACACTTCCATGCAGCAAAAATGAATACCCACTTGCAAAATACAACCTGAGAACAGTGCCATGTCACCCAACCCCTCCCCGGCACTGCCACACAACACACCATGGCATGTCATGCTATATGAGAGCAAACAATTTAATCCCCACAACATGACACAAGTGTCACAAAGTACAGTGTCCCTAATGGAAACTGGCCACACATGAAATGCTCACAGTAATGCAGGACCAACAACACACATTACCAAATATTTAGCAATAATACTAATCACCTACACAACCTCCAACCTAACATAAACATGACAGTACGGATTTAAAAAATTGGTAGTCTCACTACCTGATAATGCCAGCACTTCGACCACTTCCAACTGTACAGTGTTAGCACCATGCAAAAGTGTAGATGCACTGCTTACAACATGTACTCCATTTCCAAAGTAGACCACCTTGTGAAGACATGAGGAATGGACCTGCAAATTAGGAGGATGAGATGATGCAGAGGCACGTATCAATACACCATGCTGTGTACAATACAACAATATGCACTAGGAATGTATACACAGTATTGACTACAGACTGCCCACACATCAAATGGGAGTCCAATGTCACTGTGTAAGTCAATGTCACTTGGGCACACCCTTTGCAAGCCCATGGAAACAGGAAGCAGGAGGGGTGTGTGTCACACAAACCCAAGCATCTAACCCAAATTCAGGACAAGCCTGCATGTGCCCAGCCACAATACAGCGTATGCCCACGGGAGCCACACAAGGCAACACACTGTAGAAAAAATCAAAAATCAAAAATCAAAAATCAAAATTCAAAAATAAAAAATGGCCATGTATGGGCCAGGGGGTGTGGGGGAGGCCACCCAGGAGGTCCGAGGACAGCGTGCACACCAAAACCCACCTTTGTGGATTTTGGGGAAAAAAAACACCTCCATGGGCTCATGGCCTGCACGGCTACCCTATTGTGAGAGAATCGCTGCTGTTGCTCTCCCCACCCTCTGCAGCTGCATCAGGAGGTGGTGGCACTATGGGAGGCAGCCCACGCAAAGCCCTAGTCTGGTCCTCCATGGCAGCAAGCATGCGGGTGTGGAAGGTCTGGTTCTGGAGGATAATTGTGCGGAGGTCCCCATGCAAAAACTCACGGGATGCCCAGACCTCCTTCCTAGTTGCCTGCATCTCAGCTGAGAGCATACGTGTGAGCCGCTCCAGCTGCTGTTCTGTCCTCATGTCAGTTGAAGCCTCAAGCTCAACAAGAGTCACCCTGAGCTGACGGAGTTCCACCCTCAGGGCTTCCCTGTGTCCCTGGGACTCAACAGAAATGGCTTCCCGCAGAGTCTCCAGTGCCGCACGTCTGTCCCTGTTGGACGCCAACATGTCCTCCCTGTGTGACTGGCAAATGGAGTCTGTTGCCTGCTGTTGTTGTTCCATCAGCCTTTCTTGGGGGACAATGGATTTGGCCACCCTATCCATGGCCTGAGCCATCATCTCAGATGATGCTGCCTGTTGGTTTGCCATACCGTATATGGATTGCTCCCATGCGGTATTGCCAGGTGTCGTACGGCCACCACGTCGGCGGGCACCACACCTGTCTGGGGCAAGGCGAACTGCGCCTTGCTGTGCCGGCACTGCTTGAGGCTGCAGGACTGCATTCCCCCTCTGATCTGCTGGCCCAGGAACAGGATCAGATGTTGCGGAGTGTGACCCTGCATCCGTAACCACCAAAGGCGGACCTACCAACACTGACATCCCCATTGAGGGTTCTACCCCTGGTGCAGGTGGGTTGGACAGTACAGAATCCCTCCCAGAAACACTTACCTGCGACCGCACATAGGTCTCATCATCCGAATCGACACCTGAATAGAGCTCGGGGGAGGTGCACCCAGAGACACTCCTTGAGATGATGGTCTGCAGCAAGTGTGGGCTCTCACCCACCACCACACCACGTCCCTCACTAGTGCCTGGTCAGGCCTGAGACCCCTCCTGGGTCTGCACCATCTCCACAACCCCAGCAGTATCAAGTGCGTCATCCCCTGCAAAGACATGAAAGAAAAGAAATGGGAACACGCATTAGCACCATGGCACACAATTAGGGCTGAGAAGCAACAGAACCAGTACTTCATTGACACATGTCCCACATGACTATAACCCTCCCATGCATGCACCATCACTGCGTATGAAGGGGAGGTAAATGGCACACAATGATGACACCAAGATGGAAGACCAACACATTTGCTGCATGCTGGCTAGCAGTGCCATCACACATTGGCCTGTGATTGGCATGTCCAATACACATACATGACACATGCCATCACACAGATGGCATGTACCATAGCCTTGTCACACATGTGACAATAGGACTGAGAAATGCCTAGTGAAAGTGTTGGAATGCAAACAATCAGCCTGAATGAACACGGAATAATACGCAACAATGTTGTGGCAAGATGACACTTCAAGGGCAACTGCCGTGATGTTGGGCTAAATGTCTACTGTTGCCAGAAGGGATACTGCAATACCCAAATCCTGGTGCGCAGAATGTATTGGATGAAGCACATGGGTGACCCAAACCACTCAGGCACACACACCCTCACCTGGCACTCAATCAGAAGCCCTCACACATACACCATGCACATGGATGACACACACATGCATGTGCACTCACCGGACAATGCCTCATAATCTGGCTGACCTAGCAACACCCCCGCCAAAAGAAGAATTGTACGCTGTCTGAGGAGACAGGACAACAGTAGAAGTGAACGCTGTTTGAGGAAACAGGCCCAGGAAAAAGACAAAAAGACAAAAAGCTGTCAGAAGTAACAGGGAGTACGAACTTGGAACGCCGTGAAGTAAATTGCGTGTGAACCGACAAGAAGTACAGATTTCACCCACTCGCTCTCCAAGAAAAGCACGTACAAGGAAATGGCGTTCTACACGTACCTTTTAACATGCCTACACGTCCAGCGTCACTTCCGCGTGTACGCGCTAAGGCCCTATCCTCCAATTACACGAGCTGACACTCTGACGTGCATTCATTGGACGTGCAACATGCACCCGTGTACAGGGAAATGCCCGCGCACACACGTCACAGACGTGCATACGCGCTGAGGCCCTTTCCACCAATTACACGCTATGACACTCTGACGTGCTTATTTTTTCTACGCGCCATGGAAAACGCACGTGCGCGTAACTTCATAGACGCGCCTACACGCTGGGCGCCTTTGGGCAAATGAATTTGCGTACGTGTGCTGACGCGCTTACGCGCTAAGGCCCTTTCCTCGAATTACACACAGACGTGCTGGATTTTCACGTGCCAAATCACTCCGTATCAAGCTGGCCACGCGTAAGCACACGGAAGACCACGCTCCTGCCCAGAAGGCTGAATTACTGCCCCCAGAGCCCTGAGCACGCTCCCACCTGCCATCTGCTGCTGCCTGATTGCCTACTGCCCGCGTGCCCTGCCATTTGCTGCCTGTACATCAGCCAGGTGTGCTGTTGCTGTGACCACCCCTGCTGGAACCGAAGACTCCCGACTGGGATTCCATCGCTCCACAGACCAGCCCCAGGACCTAGTTGCCCACCCACTCCTGCCTCTGGGGTTGTCATGTCAGGCACTGCAACATCTGGCACCACTGGCAACCCCCGGCCAGAGAGGCAGAGGGGCACCAGCTTCACTGCCACCGAAGTTGGTGTCCTGGTGGAGCAAGTCTTTGGGGCAGTATGATGCCCTCTTCGGAAGTTTGCGCGCCGACAAGGAAGGACGGACTCGGATCTGGACGGACATTGTGACTGCCATCAACGCGGAGGGGGTGGCAGTCCGACTATTCCATCATGTCAAGAAGCGCTGGGAGGACTTCAGGTCCAGGACCCTGAACAAGGCCCGGCGCCTCTTGAAGGCAGCGGATGCTAAGGGGCGCCGGGGCCACTTGTCGGAAGATCAGATGAGGGTCCTGGAACGCATATCCCCAGCGCTCCATGTCCAGGTCCTTGAGAGGCAGACCCGTCTGGAGTCGAGCGGTAAGTGTACATGCAGCCTGATTGTAAGATGTGCGTGTGGTGGTGTGCCAGTAGTGTGCAGGTTGCACATTTGTTTTAATGGGGCCAAGTAGGGGGGGGTGTACAGGGCTGTGAGGCTAACACATGCAAGGGCTCTCATGTGTGAGACATGGATGGTGCTTGTGTGTGTAGGCTTACATGCCAAATGCAGATGTGTGGGCACACATGTTTGAATGAATGTGTATGTAAGTAGGCATGTTCGTGATGTCATGCATGGATGTTGGTTTCAGCTACATGTATCTGCACTGTGTACATGTGCATGTGTGTGTATTTGACAAGGGGGCAACAGTGATGCAACATGGTTGCATGTGACACCGGGATGTGGAAGACTGATTGGCAGATGTGACATGGATGCCGATCTCAACACTGCAACAGTTGGCAGAGGTGTACACATGCATGCAAGTGTGGTGGTGTGTGTGCATGTGTAGTGCACTCCCTGTGTTGCATGTGATGTCTGGCTCACCTTTGCCTGCTCATGCTGTTGTATGTGTATGGATGGTGCTGGCTGTTGCAATATGGCTGTGGTATGGCTCATGTGTGCGAGTTGAAATGACATGTGTGTTGGAGATTGTGATGCCATGTCTGAGGTTTGCGAATGCCACTCATGTACAACTGTCATGTGTGTATGTGTCCATTGTACAGTGCCCTGATGCCTGTGTTTTATTTCTCCCTGTCTGCAGCGTCAACTGATGAAGAGGGTGGAGAAGGTGCTGTGGAGCACAGCGGCAGGGATTGCACCGCCAGCCAGAGACGCAAGGCCCGGCTCCCCTCCCAGGTTGTCATCTCGTCGGGGAGTGAGGAGTCCGGTGCCGCATCCCAGGCCACAGCCGCCGGTGGGAGGTCCAAGAGGCGGAGGTCAGAGTTGGACTCCTTGGCAGCAGAAGGGGCAGCTGGGACCCCACAGGGCCCAACGGGGGAACATGGCACAGAGTCATCCAGGTTGGTGGGGGGTTTGGTGGAGGAGGAGGCCGTGCAAGCGACAGAGACGGGGTCTGGAGGTGGGGATTCCACTGGTGCTAGTGGTGCAGTGCAGGACCACGGACATGAGGCAGCACAGGATGCCGCGGAGGTGCCTGTGTGCAATCCTGTCCCTGATCCTGTCACTGCATCATCTTGCACCAGCAGGGATGCCTACGTTCAGACCCGTTTTCAGGCAGGGGATGAGCTTACAACAACTGGCCTTCCTCTGCCTGCGGACATGGCTATCCAGGGACGGGTTGAGCCTGTCCTGACTGGTGTGGCGTTGTGTCAGCGGGCCATGCAAGGTGACCTGCAGTCTTTTCATGGGGAGACTGCACGTCATCTCGAATGGCTTGTTGACCGCGTTGGCCTACTGGGACGGGTCACCGAGGCCGGATTCCTCCGTTTGCTGGAGCTTGTTCCGACCCCCTCCTCAACTGAACACCCTATGCGCCAGTCGTCCTCCGTGCCATCTTTCCACCCATTTGTCACCTGGGTGCCCTGTGGAACTGCCTCTGATGGTGCGGCCAGGCTGGTGGAGGACACATCCCTGCCACAGTCAGGAGTCGGACGTCCAGGAGGGGTGGCCACATCAACGACTGCACCCTGGCCGGTGGAGGATGTGCAGGCAGCAGGAGCCAGGCCACGGGCACAGGCACAGCAGCAGCAGCAACGAGGTGGGAGGCATGATGGCTCAGGGCCTTCGACATCGGAGGGGCAGGCATCGGCCGGAGGGCAGGAGGACCCAGGACGGGAAGTGTCTTCCGTGTGGCAGCGGTTAGGCCATGCCATAGATGCGGAGCGGCAGCGGGCGGAAGAGGCACGGCTCACGATGGTCAGGGCGGAGAACTCCATGCGGAGGGCCCTGAGGCGGGCCAAGTGCCTCGAGGCAATCCGCAGGGAGTTGGAGGAGATGGATGTCGTCATCCCTGCGGACCCTCGGGGCCATGGAAGAGGACCGCCTCCAGGACATTGAGCAGGAGTTCGATGATGCCCTGGCCCGGAACATCCAGAAGTGAGCCGTCGGACTAGCCCGCTGCCCTTGTAAATAGTTCTTTAGTGTTAAGTTTCTTTTCGGTTTTGTTTTGTTTTGGGGCGCTTGGACAATGCCCCAACTTCTTGTATATAGTTCTTCCTTAGGTAGGATTTTATTTTATACGTTTCATATAAAGGATTGGGTACATGGACCCTGGATGTTCATAGTTTGACAATGGATTTGGATTGTTGATTTTTTTTTCCCATGGATCAATGGTTTTTTATTATTTTTGCACCTTGGATTTATTTTCTCAGACTAACACTTTGGAGACTTGCTTTTGGACTGCTTTTCATTTGGATTTCATGCGTCTTTTTCATTTATTGGACATGCTGGATTTCATTTATTATTGGTACACAGGAAACGGTATGCTGGGGAAAAATTCATCAACTTGCCGGTAAGGGCAAGACCAAACAATTAATGATATTTCTGTGGACCGTGGTCCTGTCCTCTTGGACACAGGGTGTGAAGCTGGTCTGGTGCGGGGGTGAAGGTGAGGGCAACCAGCACAAGTATGCAAAAGTGCGAGAGGGGAATTCAATCTCGCATTTTTAAATCTAGGCAGCTGGCAATCAAAACTGCGAAGATTGAGACATTGGATTTGTCATGTAACTTTATTTCAACAATAATGACTAGAGAGTTCCTTGCAAAAAGGGTGGTTGTCCAAGGGGGTGATTACCAAAGTACCGAATAATCACTAAAAAAATGCACTGTCCCACTTGGTGTGGGATGGGAAAACCAATACTTTTTGGGTTTTCTCTCAATTTTATGCAGTAACCCCTATTGGTCTTGGGGGTATCATAAAATGTTGTGGTGGAGCCACAACAGGTAAGGTCGACCGGTTTCGATGGTTCATGACTGATTACCGACCATCTTCTTCAGGACAAGATCAATCTTCATGTTCTATCAAATAGTGTCTGTCCTCTTACTAGGGCAGCGATAACAGGCTGCAAAGTGGATCCTGGAGGGGATAGCTGTGCTATCCAGGAGGTCAGTTGAGAGCCGAAAATGATCTCTCTCCAAAGGCGTACCTGAGGAAAAACGGGGTGTGTGCAGCACACTTACAGCCTTGGGACCGAGCAGGCTGCAGCTCTTCAGTGCTCGCCCCGTTTTTCCTCAGGTACGCCTTTGGAGAGAGATCATTTTCGGCTCTCAACTTCACACCCTGTGTCCAAGAGGACAGGACCACGGTCCACAGAAATATCATTAATTGTTTGGTCTTGCCCTTACCGGCAAGTTGATGAATTTTTCCCCAGCATACCGTTTCCTGTGTACCAGCTATTCCCTACGGTTTGGGAAGGCAGTTGCCAACCTGGCTCTTTGAGCCATAATTTACCCTGTTGTTTTTGTCTTTCATTTATTATTTCCATTTTCTTCTGTTCCATTTCATTGCCTTGCTTTTCTGTTTAATACATTATCATTTGGTACTTCAATGTGTGGTATTCTCTCTTTGGTTTCATGCATGTCGCAATGTGTGTTTTTTCATTCACATGCTGTCATTGTGTGGGTGTGACGGATATATGTTGATGTGCAGACTAGCCATTTGGGATGCATCATGTGCTGGTGATTTCTTTGTGGGGTGGATGTCATACGTGGTGGTGTGTTCGGACTGGGGTGGTGTGGGCAGTGTATTGAGGGGGCATGGGGGCCATGATTATGGATCGTCATGAGGGGTTGGGGGACATGTATGGGGGCCTGCTGGCAGCTGTCCTGCACTGCTGGGGGGTGGTGGTGCAGGGGGACATGAGTTGAACATGAGTGGGGGCCTGGTGGAGGGCGCCCCACAGTGGTGGGGGGTGGGGGTGCAGGGGGACATGAGTTGGACATGAGTGGGGGCCTGGTGGAGGGTGCCCCTGGATGCTGGGGGGGTGGTGCAGGGGGACATGGGTGGGGGCCTGGTGGAGGGTGCCCCTGGATGCTGGGGGGGTGGTGCAGGGGGACATGAGTGGGAGACATGCTTTGTTGATCAGTAGTGCAAGGTGATATGTGGCTTGGCTGGGGGGCATGCCCATGGTGGATGGGCTGCCTGCGGGACATGAGCAGGGGTGCAGGGTAGTCCCCTGTGGTGTGGGCTGCCTGCAGGGGCCCTGGAGGGTGTAGAGGGAACACCTGGGAGGACCCACACGGCCAATTCACGTATAGTACTCCCCGGAACCCCTGAAATACACGTACCCTGCTAAATTCGCGTGTGAAACTTCCCACTACGCGACAAACACGCACACCCGCTGTGTGAATAATAGCGTGTGCGTGTATTTCGTGGGTGCGTGGGAAGTTTAACACGCGATCGGGCCTGGGGGAGCGGGGTACGTGTATTTCAGGGGCTCGCGGGAAGTTTAACACGCGATCAGGCCTGGGGGAGCGGGGTACGTGTATTTCAGGGGCTCGCAGGAAGTTTAATATGCGATAGGGCCTGGGGGGGCGGGGTATGTGTATTTCAGGGGCTCGCGGGAAGTTTAACACGTGATCGGGCCTGGGGGAGCGGGGTACCTGTATTTCAGGGGCTCGCAAAAAGTTTAACATGCGATCGGGCCTGGTGGAGCGGGGTTACGTGTATTTCAGGGGCTCGTGGGAAGTTTAACACGCGATCGGGCCTGGGGGAGCGGGGTATGTGTATTTCAGGGGCTTGCAGGGAGTTTAACACGCGATCGGGCCTGGGGGAGCGGGGTACGTGTATTTCAGGGGCTCGCGGGTAGTTTAACACGCGATCGGGCCTGGGGGAGCAGGGTACGTGTATTTCAGGGGCTCGCGGGTAGTTTAACACGCGATCAGGCCTGGGGGAGCATGGTACCACTCACCGTCTGCCTTGCGTGTAGAAGAACGCGTAGCCAACACCCACCCGCTGTGAAGTAATAGCGTGTGAACCCCAACGCCTGCAGAACACACGCACCGCACCCCATGAAAAGCACGTACAGAGCAATGGAAATCCACATAGGATATTCAAGCCCTGCCAGGGCAACGCCCGTGTGCAATGCATCACAGAAGCGCTTACGCGCTAAGGGCCTTTGGTCCAATGGAATCTCGTATGCGTGCTGACGCGCTTAGGCGCTAAGGGCCTTTCCTCGAATTACACGATGACGTGCAGAATTTTCACGTGCCAAATCACTCCGTATCAAGCTGGCCATGTGTAAGCACACGGAAGACCATGCTCCTGCACAAAAGCCTGAATCACTGCCCGCCAGAGCCCCGAGCAGCCTCCCACGAGCCATCTGCTGCTGCCTGCCTGCCTGCCTGCTGCCACCGTGCCCTGCCATTTGGTGCCTGCACATTAGCCATCTGCAGGGGTCCAGTTGCTGTGTCCACCCCTGCTGGAACAGAAGACTCCCAACTGGGATACCATCGCTCCACAGCCCAGCCCCAGGACCCAGTTGCCCACCCATGCCTGCCTCGGGGGTCGCCATGTCGGGGCAAACACCATCCGAGACCACTGGTGACCCCAGCCAGAGGGGCAGAGGGCCACCAGCTTCAGTCAGAAGGAAGTTGGTGTCCTGGTGAAGCTTGTCCTGGGGCATTATGATGCCCTCTTTGGATCATCACGCGCCGACAAGGAAGGACGGGACAGGATCTGGGACGACTTTGTGGTTGCCATCAACGCGGAGGGGGTGGCAACCCGCAACATCAAGCAAGTCAAGAAGCGCTGGGAGGACTTGATGTCCAGGACCCTCATGAAGGCCCGGCGCCTCGTGGAGGGGGGCCGGTGCAGCATGAGTACCATCCAGCTGAGGGTCCTGGAACGCGTACGCCCAGCGCTCCATGCCCAGATCCTTGAGAGGCAGACCCGTCTGGAGTCGAGCGGTAAGTGGCCAAGCATTGCTCTGTGAGACAGGTCATGTTGCAGTGTGCTGGTTGTCTGATACTTGCCTGTATGTGTGACATAGGCCATGTATGCGTGTGTGTATGCAGGTACATCAGGGTCATGCATGTGAGACCAGTAATGTGTGAAGCACATGGTTGGTGTATGTGTTTAAATGCAACATGGGGAGCCCTATGCGGAATGGACACATGAGAGCATGCCAGTCTCTGTTCCTGGACATGGGTGGGAGTGAGGGATGGGTGCTGATGCCATGTACATGTATGCTGTCCATGTCTGTGTGTCTGACCTGCGTGTCTGTGACTTGTGAATGCCATGGATGCATGACACATGTCTGTGACAATGTTCACAATCACTGATGCAGCCTAGATATCCTTACATCCACTGTGTCTGGGGTGTATGAGTCCAGATAGATGAAAGTACAGTGAAGTGTGTGCATGTGATAGGCATGACCCATGATGCATGTGAGTTCAAAAACAACATTGTATGTTTCAAGAGTCCCTTGGACATGTTTGCTGATGTCCATAGCATGCGCCATGCCTGTTACTGCATGTGTTTTGCCTGCGCTGACCCATGTGTTGTGGAGGGACATGATGGAAGTGATCTTTGACAGTGCCACTCATCTGCTATTGCTTCCTGTCTAGGGGACCATTGTACAGTACCCTGATGCTTGTGTTTTCTGTCTCCCTCTGCACAGCGCAAAGTGAAGAAGAGGGCAGAGACGGCGCTGTGGAGCAAAGCGGCGGGGATGCCCCATGGCTGCAGCGGAAGGGGTGGGTGAGCCCCCACAGGGGCTTGCAACGGCGGAAGATGGGGTGGAGCCATCCAGGTTGGTGGTTTCCACAGAGGAGGAGGGGCCGCTACTGAGCCGCACATGGGGCCTGGTGGGGGCATCCCTGCTGGTGCAAGTGGTGCAGTCCAGCGGCAGGGGCAGGAGGCAGCACAGGTCGCTGTGGAGGTGCCTGTGCATGTCACTGTCCCTGACACTGTGACTGCACCACCATGTACCAGCAGGGATGCCCCATCCCAGGCCCGTCCGCAGGTAGGGGGGATGTCCATGTCATCTGACTCCCCTCCACCTGCGGACGAGGGGACCCCTGGCCCTATGGAGAAGGTCCTGATTGGTGTCGCGTTGCGCACGGGTGTCATTCGTGATGAGGTGCGTGCTTCCCGGGGGGAGCACGCACGTCATCACGAAGAGCACCGTGCCAACGTGGCCCAGTTGGGAGCGGCCATGGTCAGGGGTTTCGTACATGTGTCGGGCACTCTGGCGACCCTTTCCTCCTCTGTGGAGGCTATGCGCCAGTCGTTCTCCATGCCGTCTTCCGGCCCAGATGCCACCAGGGCCCCCTGTGGACCTGCCCCGACCAACGCAGCCAACACAGTGGGGATCCCATCCCTGCCACAGTCGGGAGTCGGAGGTCCAGCAGGGATGGACACACCAGCAACTGGACCCCAGCAGATCGAGGATGTGACGGCATCATCGGGCAGGGCACGTGCACGACAGCGTCGGTGGATTCTATCAGCCTGGATGCCGTCGTGCTGGCACAGGCAGTTGCGTCGGAGGCAGCGGCAGGCTCGACGTGGGAGGCATCATGGCTCGGGGCCATCAACATCAGGGGGGCAGGCATCGGCCGGAGGGCAGGAGAACTCTGGAATGAGAGTGTCTTCCATGTGGGAGCGGTTGGGCCAGCAGATAGGTGCGGAGCGGCAGCGGGCAGAGGAGGAATGGCTCACAATGGTCAGGGCGGAGAACTCCATGCAGAGGGCACTGAGGCAGGCTGAGTGCCTCAATGGTATTCGCAGGGAGTTGTAGCTGGACACTGCATTATCCCTGCGAGACCTCGGGGCCAGGGAACATGCCCACCTCCAAGCCATTGAACAGGAGTTCGATGATGCCCTGGCCCATGACAACAACCAGTGAGCCGTCGGACTAGCCTGCTGCCCTTGTAAATAGTTATGTAGTTAGTGTTAGGTTTCCTTTGCTTTTTTATTTTTTTTGGACCTTTTGGAAAATGGACCACATTTTTGTATATAGTTTTTTATTAGGTAGTATTATTAGATAGGTTTAATTTCTTCCGTTGGGATCATGGACCCTGGATTGTTTATCTGTATATAGTTGACTGTTGGATTTTATTTTTTTATTTGGAATTTACCCATGGAGAAATGGTTTTCAGTTTTGTTTTTCCATTGGATTTACTTTTTTGAACTGTGACTTTGGACACCTTTCCTTTGGATTATGATTTGTGGTTTTTCATTATTTTACGGACATGCTGCTTTTGGTTTTTAATTCCCATTGTCGTTTGTTTTTTTTTTATTTCCTTTATGTTGCTTTTAATACTTTTTTTCATCAAACTTCAATGTGTAGTATCATCTCATTGGTTTCATGCATATCATGATATGGGTTTTGACATTCACTGACACCCATTGTGTGTATGTGAGGGACATGTGTTCATTTACATACTTGCCATTGGGGTTGTATCATGTAATTGGCATTTCTAAGTGGGTGGATGCAATACTTGGGTGGGTGTTTGGCATGTTGAGGCTGCCCATAAGGGCCAGGGATCTAGATTGTGATGACGTGTTGGCTGGGGGACATGAGTGGGGCCTGCTGGCAGGTGCCCCGCAATGCTGGGGGGTGGGGGTGCAGGGGGACATGAGTGGGACATGAGTGGGGGCCTGCTGGCAGGTGCCCCGCAAGGCTGGGGGGTGGGGGTGCAGGGGGACATGAGTTGGACATGAGTGGGGGCCTGGTGGAGGGTGCCCCTGGATGCTGGGGGTGGGGGTGCAGGGAGACATGTGTGGGGGCCTGGTGGAGGGTGCCCTGCACTGCTGAGGGGTGGGAGTGCAGGGGGACATGAGTTGGACATCAGTGGGGGCCTGCTGGCAGGTGCCCCACAGTGCTGGGGGGTGGGGGTGCTGGGAGACATGAGTGGGGGCCTGGTGGAGGGTGCCCTGCACTGCTGAGGGGCGGGGGTGCAGGGATACATGTGTGGGGGCCTGGTTGAGGGTGCTCCTGACTGCTGGGGGGTGGGGGTGCAGGGGGATATGAGTTGGAGATGACTGGGGGCCTAGTGCGGGGTGCCCCTGGATGCTGGGAGGTTGGGGTGCTGGGGGACATGAGTGGAGGCCTGGTGGAGGGTGCCCTGCACTGCTGAGGGGTGGGGGTGCAGGGAGATATGTGTGGGGGCCTGGTTGAGGGTGCCCCTGACTGCTGGAAGGCGGGGGTGCAGGGGGACATGAGTTGGACATGAGTGGGGGCCTGGTGGAGGGAGCCCCTGGATGCTGGGGGGTGGGGGTGCTGGGAGACATGAGTGAAGGCCTGGTGGAGGGTGCCCCTGACTGCTGGGGGGTGGGGGTGCAGGGAGACATGAGTTGGACATGAGTGGGGGCCTGGTGGATGGTGCCCCTGGATGCTGGGGTGTGGAGGTGCAGGGGGACATGAGTTGGACATGAGTGGGGGCCTGGTGGAGGGTGCCCCTGGAAGCTGGGGGGTGGGGGTGCTGGGAGACATGTGTGGGGCCTGGTGGAGGGTGCCCTGCACTGCTGGGGGGTGGGGGTGCTGGGAGACATGTGTGGGGGCCTGGTGGAGGGTGCCCCTGGATGCTGGGGGGTGGGGGTGCTGGGA
Source organism: Ambystoma mexicanum (assembly GCF_040938575.1). Taxonomy (NCBI): domain Eukaryota; kingdom Metazoa; phylum Chordata; class Amphibia; order Caudata; family Ambystomatidae; genus Ambystoma; species Ambystoma mexicanum. Next base: position 334,576,917 of record NC_090930.1, read on the forward strand.
GACATGTGTGGGGGTCTGGTGGAGGGTGCCCCTGACTGCTGGGGGGTGGGGGTGCAGGGGGACATGATTTGGACATGAGTGGGGACCTGGTGGAGGGTGCCCCTGGATGCTGGGGGGTGGGGATGCTGGGGGACATGAGTGGGGGCCTGGTGGAGGGTGCCCCTGACTGCTGGGGGGTGGGGGTGCAGGGGGACATGGGTTGGACATGAGTGGGGGCCTGGTGGAGGGTGCCCCTGGATGCTGGGGGGTGGGGGTGCTGGGAGACATGTGTGGGGGCCTGGTGGAGGGTGCCCTGCACTGCTGGGCGGTGGGGGGGCTGGGAGACATGTGTGGGGGCCTGGTGGAGGGTGCCCCTGGATGCTGGGGGGTGGGGGTGTTGGGAGACATGTGTGGGGGCCTGGTGGAGGGTGCCCTGCACTTCTGGGGTGTGGGGATGCTGGGAGACATGTGTGGGGGCCTGGTAGAGGGTGCCTCTGGATGCTGGGGGGTGGGGTGCTGGGAGACATGTATGGGGGCCTGGTGGAGGTTGCCCTGCACTGCTGGGGGGTGGGGGTGCTGGGAGACATGAGTGGGAGCCTGGTGGAGGGTGCCCCGCAATGCTGGGGGTGGGGCTGCAGGGAGACATGTGTGGGGGCCTGGTTGAGGGTGCCCCTGACTGCTGGGGGGTGGCGGTGCAGGGGGACATGAGTGGGTTGGGACATTGTGCAATGTATGTGTGCATTGTGCATGAGTGTCTGAGTATGATGGTAGGCATGTATGTAGAGATGTGTGATTGTGAAATGGGCTGTTACTTCATGTTGCGAAGGCTATTCTCATATTTGTGTGTTACTATACTAGTGTACACCTGCTGTGGAGCAATCAGTAATACTGAATCTGATGCTGCAGGGTTAATACAATTGTTTGTTTTACAATACTAGAATTCTATAGTGTTTGATTAACAGTTACAACATTATGGCAGTATTGCACTTACATTTTTGGATGCAAAGAGTTGGTTTCTTCTGAGATCTGTTGTGTACTTCAGACGCTGCTGGTTTTCAAGAGAGTGGTTTTTACTGAAATTGTGAAAGAAATAAGTTAGTTCATATGTGTGTTAATAGCACTGTTGTTATTGTAGACATGTATTTGTTTGTTTTTGCAGTAATAATGATTTCTGTTAATTGTGCATAGCATGTACATTCAGTTTCCTTTGTCTATGTGCATTCTGGATATTTTACTTAGAATCTGTCAGTTGAACTTGCCTTAGAAATGATTGCAATAGTATGCACACAGAGCACATGTAGCTTTCTACAATAGTGTTATTTTATGTTAGAAGATGGGAGAAATAACAATATGCTTTTTTGCTGGTTACACAGGGTAAATGGCAGGACCTCTGGTCAAAGCATTCAATGTACCTGCTACTTACCCTGTATAACTAAAAAAATAGAATACTGTAATTTCTCTCATCTGTTAAGATCAATTGTCACTTTCAATGGTTTGTGTTTTCCAAGTTCTCATTCATCCATATCACAACATAGAACAGGAAAACAAATATTGCACGTGTTTGAATATGGTTCTTGCAATTTACAATCATACTGTCATTTCTCCCATTGTTTAACATGAAATGACACTTTGTTAGAAAACTATGTGTGCGAGTCTGAGTCTGATTACTATTGTAATCATTTCTAAAGCAAGTTCAAATGATAGATTATATGTAAAATGGCCAGAATGTACATAAAGGAAAATGTATGTACATCCTATGCACTATAATGTATGACATGCTATTGTGCTTGAAATGTAGATAAATAGGTGGCAGTGGTTACAAAAATGACAGAATGAATGAAGAGAATAACAATTTACACATTTTAATCAGTAATATGGGTAAATAAAAATTGGGAAAGCACACAGCTTTGCATGTGATACTTCATCATAGCAGATGGGAAAAATGACAGTAAGCCTTTTTTGCAGGTTACACAGGGTAAGTAGCAGGTACCCTGTTTATATGCATTTATAAAAGAGTTGTACATGTAGTGTGCACAAAATATTCATACCTGTAGTTTGTGTTCATGCATGTGGATGTACATGAATCTGCAAGCAGAAATCTTGGAGAGTTTTACAGTAGTTTTTGCAGTAGGTGCTTTCCAATGACAGGCGACTTGTACTCAGAATGATCAACGGTACATCTAAAGTGCTGAACTGTGATGATAGAGTTATTTGGCTACCAATGTTGATATAAGAGGAGTGGAGGTGATGTAGTGCACTTTGCCTGGTTTTAATTTGCAGGGAGTGCTGGTAGTTTGTCAGGATATGGCTAGGTTCAATACACCAGATGTAGTTGTCCTGCACTGTGGTGCTCTGCATTTGGGCTATGTTAGTGCCCCTATTTTGTTGAAATATCTGCAAAACTTGGTTCAGGCAGTCATGAAAGTCCTTCCAAATTCCACAATTATTTTGTTCTGCTTTGCTACCTAGGGCACTATGGCACAATAATTATGTTTTTGTTCTCAGCAAAATGGGGCCAGGTGTTTAGTTAACCAAGGCATGTTTGCTTTCATGATTAGAGCTGGGATGTTCTCATGCAGTAATGACAACATTGAATCTGGTAATGTTGTTTACTTTAAAGCAGATAGCATCTTTGTATCCTTCATGGGCAATGTCGTGCTGTTTTGTAATATAAGGAATGCTTTGGAGAAACTAATGTGAAGATATTTGGATGAATATAAGAAGAAAAAACCCAAATAAAAGTACAAAATAAAAGGTGTTTCTGAAGCATATTCAAAAAACAAAAACAAAAAACAAAGGCTCTTTTCAGAGCGACCCTTAAAGGGGAACGAGGGTACACTATTTAAATGTTCATTTGTAACGCTCACCTGATTCCCGCAGAGGCGCCGGTCTTGACTGGGTGAATGCCGTATCTTCAAAGGTGATGTGTAACACACGGTTGGTCTTTGGGCTGGACCTCTGTGCACTGTATGTCTGACTCGAAGAGTAAGATGTCTGCAGATAGAAAATATGGGATTAATGAACTGGGGTTATTGGGTGCCTCTCTCCTCTTCCCTTTCTCTTCTCCTGTAGAACCCCAAAGGTTAACGCCCTCACCTTAGGTAAGTGAATGCCGAGCTCTCCATCTGCCTCGGGGCAGGGTGCCGTAACCAGTTTATTCACTGGATAAGGGTGCAGGCCTCTTGACCTCAGAGGACTGCTGTCCGTCGTTAACTGCACGAACTGTAAGTTCTGGGCACTTCAAATGTCTTAAAAGTCTTTTGTAATGATATCTCTTGTTTTGCAGGGTTCCGGCGATGGCGGATGGCGGGCTGATGAGAGTTGAGGATCGAACCCGCGTGAGGAATAGAAGCGCCTGGAAGCACGTAAGTAAGCGCTTGTAGCCTGCTTCACAATGCGCACTAACTGTCCCTTTTATCTTGCAGGTACGAGTTCTGAGCTTTAGAGAAGCTGAAGGGTGCTGGAATACCCACTGGATTCGGCGTGGGAAGGAGTAATGGCACGTGAGTAATAAAGTTGCCCAATGTCTTTAAATGCACCTTCTTTTGTCTTTCAGATGCGGGATGCAGCGCCGAAGGCCTCCGGAGCGTGCGAAGAGCTGGTAAGCTTTTGTCTTTCAGATGCCGGAATGCAGTGCGAAGACCTCCGGAGCATGTGAAGAGTAGGTAAGCCTTTGTCTTTCAGATGCCGGAATGCAGCGCGAGGCGTTGGTGACAGCCGATGGACCAGGTAAGAGATGCGCTGCCACTGAAGACCGTAGTGCTAACCTGTTCTTTCTTTGTCTTTACAGGTGCTGCTGAAGACTGGATTCCAGGATGGTAAGCCTTTGTTCCCTTAGGCCCAGGATCAGAAGCAGAAGACACGATGAGCGTTCTGCTGCAGAGAATGCAGAATAACGCAAAGCAAGATTCATCCATCGGGTGTGGTTTAAATAGCCTCCTGTAGTGCTTAGGTGTCTCCTTCCACAGCCACGCCTAGGTAAGAAAAGAGTTCCTGCTTTCCAGAAGAGTTCCAGTGTTCTGAACCTAGGGAGTGGCTCCTGCCCCACCCAACAGGAAAAGTAGTCCCAAACAGAAGAGGATCAGGGGTTCAACTGGCAGGTAAGTAAGCAGCATGGTCTGCTGCAGGTAAGCCCACCCAAGCATTATGAGCCCGGCACTTCCAGCGCTGGGACTGGGCATCTTTATGAGCCTGGTGCCACTGGCGCCAGGACAGGGTCCAAAAGGTCCCAATTGGGACTGGCTGGCACTCGGAACCGGGGTTATGGGTCTGCTTCCAAGGGAGTCGGGCAAGTCCTGATCTTTTGGAAGCAGAGATCATGACAGCACCCCCCCTCAAGGCCCCTCCCAAACCGGGCTTCTCCGGGGGTTTGGGCTTGTTAGGAAATGTTCGATGAAATCTTTTGATTAGACGAGGCGCGTGGACATATTCTGCAGGTTCCCAGGAACTTTCTTGGGGACCGTAGCCTTTCCAGTCAATCAGGTAAAATAGTTTAGATTTGGAGATCTTGGAATCCAGGATGCTTTTGACTTCAAACTCGAGTTCTCCATCAACTAGAATAGGTTTTGGAGATGTAGTTAGTCGGGTTTGAGGTTGCACGGGTTTTAATAGAGAGACGTGGAAGACCGGATGTATCTTCATGTGAGGGGGCAAGTCCAACTTGACCGCTACTGGATTTACTATGGTAGTGATGGAATAGGGACCAAGGTATCTTGGGTTGAATGTGCGTGGTCCTTTTAGAGGTAGATATTTGGTGGATAACCAGACTTGATCTCCTACTTGATATTGGGGGGCTTCCTTCCGATGTTGGTCTGATCCTTTCTTGTATTGTTCTTTAGCCCTTTGAAGGTGAGAAACGGCTTCCTTAAAGGCTTGGGTGATTGTAGAATGCAGGTGATCTACTGCTGGTGTTCCAAGATCTTGGAGTGGATCCAACTCCGAGGTTCGAGGGTGACTACCGTATAAAAGAAAAAACGGGGTCTTCCCAGTTCCCGAGTGGACAGAGTTATTGTAGGCATATTCGGCTATCCAAAGGATATCTTTCCAAGTTTTTTCAGTTTGTTGTAGCATGCAGCGCAAATACTGTTCCAGAGTTTGATTGGTCCTCTCGGTTTGTCCGTCGGTTTGAGGGTGGTGGCTGGTCGAAAGTCTCACATCAATTTGAGCCGACCGACAGCAACTTCGCCAAAAATGAGAAATAAATTGACTACCTCGATCCGAAATTAGAACTGAAGGAAAACCGTGCAGTCGGACGATGTTTTCGAGAAATTCTCGGGCCAGAGTTGCTGCTGTTGGTAAGCCTTTGAGTGGAATGAAATGCGCCATCTTGGAGAATAGGTCCACGATTACTAGGATCGTATTGTATCCGGAGCATGGAGGTAGATCGGTGATGAAGTCCATAGAAAGCGTAGGCCAAGGGCGAGGCGGGATGTCAATAGGGCGTAAGAGGCCGGCTGGTTTTTCCTTTTGACTCTTGTTTTGGGCGCATACTCCACAGGACATTATAAAGTCTCTGATATCTTTTTTCCAAGACGGCCACCAGAAGTAGCGCTTGATCTTTTCCGAGGTCTTGGTCATACCGGGATGTCCTTCCATTAAAGAATCGTGATAACAAGAGATTACCTTTTTCTGTAAATCTGTGCTGGGCAGGTATAACCGTTCTTGGAAATATAATAGGTTGCCCTTCACCGTAAAGTCCTTTCCCTGCAGATGCCAATTCTGTATGTCTGCTGGAGTTACCAGTAGCCTGGCTTTATCCTTAACTTCCTCTATGGATTGTGTGGCGATTACACCTAGAATTCTTTGTTCGGGAATGATAGGTACAGGTTTAGGATTGATCAAATGTTCTTCCACTCCCATCCGAGAAAGGGCATTAGCTTTACCGTTTTTTGTACCAGGTCGATAGGTAATTATGAAGTCAAACTCGGCAAAGAATAGTGCCCAACGGAGTTGCCTAGAGGATTGAGCTTTTGCGGTTTTCAAATATTGCAGGTTTCGGTGATCTGTAATCACAGTAACGGTGTGTCGGGCCCCCAGAAGATAATGCCGCCAAGCCTTAAAGGCGGACTTGATAGCTAGAAGTTCCTTATCAGTAATAGTGTAATTGATTTCAGGAGGCGAGAATTTGCGGGACCAAAATGCCACGGGATGCAACTGATTGGTTACTGGGTCCTTTTGTGATAGAACTGCCCCCATGGCAAGGCTCGAAGCATCAGTTTCAACGATGTAGGGGAGTTCTGGGCGAGGATGTTTTAAGATCGGTGCAGAGATAAATCTAGTCTTCAAATTCTGGAAAGCTTGTTCCACCTCGGTAGACCATTCAAAACGTTTGTTTTTCTTTAACAAGGCGGTGATGGGCTGGACTATTCGAGAGAATTCGGGGATAAACCTGCGGTAAAAGTTAGCGAAGCCTAACATGCTTTGAACACCTTTTACGGAGGATGGCGATGGCCATTTGAGAATTGCATCGACCTTCTTTGAATCCATACGCACTCCGCTAGGTGATAATATGAATCCCAAGAATTCAACTTCAGTCACGTTGAAAACACATTTTTCCAACTTAGCGAAAAGTTTGTGTTGACGCAATCTCTCGAGGAACATTTTCACGTGTTTCCGATGAAGAATAAACGAGGATGTCGTCAATGTAAACAACAACACACACATCTATGAGCTCTCTGAGGACATTGTTCATAAAATATTGAAAGGCGGCCGGGGCATTGCAAAGTCCGAAGGGCATGACCTGATATTCAAATAGCCCATACTTGGTGCGGAAGGCCGTCTTCCATTCATCGCCCTCTTTTACTCGTACCAAGTGGTAGGCTCCTCTAAGATCCAGCTTTGTATATATGCATGCTTTTCTGACTTGGTCCAGGAGTTCAGGGATCAAAGGTAACGGATATCTATTCTTAACGGTGATCTGGTTCAGGGCGCGATAATCTATACAAGTTCTAAGGTCCCCTTCTTTTTTTGGAACGAAGAACAAAGCTGAGGAAGCAGGGGACTTGGAAGGACGAATAAACCCATTCGCTAGGTATTGATCCAGGTATTGTCGGAGGTGAAGATTCTCAGGCTCGGTGAGGGCATAAATTCTACTACAAGGAGGAGTAGATCCAGGTATCAGGTCTATCTGGCAGTCATAAGACCTATGAGGAGGTAGAGAGTTAGCCTGATCCTTCCGGAAAACATCTTGGAATTCGAGGTATTCAGGAGGTAACTGGGGAGCCTCAGAGGAAATTGCTGCCAGTGCAACACCAGGTCGAGGGTGACAAGTAGAGACACATTCTGGAAACTGAACCGTTCTTGTTCGCCAATCGATCTGAGGATTGTGCTTCTCTAACCAAGGAATTCCTAGAATAATCTGGAACTGAGGGGCCTTGATCACATCGAACACGATCTTCTCATGGTGTCCATCTTGACTTACTAGCGTCACTTCTTGGGTGGTATGCGTTACTGGTCCGGAGGCTATCTCCGTACCATCCACCGTAGTAATGACGTCCTTTACAGCCTTTGGACAAAGAGTCAGATTCATCCTCAAAACCATTTCATGATCCACATAATTGCCGATGGCACCGCTGTCGACGTAAGCTTCAATCGCATGTAATCGATCCGGATGTTCAGGGCTAATGAGGACCATAGGTATCACGAAATGCGAGGTCACGGAACTGGTTTTAACGCTCGGCAAGAGGACCTCTATTCTTGTCGGGCAAGGTCGTTTCCCTGCTCAGAGTTTGTGACCCTGGTAACTGCAGCTGCTACTGCCTTCTTGGCTGGTTTCACCGGACAGTCTCGAAGAAAGTGCCCCGAGTTTCCGCAATAGAGGCATAATTGCTGCTGTTTTCTCCTTTCCCGCTCCTTTTGTGTTAGTTGTCCTTTCAGGCCCCCTATTTGCATGGGTTCCCCAGAGTCTACTCCTTTGGTAGGAGTTGGTGGTTTGGAAATACTCGAGCATCAAACTTGGAACGATCGGCCTTCCTGTTCTGCTGTCTCTGGTCAATTTGAACGACTAAAGTCAATATAGTCCGAACAGTCTTGCGGGGGATTCACTACTTGGGCGAACACATCTTTGAGCTCTCCACGTAGACCTCTATAAAACAGCGTAATCCTTTTGTCCTCAGGCCATCGAGTTTCCACTATCAGTCTGTTGAAAGATGCAATATAAGCCAAAAGGTCTTGATTACCCTGTCGCAATGAAAGGAGCTCATTGTCCAAGGCCTGCCCCTGTGAATGTCTTGCAAACAGTTTTTCCATACTGAGCTGAAAAGCTTGAAAATCATGGAGAACCGGATCATCTTGATTAACTAGAGGGATCGACCAGTCTGCCGCATTGCCACTAAGGTACGAAAGCACGAAAGCTACCTTAGCTTGATCAGTTGGAAAGGCTGCTGGCCGGCATAAGAAGTGCAACCGGCACTGATTAATAAATACTGCAAACCTCTTTGGGTCACCAGAAAATCGTTCGGGCGGAGCCAGAGGTACATTCCCAGGTAGGTTGATCTGCACTGGGTTCGTAGAGGATGTTGAAGGAAGATTTGCCCCTGATGCGGGTAACGGAGTTTGTCAGGCTTGTGACTGTAGCAATTGTCTAGCGAGATCGTCTGTTCGCTCCTTGGAAATAACCAGTTCCCTTCTTAGAGCATTCGTTTCCTGACGGGCTGCATGCACTTCTGCTCTTAGTTCCCCAAGTAACTGGGCTAGCTGGTCGGTATCCGAGGTTTCCATAGCGTCTGGGTGGGAGTTTTGTGGTAGGCTTTGCGTTCTGTAACTCTCACCTGATTCCCGCAGAGGCGCCGGTCTTGACTGGGTGAATGCCGTATCTTCAAAGGTGATGTGTAACGCACGGTTGGCTCTTTGGGCTGGACCTCTGTGCACTGTATGTCTGACTCGAAGAGTAAGATGTCTGCAGATAGAAAATATGGGATTAATGAACTGGGGTTATTGGGTGCCTCTCTCCTCTTCCCTTTCTCTTCTCCTGTAGAACCCCAAAGGTTAACGCCCTCACCTTAGGTAAGTGAACGCCGAGCTCTCCATCTGCCTCGGGGCAGGGTGCCGTAACCAGTTTCTTCACTGGATAAGGGTGCAGGCCTCTTGACCTCAGAGGACTGCTGTCCGTCGTTAACTGCACGAACGGTAAGTTCTGGGCACTTCAAATGTCTTAAAAGTCTTTTGTAATGATATCTCTTGTTTTGCAGGGTTCCGGCGATGGCGGATGGCGGGCTGATGAGAGTTGAGGATCGAACCCGCGTGAGGAATAGAAGCGCCTGGAAGCACGTAAGTAAGCGCTTGTAGCCTGCTTCACAATGCGCACTAACTGTCCCTTTTATCTTGCAGGTACAAGTTCGGAGCTTTAGAGAAGCTGAAGGGTGCTGGAATACCCACTGGATTCGGCGTGGGAAGGAGTAATGGCACGTGAGTAATAAAGTTGCCCAATGTCTTTAAACGCACCTTCTTTTGTCTTTCAGATGCGGGATGCAGCGCCGAAGGCCTCCGGAGCGTGCGAAGAGCTGGTAAGCTTTTGTCTTTCAGATGCCGGAATGCAGTGCGAAGACCTCCGGAGCATGCGAAGAGTAGGTAAGCCTTTGTCTTTCAGATGCCGGAATGCAGCGCGAGGCGTTGGTGACAGCCGATGGACCAGGTAAGAGATGCGCTGCCACTGAAGACCGTAGTGCTAACCTGTTCTTTCTTTGTCTTTACAGGTGCTGCTGAAGACTGGATTCCAGGATGGTAAGCCTTTGTTCCCTTAGGCCCAGGATCAGAAGCAGAAGACACGATGAGCGTTCTGCTGCAGAGAATGCAGAATAACGCAAAGCAAGATTCATCCATCGGGTGTGGTTTAAATAGCCTCCTGTAGTGCTTAGGTGTCTCCTTCCACAGCCACGCCTAGGTAAGAAAAGAGTTCCTGCTTTCCAGAAGAGTTCCAGTGTTCTGAACCTAGGGAGTGGCTCCTGCCCCACCCAACAGGAAAAGTAGTCCCAAACAGAAGAGGATCAGGGGTTCAACTGGCAGGTAAGTAAGCAGCATGGTCTGCTGCAGGTAAGTCCACCCAAGCATTATGAGCCCGGCGCTTCCAGCGCTGGGACTGGGCATCTTTATGAGCCTGGTGCCACTGCTGCCAGGACAGGGTCCAAAAGGTCCCAATTGGGACTGGCTGGCACTCGGAACCGGGGTTATGGGTCTGCTTCCAAGGGAGTCGGGCAAGTCCTGATCTTTTGGAAGCAGAGATCATGACATCATTCCCCACTTTCGGAATTTACGATTTGTCCGCAGACACCACGGTTGTTCGCGGACATCGCATATTACATACAGGGAATTTGAAGCGGAGAGGCATGCAAATGAGACTGTGCAGGGCAAGGGATTGGGCAATAAGGTTTACTGGGTGTGATGTATAAGGAGAGACTTTGGCAGAAAGTCTGTTTCTGAGAGGAGAGCAGCTAGCTATGGCTGTGTCTTTCAGAAGGCAGATTGTCTGGATTTTGGGTGACTCATGCATAAATTGGTTGGAGGTACATGCAGATCGCTGTGGGGTGGCTGCACATCTTGGATTCCCTCATGTGGATGTGCACTGGGATGGAGTGCGTAGAATGAAGTGGATGGAGTTGGTTCCTCTTTGTGCTACTTTGGTGACACAGTGTCTTCCAGACATTATTATTATTCACTCGCTGTCCCTGGCCACGCGTTGCTGTGGCTCAATCTGGTTAAATGGAAAAGAAAGAAAAGAGAAAGCGCACGTTTCTAATATGTCTAATTTCACAATGCTTGTGGGTATACAATATTTTTTGTTGTTCTATTGTCTGTGCAGATATAGAGATTGTCTGGTTTGCCGACTGTAGAACACGCAACATATAATTGTCCATGTGAGAAGCAATTTGTGTCTAGATCTAAACTGCACAATTGTAAAGATTGACCTTGAGCTTTGTTGATGGTGATTATAAACGCAAGTTGGCATGAATTGAGCTGTTACGATTCCTGCACCGAACAACGAAATTTGCAAGCTTGAGTTGTATTTCCTGATGATAGATAGGAAATGCTTTGATTCGGCGGTATATCCAGCAAGCAAAAAGTTTTTAATGGCTCTGGCAGTTCTCCAAGTTTGAGGCAGTTTAATTTTGCCAGTGGCGCAACACACTGCTTTCGTTTCTCCATTAAATTTCAGAGCCTTGCAATAAGGACACACTTCAGTCATAGTGCCGATGAGAACATGCTGGTTCAAACTATAATCATCAGCTGGGTTGTACCGGAATGCAAGGCGATTGTAATCACATGATTGCTGAGCATGGAGTCATGTTTGACGCAGATCTGCTGTTTCTCGTTGACGTCTTTTATCCACTTTCAGTCTGTCACATTTGTTCTGTTGAGAACAAAGCAGATCTGAAGCTGCAGAGCGCGATCACCGTGCTTGCAACCGTGCATCCTGAAGTCTGGCTGCACATCGCTCTGCTGCTTCCTCGGCACGTATTTCAGCCATTCTAAGTCGGAAACATTGAAATGGAATCGTAAAATATTTAGTATAGCCTGTGTTGACGTCCACCAGATGGCGCTGTTTTTCCAAAAAAGCATGAAAATGTTTAGTATAGCGTGTGTTGCAAAAAAACATGTTTTTACCTGTCACAGATGTGACATCTATATATGGTAGGTATATAAAAACATGCACGTATTTGAATTTCAAAGCAATTGGTGAAGAACTTTCAGAGATTTAATATTTTGAACAAATGAACATTTACATTTTTATTTAAATAAGAATTGTGGAGGGAACAGTTTAGGGCATGTGTTTGGAATTTCTTTGCAATTTGCAATGAAAGAAGGACTTGGGAAAGTCATGGACCTTTTTCCAAAATCCTGAGTAATTTTTTCTCGTTTTGCACACAGACAAATGTAGTTGCGTTCTTCTTCATTTGGTCCACAAATGGAGATGGTGAGGTACAATGTCAACAAGGCTGTTTGTGCATTTTTGAAAGATGTTGGCATGTCCTCTTTTCACAATGAAAATATTATGTTTCGTAGTAGACACATATTTTGCATTGCAACCCTTTTTGGAATTAAAGCAATCCTTTTTACAGTCGGTGTTGACCACTTGAAGTTTTCGAAACACAAAAAAAACACCACAGAAAGGCTCTTTTCAGAGCCATCACTTCCTCCCAGAGAAGAGTAAAATGGTTTTGGTACTGCCGTACCACAAAAATGTTAAATGTCCGCTGACTTCCACGGACTTCTAAAAATGCACAGGTCCCTGAAGCATTTCATTGTCACCTATACTTTTACACTGTGAAAGTGGCTCTGAAAATAGTCTTTTTTTTGTTTTTTTGTTGTTTTGTAATTTTTGTGGCTTTTTTAACAAGATACAAAAGGAAAGGAAGGGAAGGGAGGGTAAGGAAGGGGAACCAACCACAGGGATAAGAAAGGGCAGGTGGAGAGAGGAAGATGTAGGGTGGGCCTTAAACAGATAGTGAGCAGTCCTTCTCATGCTCCCGGACCGCAGCCTCGAAAGCAGTTGGAAGGGTCTCCCCCTGCAGACACAATATACTGTGATCCTAGAAAGGTAAGGGTCTACTGTGTCAGGTATGGCCTGCGAGGCAGCTTGAGGGATGCGCTGCCCTACAGGAGTGCTTCTTGAGGTGGCAAGAGCAGAAACAGAGAATGCTGCAGAGCAACTCAACCTACTACCTTTATCGCAGGGACAACCCTCTGAATTTGCCCCAGCGTGGAATGACCTTAGGTGTCGCTTCTTGGATGTCATACCGTAACTGTACAATCCTGGTTTGCTATGACTGTGCACCAACTGGCACTCAGTGTGCACCTTGCTTGCACAAGCTTTGGGTACTCCTTCAAGAGTGGCAAACAACCTCCACACCCAAGAATCACGGGGGCTGCTCGTAGTAGGGAATTCCACTACCTCATCCTCATCATCCTCTTCATCCATCTCTACATCCTCATGCCTGTTCGCCTCTCCAGGCCCTTGGGAAGGTGGTGGTAGTGGAGGGGGTGGGGGTGGTGCTGAGGAAGAAGTAGCACCAGCAGCAGCAGCCATGGATGCCATCAGGACAGCTGTCAGGAATGAGGAATAGCAAATTCGGAATAGTCTTGGTCAGGAGCCAAAAGAATTCCTGGTAGTTTTGAAAAGGAATTAAGGCAGGAGCAAAAGCAGGTCCAGCAAGGATTGCAAAAAAACACAAATCCGCAGTAGTGCTCTGTCTTGCACAGAAAGTAAGAATGAGAAGTAGATATTGGGTGTGGTCTTTAATTGGTGTTCTGGAGAGCGCTTCGCAGACAGCCGCGCTGTCCGTGAACATTTTGAACACCAAAAAGGACTCAAAATGTTCCAATAAGTATCCAGATCTCTAGGGAGATTGTCTGGGAAATGTGCAAGGGTGAAGTATCACAGCAAAATACTTTGGGTTGCTCAAAAAGCACTTTTTGGGTGTCTGGGGTCCCGGACTGCGTTCGCAAACAAGCACCCACGCTTAGCGTGGTTGTGGTCACATGATGACATCGCAGACACGTTCGCAAATGGGATGGGTGTCTGTAGGACACCAAATGTGCGGGGTCAGTTGTGCGCATGCACACAGGTGTTCTATGGACAGTGTGCGGGTCCCCAATCTAATTAGAAGTGCAACACACGTGCGGCGGACAGTTACGAACAGGCATGATGTTCATAGGACCCGAGGGTGGGATGTGTCAGCGGGACAGGTTTTGGGTCCCCAAACTAATTCATGTGTGCCATAACATTGCAGACATGCGGAAAGATTATGCGTCCTATGGACACCCCATTTTGATTATGAACAGTGTGAACAGGCATAGTGTTCTTGGGACACCCCCATTTTGGTTAATTATGGACAGACGAACATATTATGTGTCCTATGGACACCTCCATTTTGATTGCGGACAATACAAACAGGGGGGGTGTTCTTAGGACACCCCATTTTGATTAATTGCGGACACGCAGACAAGTAATGTGTCCTACGGACACCTCCATTTTGATTACAGACAGTGCGAACAGGCATAGTGTGCTTAGGACACCCTCATTTTGGTTAATTGCAGACATCCCGATTAGTCGCGCCGTCCGTGGACACCCTAACAGCCTTTTTAAATTAAAAAAACACAGAAATATAGTAACAGTATATATAAAATTGTATTATTGAACATAAATATAGACATTATGAAAGAAATTAAGACAAATACAGGATAATTAGGGGTTTCAACATGTTGAATGGTAGGGGAGGAAGGGATTGAAGTCTCATCATAATGTTTTTGGTGATGGGGATTTTTTGGGGATGGTTGACTGGGACATGGAGAAGAGGTACAGGTGCAGGTGGGACAGTGATATTTAATTGTTTCCATAATATAGTTTTCTACAAAGTTCTTCAGAATAATGAAATTGGACATTAATTGATCCATTTTCTTGTTCCAAACACTAGATGATTTTCCGCAGTATCTGTTTTAGTATGATTCTTATTTTCTGTATGTTCTGTTAAAAAGAAAATCTGTTAGGTAGATATACAATAATGTGTATTAATTGGTTTACTTTGAAAACAGCAGTGTCTACCATTAGTATCAATGTTTTCACTAATTTCGTTGTGGGGAAAATGTTCTTGAAGCCACTGCAAAGTACCAGACATTTCTGTATAAAAAATAAGATACATTATTTTTCAGTGTATCCCACTACAGAAACTTTATAAATATAGGAATTAATGTAGTGTACTTACCAGTTTGTTTTTTTAGTTTTCTGTTACTGCTATGTAGGTGTGCTGTTGATATTTGTTGTGCAGTTTCTGTATAAAGCATCAGTGAGGTAATTCTTTTGGAGGCATATGTTATTTTTTTTTCATATGTTCCATTATGTTTAATATGCTATGTAATTGGACTGTTGGTGTCTTACATATACAGTTTGCACTTCTTATTTATTTTTTAATGTAATTTATTTATAGGCTGCTCTTTGAACATGTTCAGTGTGTTTATTGCATGATATAACAATGTAAGATACCCCTGAGTTTTTGGACAGTGTTGAGTACGTCCGTGGACATGCGCACGGTCCGCGGACATCCCAAACAGTAGCGTGAGATGGGGGTTTAGTATGTTGTATGGTATACCTATATAAAATAAGGAAATTCTAGTAAAAACCTGTCAAATTCATAATATCTGTATCTATATTGAGTGAAAAAAATGTGTTTAAGGGATGTTATGGTTAAATTACGCTACTAAAAACATAAAATTCAGTGAATAAACTTTCTTAAAGGGACGTTATGGTTAAGTTGCACTACTACCAACCTATCAAATTCAGTGAAAAAACTTGTTAAAGGGATGTTATGGTTACAAGTAAAACCGAAAAACCCCTGCAATTCGGCAGTTATGGTAAGCTAAGCAACCATAACTCACACCACCACCATGCACTGCTAAGACTAATACCCATGACATCAAAGATGTCATTACAAAAGTTTTAACACTAAATATATATATATATATATAACAAAGTAGTTTTTTTACCAACATCCTGTAACCGCGGCTCTAAAAAGTAAGTGAAGTCTTAGCCATGGTTATACTGAAACATGTGTTTGGCTGTAATGAAAACTAAGAAAAATAGATCACATAAGGCGTTGTGCTCTTTTAGTACAGTTTGTGTTTTATTTTGTCTATTTTTGTAACTTAGTGGGGAGCCCTCTAAAGGGCAATTTTGAAACTAGGAAGGAAGGAACATTAAAGATGAAACATATAACAAAGGGATTGAACAAAAAATTGATTTTTCTTTGTGTTTTTGTTTTATTTGATATTTTTTGGTATTTTTGTAAAAAAGAGGGTGAACAAATTGCCACTTTAAAAAAGAAACGAGTGATGGCAATGGACCTGATGTTGGGTGAGACTCATTTCCCAATGGGCTACTGTGGCACCTGCTGAGACAACCCAATTGTGGCATATTTTGCAAAGAATGTTTAATTCTGCAAGATTGGGTGCCAGTACAATAAGAGCTGGTGGATGTTGTGGTCCACTTGAAGAAGTTGTGGTTTGAGTGGTGGTGGCTTGAGCTAAAGTTGAAGGAGTTGTAGAAGAAGAGGTATCTGGAAGTGATGAAAAAAGAGGTGCTGAAGATGTAGATACAGCTGAAGTGAACGAACCCCATGCATTTTCACCTTGTGTTTTTTATGGGGTTTTCTATATTCATCATCCAAGTCAACCCAATGGATGCGTACAAGATGATTTTTTAATGCAGAGGTCTCCATACCCTATCAAGCCATGGCTGATGGTCCTTGTCTAAGAAGCTTTTTGCAAAAGGCGCAGTGCTCTACCTCCTTCAAGAAATGGTGCCCTTTTACCAGAAAGAATATCCAGGTATCTGAAGATTTGTTCATGCCATAGAACATTTCTTTCATGGTGGCAATATTCGTGGCACCAATACAATGCCATTGTCACTGATGTCACTTCTGCCAGAACGATATGATGGTAATAGTCTGGGAAGGGAGAAAAATGACAAAACAAAAAGGACAATGCCCCAAAATTAAAAATGTTTAAAAAAGAAAATGTCACATTAAAACGAATAATTGACCAAGACATCAAATCACAAGACAAGGGAGAGAGGTTTAGCAACACAGCAGGTACATAAGGATGGGAAAATAAGGTGTGATTAGCTTAAAGTGTTTGTAGTATGAGTGAACAACTGTGTACTGACAAGGTCTAAAAGTAATAACTTAAATGACAATCTTTGACATGGGGTGCTGATTATTATTCATGGCTATGAAACAAGCCAATAGGGCGTTGCGTTTTGTAGCCACGTCTATTGGAACTATAGCCACGCCTATGCACCCAGTGCTCCTATCAGGTGGCCGTGGTGCCATAGCTATATGACACGTGTACCTGCGGCCCATAGCATGCGTTCTGATTGGTCAATCCTGCATGTGCAGATTTCGTCATAGGGCATTGGCGTAGCCACGGATATAACCATCTTGTTGGCTAACCATGGCTACGAATGTTTGTAATCTTTGCTGTAATCATATTTTTTTGTGGATGTTACAGCACAGAATTGTAATTGTTATGTTATTAACTGTTATGTTAATACTGTTCTAAAGAGCACATTAAGCAGAGGTATATTGGTGCAAGCCATCTGATTAGTATAGGTAGTACAGGAAGAACACTAAAATAGAAGATTTTATAAAACACGTCTAAACATAAGATGATTTTCCAAGACTCTAACATAACTTGGCAAAGAGTTCCACCACTTGGCAGCAGCTACTGAAAAGGCACGGATGCCAGTTCTGTCGATTTGTTAACATGGAACAACACGGAGAAAGCCATCCTGAGAGCCAAGTGCATGGGTAGAGACATAGATCTGGAATTTGGCTCAAAGGAATTCCGCTCCCATACCATATACAGCCCGATGAACAACACAGAGAGACTTAAACTCAATGCGTTTCCTCACTGGGAGCCAGTCAATAGTTCTCAAAATGGGCATAATATGCGTTCCATAAGTGGACGCAGTGGCAATTCGGGCAGACACTTTTAAAGTCGCTATATGTTGAATTAAGTACAGATTCATACCAGTATTCTTCCATTTCTCACTTTCTTCCGGAAGCTCACTGTCTCCAGAGCCGTGGTTCTCTCTAGGATGAACTAATGCAACAGCCTCTTTCTCAATCGGCCTTCCTCTACGCTCTGCCCTCTGCCATCTTCAACGAACCCAGAACCTGACCACAAGAGGCATCCTTGGCCCTATGCCCAGGGACCATATCTTTCCAGCCCTGAAATCTCTACACTGGCTCCCAGTGGCTGCAAGAATCAAGTGCAAGACCCTCTGCATTGTTCACAAGGCTTTCTGGGGCTGGAGCAGGCATTACATCCAATGCTCTCTTCCCAAATGCTTTCCTTCCCAAACTCTTTTCTCAGCTACCTCCAACTCTGAGGGTCAGAAGCTTCTCCAGGCAGAGAGTGGGGGTTAGATCTCTCTCCTCTGCAGTTGCCTGTCTGGAACGGCCTCCCTGCCCCTCTCAAACTTGGTTAGGACCACCTGAAGTTCCCAGAAACAGCTCACAACCTTCCTTTTCTCCTTTGCTTTCTCTCTCTCCCTCCCCTTCTTACCTACCTGTTTGCTGCGCCGACTGGTTGCTTGCCACGCTCACAGTCTCAGTGGGCACTAGGTTCCCTCTGGATATAAAATAGTAATTAGCACCACAATTATATTTTTAAAGTGGCGCCCAGTGAACCCTGTACCACCTGCAGAGATCAGCTAGGCGGCCATCCTGCTCAGCTCTTTTATGCCAGCGGCTAAATCAGAAGACAACCCTGTAGGCAGCAAGTGAGGAAAGCCTCCGGCACCAACTACGAGCAGAGCGCTGCATAATAATTAACATCCTGACAACCCTAAAACAGGTAGGGATATTTTGAGGAAAGGGATATTGATTTAAATTATCACCACATCAATTTTCTTTATTTAAATGAAGGCCAGCAAACCCTGCACCACCTTCAGAGATCAGCTTGTGTATCTGATTCAAGGTTCTTACCTCAAGCGATGTGTAATTTAAGTTTGAAACCTTTGCAATAAATGTGCCCGTAGCCACGGCTCTTTAAAACTGTTAAAAGGACTGTTTTCTGCTACAATTAGAGTAGCATTTTAGCACATTTGGAGTATTGCTTTGATGTTATGGAACAATGCATTTCCTTCATCAGTTAGGTGTATTCTGTAATGTCTATACAATGTATTTATGTAGAACTGTATGTCGTTTGAAATCCATAATTGGTTGTGGTCTATCATGAAAGCTGAAACTATTTTATTAACATTTCTCAGTGATTTTCCAGTTTCACCATTTAATCTAGTGGTCCATTTCCATGTTTGCCTCTGAGTCAGATTGGAAAATGTAAAGATGGTGTGAGGAAAAGGCTCCTCACACCATCATTTTTCCAAGTCTTTTTACATCATTAAAGTAAGGGACACACCTTGTACATTACACAAATCATTGCCTTAGAATGTCGTCTGGCTGCCCTGTGCTTCTCATACTGAGCAATTTTGGAAATACTTGGAACCAATGCATTCCCCGCAATCCAAACAATTGAATTGTTCTACCCACAATTACAATTGTCATTCATTATGTTCATGACAGATAAATTAGGTGCTGGTAATATAGCAAGAGGTGGAATTGAAGCAGCAGTTGCAGAAGTTGAGGGTTGACTGTTTCTTGGAGGTGTCACACTGGTCGATGGAGTTGCTGAATGAGCTGCTGATTGCGACGTAACGAATGAGGCACATGCATTTCTCTTTTGTGTTGCTATGTGGTTTTTAGTTGTCATCATCCACATCGTCACAGTAGACCTGCAGCAGATGCTTTATTAAGACCAATGTTCCCAATCTTTGCGAAGGAACATTTGAAGGCCCATGTTTTAGTGTCTTTTTGCACAACGTGCATTGGACTTTCTCCATTTTTTTTCCGAATATTGTTCTTTTACTTTGAAGTATCGCCAACTGTCTGTGGTGGTCTTCATGCTGATTGCTGCTTTGTTGGGTGGGGATGGATTGGGTACCTACACCACTTCATCATCAGTGCTGTTATAATTGTCAGACAAGTTTAAATATCTAACATGGGAAGAAAATATAAAACCACAGAAATGACAAGATGAAAAAGACAATGCCACAAAAATTAAAAAAGAGTTTTAGAAAAGTACTAGTGTTTCTACCTATGTGATTGTTTTGTATCCCATGTTCTCCATGTTTACTTACCCCACCCTATTGTCTCTTGCTCTACAGGTTTCCTTAACCTACCCAATCCTCTGTACTGCTACCACCCAGCATCATCGTCCCTGTTTATTCTCACCCAGTTTATATATCTCTGTTCATTAATTATGGTATACTTGTATTGTACCCATATTGTGTGGGTGAACTAGGGATGGCAATGCACCTGCTGTTTGGAGAGGCACATTTCCCAATGGGCTAGTGTGGCATCTCGGAGTACAACCCAATTGTGGCACATTTTGCAAAGAGTTTTAATGTCTGCAAGATTGGGTGCCAGTAAAATAAGAGTAGGTGGGTGTTGTGGTCCTCTTGGAAAAGTAGTGCCTTGAGTGGTGGTGGCTGGAGCTGAAGTTCAAAGAGTTGTAGAAGTATAGGTAGCTGAAGGTGATGACGGAAGAGGTGCAGAAGAAATAGATGCACCGGTGGAAGTACAATGATGAAGTGAATGAGCCCCATACATGTTAACCTTGTGGTGTTCATGGGCTGTCATCCACGCCATCCCAATGGATGTGTACAAGTTAATTTAAATATACAGAGTTGCCCACGCTCTGTGAAGCCACGGTTGATGGTATACTGCACCTCCTATACCTCCTTCAGTGGGTTGTGCTCCTTTATAAGAAAACATCTCTAGCTGTCCAACGTTTTATTTTCATGGCACAGAGCTTCTTTCTTGGTGTCAATGGTGTTGGCACATATATGATGTTATTGTCTCCCCTATCACTTCTGTCAGATATGATGGTAATAGTCTGGGTAGTGAGGACAATGTTAAAAGATACAAATGAGAAAACTAAAAGAACAATTTCACAAAACTGAAAATGTTTAAAAAAAAGGAAATAATACATTACAACAAAGAATTGACAAAGAAAGCACAACACAAGAGAATAGTCTACCATGGTAACATCCCCTCATTTACAACGTAACTGCTCCTGCCCAACAGCTGCCATCTCCTCCCGAATTGTCAGCCCCAATCTGTGAAGGCTATACATCTATGACCACATGTATGCCAACATTCATCTCCTCATCAGAGTGAGGAGTATTGCCAAAGGCATTCAGCAATACTTTTTCTTTATTATCAGTAACTCACAAGTGCATTAGAGAAAAGATTTTCAGAAGGGTTTCCACAAAGGTTTTTACAAAGATGTTTGTTTTCTTATTTTTTGGGATTAAAGGAGAAAGTTAAAAGGAAGGGAATGAAAACAAAAATCACAAAGGGTTTCACAACCGTTTCTCAAAGTGAACTCTAATGATCTTATGAAAAGAAGCACACTAAAAAATAATGTTCCCATACGATGAAATGTAAAAAAGACACAAACAAAAAATGCAACGAATTGCTCCAACACAAGATCATCTGCTTTCTCCTAATGTGTCTGAACCCTGTCCCTCCCTCTATTGGTGAAGCACACGGCGCAGAGACCCAGTAAGTAAACTGGACTACCAAACAATCCTAGATCGTGTAGGGCTCAGCTGCCCTCACTAACGTCTGTGTCATTCAGCAGCTGTGACTGGGCCACCACACTCTAGTCCATCCGCAAAACCTTCATGTGGGCTTGGGCAAGGCTTCTGCCTACTGCCCGTCAGCCAAATGTAAGGCAAGGGGCACAGTTACACTTGCGAGATCAGAGAGCAGGAAGTTTGCCCAGCCTTAGTTTGGATATGTTATCTGTCCATAGACTTCTGTCAAACACCCTCACACCCCCTTATGTGTGATCACCTGGATTATGAGTCAGTTTAATGACTTGGCATTTTCCAATTTAAATGCAATTTGATCTAAAAAGCACCGAAATGGCGAAGCTTATACCATTGTCAAATAATAATTTTTAAAGCATGGTGGTGTACTCTTACATGTTTGAACGTTCTTTGATCACTGACACATGCCAAGACAATCCAGAAATAGTGCATTCACAATGGGCAAAAATGTGCACAAATTCCAACAAAAAATTCACAGCATTGTGCTAGAAAAAAGCACACTCAAATAAGGGTTTCATTGTCTGGGTCACTTCTTTCGTTATTTAAATCAATGGGCTATGATAAAACTGAACCATAGTAACATAAACAACAATATTGTTTGTAACTGCACACACAATATAGCCGTGTATGTACAGTGCCACATATTTACAATTCAGACCTGCTATAAGTCACGGCTGTCACATTATACAGGCATTTCTCGAAAAAGCTGTTTTAAGCATGATCTCAGCAGACGATCTTCAGAGACACCATCTCAATAGTCTGTCGTCCAGTTGTCACAGGGTAGTCTCGGGTGTGTGTAGCCATCTAATTCCACAAAAACAGAAGAGAAATCTCAATCCCCGCAAGAGAGGGAAAGAGGGAACTATATATTACACTGACCAAAGGATATCAAGCAAAACTGTCAGCACTGAGATTTGATATCCAGGTTGAATTAATGAGAGAAAGTGACAAGACATCGGAAAGGAAAGTGGTTTTCTCTGAAATTGCTCCCTTCAACCTGGCGCAGCACTGCATACATTCCTTTGATATATTGTTTGTGGATCAGGTTTACACCATGTTGTGTTTCCTATAATGTTGTTCACTCTGACATTATACATTTCATACAAAATCAGAAGACGAAATGCGCCCCCTCTATACATGTACACAAATGTACATATGTCTTTGTGGAGTAAGAACATAAAGAGACATGTCTGTTACATTTTATCAAGAAGTACAACACATTGATGCTCGACATTATGTTTTATTTATTATTTATTGAATATTTGTATGGCGCCTACACAGCAGAAAGTGTTTACATGTGCCACAAGACTAAGGGGAGGGGGGACAAAGGAGAATAACAGCCTTAAACGGTCCTACTAAGCCATGTGACACTCGGATCGTGCAAGTGCAGCAAGTAAGAAGTGCAAGAGGACAGGAGGAGTAAGGTAAGGATGAAGAGAAGTAAGGTAAGGATGAAGGGAGGTAAGGGGAGCACGAGGGAGGGGATGTGGGAGGGGGGCCTCAGGGGTGGGTATGTGCTAAGGTGACCCCAGAAGGCTAGTGTGCTGGGTGATCGGATAATAGTAACTAGTACAAGGGGTGTGGACTCTACTTCACGGAAGGGCACCCGAAGGCAAGTGCTGAAAGGGGGTGCAGAGTCAGACTGGTCGAGGAAGGGCCTGGCCCAGTATAACTCAGAAGGGGCTAGGAACCTGCCACAACAGCAGGGGGTATTTAGCAAGGAAGGGAGAGAGTGAAGGGGGAGGAGAAAATTAAGGTCTTGAGAAGTTTCTGGAACTTAAGGATGTCCCACTCAAGTCTAAGAGGGGCCTTGAGGCCATTCCAGAGGGAGGCTCCTGCTGAGGAAAGAGATCTACCCCCCACTCTCCAATTGGAGAAACGTGAGACATGCAGAGAATTAGAGCTAGAGGACTGAAGGACTCTAGGAGGGAGGTATTTAGGCAGGGAAATTTGAAAGTAGCACGATTCCAGGCCTAGAAAGGCTTGGGGATGATGCAGATCGTCTTGAATTTGATCCTTGTAAGTCAATGGTAACCAATGGAGAGATTTTAGGACTGGTGAGATGCAGTCCCTGGGCTTGCGGCCAAGGTCAATTCTTGCAGTCCTATTCTGGATTAGTTGAAGTGGGTGGCAGGAGGAAAGAGGAAGATTGAGGAAGAGGCTGTTGCAACAGTCCAGCCTGGAGAGAACCAGAGCTCTAGAGACACTAAGTTTCTGGGGGAAGACACGAACAGGGAGAATGCCTCTGAGGAGGTGAAGCTGAAAGTGAGCCTTTTTGGCAAGGTCAGCTACATGATTTGAGAAGGAGAGAGAGAGGAGGGAAGTCTTTTGCCTCACAAGAGGATGAGGGTGGGGTCCAAGGAGGGTGGCCAGATAGTAGGGGGGAATCAAAGGGGGAGTTCCAATGAGAAATGAGAATGATCTTGGTCTTACTGGTGTTAAGACAGAGATTGTTAGAAGCACACCATGCCCGGATAGCAGTCTGGCAATTAGGAATGAGAGAGGGAGGAGAGGAGGTAGAGGAGCGAACCTTGAAGGAGAGCTGAGTGTCATCTGCATAACACTGGAAATGGCAGGAGAAGGTGGAGATCAGGTGGGCAAAAGGGGCAAGGTAAATGCTTGAACCCTAGAGGCCCTTTTACTCAAGGTAACATGTCGTACTATGGATGGGACAGATAATAACTTCTCTGACTAAATAATAAGACCGACTCAGGAAGTTGGCAAATGACTCTGTTTTATTAACAATTGTCTAAAACAGGGAGTACAACGGACATCAACCGACGTCGCACAGCATAATCTCGAAGTACCTCATGAAAAACAACACATTTATACTAAAGGTTTGTCATATGTGATGTCATACTATGTGGCAAACTAAAAAAAATCTACGGGAGATTGTGGCTCAAGGGAAACGTCTAAGTATACTTTCTATATGGGATAGGATTGTGATTGGATCTCTATAGTCAGGTGCCCTCCCTAAGTGCAAGTCATCTTCAACAGTAATTAGAAACACAACATTTTCTTGGATCTTCAAACTATAAGGCTCTTCATTATACAGCCTTCTACAATTGGGTGGCACGCTTGTACCCTTCTGAAACATTCAATGCTCTAGCAGCACGTAAGCTGGTAACCCAGGTGCTGGTGGATGAACTTGACCTGGTCTCCTCACCAAATTAGTCTGACATCTCTCATCACTCATGCCGTCTGCCATTCACATTGTCTTTGAACTCAGCCTTGTAGTACCTTCTCGCATCTGGGAATATAAGGGAGTTTGAGTATTCACTATCTTCAATCTGGTGCACCATGCCCATCATCTATTGTCTCTCTCAGCTCACGTGATCAGAGACCATGAATTTGCTTGTATTATGGCCTTTAATTGTCTTTAAAAAAGGAAACTTGGCACTCATGTTAATGTTAGAGGTATTTATACTGTGCACCATCACCAAAGGAATTGGTCCACAGGCTCTCAGGCAGATCTGCAAACAAGGAGGTGGGGTGGGTTAGTAAAGTGAAGAGGGCATAGGAAAGTGAGAAGGTGGTGTCCTCTTGGCAGCTTCAGTTCGGTTTTCAGCGTGCGCTTAGCTTGGGTGTGAATATTGGATCGATGCAAGTCCTCATGTGGTGTTGGTGCGACTTATGTGTTGATTGTTTGTGGTTGAGGTGCAGTGAACTGCATGCGGTTTGCTGTGCAAGAAGTGGCATTGTGGGTTTCTTGTGAGTTAATTATGCAGAAATTTGAGGTTTGGGTTAGTGGGTTACTTGTCTCTTAATTATTGTAATTCTTGTTCTATATATCCGGTTGTCATATGCGCTAGATATATTCTTTCTCTTTCTATCTCATCTGACTAGTTTCCAGGGGCAATGGCGCGGCTGGTTCTCAGCAGTATTGTTTTTGATCTCAGTATATATCCCTTCCTATCTATTTACTGTTCTTGGTCCATTCCTGCTTGTGTAACCATGTGGGCCAAGGTATTGACGGGTCATCCTTACCCTTCCCTCCCGGTCGATCGGCAATCATTCTTTAGTATGATTCTAGATGATATATCTTTCATTTATTAGGTGATATGACGTAGATTGGTATTCCTTACTTCTGTTGATGGGCGATGGCTTAGGGATAGGGATCGTTTTCTCTCTCAGCATGTTTCAGCTGTGTACGCCCTATAGGCATTCTTTATAGTTATGGCATGAAGAGCCAGGATTTAAGGAATTTCCTGAATGTGGAATTTCCGGAGGTGATCTCTTGTGTTATGTATGTTGTTTGGTAGTTCGTTCCAGGTTTTTAGTAATGGGGAGAAGGATGATCCCTGTGGGATTTCGCATGACAACTCTCTTGGGCTGGATTTGAAATGTTTCATCCAGATCGTTTCTGTTCTGTTTGTTAGCAAGGATTTTATCCATGGTAAAGAGTTGTCTGTAATTCCAAATTATTCCAGTCTCATGGTGAGGATGTCGTAGTCAACTGTGTTGATTGCTGCAGATATGTCTAGAAGTATCAAAGCGCTATTGTTGTCTTTGAGTCTGCGTTTGCCTTTAGATCATCCCAGATTGAAAGAAGTGATGTTTCCGTTCCTCTCATCAGTCTAAAGCCTACTTGTGCCTGGTTTAATAGCCAGTGTTCTACTATGAATTCTTGGGTTGTTCTATGTATGTGTGTTTCCAGTGGTTTAGCTGGGTATGAGATGTTGGAGATGGGTCTGTAATTAAAGAGGTCCTCTAGGTTTCCTGCTGTATCCTTGAGGAGCGGCTTGATGTATTCTGATTGGAAGGAGTGTGGCATTTTCCCTGTTGAGATTGATTGGTTGAGGGCGTTCATGTAGTATTCCATAAGTGTTCCTTGTGAGACAATTGATTTGTAAATGTCAGGGGGGCAGGGATCCGTGGGGGATCCTCATTTGTTGGTTAGGTTTACCAGTTTGACGAATGTCTCCACTCATATTTGAGGAAGCTTCAGAGTTTGTTCCGGCATTCCTCGTAGCAGTGGTTGTCTTAAATTTTGTCGTTGCATGGTATGTTTTGTATGGTCTGCTGGAAGGCCATGATTTTGTTTTTGAAATGGTCTGCAAGTTCATTGCAAAGTTTCTTCAATGGTATTGGAGCGTTGTTGCATCCGGTGTTTTTTTTTTTTCGTTTATGATTTTAAAGATTTCTTTTTGTGCATTTGGTGCTTTGAGAATTGTGTTGTCGTAGTATTTCCTTTTCACTTTTGGATTTCCTTTTTGTATGAGCAGGTGTGTTGTTGAAGTTTGAGTTTCTTGCAGCGATCTTTATTGATCCTCCATTCTAGTTCAAGTTTTCGGTTCTTCCTTTTCATGGCACTGATTAATGGGTTGAACCATTTTGCCATTGCTTTTTTGCAGGCATGGAGTAAAAGGTTTTTCTTTGTTGAACTTGTCACTTGTTACTGTGAAAGTATGCAGTAAGGGCAAAAAAACCTCTTTTTTGATGGGGGCCTGACTCCGGAGGCTTTAGGCAAATAAATCGAAAGAAAAAGGAAAATGGAGTTAAAGGCTACCCTTGTCAGGGCTGCTAAGGTGGTTTGTCTAAAAGGGTGCAGTGGACCTTTGCATACCGTATAACAGTATGCTCTTCCAGAAAAAAGGGGGAGACAGTTAAGTTCAGCAATTTATTAGTTCACATCCGATAAAAGAATATTTAAAATAATGACATATGCCGTCCTGGGCACAAAAAACCAAAAGAGTATTGTATACAGATCACAATACTTTGTACATAATTTAGTGGGTTAGTACAATTCAAGTGACTGTGGGCCTCATTACACGGTAGGCGGTAAGGGTTTACCGGTACCGGTATTTTACCGGTACCGGTAAATCCTTACCGCCCTACTACGAGGTACCTTCGCAGGTTGGGGAAATTAACGCCTGCTTTTTGCAGGCGTTAAAAACCAACCCGCAAAGGGACCAGTGGAGCTAATTACGGTACTGCAATTTGCGGTACCGTAATTAGCGCCTTCCCCATTCCCATAGAGACCTATGGGGCAAAAATGGGAATGGGGAAGGGCAATGGTGGAAGGGGGAATTACCGCCCCGCCAACCTTGGAATGGGGCGGTAATTCCCCTTTCCTCCAAGGCGGTACCGGTAAATTACCGTCATGAACCATGGCGCTAATAGCGCCATGGTTTACCGCCTACCGTGTAATGAGGCCCTGTAATTTTATGTATTGCTAATAATAAGGCAGTACACAAGCATGGTCGACACACAAACAATTGAGGTGTTTCTGGTGCGGTGGATAAGTGGAAAAATCCAGCGGTTTGGATTGGTCATGACCTGCTGGCAATTTCACCGCACTGTCGTCAGGACTGAGGGAATTTTGGAGCACGAAGGTGCCGTGAGAAGAATGACATGCGCCTGTAATTGGTAAAACATAGGAAGGGGTGTTAGATCTGCGGTTATTAGACAAAGGCAAAAAGCACATAGGGGGACACTGCAGGAAGGACAGCCTACCTAAGGTAGTTGAAGCGTGATGACTGATTGTTGTTGAAGGTGCCGGCGGTTGAGTGTCTGGCGTGTTGATTGTAGTCCGCAAAGTGGACAGACGATCTCTGTGGTTACTGAAGAGATTCAAAAGAATGTTGTGGTTCAAGGGAACTGGCACATTGAATGTGATATAGAGAAAAGGGGGGGTGGTAAAACCAAGGGATTGTGTTACCTTGCAGAATCGATCTGGAGTTCAAGTCGAAAGAAGTGGCGGGAGCCGTTGTTTAATGGCTACGTCTGGTGACTGTGAGAGTCCTGTTGAAAAGGGACATAGATGTATGTAATGCAGGGTGCGTATAGCTAGCTGCAGACGTAAGCGTGACTTTGTAAAAAAACGAGAAATGGTGGACATACATGCTGAGAGAATGGGGCTGTTCCCCATATTTTGACAATAATCGAAGGATGAGTAATGTTGATTTCTAAATGTGCTAATTCACATGGTATGAGTGATCACCCGTGACATTTGCATGGGATATACTGGTATGGGTGAATGCTTAAAGTGTATGAGCTTAGAGCATGCAGCTGGTCGCGCTTGTGACTCGATTGTAAACGTGAAGTAATTTAACCGAAAAGGGCCATGTTGTAACTTGGTGAAATAGCCGTAGTCCCGGTAGCCAAAGGAGGACAATTAAATGCGCGGAAAGCAGGGAGTCCTATTTCTTACCTCTCAGCGAGCTGTATCAGTGGCTTGCGTTGTTGTCTGAATGGTGCGCATGCGTGATGGCTATAATATAAGAGGACATTTCTAAACTAGGCGAGACGCGATGCGCATGTGCAAACCGAGTAGCGTTGTTATGTAGAGCATGGGTAGTGTTTCTAAAATGGCGGCATCGTCGGGAATGGTCAGTAGATCATGGCTCAATACGTGCACTTGGACAATCTCACAAAATGGAATATCGTTGGTTTGTCATTTTGCCAAACCGTGTGTTTCTCATAAAAAGACATTTGAATGTTATTGCACATTGAAGGAATTATCATTTCGCCAAGCCATGCGTTATTTTTGAAAATACAACCGTTTGTAGAAAATGAGAAAACACACAAAAATGTACGAAATTTAGACAGAGAATCATATAAATAGATTGCTCCTTGAAAAAGCCACAAAATGCAAGGGTATAGGGAATAGAGACCATTTTGTTGACAGAAACAATCATTTTAGTTGGTAGTACATGGAGCAATATTGCAGTCTTAATGAATGAAGATAAGTTACAAAGAACAGAGTAGAGAAAAAGAAATAAATTCAAAATGGGAATATGAGGATAGAGCCCATGTTAGTGTTTGTATGTTTGCTGACTGATAGGTGTTTAGAAACAACAACAGGTGTGAGAGAGGGGTGCTTGATCATTTGTTGAAGAACAAGTTCCACTCAATGGATATATTGAGGCCATTCTTGGCAGAATCAAGCTGGTAGTTCCATTTTTGTTCCAGCTTTCGTAGTGCGAGATCCCTGTTGCCTCCACAGAATGGATTATTGACAGTTTGAAGCACTACCCAGAAAAGATCATTATGGCTGTGTTTTTTCAGTTTGTAGTGAGCCACTAGAGGCTTGTCATCGACTAGATTTTTAAGGCAAGAGTGATGTTCGCATATTCATTGTTTGATCTCTCTCTTACATTTCCCAATGTAAATTAGATCGCAGAGACACATAATGGCGTATACTGACCATTTTGTTTTACAGTTGGTGAAATTGGCAAAAGTCCATCTTATATCCTTAGGGTTAATCTGTTTTATGTTGTTGGTCAGGGAACATACTGAACAGTTACCACATCTGAAATTACCTCTGACGGGAGGGAGATACCAAAGGGTAGTTTGGGAGACTATTTCTTTTGTCTTATCTTCGTAGGTATGCACCAGACGGTCTTTAAGGTTTCTGTTCCGTGTGAATGCAAATCTAGGTTTCATGGGTTTAAAATCTTCTGTGTGGAGTGTATCCCAATGACGAAGAATAGTTTTTTTGAGGGGATTGCTGATGGAGGTAAATTTGGTTACACATGTCATCTTGGTTTTGTCTTGTTCTTTGGGTGCTGGTGTGAGGCATCTCTCTCTGTCGGTATGTTTTGCTCTTCTGCGAGCTTGACGTAAGATGTGACTCGGGTATCCACGTTACTGTGATCCAGTTTTGAAGTAGATCTATTTTAATGTCTAGGTCAGCTTTATCGATAGTTGTCGCTTGTTATTTGGTGATCTCCAGTAGTTCAGTTAAATTGGAGTTTTTTATGGTGCTCCAGTTTTTTTTCATGATGATCAGTAACTTGATCAGTAACTTTCCCTGTTGCTTGGTTATTGGAGTTGGCAGTGTGATTATAAAGGAAATGATGAGGTGGTCGCTCCAGAGGATCTGAAATGGTGGTGTCTTGGTAATGAGTTTTTTGTTGGTGAAGATTGCATCTAGTGTATGTCCTGCCATATGGGTTGCTCTTTTGATAAATTGACTAGTTGATGCAATTTCATAGTTGCTAGTTGGCTGGTGAGAGATTTGTGTGTGGTTGTAGTTTCTTCATCGAACCAGATGTTGAAGTCTCCGAGGAAAATCAGGAGATTATGTTCGATAGCTAGGTTGGTGATTGCTTCCGGGAGGTGTTTATGAAATCTGCATCATAAGTTCGTGGTCTGTATAACAGTAGAATTTCAGGTTTGTTCTGGGATTTGTTGATAGACAGAAGATTAGAGATTTGCATTTATCAATGTTTAATTGGTCTTCCATTTTGATTTCCAGGTGTTCCTTGTGTATGATTGCCAGTCCACCACCTCTCTTGGGATTCCTCTTTGCTAGGATGCACTTGAAGGTATCAAGCAGGCAGTTGTTGAGGGTGATCTTGTTTTGGTTACAACTAGATTGTCGATGGACATTGACCTTGTGTTAATTAGATTGCAGTTGATCTTTTTGGTGTGATTTGGATTATTTGTTGTTCTCTGTTTGGATTTGTGGGTGTTCAATTGGCGTGCTTCTATGTTGACTTTGCTTGGTAGATTTTCCACGGAAGCTGCTTTGTCATTAAATCGGTCTATTAGATTGATAATTGGGTTGATGACTTCTATTCGCCATCTCCTGTCGTTTGTTGTGGGTATCGATAGTGCCCTTCTGCTCTTGGGATGTAAGGAGTAAGGGATTGGCATTGTCCCATTATCTTCTTGGTTCCTCTCATCGTTTTCCTTTGTTTGGGGAGTTCTTTGTCCATCTGGAGATGTCGGTGTCGTTGCAGTATCTAGGTTCGTTGATGCAAGGTACATGTAAGGTATACAGAATTTTCTCACACAATGTTTGTTCTGTTGATTGTGTCATTTGGTGGGTGTGTTCTATGTTATTTGTACAGTGTTCCTTCTCGCTTTGTCGGCGTCCATTTCTGCATCGGGGCATTTTGGGTCCTCGGACAGAGATGGTCTAGGTGTTGAGTTTACGAGGCCATTGACCAACTGTTGTTCCTTGTGCTAGGTTAGTGTACAGTGTAATCCTCTTATGTTGCAATGTCTGGATGCTCTTCGAGGTTGTCGCTTTATTCAGTCCTTTGGGTCGCGGGGTTCCTCTTACAGCAGGAGGACTATCCTAATGAGTACTGGACATTGGCTGGGTAGCGCGGGTGGTTATGGGCTATTGGTTGCGGGTAACTAGGGTTGAGATTATGGTTGTGGTTACTGGCTTTGGTGGCTGCTGGGTGTTCTAGGGTATCTGGTTCCTAGGATTCAATTGTGGCAAGTACTGATACTATCCAGAGGAATGAGTAGACAAGAAGAGGGAACCAAGGTTTTTTTTACAGGTGGTTTACATAGAGATAGTAATCTTGGGTTTGGATATCATGTGGTGGAAAGGGATCTAGGTTTCGGCAGGTGCCAAGCGATGGTTGAACACTTCGGTTCCCGACACCTGTACAACAGGGGATAGTCCCAGATTCGGCAAATGGCAGGCAGTGATCAAATTGGGACACCTAGGTATCAGGAGAGGGTCTAGGCATTGCAGCAGACAGGCAGTTATTAGGTATCAGGTTTGGGACCCTAGATGAGGGAAAGGCTTATGTTTAAGAGAGGCAGGTAGTAATGAATGCCTAAACGTAAGAGTTCTAGACAGTGGGAGGAAGGTCCAGGCCTTACAGAATGGCAGGCAGCGATTGAACACCTAGATTGGGGACACCTAGACAGCGGGAGAGGCTTAGGCCTTGCAGTATAGCGGTTTCAACCGCATAATAGCCGGATATGGGAACACATCTAGAATTGAGTTTCCTGTTTAGTGGGGGAGAGGTCTAAGTTTCACAAAGCAATTTAGGTACAGGAGAACACACTTCGAATTGAGAATCCTGTATAGTGGGAGAGAGGCCTAGGTTTCACAATGGAGTTTGGTACAAGAGAACAGACTTGCAATTGAGAGTCATGTATAGTGGGAGAGAGGCCTAGGATTCACAATGCAGTTTGCTACAGGAGAACACACCTAGATTTGAGAGTCCTGCATAGTGGGAGAGAGGCCTGGGTTTCACAATGCAGTTTGGTACAGGAGAACAGACTTGGAATTGATATTCATGTATAGTGGGAGAGAGGCCTAGGTTTCATAATGCAGTTTGGTACAGGAGAATACACCTAGATTTGAGAGTCCTGAATATTGGGAAAGAGGCCTAGGTTTCACGGCGCAGTTTTGTAGAGGAGAACACACTTGTAGTTGAGAGTCCTGTATAGTGGGAGAGATCTATCTTTCATAATGCAGTTTGGTACAGAAGAACACACCTAGATTAGAGAGTCCTGTATAGTGGGAGAGAGGTGGTGTTCTCTCTTTGCAATTTATCAAGGGATGTCTCAGCTTCCAGTCCTTGACATCAAGGCAGACAGCCTCTTTGGTCTTGCTTCAAATGTGAGCCTATTCTTTGCTGCGACACACATAGCTTCCAATGCGTCTTTCTTCATGGTGACTCACTTACTAAAATGTATCATCGAATGTCGAGAACTCTATATACATATATGTTGGTGGCACCGCCTGCAATCTATTTACTACGTATAGCCAGCCTTATGAATACTTAGTCTACTTGTTTTGCAGCATCCTTACAATTATAAAATGGCTTGTGTTTTCTGCAGTGCTCTTCACACATGCAATCTTCATTCCGCACATTTAAGCTTTCTCGATTCTTTACTTCACCATCAAATTCTATATCACCTATGCATTCTCTTCTCTGGTCATCCCTCCCAATGCATCACTCTTATCTTTTTGTGACAGCACCAACTTCTACTTTTTACATCTTCACACTTCTCCAGGCGCTTCTCTTAGGAGTCCATTAGTCTTTCGGGGATACTTCAGGTAGGGCTTTCTTAGTGGATGCCTTGTCTCAAAGATTCTTCGTGGTATGAGTACCATTACTGGTGATGTACATGTTGCAATGCTCGGTTTCCATCATATATACAAAATAGGCGCAGGACTTCCTGTAGAGGCATTCAGCTGCTCCTCTACACTCCTCCCGCTCTTTGACCACTCCTTCATCAGTTTCCACATCTCAACATCCTTTTTTGAAAAAGTGCTTCTTTGGAGTCGAGATTTTATTACTCCTTTCAGAGATCCTGCTGATTTTACATGTTCATCAATACTCCAGGTCATCTGGCTGCATCAGCCATTTGGATTACAGTAGATCCATCATCCCACATTTTTCTTGTGATTCCTTGGATGCAGGAACTTCGTACCCTCTGGTACTAAGATACTGGCCTTTCTGTAGTCTCTGATCTCTACAACTGTCAACTCATTGGGTCTGAATCCTGATTCGACATCTATCAGGATCTTCATTCCTACTGCTCTCTTCACTGACTTCACTGTATGTATTTATTTATTTTGTTTATTTTGATGCTTACATAGCGTGCCAAGCCCAAAGGCACCTGGGCGTTGTCTTAAAGAAAATGTTACATTTGTGTTCATGGTTCCATATATCCAACCGTTATCAACAATAAAGTATACAGCAGGTAATACATTACATTATTGACATAGTTAAAAGGAGGAGTTTTTTTTCATCTAACTAACCGACTTGAGTAGTGTGCATTATTTATTGAGGCTTTGTGTAAAGAGGTAGGTATTCAGTTGTCTACGGTATGTCCAAAAGGATTATTGTACTCTGAGCTGGGCAGGCAAGGTATTTCACTACTTGCTAGCTATAGCAGGGAACCTACTGCATTTTGAAACTTGTATTGTGGCGTGGCTAGGAGGTGCATTTAGGCTGCGCTGGTAGGCCTTGTAGGATGGGCTTTTGAGATCTTGTCCGACACGTAAGAGGGCGCTACCCGGTGAGGACATTTGTGTGTTAGGGTGAGTGTTTTGAAAACAATTTGTTCTTGTACCGGTAGCCACTGAATTTTCTGTCTCGCTGCCGAGATATGGGCTGATTGTGGTATGTTAAGTGCCGCTCTAAGGGTGTTCATTTGCAGGGCCTGAAGTTTTCAGGTGTTAGAGGTGTGTAAGGTGTTGCAGTAGTCTAGTTGGGTCAGGCCTAGGGCTCTGACCAAAGTAATACAGCTGTCCGTTAACAGGAATTTTCTGCATGCATTGATGAGTTTGCATGTGTAAGTTGTAGCTGATGTGGTAGCATTTACTTGTTTTGACAGTGTAACTGACTAGTCCAGGTAGAAGCCTAGTGTTTTTACCTCATTCGAAATGTTGATGGTGTTGCCATCAATGTTGAAATATTTGAAGGCGTTGTTTAGTTTGGCCAACCTGAGTTGAGAGCCTATGATGAGCAACTCGGTCTTGTAGTCATTCAAGCATAACCCATGATGTGTCATCCATGCTTGGATGGTTAGATAAATGGCATTAAGTGTTGCAGTGTCAATAGCATGGTCCTCAGTGATAGATATGACGATCTGAGTGTCATCTGCGTAGTTGGTATGGGTGACAACCAGATCGTCCAGGCGGTCCAATAGGGGCTTGGAAAAGACATTGGAGATACACACGATCCTTGGGGTATTCCACATGAGACAATAGTAGGTGGTGCTTCAGCTTTGGGGGAGAAGACTCTCATAGTTCTGTCTGTTACAAATAATTTGATCCATTGGGGGGAGTTTTTGTAGAAATGTGCTGCTGAATCCAAGTCTTTGCACAATATGTTGTGGTCCACATGATTGAAAGCAGCTGAAAGGTCAAGGAGGAGAAGTAAGGCTAGCTTCCCTTTAACTTTACAGTTGCCCATTTGGATTTTTAAGTCCAATAGTGCTGTTTCCGTCCCATGTCTCGGGCGGAATCCTGACTGTCGTAGACCAAGGATGTTATTGGCTTCGAGGATTTTCTGGGTTTGGAGGTAGGCTACCCTGTCTAGTATTTTTAGAAGAAAGGGTAATACCCAAGCATTCTTAAGGTCAAAGGGGATGCAATTGCTTTTAAATGAAAAAATGAGGCACTGATGAGATTTGTAATAAATGGAGTTAGTTTGGGGGTGCAGTCTTTAATGACTCTTGCCGAACACAGGTCACCTGGCATCTTGAGGGTTTTAAGCTAGAGATTATTTGGAGTACTTCTGTATTTGTGACCTCTGCAAATTCAAATTGAGGTATTTAATTGATATGAAAAGAATCCAAAGAAATGCACCCCACGACATACTATAAGACATCTTGAGAGATAGCCACAAGAGGAGGACACTATAGACTGAACTCATAGACAGAACAAGACGAAATAACTTAGACGACTCATCCACAGCATCCCAGCCCATACCACACCCAAAGTTCAAGCAGACATATTCACATAGATGGTAGGGTAAGAGAAGACCACTACTCCTGCTCTGATACCCAAGTAGGAGAATAGACACTCCAACCCCACCATACGTAGTTCATTAGAATACAACAGGGAATGCGTTGTGCAAGCCGAAATCTGTCAGGCATGGGCCTCTCTCTCCCTTTGTGGGACTCTCGATTCTAGCTGTGTTTTAGGACTATACTGACTTATTCAACTGTTCTTCAAATCTGGCAAAGTGGGGCACTGTGCTCAGTTTCTCTGTTGGGCGTGGGCCTCTCCCCCATTGTGCAGGACTCTCAAGTTGAGCCATTTTCGCACCAGGCAGGATTCACGAAATCCAGGCATTCAGGCATACTGTGATTAACTGCAAAACATATAACACACTAACCAAAAAAAAGCTCAAAACTTTCTACATACTTATCTCGCTCAAAACTAACAAAACCACCTCTCACATCGCAAGCCGCATGCACTTCACCACACCGCTACAACACATAAGCCGCACCAACAGCACAGGACTGACATCGCTCCGATACTCGCACCAAAAGCTCAGCACACGGTGTACACCGAGTTGAAGATGCTAACAGAACACCACTCCTCTCACTATCCTGCTCCCTCTTCACCCTACTAACCCATCCCACCTTCTCATTTGCAGATCGCCATAGCGCCTGGGAACCAACTATGTTGGTGACGGTGCGCAGTACAAATATCTTTAACATTTAACATTTAACATTTAACATAGTAGGGGCATTCACATTATGACTAGAATGATCAGATAGTATAACTAAAGTTCTTTTTGCTTAAATTTTGGACTGGAGTTGTGCAACTTTGTCTTGGAGAGCATTTTGTATGTTCAGACACCAGTTTGCATAAGTATTGCAGCTTTCCAATGGGGGAATCAGAGTTTCTAATTCCCTGAGGATTGAGAACAATTCTTTAGTTTTTGAGTTAGCCTTAGTAATTCTATCATTATACAGTGAGCTTTTTGTTAGAATCACTTGTTGTTTGTGTTCATGGGCGGCTCTTTTGAATTCTAGTTTATTTATTTCAGTAGAGGATTTTTTCCATTGAGATTCAGTTATTCTTTTCGCAATTCTTAATGCTTTTAATGTGGGAGTAAACCACCCATTTAAGAGTTTTTTTTTGCTTTGCGTAAGGCAAGAAGAGACAGCGTGTCTATGGCGGCCAGTATGGTTTCATTGTACTGTTTATTCATTTAAGTTGGATCAGAATTATCAAGGTTTTGTGTACTTAAGACTGGTTGCAGCAAGGGTAGTAAGTTATTGGTCGTGATATATTTCTTGACGGGGCTGCTGGGAGGTTAGTGCGGCTAATCTTGGTATTGGTATTGAAAGTTATGAGATGGTGATCAGACCAAGGACAGGGAGAGTTTGATATGATGGTCGCATTGCAGTTGATATCCGCTAGCCAGTCGAGTTTGCAGCCTTTTGCATGTGTTGGATTCAGGATACGGTGCGAGAGGCCGACTGCTGACATAGAATTGGCAAGGGATAGAGTGTTTTTGTCAAGCAGCTGTTTGAAGCCTAGGTGCAAATCACCCAATATAATGGTTTGTGATTCAGATTTGTCATTTGAGGATAGGATTTGTGTGACATAATTCTCAAAGGAGAGTAAATGCCCTGGAGGTCTGTAGATAAGGTGGATATTTAATGTAGCAGTGCTGACAGTGACATTTTCACTGATAGTAGTTCACACGATGTGACAGGAGTGCTAGGTGTTTCTCACATATTAACAGAACTTTTAGCAATGATGGCTACACCTCCACCTTTGGCTGATGGTCTGTCCATCCTACAGATAGTGTAACTATCTGGCACTGCCAAGGCAAGGGCCGGGCCTGAAGCCGTGTGGAGCCATGCTACTGTTATGACTAGGAAGTCCAGTTTATGAGTTGTAATGATGTCTGCTATGTCTAGTGCATGGGCTGGAATGGCCGGGTGTTGATGAGGGCACCTAGGATGTTATAGTCTGGAGTTCTGGTGTTGATCTGTTGGAGCTTATGTAGTTGAATACAGATGCAGGCCATTCGGGTTGTTAGGAGTGAATTCCTTCTTAGGATGGTGGAGGCATTGTTGATGTAACTTTCTCTCATGAGCCTAGTTCTAGTTGCTAAATGTGGACAGGGGCGACTCTGGCACTGAGCGGTTGCCATTACACTTAGTTAGGTTGTTATTCACTTGGGGTGTCCTGTGGAGGTGGTTGAGTGCTGTAGCTAGAAAGCAGGTCAGCAGGATAGAGGGGGAGTCTGAAAGTTGTCAAGGCATGGCTATGGTTTGGGAAATCTGAGTCTGGGCCATGTCATTTGCTGACTTGCATGGGTGTGGTGTTTAATTAGAAGAGCAGGCATTTTGATCAGTTTAGTTGACATACTTTTAAGGGTGTGGTGGTAGCTGTGGTTAACTTAATGGTGGTATAAGCAATGAGGAGCCGAAATGAGCAGCTATGGGCTTGTGATGTAGACCTAAACACTATATAGAGTCCTGACTAGAGGCACATTTGTGGTCGTTAAACAACTACAGCTGCATAGACTGCAGGTGATGCAATGTGAATCAACACAATGGTGCACCAAATGTAGTTAAATACTGTAGGCACATTGACAGCAAATAATGCATTGTGTATCAATACAATTCAATCATGGCTAGGGATGCGCCGGAGGTAGTTAAGCCATTACATTTACAATTATCGGCATGTTGACCACATATACAGTGGTGTAAATCATTGCAGTTCATTAATAATTAGCTAGAGGTGTGTAAGGCGAGTAGCGACTTCCATCATACATTGGGCCTCATTACGACCCTGGCGGAGTGGGTTTACGCCAGCGGTATTCGCGGCGGACCCGTCCGCCCTACTACGAGTTCCCGTAGCGCCATGGAGCGTTTTCCGCCTGGTTTTTCCGGGCGGAGAAATCCATGGCGCTACGGGACCTTGTTGTTAATTACGCCACCGTATTTTACGGTGGCGTAATTAACGCCTTCCCCACTCCCATTATACCCTATGGGGCAAAAATGGGAATGGGGAAGGGTAAAATGGGGAATGGGGATTTACCGCCCCGCCAAGGTCGGAATGGGGCGGAAAATCCGCCAACCCCCATGGCGCTATCGGCAGCTTTCCGCCGTGCTCCATGGTGCATTTTGCACCACGATTTCCGCCAGGGTCGTAATGAGGGCCACTGGGCCTCATTAGGACCCTGGCGGAGAGGGTATTACGCCAGCGTAGTGCATGGCGTACCTCTCCGCCATACTACGAGTTCCCGTAGCGCCATGGAGGTTTTCTCCGCCTGGTTTTACCAGCCGGAGAAAACCATGGCGCTACGGGACCTCGTTGTTAATTACGCCACCGTATTTTACGGTGGCGTAATTAACTCCTTCCCCACTCCCATTATACCCTATGGGGCGAAAATGGGAATGGGGAAGGGCAGAATGGGGATTGGGGATTTACCGCTCCGCCGAGGTCGGAATGGGGCGGTAAATCCGCCAACCCCCATGGCGCTATCGGCGGCTTTCCGCCATGCTTCGCGGTGCATTTAGCACCGCGAAGTCCGCCTGGGTCGTAATGAGGCCCACTGTATCTTGTTGTGTCTTACCTTAAAGTGAAGCGAGCACGATATATGCAAGCAACGCTAATAGTACGGCACTGCCACTGTATTACTTCATGGCTCGGGTGTTTCAAGAGACCAGTGCTCTTGAATGTCTTGAATGTAAGCAAGTGGATCGTCATCTTCTTTCATCTTTTGTGTCATAATCAGACCTATATCTGATACATCAAGATATTGGCCCTCATTACGACCCCGGCGGTAAGTAATGTACATTACCGGCATGGCGCAACTAACGTGTCCGTGCTGGCCTGAAGCCGTAAAAAGCAGCACATTACGACCCATCGGGCACGAGCATTGCGCCATGCCGGTAATGTAAACTGCGCCATGCCGGTAACGCCCCCACAATGGCACCTACCGGCATCGTATGCCGCGCAAGGTGCACCACGGCCACCCCTCACACCGATATTATCGGTGACCGCAATTAGCGGTGACTGTAAATAAGCGGAACCGGAAGTTGCGTCATCGCGGAGGAACGGAAAAGAGCACGGTGGCCATCTTCAAAAACACAATCCATTGGCATCCTCCGCAACCAGTGGACATCTGACCCTGAGAACCGGTAGAAAAAATCAGCTACATCTACCCTTCGATATGCCTAAAGTTGTCAAGAAAAGTTGTGATCGCCAGCGGCAGGACCGTTTCATCAGGGAGGAGCTGAACATGTTGGCGGAGACACTCCAGGAAAACGCTGCTGTAGTCTTTTCCACCCAAATGACCAGACTAGCAATTTCACAAAAGAAGGCCACATGGGCCCTAGTTGCACAGCGGGTCAGTGCAGTGGGAACAGCAACCCGCAACGTGAGACAGTGCCGTAAGCGGTGGGATGATCTCCGGCTCCGCGTTAGGGGCATCCTGTCCGCCAACAGGAACATGGGCATGGCAACCGGCGGAGGATCAGAGTCCCCTATAAAATTGCAGCCCTGGGAGGGAATCTGTGGCAGTATAATCAGCATCGAGTGCATCGAGGGGGTAGGAGAAATGGAGAGAGGAGCCCTGACATCAGGCGATGCAGGTAGGTGCCTCAAATCAAGCCATGCAAAAGTCACTGAAGTCCATATTCATGTGAAGCACAATGTTGCCTAATAGTGTTAATGCGACACATCAGCAGAAGACTTGCTACAGCCATTTCTGACCTCCACCCTGTACACATGCAGTATGCACACCCTAACTGTAGGCACCCACATACCTCCATGATACTTCCACACAAAAGGGAGACAACCTGTCTGTCCCAGCCTCCAATGTACAGCATCTAGTAATCAAAATGATGGCAGTCATCACAATGCCCGCTCAATGTCCGCAGAGGCATCAATAACACATTCCCTGCTTTGCTCCACCACAGGCTCCCATTCCGACCTCGACGAGGAAGACACTACTGCCACCACACCTGCCAAGAAGGACAGGACCGCAGTGCCAGCACACCAACCCTCCACCTCTGCTGTACAGACCAAACCCACACAGCAGACAAAATCTGTGGGAAAAACACAGGACAGGGCACTGACAGGCACCACAGCAAGCAGCACGGTACCAGCAGCAGCAGCAGACATACACCAACTGGTGGCCACAGAAGGGACTGTGTCTGCGGGAAGCAGCACAATCGGGGAAATTGCTGCCATTGCAGCTTCCTCTGACAGTGTTGCGGGGATTGATGAGCAGATCGTTGTAGGCCCCCCCACTGCACACCCTCATTCTCCCTACCTGTCCCAAAGCAGCCAGCATTAAGATGCCACACAGGGGCAATCAGATGTTGAGTCTTAGCCAGGCTCTCCATGCTCAGTGCAAGATGTGCGGGAGGCGAGCAGCCCAATGGAAACACCACTGTCAATATCCATGGCCCAGAAAAATCAACAGTCGTTGGAGGAGATTATCACACGGCAGCACCAACTCTCCTCACTTCTGACTGAGCATGTGGCAGAATGTGGGGGTGCAAGGGCAGGAATGCAGCAATGCCCTGAGACTGTGAAGGCTGCAATACAGTCCTCCACAAAGGACATCTGTGCTGAACTCGCCGCGGTGCGGCACATGCTCTCTGAGCTAGTTCAGTCAATTAGGGAAATGCGTCCCAATGGGCAGCCAGGTACCTCCTCCGCTGTAAGTTCAACCCCAAGCAGCCCCGTCCGCCGATCGGGCAGGAACCTGCGGAGCACAGGCAGGGGTGCCCCAGGGG
The DNA here is from genome assembly GCF_040938575.1 of Ambystoma mexicanum. Taxonomy (NCBI): domain Eukaryota; kingdom Metazoa; phylum Chordata; class Amphibia; order Caudata; family Ambystomatidae; genus Ambystoma; species Ambystoma mexicanum. The sequence goes on from NC_090930.1 coordinate 334,618,000, forward strand.
CCGGGAAAGGGGGCTGCCAATAGTGGCCGCCCAGTGGAAAAAGGCAACATTAGCCACTTCATCACAGACATCCTCACACCTTTGCAGGGAGTTCAGGGGGTAGGGGGGAGGTGGGAGGGGGGAGGCGGTAGTGGGTGTGTTGGGGAGTTCGGGGGGAGGGGGGAGGTGGGTGTGTTGGGGAGTTCAGGGGGGAGGGGGAAGTGGGTGTGTTGGGGAGTTCAGGGGGGAGGCGGGAGGGCGGAGTGGGTGTGTTAAACCAATTCACATTTCCAATACACTTTTTCCTTTTGCACAAATCAAATGTGTGGACATTGCTCATTGCGTATGTGTGCTTTATTGGTGTACAGTCCACAGTGTGCATGTCCCAGACACACACAGTGCCCCAAGTGCCGTCTCCATGTTACACACACCAGCCGTGTGTGCTAGAAGCATTGGTTAATGATATTTTGACGCATTTCACGCCCCTCTTGTGCATCGTTGCCTCCCTGAGGTGCTGCCCCATCCCCACCCTCCTCATCCTCATCGTCAGGTGGTTGCAGTTCAGTGTCAGGGGGCAGGGCCACATTTCATCTGATGCACATATTGTGTAGCATGACAGATGCCATGACGATCTTTGAAACCTTCTCATGGCGGTACAGGAGTGCCCCACCAGACCTGCTGAGGCAGCGAAAACATGCCTTCAGTAGGCCGAACGCCTGCTCAATCACCACACGGGTACGTGTATGTGCACGGTTGAAGTCCTCCTCGTGCTGGTTCTGTGGGTTCTGGACTGGTGTAAGGAGCCACCTCTTCAGGGGATAGCCTGCATCACCTGTATGTGGGCAACAATGTATGTGTCAGTCATGACATCAAATACCAAACATAATGTGCCACCATGGCATGCATTTGACTTCGTACCAATTTTACATGCACAAATGGATTCACACTATGTGACCAGTATATGTGTATTGCTCTCATGGACTGTTTCGCATGCCAACAACCAATGTATGCAGTGGGGTCAAGTGCCTTGTGAGTGCCCATCCACTGTGTTTGTTCATGGCATTTGTTTTGTTGACCTGGCACGTGTCCTGTGATATCAACGCTCACATTATGGCAACGTTGCTGCCAGCCTCATGATGACCCCAATGGGCACTACTGATGTTGATAGGGACATTTTTGGTGCCTTGGTGTCTGTGTAATGGTGTATTGACGTTTCTGACCGTCATGTGCCTCCTTTGTGCGCAGTTATGGGGGACAGGCCTTTCAATTGAAGGTGTTTGGTGCCGTGCATGTAGGTGCATTACGTTGAAGTCAATGTGGTCCGAATCGGTACAATGCACTTGCAGACAGTTGTGTCATGGTTGGGACACACCTTCATTCACATGGTAGGGCTGCTTACATCGGGCATTATGTGTACAGGTGTCAGCTGACGTTTGTGCTGCTTTAGGGTATGAGCTGGCTCCATTGCCTCTGCTACTCGCAGCCAGGTAATGTATTCATCATTCCCCCCCTTTCATCCAGGTAAAGTATGCATCATTCCCCCCCCCTTTCAGCCAGGTAAAGTATGCATCACCCCCCCCCTTTCAGCCAGGTAAAGTATGCATCATTCCCCCCTTTCAGCCAGGTAAAGTATGATTCACCCCCCCCTTTCAGCCAGGTAAAGTATGCATCATCCCCCCCCCCCTTTCAGCCAGGTAAAGTATGCATCATTCCCCCTCCTTTCAGCCAGGAAAAGAATGCATCATCCCCCCCCTTTCAGCCAGGTGAAGTATGCATTGGTACGTCGATCACCTACCCACTTCACATTTCCATGTCCATGACATGAGACTCACCGAGTGGCCAGGATCTTGGCCCTGCATGTCGCTCCATGTAGCGTGGTATTGTGGAGTTACGCAGGACCATTGAATCATGGGTTGATCTGGGGAATCGGGCACAACAATGTGTGATGATCCTGTTGGAGTCACAGACCATTTGCACGTTGATTGAGTGAAATAGTTTACGGTTGCGGTACGGTACCTCCATGGCATGTGGGACCACCAATTCCACATGGGTGAAGTAGATGGCACCAATGCAACCAGGTATGCCGGCTAGTGCATGGAATCCCACTTTGGTGTTTGCAATCTCCTGGGAAGACCGTGGTAATGAGATGTGGTCGTCTGTGTGCTTGAGGAGGGCATCAAGCACTTGGATCAGTGTACGTGAGAATAATGGTTGTGAAATGCCATGCAAGTGCCCCACTGTGTGCTAGTAGGTGCCTTTGGCCAGGAAGTGGAGCACGGATACTACCTTCAGTAGAGGTGGGATGGCGGTGGGTGTTTCTATCATGCTGACGATGTTGTTGTGTATCATGTCCACGATGGTGGTGATGGTGTCCCGGTCCAAACGGTACAGGGTGTGGATCTGCTCAGCGGTGAGGTTGAATGGACTGGCTCTGATGCGTGGGATTGGGGGCTGCCTGCGTGGTGGCACTGGCTGTGCTGGTGGGGCTTGCTGGCCATGCCTTGCCCTCCTTCTCCTCCTGCGTCTACTCTGTTCTGCCTGTTGTTGTTGTTGTAGTTGTAGTTGTAGCACTTGCATTGCAATCAGGTCCTCCAGCCCCAACATTGCTAGTCCTATTGGAATCATTGTGGAGTGTGACTGGGTGTGGGAAGGGGTGGGGTGTGCTCTTTTTGTACTTGGTGAGTCTGTATTGCCTCCACCTGTGCTGATTCTGTGCACCTGTGGCTGCTGGATACACTGCACATGGCCATTTACGGTTGGTTCGCGATGGCGGAATTAGCACCATGGTGGTAAGGTACTTAACGGCCTTTGTGATGGCGTTAAGTGCATGTCCGCTTGGTTCGTGATTCGCATACATTTGCGCGATGCCAGTATTTACGGCGTGGAAGGTTGCGTGCGCGCGACCGTGGTGCAGTTAGCGGCACCGTTAACTACGATGCCGCTAATAGCACTTTCACGGGTCATAATCGGTCCTAGCGGAAAACGATGCCGGTAATCATTTACATTTTATTACAATGAAGATGTTTGTCTCCTGAAATTGCAGAGACAAGGCTGTGAATTAAGGGGAGGATAATGTATGGCATTCAAAACAAAATGCTATTGGAGAAACTGTGTATCATGATGTACAGTGGGACCCACAATATAGAATGCAATTACATCTACCATGACAGATATATCTATGAGCCTTTGAAACTCAGTCTCAGATGCAGGCCAAGAACAGAGAATTTGGAAGAGGTGGCATTGTAAGATGGCTCAAAGAATATATTAAGACTACGCAGATAAAGATGCTTTTGATTGAACACTGAGAAAACATGTCCAGAAATTGAGATTTCAGGGATGCACAGTGCACACATGCAAGATGACTTAGGTTCACTGCAGGTCCCACTTGACATAGAGAACAAACACTAAGGGCCTCATTACTAGTTTGGAGGTAGCCATGCCCTTAATAAGGGCATGGCTGCCTCCAAACTCGGGTTGGGGTCTGTGGTCCGTGAATGGGGAAATACCAGGCCATTGCGACTTTGGAGGGCCTGGTATTTCCCCATTCAGGGAACCTGGACCCGGACCTTACCCATTCCCATTCGAGCCCCCATAGAGCTCAATGTGTCCATTAATAACAGGCCTGTTGTTAGCTCCCTGGTCCCCTCACGGGACCCGGAAAGGACATCTGGTAAAACCAAACACCCAGAGCGGGTTCCGCGAGGGGACCTCATAGTAGGGGTCAATGGGTTTAACGGTGCTAGCACCTTTACCGGTGCCGTTAAACCCATTCCGCCAGCCTCGTAATGAGGCCCTATGTGTTAAAGACGGGGGATGAATGGTGGCAGTATATCCTACTCCACTTCTTCCCCTTTGAATGCCATCCCTGATGCACACATTGATCAAACTGATATGGATTATGACTTGCCCAGCACATTTGCCATGGTTGGTCACATGATGGAAACAATGTGTATTCCTTTGACCAAGCACACCCCATTTCATCAGACTGGTTCACTTTACCGAACATGGAGGGATTTACTGCAATTTCTTGATGAACATATGAAGAACATCAGGACAGACAATGAAATGGGATGTACGAAACCGAAAAAGATGGCAAAACAAAGTGTCTCTCTAACATTCATCTCCTAATGGGGGCATGTTTATAATCCAAGTTCGGCAAGGATGTTGTTTTTCTTAAAGGGATATATGCCTAGCTGGGTTTCTGAACACAACTGAACACAACGGGCCCTCACCTAAGATTCTTGATTTAAAAACTAACAAAGAATCCTTGGATCCTGACCTCATTAATAACTGAACTCAGAGGGAATAGATCAGAGGAGACATGTATTTATTTTAATTTTGTTTAATGTGATTAATGTGATTACCATATACATATCTTTACACATATGCATAAATAAATATAAGACAAACAACTATTTTCTTCATATCACATTAAATTCTCAGTACTTAAAATATACCATCATGTCTTCCCTTAAAACCACATTCATTCACATACCAAGTACATAAAATAGTAACCTATGAGCGTACCAATACCCTTTCTAAAAATACATTCTATACCCCAATTGCTAACAAAGGCTCTATTTGCTTCCAAATATTATACAAAGCAATATGTACTGATTTATTTTCACTATTTAAGCAGTAGTCTCAGACTGCATAATTTTTTATGCTGTCATAATTTCCAACAACCCTTCCCAGTAATGTCAAATAAAGGGGTCCCTTTTCCCTTCACTCCGTTAGAACGTGCCTAACCAATTCCACCAGTGTGCTTACTTTACAGATTCGACACTTTCTCTCCGAAGCAGGGATTTCCAATTCTGGGCCTTTAACCATTTGTATGTCCACTCAGTATGAATCTTCAGAGATTTGTGTCGGGACAGAGGAGCAAATAAATCTGTGGTTTTGTGAATTTGTAAAGCACCTCAGCTATTGCTCTACAATGCTTCAGCGTGGCCATATGGTCATAGTTATTGGCCCAATCCCATTTCTCCACCATTTGCACAAATAGCTTCTATAACTCTAGGTACCCGAGATCCCAATCAGGGCACCAGTCTTTCTGTTTGAAGGGCTCATGTAGCAGTGACAGATAGCCATCAGCAAGGTCGTTTGCATATAATTGGCCCAATAGTTTGAGTAGAGGACATTTGGGTGAGGTCATGGCTACAATGTAAAATAGAGCACTTCGTTTAAGTGGCATTGTAGGTAAGGACATCAATCCTGACTCCAATTGGAGTAACTCAACTGGCAGACGCTGGGCCATCCTACGGCAAAATGTACCCGATATAACTGTAAGCCACATAAGATCCCACATCATCAGTGTCTCTAGGCCATATAACATTACGGCACAGAAGAACTGTTTATATAATTGCGAAAAAACAAGAAGGGGCGAGGTGCGCACTCCAGTTCCTAGCCAATATATTACTTGAAAAAAAGTTACTGGGTTAAATCCCATAGTGTGCAGTACATTCACAGGGTTAAATCCCAATTGCTGCCAAAATGTTCACAGAGTTGAATCCCTTCTTGCACTGCTGTTATCCTCCTAGTGCTTTTGTGTCACCAACACTCTTCAGGGAGGCTGAGTTGCCTTTCTGTTCAGGTGAATCCAATATAATTGCTGTTGCAGTCTCTAGGAATTGTGGTAGCTGTAGTGAAACCATTTAACAATTCAGGTGACCAGGAAAAGACTCCCGTCCAAAAACACACATCTTACCCTTGATAGGGGGAGGGGGAAAACCTCTCAAATGTAGGGCATAATAACCCCGGTGGTGCAGACCCTGGAGTCCGGATCTCCACAAAATACATGAAAAAACAAGAATGGGCAAGGCACACACTCCAGGTCCTAGCCAATATATTACCTGAAAAAAAGTCACTGGGTTGAATCCCAAAGTGTCCAGTACATTCACAGGGTTAAATCCTTATTTGTTGAAAAGATTTGTGATGTGCAGAGCAATCTTGAAAATAGAACACTCTGTGTTTGTGCTAAGCAGGAGGGAAGGAAGGAAGGGTAAAGTGAGAAATGCAACATTGATAGGAAATTCTGCTATGCTGAACGCTGCTCAAAGGTCTCAAAGGTGATGAAATGGGTGCTGGAAGGTTTTGGCATGTGATGTGGCAGAGGATACATCACAAAAAAGGCTGGGAAATATTAAAGAAAATGTTCAGAAGCATATAGAGCAGGAGATGTTATATGAGGGTTTGAAACAGAGGGATAGAAAAGGGGGGTGGTCAGATTTCCGGGAAAGAAAGGGAAATGCTGCGTGGCTGAAGCTTTGATGAGGATCATCTGCTGGTCTGCCAATCGGTATAGCTGGGAGTGGTTTCTGCAGAGGGAGTTTGTTGAAGGCTGTGGCTGGACTCTGAGCTGATGCACTGCTACATAACTAGCTGCAGGAAGGGAGCTTGCGAGCCACGGTAGAGACTGCCTTCTGAGAGACAGTATACTCACTTGGATGGTGAGGATAACCAGACAGGCAATTAACTAGGGCCTCTTCTGCAGTGTAATTGACAGGATGTCCAAGTGGACACAACATTCAACATTTCTTAATCTTTAATGCACCAAAAGATTAATGGAGTAGTCTGAATTTCAAAGTCTGGGGCTGGGGTTGTCCTTTCATGCAGAGGGGGTCATAATCTAACAACCATCCAATGATAAGCAGGATAAGGAGACACATAACTAAAATACTAATGCTGTTATTTTGCTTTTGCAACAAAAGATTCTCTGAGAGGGCTTCCTAGGCGAAGAAAGAAAAACACATATGTTATGCCAAGCCATGCAGAAGTAAAATGTGCTCTTGCATATGTGTTTAATGATACATGTTTATTGTGTTTTCATGCCTAATATGAGTCTAACTAACTAACTAAGTAAATAGATTTTTGTATAGTGCAACTCTCACCGAAAGGTCTCAGGAAAAATGATTTCTTCCAACACTATACTCCTTTCTTTCCTGACATTGGTTATCTGACGTTCTCCAAACAAAAGTAAAAGAAAAGCTTTTTAATAAAATTAATACATCTCTGCAACAGTGTGAAGGAGCATATTGTGTAGCTTCAAATGGTGCCTTCTCTCAAAATGGTGACACCCTTGCTCAATGTTACAAAGAGAACTGAACAAGGGTCATTTTCTAATGCACACACTGTTCGGCTCTTCATGCCACCAATCATTACTTTTCTGTGTCATCTCTGTAATCAGAAACCTAAAGCTTCCTGAAATGCAGCAAAAACTAGTTCCCTGAAGTGTTGCAAAACTAACTCTAACTTACTTGGGTCATACTTGGGTGTATTTTGCATTTAACTTGAAAGTCAACTCAGTGTATTTTGCATTTAACTCGAAAGTCAAAATTGGGTGTATTTTGCTTTTATTTTGAAAGTCAAACTTGGTGTATTTTGCATTTAACTTTGCCCATTGACTGTAACCTGCTAGCCCAGTGACTGTTACTTACCACTGTACTTGCATACTACTCCCTCTGCCCCCTCTCTCATCCTTCCTTTGGCGCTTTCTGTTCCTCCCATCTACTACAACTGCTTCTCTATCAACTATCTTTCCCTTCTCACTATGTCTGGAAAAACGAAGTTTGAAAAGGATATCTTGGCATCTAACCCTGGTCTCCCTATCGCTGATAGCTATTCCAGCGCCTCCTTCAGACAGACCCTCACCAACATCCTCTTTGTCGTTTCTTCGCCTGATCTATGGACCCCGCATATGATGTATGTGCTCTGTCCTGTCTCCTCCTCTCCCATTAATGGTGGCACTTGCTGGGACGTCCTCATGGGTTCCTTCGACTCCTCCAGAGTCATTCTTAATGTCTACCTAAATGGCACTGTCATGGTCCAAGGTCCTCAGGCCAATCTCCTCCTCTTCAATAGGCGTTTCCGTCGCCTCATCAACTTCCTTTAATCTCCAGCTGTCCCTTCCTCTCATTCCTTGGCTACCTTGCCCCCTCCCCCTCCTCCTCTACCCCATTTCAGGTTACCTCCACTCCTCCGCAGGGTGTACCTCTGATCTGTACCCCTCCCCGGAAGGTCTTTAAGGCTGGCAACCTCCTTCATTTTGCCATTCTCAACTCTCACTCTGCTGTCAAACACTCCTCTGACATCTGCCACCTCCTCGAAGAACTGAACCTTGATGTCCTCGGTCTTAAGGAGACATGGTTCATGGCCAGCTCTGTCACAAGGTTTGACCCTCTCCTCCCTGATGGCTACAAGATCCTCTCTGCACCCAGATCCACCCGCCCCAGAGGCGGTGTAGCCCTAATCTTTCCTGAGTGGATTCCTGCCACTATCATTCCCACTCAGATCTACCCTTCTTTTGAATGCCTTGTCTGCAGGCTCTCAATCTCTCCTAACCACTATCTTACTGTTGCTACTCTCTACCAGCCCCCTGATCAAATCACCTCTTTTCTCTCTGAGTAGGCTGACCTCGCCTCCTCCCTTCAGGCCTCAACCACTCAACTCCTCTTCTTTGGGGATCTCAACATCCACCCTGTTCGTCCTCTTTGCTTTTTTGAGACCTTTGTTTTTCCCTCTCTCTCTCTATCCTCCTCCCTGGCCTGACACACTCTTCAGGTCACACACTTGATGTCTTGATCTCCACTGGCCTCCCCCTCTCTATCCCTCTGACTACTCCTCTCTCCTGGAATGACCACTCCCTCCTATCCTCTCATCTGTCATTTTTTTCCCTTCAAGCCAAGCCTACCCCAACACTGCCTTCCTACCTTCTCGGACATCCGGCCCATGAAGCACATGTCAGTTGAGGCTTTTGCTGCAACTTTCTCTCCCCCTCTCCAACTCTGGCTGACTCACACCGTGACACAGCTCTATCCCTTCTCTACTCTTCTAATTCTGATACTGATTGGCCCTGTCATGAGGATCCATCCAAAGTCCAAAGCCAAGTGCAATTCCAGTTTTGACTCTGACCTAGCTACACATAAATGTAAGTGTAGGGTGGCTGAGAGGAAAAGGAGGGCTTCCTTTGCATCCTCTTACAAACTGGCCTGTCGCCTGCTCCAAAGTCAATACAGACTATCTGTCCTCACCAAGAAGAGAGTCCACATTGAAGCTTGTGTCTCAGTGGCATCTAACAACTCAGGCAAACTCTTTACAATCTGCAAGAAGCTGGCCAACCCTGATGCAGTCTCTACCCCCCAGTTGCCTCCCAGGCTCTCTGCAATGCCCTTGCTTCTCACTTTATCTCAAAAACCCAGGACATCCTGCCCACTGTCTCTTCCCTCTCCAACTGTGCCTGCTGCCCCCCCTTCAGCCACCCCACACCCCTGTTCTCGTCCTTTCCTCTTTTTTCCCCTGATGAGGTCGCCAAACAATTCCCATCTATGAAAACCTTGTCACATCAGGTTCATCCCTGCTCCTCTAAAACCATCAAGGACCACATTGACACCCTCGCTCATACCCTTGCTGACTTCTGCAACCACTCTTTCATCTCAGGATTCTTCCCCTCCCCTCTGAAGCACTCCTTTGTGCACCTTCTTCTCAAGAAACCCATAGCTGATCCTTCCTGTCTGGCTAACTATCGCCCAAGTTCCATTGCTCCCTTTCTGGGCAAACTCCTGGAAAAGCTGGCCATTTCTCAGCTTAACCTTCATTCCGATTCTGTTGGCTGTCTCCATGATCACCAATCTGGGTTCAGAGCTGTCAGAAGCATGGAAACTGCTCTCCCGAACATCCATGAAAATCTGCTCTCATATATCTCCCTCCTTGTAGTGTTCCCCAGGGGTCTAACCTCTCACCCTGGCTTTTCAACCTATACCTGGCAACTCTCGCCCACTGCATTGCCATTTTCTGCTCAAATTTCCAGTGCTACGCTGATGATACTGAACTCATCTTCAGGCTGCTCTCGGCCACCTCCTCTCCCTCTCTCATCTCTGATTGCCTCTCTGCCATTCAAGATTAGTGCTCCTGCAATGATCTTTGTCTGAACGCCAGCAATACTGAGATCCTCCTCTTCGGAACACCCTCGTCATCCTTTTTCCTCACTCTCTGGCCGGCCTCCCTTGGCCCTCCTTCTACTCCCACCTGTGAGGCTAAGAACGTTGGGGTCATCTTTGATTCTACACTTGCCATCCCTGCCCACATCTCTGATGTCTCTAAAAAGTCAAACTTCCTCCTGCACCTCCTCAGAGGTATTCTGCCGTTCCTCTCATTCCCCTAGATGCCCACTGTCTGCAAAGCTCTGGTTCTCTCTAGGTTGGTCTATTGTAACAACCTCTTTCTTAATCTACCTGCCTCTTCTCTCCGCCCTCTGCAACTAATCCAGAACAGGACTGTGAGACTTGTCCTTGGCCTCAAGCCCTGGGATCATATCTCTCCAGCTCTGAAATCTCTCCATTGGCCTGCAGTGGATGCAAGATTAAATTTAAAACCATCTGCATTGTCCACAAGGCTTACTGGGGCCTGGATCCAAAATACCTCCAGCTATTCTTGCGTAAATGCCTCCCCTCTCGAACTCTTCGTGCCTCTACCTCTAACTCCCTCAGGGTCAGTTTTTTTTTCTAAGAAACAAGCTGGGGATAGATCTCTATCTGTGGCTGGGGCCTCCCTCTGGAACAGCCTCACTGCCACTCGAAAACTTGAGGAAAACCATCTCCAGTTCCGGAAGCACCTCAAGACCTTCCTTTTTGCTTCTGCCTTTGCCCCCCTTCTCCGGTGCTGATCTGTTCTCTCCTGGCATTGTGCACCTGGACACACTCTGTCATCCGGGCCGAGGTTCCTGCTCACCCTGCCACTGTACTGCACTGCCCCTGGGCCCCTCCCTGCACTGAGGTATGTATCTCTGTATCTGTACCCATACAGCCCCCCTTTTATTTTCCTCCTGTACTTATCTGACATACCCTTTATGTTGCAATAAACTCAGCACTTGCTGCTTGCTGGATGCACTACCGCTTTTGTTGATTTGTTTAATTTATTTATTTATTTTATTATTATTTATTCTGTTTCTCCTTTGCTCTGCACTTTCCACTTCTACCCCTCCATGCATGTTTCCTCTCCCCCTCTCCCATGCACTTGCACGTTCCCAATTCACTGGGCCTAGTAAGATCATTGTTTGTTCTCCCCTGTTCCCCTCCCTTGCCTTGTCGTGCTCTGAAACACCTGTGTTTGAGCGCGATATACATACAATATCATTATTATTATCATTACTTGTGTCAACAAAATGTAAAGTAACATGGTAGCTATACAAACAACAAAGACCTGAATGTTTTTACTGAGTTTGCTTATTTTATATTTCCCCTCTTGCTTGGGGGCGTGCGAGGCGGTGCATCTACCCTACCTGCACCATCGCATCCTGATGAACGTTCTCTCCCCTGTCTTAAAAATTCAGTTCTCCAATATGCATTAGGAAACCATGCTAGATGAAGAGAGATACTTCCCAACGTCTTCAGATACATGTTTACTTCGCACACCATGTTTGGGAAGTTAATACTATATCACTAATGACAAGAGGGTCAGAAAAGGCTGAATTGCTGTCTAACTGGCATTTGTCAAAAAAGAGACAACACAGAGTGGGGTGTGCTGAATGCAAGGTGACCAGTTTATTGCAATATACTGGGGAATACATCAAGATTAAAAGCCATTGTGATGTCACAGTTGTGGAAACCTATCTCTTCTGCTCATTGGCTCCCTCTACTAAGCTACATATGGAAACTATATGTGTGCAAACAGGGATTGGACAATCGTTATCTAGAATCCCACCCACAGACTTTCCCCTAGAAAGTGCTACCTCATCACATCTGGAAATTAATTGTTAGGACCTAAATTACTTCTGCCGTGAAAAAAGACATGTGCTAATCACGTACAATGCGGTCACACTATCCATGAACTGGCTGCATGATGACACACTTGTGTAGGTGAGAGAGCAGGAGACACAAGCCTTATTTTAATTTAATCAAATAGTCCATGTTTTACCTCCCATGCCATGAGTGCCAAGGCGCAATGCCTTGTTTGCAATCCGTAATTGCCATCCTGCTCTTGACAGATTTATGAATAATTATTTTGTGATTCATCCTGCTCTTACCCTGTTAAGATTTCAACGCAGCATTTTAGTTGTTTTTTCTTTAGCCTCTTGCGTCTTCCCTCCACGCCTAGCCAGGTCCGGGATACATTCATCTGTCAACTCCTTCTGCTTTCCGGGGATGTTATAAAATTTGAAACGGTTTGCCGTGTCTTTTCAACTTGATTTATCTGACAGCTGACCGAACACAATAATATCTTATTCCGCCATGTACACTTACTGCAACGGCTCGGCCTTGACATTCCTTTGGCTAGTCACCATCTAGCCGGCTACAGAATTTTCCGTGATTTGTTCAAGCATGTTCAACTGGGCTTTTCTTAAGTTGCAAAGTTGAATTCTCTGCTGGTGCAATTTTTAAAATGGTATCTTGTCACGTTATGACTGAAACCCACATTAGCTCTGTACTTATTTGCTGCCTACCGGCCTGGTGCATGTTGATTTGTCTGCCTATGGGTATGCTGCAACATGCCCCTACTTATTGTAGCCATGCAGCCCTAAATGTGTAGAGAGACCCTCTCTTGGTACACGCTTACCTGCCAACTAGTCTATCCGATTTAAAAAGACACACTAATTGTGCAAGCTAATGCCTCCTCTATCCCTACTTGTGTAGCAAAGCTAACTATTCTTTGTGCCAGCTGCATTTCCAGGAGGTTTTAAAGTGCAGTTCCAAATGTGTTCTTTCTGATTTTGTAATTCTGTGTTTTCTGGGGAAGGTAGGGGGGCACCTGCTCTCTAATCAACAATTGCCCCACTAGAATCATTTCTGCCATCAGCATGGACTGGTTCAGCATACCACAATACAATGGTGGGGAGTAGGGTGAGTTAGAACTGAGTTAAGATTATCCTTGCTGGTAGCAGGATATGGCAAATGACTTTATGCCAAATTATGTGGTGGGAATTAAGTCTGTATGTGGGAGAGAACCAGCCATGTATGACTCTGGAATGGAGTTTGATCATAAGTTAATGGTGATATTTAAGTAAATGAGAAAGCAAATGAGAGCAAGGGACATACCACCATGCCTCGCTGGTCCTCATTACCAATCAGCTCCGTCATAATGGATGCTTCCATTTAGGGAATTGCTGAATCACGTTTGAGAACTGTGTGCGAAAGAATGATGATATTTGTTATTTTATAATTCCATCAAACAGGGTTCTAGTGAATTGGGCATCCTTGACATAATCTTTCGCTTAACAAGGTTGGGGTCTTTGGGGTGAAGATGGCTGGAAGTTGTTGTGGTATCCCCTACTGTATTATGTTCCAAAAGGATATCATATGGGAACCCATACTTCTCAGCCACTCTCTTGAACTAAGGGTTCAGTCAATCTAAGTAAAACTTGTCATTGGATGTGGCGTCTTGGTAAAATAAATGAGTTTTAAACTTTCAATTAGGAGGCAAAGATGTAGGTTGGCACACCCATAAGGCCCCTAATTAAGAAACAAAACTCCTAGATATCTTTTATTTGTGTGCACAACTGAAGGCCATGATTAGTACCCTTTATGTGTTAAAATATATTTTCCATGCACACTGACCATGGCTCAAGACCATTATTAATGCTGGTTACTGTTGTAATGTAATGTAATTTGTGATGTCATCATTGTGGTCATAGGCTGCGGCACAGGGGTCACCACACATTTAAGGTGGCTTTAGCTGAATTTCAGGGGTTTTGTTGCATTAAGTTCTCACCTTAAAGTCTCTGCAAATAAATGTTTTCTTGAATTTCAAGGGTTTTGTTATTCCATACATAATTGACATGAATAATACAAACAATTGGACTAATGGAAACAATGTATCATGAGTAGAACGTTTAAACTTAAAAAAATGTACAACTACATTCCCCCAAATTAACCTGTTATTAAAAAACTTTGTTTGCAAATGTACTTAACAATTGAAAGTGTTTACATTTATATGTACTGTTCATGAATAGAAAGTTATTAAAGTGTTACAGTAACTGTGTATAAAGACCACACTTAATATATCTTAAAATACATCTTTGCAAGACCACTGCCCATATGTATGTGTAGCTACGTTTTTTTTTCAAATCGGTTTTATAGCTGAGGCTATCAAAAATGTATGCGCAGCTAAATGCAGCAAAGGCGGGGGTTCTGCTCTCGGCTCCCACATGGGATACTCGTAGCTATAATAAAATACATACAGAACTGTATTTCTTTTATCAGACACAGTATTGAAAGGATATTTACAGTGTGTATTCTTATTGTCTATTTTTGTAACTGAAAAGTTGGCCCTGAAAAGGACCATTTTGGGGAATAAGGAAAAAAAGAGGTATGATATTTAATACGAGTTTTAAATGTTCTATATTGATGTTTTCTCATATGTTGCATATCAAATCTTTTCTTCTCCGTGTCTCGCCTACTTGCACGCTTCATTTCTTTTTCGTCTATCAACCCCCTACACATGATGCCGCCTTTGGTCCTGTTTTTCTTGAGATTCTTTCTAAGCTTAGTCTCCATTACAATTCCCTTATCATTTTAGGGGATTTTAACCTTTATTCCAATGCTGCTTCTGACCTTCCGACTTCCCGACCAGTGTCTGCTCTCATAAACAACTTCATCATTGCCAAAGCCATTGACACCATTGCTCCCCTCAAGCAAAGAAAAGCCAAACCTATCAAGCAAACAAACTCGTGGGTACCAAGATCTTCTGAAATTACGTGCACAAAAACGCTCAGCCCTCACTGCATGGCAAACGAAACCCAATGACGACACCAGACTCAACTTTAAAAACATCGCCAAACAATATAAATCCACCATCATCAGAGCCTAAGCGAATTCCTTCAACTCCTGGATAGCCAACACAAAATCTGGATCCAAAGAAATCTTCGCCATCTTTAGAGAACTCGAGACCCGTACTTCCCCGGCCAACCCCATAATCAAAGACAAAGAATGGTGCAATAACATTCAAGAAGCCATGCTCAACAAACTGAACACCCTCAAGACAAAATCATCAGCCACCAAAATGCCCTAACACTACAACTCTCCAATCTTCACCAGAACTCCCACACTGGAATTCCAGCCTTCTCATTCCAAGTGATGTCAGAAGGATAGGTCCTTACCCTACTAAACTCAATCAGCCTTCCAACTGTAAGGGGGATTCATGCCCTGCCCAGCTCATCAAGGACAGCGCTACTACTCTAGCACCGTTCTTCACTGCCTTCATCAACGCCTCGTTCCAATCAAACCAAGTGCCCTCCTGCCTCAAACAAGCCTGGGTGCGCCCACTGCTTAAGAAACCCACACTCGATCCTAAACCACTGAAGAACTATAGGCCCATAACGACAGTCCCCTTTCTACTGAAGATTCTGGATAAAGCAGCTTACACCCAAGTCCAAAAATACTTAGAAACGCATCATCTGCTTTGGCTCCGACAGTCAGGCTTTCGACCTAACCATGGCACAGAAACTGCATTATTGGACCTCAAAAACCAAATTGATGACCTCAGGGATGTGGGCAATCCGGCCCTCCTTCTACTCCTCGACCTCTCAGCGGCATTCGATCTGGTGGACCACGAGACTCTCTGCCACCACCTTTCAACGGCCAGCAATTTCTTTCCAAAGGCCACTACGTGGATTGCATCCTTTCTTAATGGGAGAGCAATGAAAGTATTTTCAGACCAAGCCTGCACACACCCACATCTAATCAAGTTCGGGCTCCTCAAGGGTCCTGCATCTCACCCACCTTGTACAACGAGATTCCTATTCAAATACCTTGATCTGATGGGTATTTCATATACTAACTACGCCGGTGATACGCAGGTCCTCATTCCCTTGTCAGATGACTACGAACCAGACCAAAAAACCCTTAACTCCATTTAGACACCTATCCAGACCTGGATGTCCAAAAACTGGCTCTGCCTCAACAGCGAAAAGACTGAACTTCTTATCATTGGATCTCCAGCCACAATCAGAAAAATGGGTCCCCAATACGTTTCCTTCCTCATAGATAGCTCTTGTATTCCCGTATTCCAGTCAATCAAAACACTGGGAGTTTACCTGGATTCTAACCTCACCATGACAAGACAGGTGAATGCTATTTCATCAGCCGCTGCCTACTACTCAAAACTCATCACTGCTTCCAGGCCATTCCTAACGCAACAAAACGCCCTCACCATTGCTCGAGCAATCATAGGATCTCGCTTAGACTACTGCAACGCACTCCTACTAGGCACCTCAGCAAAGAACATCAACAAACTTCAAACAGTGCAGAACAATGCCCTCAGAGCTGCCACAGGGATCTCCAAAAGAGAACACATCTCGGTCACCAGAAAATCCGTCCACTGGCTGCCCGTTAAGGAACGCATCCTCTTCAAGTCCCTTGCATTGACCAACAAGTGTCGCCATGACACAGCACCTCGCTACCTGGCGCAAAGATTCTCTGCACCCACGTCAAGCAGACCTGCGAGATCTAACCAAACCAACCATCTCGCCCTCCATCAGAGGCATTGAATCCCACATGGCTTTCAGAAAAACATTAAAAACCCTGTTGTTCGTATAGCCATCTGCTCGTCATGCCAACATGCAAGCTCACAACCATTGTTAACTCTGCCTGTTAAAATGTGTAACTCATGAGCTGTGTATCACTGCCTGTAACAATGTAGATCCTACCATCCTATGTTCCTACCCCTACCCATGTAACTAAGTCACATTCTTGAAACAGCGCCGCAATGCCTCTGGGCTGCCAGGCGCTTTATAAATATAAAAGTAAATAAATAAAATAAATAATATTGTGGCCTTAGCCAGCTGGTTGTTGGCCCTTCACACTCTCAGGAAATACACTTGACCTCATCCTTGTCTCATCGGATTTGGTCAAAGTACATCCCATTCTCCATTAGGACTGCTGCTGCTCCAACAGTATCCCCACTTTTGCACCCCCTGTCCTAACGCTGGAATAATGTTAGCAGAGCTGTCATTGTTAGGAATATCTCTGATCATCTTACTGTAGACACTCCCACCCTAGAGCCTTCATTTAAATCCACAGCCAACTCTCTGGTATCTCTGGTATCTCTCCTTGCATCTCAGCCACAGGGCCGCCCCTCTCAGCCATTGTTTTCAGTGGCGCTTGCTGAGCTGCGATTACTTAGGCAGCAGGCTGAACGCAGATGGAGAATTGATTATTCACCCTCTGCTCAACAGCCATTATAGAGGCCAAGCGTGCTTTTTTCACTTCTTTGATTTAATCTACCTCTAACGGCCCTAAAGTCCTTTTTAAAATAGTTCATACAGTATCCAATCCTTCTACCACTAATTGGATCAGTTACCTCTCTATCTCTCTGTCAGTCTCTATCATTTTTCTTTCAGGGCAAAATTTTCCTCATTCAACAGGAGATTATTATATTACATGGCTCTGCTTCCCTGCCTGCCTCTGTCTGTCCTCCTCAACCTTGCTTGGCTCTCTGGTCCCAATTCCCCATTTTTTAGAATCAGACATCATCTTGGCTCATTTGCGTCTCAAGTCTGCATCCCCGTCTGACCCCATTCCGCTTAGGATCTTTGAAGAGCTCATTCCTCAGATTGCTCCTTTGGAGTCTTCCGCAGCTAATATTTCTTTGGCTAATGGTGATATTCCTTCTTCTCTTAAACTTGCACTGATTATTACACTTCTAAAAAAGCCTAATCTTGATCCAGCATTTCCATCCTATCTCAATTTTACCGTTCTCTATGAAACTTCTAGAATCTCTCGTCACCCCTCTACTCTCCTCTTTTCTTGAGAGGACTGGTTGTCTTGTTCCTTTTCAGTCTGGGTTCAGACCCATTCAGGGTACTGAGTCACTTCTGGTGTCAGTGGTTGATGATCTGGCACAGATTGTAGACCAGGGGGTGCTCTCCTCCTCCTGGATCTTTCTGCTGCATTTGACACTATAGACCATGCCATCCTGATCCAGAGGCTCTCTCAACTGAGTTTATCTGGCAAAATTTTGGAATAGTTTAATTATTTTCTTACGGACCATCCCAATCTCGATTTCTGTCCCCTTTCACGTCATCTGCCCACTCTCTTCTATGCAGGATCCTGCAGGACTTCATGCTATTGCCCCTTCTGTTTATTGTGTATATCCGTCTTCTTATGTCTCTCATTCACTCTTTTGGTTTTCTTTTCTATTCCTACGCTGATGACACCCAGATTCTGATGTGGTTGGACCTTGTTTGTCCTGATACCGCCTCTTGGTGCTGCTCCTGTCTTTCTGCCATCCATGCTTGGATGGCACTCTACTGGCTCTGTCTTAATGGGGATAAAACAGAGGTTCTTCTAGTTGGCTCTCATCCCAATGCCTCTATGTGGTCCGAAGCTGTCTGGCCCCAAGGTTGGGCCTCTCCCCCACCTATCGATTGTTGTTAAAAACATAGGTGTAAACTTTCTTTTTCACTTTCCTTCCTCCCCTAGGTGAGTGCAGTCTGACAAACAATTCATTTCAAACTTTGGGCCCCATTACGAGTCAGGCAGGCTGCTGCCAGACCCGTAGGGATTTTACGGTTCCAGACTTGCCGGAAAACAGGGGAATTAGAGCCCTGGTTTTCGGATAAATCCAGAGCCGGCATTCTGTAAATCCCCATTCTCGTGGAGTCCCATAGTCCCATAGGACTCCACGGGAATGGGCAAGTGGAAACACCGGCACCATGTTGTAATGATGCCGGTGTTTCCATGTCCGTCTGTGGCTGTGTGGAGTTACGCCCGCCAGGTCAGACCTGGTGTGTGTACCACCACATGACCACAGAGCTCCTAATTAGCCGGTCCGTGTAACCAGCACCATTATATCCGGACCGGCTAAATTGTAATGAGGCCATTTGTGTCTTGGTAAGGGCTTTCATTTCTCCCAGCCTCTCTACGTCCCATTGTCGTCTCCTCTCTTATCTTGGGTTTTCTTGACAACTGCAACTCTCAGACTAATTATCTGCTTCACCATGTTAATATCCTTCAGAATTCTGTGGTCTGCCTGACTCTGGGGGCTCCCTGGCTCTCTTCGGCCACTGCTGCTCTCGGCGCTCTTCACTGGCTCCTGATTGCAGGGTCAATTTTAAAGCCCTGTGCATTGTTCACTGGGCTTTTTATAAGGGCAACTTATCTGCAGGGTAAATCTGCTCAGTATGGCCCCTCCTGCTTCTTGCGCACTGCTTCTTCACTCTGCATTGCTGTCCCTCATGTCAGTTCCTTTTCTGCATGCGCTGCTCGGCTGTGGAACTCCTTTCTGATCTCTTTACGCTTGGTACAGGATCATATCACCTTCCGATACAGGCTAAAGATTCTTCTCTTTCCCGCTTGTACTGTCTCTGGTCCTGTTTGTAGCTGTTTTCCATTTTCAATGCCTAGCGCCCTGATGCCCTTGTTTGGTGTATGTTGCGCTTTACAAATTTCCTTAACATTACATAACATAACTAAGGGAAGGGAAAACACTAGGATTGATACATATAACAAAAGGGGCCATTCATTGCCCATTCAAAACAAATATTTTTTTTCCACATTTTATATTTTGTACTTTTTTTGTGTTTTATTTTCTAAACAATGGGATGAAAAATGGACACTTAAAAATATACCTAGCATTGGCAATTGGCCGTATGTTCTGAAAGAGCCTTTACACCAAACGTCTAGGGTGCTACCTCCCAAATCTATCAAGTTGTGACAGGTTTTGCACATCACAATAAAATTTGAAAGATGGAGTGCAGGCAGGATGGACTGAGGTTGGGTGTTAGTCGGTGGAAAATAGCTGTCAATGGAATTGGAAGTCTGTGGCACAGATGACAAATTCTGCTGTGCTGATCTTGCTCCATGTGCTTTGACCTTTTGTTTCACAAGAGTCTTCCTATAGGATTCATTCACTTCATCCCACTGAACACGGACAAGATGTTGAATTAACGTGCATGTTCACAAGCTTTGCGATGGCTTGTGTGAAGGTCCCCTCTGCAAAACATTACTGTAGAAATTACACATGACCTCCTCGATCTCCTATTTGCTGTGTTGTTCCTTTATGCAGAAATATTGGCAACTGTCAGCTATGGTTTTTTGTGCACATTGCTTCTTCTGTGGTGGTAAAGCTGAAGCCACACATACCACCTCATCATCACTGCTGGTCATATTCATTTTGAAATGCAGGATCATGGAGGAAAAATAAAAATTGTAAAAATACACAACACAAAAAGGACTCTGCCACTTAATATAAAAAACACAAAAAAATATATGATAACAACTGCAACTGAAAAACTACAAAGCAGACGACAAAGGACAAAGGTATAGGAAGTAGAATGATAATGATAAAAAAAGGAATGTATACATCAAGGTACTGCTTTTAAAAGTTCCTGAAGGCTCACAATAAAGTTCACCCAACAAGAGACAAAAAGCAATGACAGAAAAAATGAAAAAGATGTTTGGGAGGGGTGTAACCGCAGTTATGCTATATAGCCAACCAGAATGTGTTTTTCGTACGCGTGGGTACGCCCAAGCACAATAACGTGTTTGCGCCTGAATTATTGACCAATCATATGGTGCTATGAGGAGTTGTGCCTAGATAGTGCAATAGCCAAGTCAATGGAAGGCCCCATCACTTCCGAAGCTGTGTTGACGCAGCTAAGTGGATACATGGCTGTTTTTAAAGCCACTTGGATCATTGGCTGCAGTACCCTTCTAGCTGCATCAATGAACGAGCCATTGATGTGACTACAACATGCCATTTGATGAAATCCGTGCATATGAAATGACCCAATAGGACGTCAGGCTTGTTCAACGCAGCTACACATCTTCAAGTTTGATGCGCAAGCCACTCGTTTCACGCACTGGGGCTTCACACCTAAACGTGACTCCTATCCTCGTCAATGAATGGCCCAATAATACATTGAGATGTATCAACACGGCTAGGCCTATGCCGTATGAGGACATCTGCACATGCAAAAGTATCCGATCAGGGCTCACTGCAGTGTGTAGCAGCGGATAATCACCCCTCCAACAAAAAAATATGTTTATATTCATCATTGCTATCAGTGCTTGTTAGTGACATGTTATCCAAGTAACTTCAAAAACCATTTGCACTTCGACCTTTTAATTCTTCTTCCTTTTTACCCACTTTTCACCTAATCCTCTTTCCCGTGTCTTGTGAATTGTTCAGTTTGTCTATATTTTGTTTTACTTTTTTTTCTTTTTTTAAAACACTCTTTCATTTTCTGTTGCATTGTCTTTTTTGTGTTGTCATTTTTGTTGTTTTACATTTTCCTCCCCATTTGGACATTGCAACCTGTCCAATCATGATAGCAGCAGCAGCGATGATGATGTCATTCGGGTTGCCAATCCGTCGCCACCCAGGAATAAAAGCTACTGGAATGAAGAACACTGCAGACAGTTGGAAATACTTCAAGGTGAAAGAACACTGTTGTAAAAAAAAGGGTGGAGGACGTACTATACACATTGTGCAAGAAAACACTAAGCCCTTGTAATGTTCCGTCACAAAGCCTTGGAACATCAATCATGATAAATCATCTGGTGCAAGTCCACTGGCATGATGTGGTTGAAGCGTATCGGAAATCGCACGAGCACCACAAAATAAAAATGCATGGGGCTCATGTATTACATACACTGATATCAGCCCCACCTCTGCACCTGCATCCACTAGTGGGACATCACCGACACTGAATGAAGACTCAACTTCTGCAGCAGTGTCAAATGCACTTGTTTCAATTTTATCGGCTCCCAAAATCGCAGTTATGAGAGTCATGTGTGAACTATGCCACCAATGGGTAGCCATCAGAGGTGCCACAACTATGGAATGGGAGACATTAATATTTAAAAACAAAATTAACTCTGACATCCTTTTTTTTAAGTGGCAATTTGCCCCCCGCTTTTTGGGAAAAAAAGAAATACCCCGAAAATGTGTGTTCCTTTTCATTTTAATACCTTTAGTTACATATGTATCTTTGTGTGTTTTCCTTCCCTGTTCCACCCCCTCTTTCCTTACCCCAAAAAGGCAATTTTGAGGGCCACCCTTCAAGTCACAAAAGTAGATGAAATTAAACAGTGATTGCAAACATATATTGCAACATCTATTGCACTTTATTTTATGCAGTTTGAGTGTCTAAAAGTCCCCCAAAATGTTTACCAGTAATCACAATCACAATGCTAACAGGGTGGGGCATGTAGCCGCTGATAGAATCACTCCAGTCGTTTCTCACTTGAGCCGCACCTGCATATACCCGCATCTCATTGGCTTGTGCTGTAGCTGTGGCTATAAATAAAAAAATGTAAACACATATAAATGTGTGTGTATACATATGTGCATTGTACATGTATATGTATCATATTTATCAAATGTCTTACCTAACACCTTTATATATGTTTTGTCTTGTTAAGAGTGTTTTAGGTTCTCTTTATTAAATTCACAAGATTTTTATGTTTTATATGTCTTAAAAGTCATACATTTGTTTTTCTGTTTTCTAATATGGCTAAAACACAATAAATAAAAAAATGTAAAATAACCTAACTATGGGCCTCATTACGAATGTGGCGGTAAGGCAACAACCGTGCCGGTAGTGCTACCAGTGCCTTTGTTACCATACTGCCACATTACGAGTTCTGCTTGCGGGTGCTGCTCTGCATGCCTGGTCAGACCAGGCATGCAGAGCGGCACCCACGAGTAGAACTTGTGACTGCACCGGCATCATTATAAACGGTGCTGGTGCAACCATGCTCCCCACCCCCATTCTGCCCAATGGGGCACAATGGGCACCCAGAGCCCGGCCATACGGCGCCCGCGAATGTGTAATTACCGGCCCATTCAACTCATAATGGGCCGGGAATGGCCCATTCGCGGGTGCCGGTAGCGAGTTTGGCAGTATCCGTGCCCTTATTAAGGGCACGGCTACTGCCAAACTCATAATGAGGCCCCATGTCTTCAGTTTTACAAATAAATGTATGTAGACATGCCAACATTGTAACATTATTTTGGGTATAAATCGTATACATATAGTCATACCAGTATTATTTTTTTATTTGTATTTATTGTGCATTTGGTTAATCAAACCTGACGCACATTTAAACACATTTACAGCAAAAATCACAAGGTATTAAAAGGTAAGGAATAAATACAGATCACATAAAATGACATACATATATATTAAATGAATTGCAGTAGATTTAAAATCACAGTAAAATGCAACAGAAGGAATGTATTCCAATTAAAACATAATCATCATCAATGAACTTCCCCCATGCTCGTACTGATGAATCCTGAAGTCAGTACAGTGCAAAGCAGGGGGCAAAGCAATTTGAGAAGATTTAATATTTCTTTCCATATGTGATAGGCCACAGCTGTTATGACATTGGATTCAGCTCTACAAATGGTGTTCCAAAATTGAACTGTTTCAATAAACTGAAACTGTTCGACAAATTTTCCAAAGCTCTTCAAGTATTTAGGCCCCGGCATCTTGTCAAGACATGACAATTCATTTCAATCTCCACACGTCATATACCCCAAAGACTCAGGTTATATGCGATATTCTTTGGCGCCCCCTGAAATTCAAATTTGGGTAATAGGTTTAAGGCAGAGATATGCAATAAATTTTTTTAAAGAAGAGGAGCAAAGCTTGCTAAGATAAGGGTCCTGCATACACCCATGGGCTCATAAGTCCAGGCACCTATGTTTTAAAACCACTCGTGCTTACCCCTACTCAGCTAGTATTTCCTCAATTTCTTTTTGTATCTATTAACTTGCATTTATTTATTTTCTAGATTTGTAAAACAGCATCTGTGTGTCATACAAATTGTATTGCAGAGAGATAAGCATTCACATTAACCTTTTATAACAACTTGCTGAAATTGTAGTTTCCTGTGATCACAGGAACTACAATTCCCAGCTCTGTCAGACTACTAATTGGAATGTGAGGCAATTTAGCACCGGCGCTTCAGTGATGAACATCGACTGATATCACCCGTGCACTCTCTCGCTCCTCCATATTAAGTGTGTGATAAAGGTTTAAATAGTTGTGGGATACTGTTTCCTCATCTCGCTCATGAAATAGAGCTCAGTGCATCATTATGGGCATGCCTCTCCCCCTTGATTTGTTGTTGGCTGCTCAGAGACTAAAAAGGCTCTCAATCATTAACAAATATGTACAAACAAAACTAGAGCCATTTGACGCATCATCATGTAACCCCTGTGGCAGTTCTCCCTCTCCCACACCCAGTTATAATACAACAACAATCTCTATCTTACCATCTGCATCACCAGGGCAGACACACTCTCACAACTGGTGAACACAGAGGTGTCTTCCACCCACAGTACGGTGAAACCCTCCAATCAGTTTGAAGTCCTAAAGGTGCATGCCGAAGAGAGCTTATCTATCAAAAGAGATGTTACCCAAGACCCTCTGGTCTCTCTTTGATCTCACAGCATCCTTACAGCCAATCCCACAATTCGTTTTTGACCTACATAACCTCTGCTACTCCCTCCTTGTAGACTCAGCCTGCAAAGGAAGCAGAGCGAATTACTCCACCCCAAACTAACTTGAATAAACTACAGAAAATTGACATTTTGAACACTAGGTCACTTAATAACCATGCTCAGGACATCAATGATTTCATCACTCAGAGGGACCTTGATATTATATGAATATTATATATATCACTGAGAAATGGATTAAAAAGGCCAGTGGACCCACGATAAACATAGCTGTCCCTGAAGGCTACTAATGTTTCTGTAAAAACAGTGAGTTTGGAAGAGGGGAGGAGTACCTTTTATCACTACAACTGAATTACAACTATTCCTTTCACCATGTGATTGCTCTGGCTGTGCAATCTCACATATCAACATGACACCAAGCAATCAATCAATCAATCCTGTATTAACTTTATATTGATTTATCGTCCTCATCATACAATGTCAGATTTCAATGAGGAAATCAAACAATTTCTGAGTAAATGTAATGGGCCAAACAGTTCCACCTTATTTCTGGGCATCCTAAATCATTGGCGTGGAAACACCCTAGACAAAGACACCATTGATTTGGAACAGGCACACCTCAACATCGAATATCATGTCATGAATATTGAACCCACAAAGGACAAGAATAACATGATAGGTTGGGTTCTGACCAAAAATCTAACAGTTTACATTCTTGAAACCACTCTATGCATTTGGTCTGACCATCATGCAATTGAGTTCTCAATAGAACCTATGATCCATCTCTCTAAACTTCCTAACTCTTCCAAGAAGGTAATGAGTCCAAGATTCAACCCGCAGATATACAAATACAAATGTGCCTAAAATCAATCATGGCTTCAACCTCTGACTAAGATTGTGTAGAATCCTGAGTAAATTCCTATTCAACTACCTTTCAGGATATGATTGATCGAATCACCACGCTCCAACTAAGGCTGACTAGAGTCAATCCTACGCATCAAAATTGGTTCACCCCTGAATTATGCACCCTTAAGAAAGCCAAATGCTCCCACAAAACTAAGTGGCTGAAACATCCTACCTGTGAGAACACAGATCTCTGGAAAGCCCAAGACAAATGTTATAATCTTTAAATAATAGAAACAAAAAAAAATGTTTTAATACGCAAATAGAAGAAGCTTGAAACAAACCTGGAAATCTTTCTGGATATTCACATCGCTGGAAAATCCTGAAGCCCTTTCCATTATCGTTGCACCCTCAGCACTAGATTGTATGGAAGATCAGGCTGCATTTGAAGCCAAAATTGCTAAGGCCATGGACAAGGTCTCAATTGCTCAAAAATCCCTGAAACCAAGTGGAAATCCACCTATATCCTTAAGGTGTCATCACACACTTTTGCAATTCTCCCTGCTACAGATCTCGGTATCCAACATGGAGAAGTTACTTTCTACCATGAAACTTACCTCCTTTACCGAAAATCTACTCTTTCCAAAAGTCATCCTTGAACACGGAACAGTGTTTGACCCTCTCTTCACATTTACTGTGACTCTCCTTCCCAAAAAATCAGGCTGTCACCCTAGAAACCCAACAAACCTCAGACCAATCACAAACTGTAATTTCCTTTTAAAAATCCTAGATAAAGTTGCAACACCACAATTGCAATCCTTTGTGGAGGCAAATCACATACTACATGTAGTTTAATCTGATTTAAGGCCAGCCCATAGTACCGAAACCGCACTGTTAGATCAACAATCTTACATGCTGGGGATTATGGAAAAAGGCAAGATGGGCTTACTGGTCCTTCTTGACCTTTTGGCAGCTTTTGATCTGCTAGACACCCAACACCTTCTGAGTGCACTTGACACCAGGAAACTGTTCTAAAGAAGCAGTCGAAAGGTTTCAATCATTCTTGACTCACTGAGTGTCCAGAATATTTTGGGGATGCTTTCTCTCCATTAACTCCCATCCAATGTGGTGTGCTGCAGGGTGTCTGTTTATCATTGGTGCTATTTAACATCTGCATCCAGCCCCTCTGCTCCCTCTTTGAGAATTCAGGCTTATTTTTCACCAACTATGCCGACAATACGCAACTGTCTCTGGAACTCGGTAGCAACTTCTGGCAAGACTCTTCAGAGCTTTTTTACCTATACAACCTGATTGAATCCTGGATGTCACAAAACTAGATGTGTATCAATTGAGGAAAGACCAAGCTCCTGACCTTTGGCTCCCACCAGGTTAGATCTAAACTCAATGTAGAATATGAACATTTCCTTATCAATGACACCATCATCCCAGTTCAGAATAAGGTAAAAACACTGAGTGTCATCCTTGAATCCTCTTTGAATGCTGATGAATATAACAACCTGATCATCAGAAATTGCAATGATTACCTCTGACTGCTAAGAAACATCAGGCCCTTTCTAACAGAGGAGAATTGCACCACCATCAACCGAGCCATCATCCTATCGCGACTGGATTACAGTAATGTTCTGTTAATAGGGGCAAACACCTCCTTTTGAAAAAGATTCCAGCCATCCTACCTAAAAACTGCCATTTTCCGTTACTCTCCAGGCAGACCACTGCATTCGTCCAACCTTGTACAGATCTCTTGCCCTGTATTTAAAAACTGCAGTGGTCTAGGAAGATCCTCTCCTGCCCGTGCAGCTCAGCTCTGGAATTCCCTCTGTCCTAAATTGAGACAGGAAGAAAACTAGCTTTACTTTCAAAAGACACAAAAACCCTACTTTTTAAGTGATTGGCTCCCTAATCTTACCATTACCTAATACACTGACCGGCACTGTCCCCTTGTCCTTCCTGTTGTTCTTGTGTATCTGCGCACCCCGATGCCTGTGGGATGCCATTGTGTTAGATTAAAAAAAACAAAGAGGGCACATTAAATAAGAAGCCTTGAGTTGAGATGATCTTAAATCCCCTCCTCAGAGCAAGCTTGTCCATTCTACATATTGTGTCCCACACTTTGGTCCTTTGAGGATTTGCTCAATATTAGGCAATTCACAAACCATGGAGATCTGAATTTCCAGACAAGTTAAAAGGGACTGGGCTGATTGCTCCAATTGAAGGATGAAGGGATTGGTTATTTTCCATAGCCATGTTTTATAGCCATGAACCATTTAATAGCCAGCCATTTTTTCCAGGTCCTAGCGATTACAAAATCCCCATTAATATGGCTAGTAGTGTTACACTTAAGAAGAAATTCTAGGTGTATATAAGTATCCACCACCTCTAGTTGTTCATGTCCTAGTTTGCACACAAAGGAGGGCTTTTTAGAAAGACTGCCCCCAAACACATATTTTTTTTGTGTGTTGATCGTGTGATTTGTCTGTGCAAAAATTGCAAGAGCATCCAACGAACGCTGGAGCGCCAACGGGGTCTGATCAAAAAGAATTGTTCCATCAGCATATCCTAACCAAATGATATGCACGCTGTTTATCTTTGGGTGGGAGATTTCTGGCTTTCCCTAAGAAGTGGGCCATATCAGCCAAATAAAGGTTGAATAGCAGAGGTGCTCAGTTAAGCCAGTGAGTTCTACTTCCTGGTTTAACCAGACATCAACAGTTGTATCAGTATATCAATATTTTAGGAAATATAGCAAGTGAGGATAAATCCCGCAGGCGGCAAGTTTGGTCCATAGACATTGAAGGGCGTTGTCAAAAGCCTTGCTGTAATTGATGAAGCATAAGTAGAGATTTGAGTTGGGGCAGCGTCTGGCTTCTGTCATAAGATATTAGATAGTACAGATGTTGTCTAGAATGCTGTGTACCTTTCTAAAACCAGTCTGGAAGGTTTTAATAGTTCTCTTTCCAAAGCCCAAGTGTTATGTTTTGCCAAAAGAATGGAAGAAAATATCTTTTGGCTTGTGTCGTGCATCAATAACAGTCTGTAGTTAAGTGGGCTGTGTCTGTCCCCTTTTTTGTGCACTGGAATAAGTATGGATGTACGCCAGCTTTCAGGGGTGCATCCGCTCCTCTCAATTTGTGTGAACAATTCAAGCATGGTTTTTGGCTAGAAAGTCGGATTAGCTTTCATGGTTATGTTTGCTATGCCATCTGGTCCTGGGCCGTGGGAAGATTTTAGCTTACTGGTAACAGAGGCAATGTCTGCCACCCCACAGCTTTCACTAAAAAGTTTGGTTAATGGGACATAGCTATCAGCCACTAGTTTATCATCCATAATTGTAAAATACAATTGCCTTGATTCACCGAAATCTTTCCTATGGGATTGCACCATTATAAAACACATCTGTGAATCAGGCCAAATCTGTCAATGTATTTTATCCACTGGGATTTAGATACAGGGTTAATTTCAATGGAGGCTGGGCCTGTCAAGAATTCCCTGATGCAAGACCAACACTTGTGATTGTCATTACACTTCAAAGTTCGAAGAATCAGTAACCAATTGATGTCATTTAGGGTTTGTGTTGCATCAACCAGTTCTTATTTTCTGTGGCTAAGGGGGTAAGTTGAGCTTTTTTGGCATGGGGAGATAGTGAGTGCTGTGTTCTGACCAGCACCCTGGCCATACGATACAGCATCTTATTGCACACAAGCTGATCTCTAACGCAGCCATAGCTAAGATACTCCTTTTAACCATAGTCATAGAATTCTGTGAACATATAAGGCCAGCCAATTTGACTGTCATGGATTGCTAGCCAAGCTTCACAGGAATTGTGATTCACTAGGATTGCATTGATACATTTAAGAGTGGTGCCAGCAGACCACACCATGCGACTGCCAGCAGGATTCATCCTAATTGCAGTGGTGCAGTGAGGCGAGGTGTAAAAATGTCCTAGGCTTGATGACCATTTGAGTGTGTAATGGTCGCTCAAATTGTTGTGAGAGATATTCAGTAGGGCAGAACACCTATGCATTTTTGGGTTAGCCATGATGTAATCAATAAAGGATTTAAAGCTACCATTGGACCAGGTAAAATAATATTGTCAGGGTTATCTTCAGACATATTAGGTTGTGGCCATGTTGATAAGCAGTGTCTGAGGATGAGGCAGGCACTTGGGGGTCTGTCACGCTTTCAACATAACTGTGTGGGACGCCCAATTAAACTTATCTTAGAAGCATACAGGGCTCAAACAAAAACTGCTACTAACTACGGGGCTGCACTGTGGGGCATGGAAAGGATCCAAAAAATTGAAAACGTGGAGAATGCCTTCCTTAGAAAACTTCTTGGATTGCCGCAGTCTGCCTCAAACTATGGGACACATTTGGAACTAGGATGTCCCTATATTGCTGATGAGTGGTTATTGGCTCCGGTGTGGTATTATGGGCAAATCAGAAAGCAATTCTCTCACGTAAGATTTTAAGAGCCCTCCTAAGCAGCTCAGCAGTAAAGAAAATCCCATGGCTCAGGTATTTTCAGAAATGCATCAGACAGTTAAACAACGCCAATCTAGTTTGCCCACCAAATATTTTGACCCCATGTATGGTCAGGGCACAAAAGCAACTGCTCAAAACCATCTTGGTGGCAAATAGGGAGTCTGCTGCCTTCAGCATTGGTGCAAACAGAAGGCATATTGTGTATGCAACAACAGATGCTATTCAGCCATATCTACTCCATAGTGATAATCCTGTAGACCGCTGGGCTTTGACTCGAGCACGGTTTGATTGCTTATGGTTAGGGGCACGAACTAAAAGCTGGACAGATAGTGTGCAACCTACAGCTTGCCCCTTTTGTCAGTGGCTGGCGGAGGATCTCCTACACTTTGTATTGTTCTGCCCACATTGTATAGACTTAAGACGGAGAACACTTTTGCCACTACTCAGATCGGCCGGCATGTTTCAGGCTAAGCCTGCCTTATGATATTCGCTGTCGGCAGCTACGATTCCAGTGGCCTGGGGTATGGTGGATTATTTGAGACGGGCCTGGTATCGGAGATCCAAAACCGTGGCACAGAATTTGATTGAACTCTGAAATTTTAATCGTATGAATTGTTTGGCTGCTCATTGTGGATATTACCTGACTTACACACCTCACGGAGGGTGAGTTGGAGAGGGGGAAAGAGTGATGGGGGAGCAGGGATATGGGGTGGCATACTCTAAATATGCTTGTGGGGCATTCACATGGATAGATGCTGCAGTACCGTTTCAGTTGCAAGAAGTGGTGGCTGGTACGGATGGGAGATACCTGATCGTAAGGGGCCATATGGAAGAGGAGGAGGTGTGTATAGTCAACTCCTGTTTTCCTAACCATGGAATTCCATCACACCTCAACATGATATATGCAAAGATGGCATCTCACCTGGAGGGCTTTTTTTTATGGGGAGGAGAATTTAATTGTGTCAAAGATCCGGGACTAGACAGATACCTCCCACTCCCCAAATAACATAGGTCCGGCACCCTCAGTGCTTAGAACTGTGCTGAATAGCTAGATCTGGTAAATGCATGGAGGGAACTTCACCCTGCAGATCGGTGCTACTCGTATTATTCCTCGCCCCGTGATATGCACACCAGAATCGACTATCTATTTGTAGCCAGAATCCAGATGGTAGAAATAGTGTCGGTGCAATACCTGGGCAGATCCATATCGGACCACTCTCCGCTCTTGCTGGAGTGGCAGAGGAGTGGGCCTAGGCCTCCCATACCATTGTGGCACATGCACACAGACGCCCTCACAGACCAGATTTTTAGGGATGAGCTCAGAGGGAAACTTGAGGAGTACTTAGAGCACAATGGTGGGAATGTGCAAGAGTGGAGCACTGTGTGGGAAGCAATGAAAGTGGTGGTGAGGGGAAGTCACTGCTAGTGTGGATGGCATCCGTAAAACACTCAGGGTAGAGTTGGGGAAACTAGAAGATGGCATCCGTAAAATGGAGAACCAAATGCAGGGGCATAAGGGAAGCGAGCTGAAACTGGCAGAAGCCAGGAGAAGATGTCAGGAGGCCTGGGGGAGATCAGCTAAATTTTATTAGCTGGTTAAAAGCACTAGGACGCATGTGGAAGGGGCAAAGCAAGCCGGCTGCTGTTGTGGTTTTGCAACAGGGAGCATCTGAGACATCTCACCACAGAACTCAGGGACAGGGACGTCACCACAACTAGAACTTTGCAAGGAATTAATTATACGTTTACCAAATTTTACTCCCAACTGTATAGACACAATATCGTGGTTCCTCAGGAAGACATTCTGGGAATACTAGAGGAAATAGGGCTACCAAATGTGGGTGCGGCACAGTGTGAGGCATTAGAACAGGACATTACAGCCGAAGAAATAGCTGAGGCGATTGAATCACTGGCCACTTGTAAGTCCCCAGGTAGTGATGGACTCCCCCCAGAGTTCTATAAAGCATATAAAGCATACCACTCAGTGGTGACACCAGTGTTGCATGGGGTATACATGGAAGCTTATGCCCCCGACAAGCATGAGGGAAACACTGGTGGCCCTGATAAACTAACCAGAGAAGTCCACAGAAGAATGCGATTCCTTCAGGCCTCTAGCAATGCTGAACTATGACATGAACATTCTGACTACAATTCTGGTGAGGCGGCTAAGCAGGGTGATTGGGGGTCTGGTACACAGGGATCAAAATGGCTTCATTCTGGGCCACAGCACAGCCATGAACTTGAGCTGGTTACAACAAGTTTTTGCACAAACTGCAAACTCCCATGAGCAATACGCAATACTGGCTTTCCAATAGACCAATGTTTTAGCGTGTGAATACCATGATAAGGATTTAACATTAACACCTGAGTCTTAGTAGTGTTAATTCTTAGTTAATTCACTGCCACATAACAGTCAAGAGCAGCCAGTAATTTCTGCAGGCCACTAGGAGTTTTTGAAATTAGAACTATGTCATCAGCGTAAAACAACGCTTTAATAGGGTGGCCATTGATTTTGGGTGAATCAGATTGAATAGGTTCAAAAGCAAATTTGATATTGTGTATGTAATAGTGAAAGATGGCGGAAGCCAATAAACAGCCTTGTTTGAGGCCACGTGTAGTTGGAATCGGCTGCGAAAGTAAACCATTCAGAGTTAATCTGACTTGAACAGAGGTTGAAGAGGGAAAGTGATAAATGAGGTCACTGATTGTAGGTGGACAATGGTCATTTGTGAGTTTGGTCATGAGTTTCACTCTGGAAATTGAGTCAAAGGCAGAATGCAGGTCCACAAAAGCAAAGTAAACCTGCTGTTTTTGCACATGACACTGCGATTTGATGGCATTTAACAAAAACATATTGACTACAGTGCCCATACCGGCTACAAACCCTGTTTGGAAAGGATTGCGATGAAAATAAGTAAGTATCCATGCTGAAAATTCAAGCAATAAGAATTTTGCAAATATTTTACTCGGTGAGTCAAGAAGCGCTATGGGTCGGTAGTTCTCGGGTAAAGCATGATCCCCTTTTTTATAAATGGGGACCAGGATGGAGGAGTGCCAGGACAATGGTAGCTTTTTCGTATGTAAGATGTTTTGAAACAAACGAAATAGAATGAGGGCCCAATGGTGTAGATTTTTCTTTAGTATTATATTGCTAATCCCATCAGGACCTGCTGCTCTGGAGTTTTTAGCCAATTTGATGTAGTTAGTAATAGACTCCAGGTCACAATTGAGGGACCACTTAGAAATGGATTGTGTTTGATATTCAAAGTGGACAAAGGTCGAATCATTATATAAATTAGAAAAGTGAAGTATCCATTGCGCTTCTTGTACACCGTTGGCTTGGGCATCTAGTTGGTGATTGCAGTTTTTATGTTTTAGTAATTTCCAGATGCTTGCTGAGTTTTTTGTGGCCAAGGTGTTGAGCATAAACTCGCTATCTTGCTGAAATAAGTGTGCTCGATAGGCACATATCCAGTTAGTA
Source organism: Ambystoma mexicanum (assembly GCF_040938575.1). Lineage (NCBI taxonomy): Eukaryota > Metazoa > Chordata > Amphibia > Caudata > Ambystomatidae > Ambystoma > Ambystoma mexicanum. The sequence continues at coordinate 334,651,207 of NC_090930.1, forward strand.
TAGCGAGTCTTTGCCACCTTGGCTTTAGCATACCGTGAGGGTGAAGATGAAGCAAGCAAGATTTTTCGCTCTTTTCTACAACACATTTTTCGATGATGTAACCCTTTGTCAAAAGAATGTAGGTGAGTCAGGGGCTTCTGTTTGGCAATTATGATGTTACTATGAAACAGGTGTAACATATGTGCATTCAATGTTGAGGTTGTTCGATAAAGAAGGAATAAGGGACTGTTCTAGTGACCAAAGCTTGCTTGAAGACCACGAAATACGATTATCAGATTGATTGATAATCAGTTGAGAATGCAGCTTATTATTATAGACAGGTGCCTTAGCATATGGTCTTAGAAAATGAAAGGTTAGGAACTTGTGATCACTGTGTGTTTGAGGGGTGATTACCAAAGCAGTAATGTTTTGAAATAAAAGTGAATCTGCATAAATGTAGTCAATTGTACTAACGCTTGAGTCACGTCGCCAGGTGGTAGTGGCTGGCAGATCACCAGACACCGACCCATTGACTATGTTGAAGTTGTTATCAGACATGAATATAGACCACATGGTAGCTTCCTGTGCAGCAGCCTTGGATCTAGGATGGAGACAGTCAAGATTAATTTCACCGACTAGGAGCGTGGCAGTAATATCAGATGATTGTGATACTAGTTCAAACAAGTAAGACAATTCTCTAAGAAACATGTTCATAGAGAGTTTTGCCGGGTTCCGATATATATTAAAGAAGGCCATGTGCCACCGCAGCCAATTATCTTCACTAATTGTATAAAGTATCAAAAGCCCACCACGGATGAATTTGTAGAAGCGCGGACTGCCGGACTGCTACCAAGAGGTAGCATTGGGCGACCCTTTTCGCCTCTTACAGCAGGAATCAAGGCGGTTGAATAATTGTCCCAAACAGGTGGGGCTAAAAGCCATGTTTCTTGAAAGGCCAAAATATCATAAGAGTGAATGAATGCATTAATGGAATGTTGTAAATGGACATGACCTCGAGTATTACAGCATCCTAACAAAAACAAATGAAGATCTTGACAATCTGATGGTTATAGATTGTGACAGATGGTTTTGTTAGATTGGTAAACTCGTGTGGTGGGAAGAGATTGGCCAGAAGTACCAGGTGAAACATTGGTCGGAGTGAATAGAGATTGTGTACGGTCAGGGTCCTGAGTAATAAGAAACCCCATATCAAACAGTGTAAGTTTGGCGTTCCATAGCATCTTTTCAACTGTGGCTGATGGTATCCATAGGCGCACGATGGTGAAGTCAGTGTCCCCAATAAACTCTACTAAATCGATGTCATTTGATGAAACATCTTCAAGAGTAACAACATCGTTCAGTATATTCAATACACACTGGCCCTCATTACGACCCTGGCGGAGGACCATGGTGCAATTTGCACCATGGTCCATGGCGCAAAGCTGCCAACTCCGCCATGGGGGTTGGCGGACTTACCGCCCCATTCCGACCTTGGCGGGGCGGTAAGTCCCCAATCCCCATTTACCCTTCCCCATTCCCATTTTTGCCCCATAGGGTATAATGGGAGTGGGGAAGGCGTTAATTACGCCACCGTAAATTACGGTGGCGTAATTAACGACAAGTCCCGTAGCGCCATGGATTTTTCCGCCTGCAAAAAGCAGGCGTGAAAATCACCATGGCGCTACGGGAACTCGTTGTCCGGCGGAAAGGTACGCCATGCTTTACGCCGGCGTAAACCCCTTTCCGCCAGGGTCCTAATGAGGGCCACTGTCTATTAAGGTCATAAAGTTGAAGTTTACCACCTCTGCATTTCATAATGAGCGAATGTTCCATTGGAGGACGAGTATTAGGAAACTGAGGGGATGCTTTCATGGCAGGTTTGCTTGATTTCATATTTTGAGCAAACGTGGAAGTCAAGGGGACCGAGGAAGACTGATTATTCAGTCTGGGCACAACAGTAGTGGTAATAGGCCACTGGGAACCAGTAGGAGTAATCCACTGAGGAGCTTGAGGTGGAAGAGAAGGAGCTGATGAGGTAACAGTACTTTGAACGCTTGTACTGGCTTTCCCATTATTATCAGGGATAGGCAAGTACGATGTTAATTGAGTTTCGAAAAAAGTATCCACTAGGGATTTGAGCTGTGAAGTCATCAGGTCAGAATGAGTTATGGAATTAGAGGGCACAATGTTATTTTTATCATTATCTTGGACAGGATGTGTCGTAGAGCATATTAGGTCTTTTCTGAATGGATTGTTCAATGAGGTCAAAGGAGTGGGGACATTGGGAATGATAGAAGCAGCAGGGGGAGAGGTGGGCTGACTTTGTAAACTAAGAAACCGGTCAATAGAAGATTTGATGAGGGATATCTTTGCAATTGAAAGAGAAGACGACTCATGAGAGCTCATAGGAACAGGGATAGTCGCTGGAGGAGGGGTATGTGTTGAAGAGCCATCAACCTTCGAGATCAAGGGAGTCAGAGATGTTTCCAAGGCCTTGACCAAGTTATGTAAAGGAGAGTAATGAAAACCAGCAGGTACCGTTGAACAATCAACCAGATCAGTGTTAGCATCAGAAGTTGATAACTTAGGTGGACCATTATTTGATGACTGTGAGGGGGCCAAAGAAACACTTTTAAAAAAGGAAGCAATAGAGTTTTTTGGAAGCTTCGGTGCAAGCATGTTTTTAGATTTCTTAATTAATGTTTGTAGTGCTGGTAGCTTCTTTTTTTTTAAACTTTTGCCTTGTACAGGCACTGGAACAGGGGCAGAACAAGATGGAATCAGATCATGGGAGGAAGGCATAGGAACCGGAACATGAGATATGACCGGTTCAGAGCTCGAAGCCAAAGGGAGAATGCTTGCTGGTGTGGGGCAAGCTTGAGGCGCATCTTGAGAACTAGGGATATTCTCCCATGAGGAATCAGCTGCCCGTGGAGCATCAAATGCGGGCTCAGCCTCAGTGGGGCGAATGATGTCAGGAATAGAAGGAACTGTGGGAAACACGGTAGTCAGAGAAAAGGGTGGATGTGGAGGTGCTTGGAGAGTTGGAACTTGATTAATAGATGCCTTGTTTGAAGACAAAATCCAATCATACATCGTGTCAATCTGGTGTGTCTGATTGGAAATGTTTTCATCCAAGCGTTCAAATAATTTATACAGGCTTAAAACTGTAGTGTTTAAAGCTGCAAGAGTGATTTCCAACATAGTGGGTAAATTGATGGTCTCCGAATTCGGAGAAGGTTGTTGAGGAGGAGCACGCGGGGTGGGATGAGCATACAAGGAAGAGTCACTCGGGGCGATGCTGATGGAAGAAAGATCGTGTGGTGCAACATCATCATGAGTGCTAGACACCGATATTAGGGAGTCAGCCAAATCGGTAAACTGGGGAATAGCATCATTGTTTAATGGAGTATGACATTCATAAATCATCTCAGGGAAAGAGACTGACGAACAAGCATGTTTTTTGAAATGATGGCCATCCACTGCAAGTAACGTAGAGTCCGAAATTGAATATTGCGTCGGGGGTGCCAGAGGGTCTGTTGCCCATTGACAATGTCTAGCAACATGACCTGGAGCATATGACATGGCAGAGCAGGGGGCCGACAAATTTGGTTGTGGAAGCGACGTTTGCTCGAAACTGCTGAAATTGTTGCAGTCGGGATTAAGAGAAGGCATAATAGCCATAGTTCTACGTCTCGATTTTAAAGGTAGATACCTCAAGGAATGTGCCCAGCGCATCGCACTGAAGTTGTTTACAACAGCGTTGGCCAAGTTGTTAACTATAACAGTGTCATCCGGCATGCCTTGTTTCAATGAGTGCAAGTGGGTAAACATAATGGAATACTCTAAGCAAAAAACAACAAGTAAACAGTAAACACAAACAGCAAATAAACAAATTATTTAAAAGAAGAAAATAGGAAGAAAATAGAATGGCTCAAGCCCTCACCGCTCACTGTTCGCAGTGAACAGTAAACAGTCACTTTCAGTGACTTCCGGGTGCGCGCGCGAGGTGCGCTACACACTCGGAGTTTGAAGGAAAGGGAGGGCGGGGCTGAGCACGTAGGAATAGCTTGAGGTCCAATCGCAGGAGCTGCAGTAAGGGGACACAAGGGAAAAGAAAAAAGAAAATAGAGGGAGGGTCAGAAACAGCAGTTTAAACGAGGGCAGAAAGCAGCCGGTGCACTACTGTTAAACACTCAATAAACAGTGCAAGTTCTAATTACTTGAACGTCAGGCATGAGAGGTGTTGCCTTTTAGGATGTCCTCCTGCCGCTTGCAGACAAAGTCAATGAGAGGACTGGCGTGCGAGGACTTTTCCAACTCCGACCTTGCACAGCCGATCCAACAGCAAGATGCAACAGTAAACAGTCACTTTCAGTCACTTCCGGGTGCGCGCGCGAGGTGCGCTACGAACTCAGAGTTTGAAGGAAAGAGAGGGCGGGGCTGAGCACATAGGAATAGCTTGAGGTCCAATCGCAGGAGCTGAACATCAGGCACGAGAGGTGTTGCCTTTTAGGACGTCCTCCTGCCGCTTGCAGACAAAGTCAATGAGAGGACTGGCGTGCGAGGACTTTTCCAACTCCGACCTTGTACAGCCGATCCAACAGCAAGATGCAACAGTAAACAGTCACTTTCAGTCACTTCCGGGTGCGCGCGCGAGGTGCGCTATGCACTCGGAGTTTGAAGGAAAGGGAGATTGGGGCTGAGCACGTAGGAATAGCTTGACGTCCAATCGCAGGAGTTGAACGTCAGGCACGAGAGGTGTTGCCTTTTAGGACGTCCTCCTGCCACTTGCATACAAAGTCAATGAGAGGACTGGTGTGCGAGGACTTTTCCAACTCCGACCTTGCACAGCCGATGCAACAGTAAACAGTCACTTTCAGTCACTTCCGGGTGCTTGCTGAATGGGCTGCTACAGGGATTCCTTTGGGGCATGGTGCGCCACAAATTTGCGCTCACTACACTTTGCCTCCCCCATAAAGAGGGAGAGGCAGAGCTACCCGATTTAGAAAGGTATTACTTGGCAGCACAACTCAGTCATGTAACCAGATGGCTCTCGGACGAAGGCACACCCACATCATTCCTTCTGCACAGTCTGGTAACCCCGGCATGCCTGAAGGAAATCTTGTGACTACCACTAGACTGTCTGGGCAGCACACCCATGTTGGTAACACTGGGACGCAAGGTATGGTACAGGACCCTGGCATTGCTGAAACTGAAGAGCCCCTATTCAGCTTATACCACAACAGCTGCGGATTTCCGCAGGAACAGGGATGATCTGGTGGTGATGAGGTGCTGGGAGAACTGGGGCATAAACACATGGAGACATGTACGAGGAGGGGGTATTTAGGGAGCTTGGGTCACTAATGGAAATAGAGGGGCTGCCTTGCGGGCAGTTTCTGGGGTATCAAAGGGTGAGGGGAGCTGCAAAAGGGAAGAGGGTGGAGTGGACGGAGGAACCAGCATTAAGCCCCCTACTGGCCCTAATGCATAACCTGGGCTATAGCTGGAAGCTGACATCTCGGATATACACGCAGCTAATGGATAGACCCAACCCCAAGAGCATGATCATTAAAGAGCGCTGGGAGGTGGACCAGGGGGGAGATATAGGAGAAATGATATGCCCATAGTCAGTAGCAGATGCCTGAGAAAGCTGGGCACTCCCTATGATGCAGTGATAGCAAGTAGGAAGAGAGACCTGCGGGCAGCTACTTGCCTTATTAGAAGGCATCCTAGCATTAGCGACAAAGAGAGGAAAGAACGTATTAGCGCTCTTAGAGGTTTATACAAGTGATGGTTTTTCCAGTCACTGATATAATAAGGCCAGCGCTGGTTGGATGCTTATTAAAAATAGGGGTATTATTGGGAATTCTGCCACCTAACTCAAATCAATCTGGCAGGTCAGGGGCGTCTGAAATCTGTAGAGTGGCAGGAACCCATTGGGAAGCCTATATTAATGAAAACTATTGAGTGGAGCAGGAAAACCCTTAGACCTCTTGCTTTAGGCCCATGGTTAATGCTGAGGTCTGGAGGCAGGTGAAATATGCAGATATGCATTTGGTTATAAGCAGATTATCTGCATCTTGGTCAGCTGGCCCTGATGGACTATGTAACATCATTTATAAGAGCACACCTGAATACTGGAGAGCAGCTTTGCAGCTTTTGTTTCTGCATATCTGTGAGACTGGCCATATATCTAGGTCCTGGCCACAGTCAGTGTTAATCCGGCGCATAAGAAGGGAACACAGCAGCTGCCTCATAACTATAGACTCTTGGCAATGCTGGACAGTGGCTCCAAGATTTTTATGAAGCTGCTCTTCGAGCTGTTGTCTAATTGGGTTGAAAATAGGGCTCTCTTAAATCTTACACAGATTAGTTTTAGGAAAAATTGCTCCACGGCTCACCCTCTTGGGGTTCTTCTCACCCTGATCTCAGATACACTACAATACCCAGACCACATATTGTACATGTGTTTTATTGATTATAGCTTTGTATTTCATACTGTCCATTGGGATAAACTTTGGAGAAAGTTGAAGGGTTCGGGGCTAGAAGATTCAGTCCTGTATTTTAAACAACTTCCCTGCGACATGCACATGTTAAGGTAAGCCTTTCACAAACATGTCATTTAAGCAACTCCATTCCCTCTAATAGAGGATTGAAGCAGGGCTGTGTGCTGGCCCTTGCCCCCTTCCTATACAACCTATACATGTCTGGTTTTGATCCATGCTTAAGATCCGCAAACAATCATCTCCCAAGGTTTGACAATGAGGATATTTATTGTCTCACTTATGCCTTTGATACAGTCATTTTTGATCGTACAGACATGGGTCTACAGCGATCACTTGATGTATTAAATACATACACAAAGAAAAATGGTCTCCAGGGAAATATTGTTAAGACAAAAATCATCACTATTGGGAAGCATGCATACAGGGCACCACCCTTTGTTTGGAAAATGGGTGTCTTGGCTCTGGTTCAGGTAACTGAATACAAGTATCAGGGCATGTCTGTTAGAGCCTTAAGGGCACACAATCATGTGGATGAGATTGTCTCCTCTAAGGTCTGGACCAAATGGCTTACCCTTAGGAGGATTGTTGACAGATTGGGGAGGGGGGCTCTATTGAGGCCAAGATCAATATGTAAAAGCATTCAATTACATCTGGGATATTGTATGCATTGGAGGTGCTTCTGGAGAATTCAGTGGGTTGGTTGACGTGCTTGGAGGCGAAAACATTGCTCTCACTGCTGGTCTTAACCAGTTTGGTACCAGTCCAGACGATTAGGCTTGAACTTGGACTACAGTCATTGATCTCACTCTGGAAGTTTGCTGTGTTTAGGCTGTGGGCTAAGATTTCTCTCTGAGATTCTTACACACCAAACCTCTTGTAACTTACAGTGGGACATTCAAGTAGGTTTTCTTGGAGTGCTTGCTTCAGAGAGATGAAACAAATGGTAATGAGACAATTCTCAGACAGTGGTGAGAGTGAAGTACCTAAGTCTGATGTTGAATTCCATCTTTCCAAAACTGAGGAAAAAATTAGGTGCCAAGTCTGCATACTATCCCTAGCCCATTTGGCATTACAACCCAAGTATGTACATTACTCTCATCAAGGTTTGTTTGGGGATATATCTCTCAGTTACCTCATTAAGCTGTGCTCTCCTGGGCTGGCTTGTTTTATTCTCCACCCAAGGTTTGATATTTTGCCGGTCTTGGGTTACACTGGAGCCTGGGAAGGCATGCCTAGAGAGAAGAGACTCTGCAGGATCTGTGGATAAGTTGTTGAGACTGCTTGACACATACCAACACAATGCCCCAAGCTACAGTGCCTATCCAATAAAGGATATGCCAAGTTTTGCATTGTTGAACATGAACCTTTCTGGAGCATGCGGTATGGTGCTCAATAGCTGGTTGTAGCCTCAGGGGTGTATCATATTTGGAAACTTGTTAAAAACAGACTGTTGGACTAAATGGGTCTATAAACTGTTTTAATTGTGTAATATTATTAATTCTATTAAGGAACTGTGTCAAATTGAAAAAACATTTAGATATGTATTTTATATATTTTATGAATGTCATTTTAAAATTGCAGTGTGAAATATCCAAGCTAGCAGTGATCAGCACCATGCCAACATAAGACTTGTCATATGTAAAGCTACATTCGAACACCTCCACAAATGTAAACCAAAAACAAGGAAAGGCTTCATACTTAACTGGACTCACCACCATATACTTAAATAAAAAATTACAAATTCTAATTTGTGTAAACTCTCACATCTTCTGAATTGACAGCCAGCATTGGCTTTTTAGATTGTGACTCCAAGCCTAATGTCACATATATTAGTTTCTAAGATTTACATTTTCCCAATGTGCCAGTCACCAAACGGCATATAGTACCCATCACAAAAAATTATTTTTTAAACATATTATTATGTTCATTTTTCAACCAAGATTGGTTAGTGAGCCATTATTTACTTAACAGATTTACAGTTATTGTCAATTATTGCCAACACATTTCTTGGACCTTTAACCATAGGTCTTCTTCAGGGCTCATTCAATTCCTTGCCATATGTTTCAAATTCTTGTAACCCAATAGTTTTGGTCCAAACTGTGCTTTTCACTTAAATGAAAAATACAGTTCTATTCAAGGGGATCAATTCCCATCAACACAGATCATCTGTCAAGCTTTGATAAGCTTCTAATCCATCTCGGCCTCTCTGTGCACAGTGAGAGTTCTGGAATCAAAAGGGTAAAACTGCAGAAAATTGTGTCTTGTATTCCTTCCAAAACACATACCAAAAAAGAGGACTATATACTAATAAAACTACTAAAATTGATGACACATTTTCACCAAAACTTATCACAGAGACATACACAAATAAAAAATTAACAATAACTAATAACAAACAATGAAACACACACAGAAATCAATGTTTTCCCCACCTAGCATCTTTTATAGCCGCGGCTATTCGACACAACTCCATATCTTGCTTTGCATAAATGGCTATACATACATTTTTTGCAAGCCCAAAATTAAACTAAGCAGGCCTTCAAAACTTCAAATGAAATAAGTGAACGCCTAAGCAGATAAAATAAGTCACACAAATATAATTCTGTGCTGTATCATCCACATAACTATATGATTATTGCAAAGAAAATGTGTGGTTTATAGAAGCAGCTATAAATATAGCTGCGCCAACATTTGCAAATAATAAAATGATGAAAATTGGCGATGTGCCTATGCACATGCTTTTTATAGACACAGTTATTTATTTATTTACTTTTCTTGTTTTATTTTTTATTTAATTATATAACAATTTTTACAAAAAAAAGGTGAGATAAACTCAGGTACATATCCAGTTAAGTTCCAATTCCTTATCTTGTGTCTGGGTTAAGAAGGGGCTACAGCAAGTTGAAAAGTTAGCAAGCCTTTGGTCGTTGTCCTTCCCTTTATCTTTTACGAGTTCAGCTCCTTTAGAAACAAAGTCACTCCGATGACACATCGCTTGTTATTTCCACTGGTTCGCATTGCCCATAGATTTTCTAAATCTAGGGTAGAGTAGTTCTTCAACTGATCCGCGAGGAAACAATGTCTTTCTGTCACCAGGCCTGGGCATTCAAGCACCAGGTGATTTGTGGATTCGATTTTGTCCTGGGATTTGCAAAAACGACAGTTGTTCGATTGGACATGGTTACAGATCGCCAGTATTTTGTTGGTTTTTCAGTTGGTTTAGTCTAAACCTTAAAAATGTTCGGCTTAGCCCCTTATCTGGAAATTTGTGCAGATAGCCACGCACCGCGTCGAACTACATTGGGGTGCTTGGTAGGTTGGCCGTCAGAAAATAGTTGTTGTCAACTTCTTGGGTGTGGATCCAATCTGCTTCAAACAGTTTCTTTGACACTTTTTTGGGATTTTTGATCAGTGTTTCCACAGAGACATCTAGTTCTTTCAAGATGGATATGTTAAGTTGTTCCCATCTAGAGAGCATCCAATTTTCACCACCTTGGATTTCCTTATGGATAAGATTCAGGACTTTGGCTTCGGGCACGTTGATAACTTTGCGATACAGCATGAGGGTTGCTCTCATTTTTATTGCTACGAGGGATGATAGGCAGAGTTCTCTTCTTATCAATGCGATAGGTGTTGAGTTCGCCAGACCCAAAACACCACGCCAAAAGTAGCTTTCATATTTCACCCAGATGGAATTCGGAGCCAATGGCATTGCGTCCATACCATAAATCAAGGCAGGGGGCACCTTAGACTTGAAGAATCTTAACGTTGGAATAATCGAGAATCGGCCGTGTTTCCTGTCCACAGCCTTAGCTTGTGTTGTGCGGTTCTTCAGTTTCGACCACAGAACTTCTTGCATGGCCTTTTCGTCCTTGCTGATCGTAATTCCTAGGTATTTAAATGCTAGGACTGTTTCCAGGTTCTGACCTTCGCAGTGCCAAGCACATTTTTGTTTCCTCTTTGCAGACACTCCCAGAAAAAGTATTTTAGTTTTGTCATTGTTTAGCTTTAAGTTGTTCTTTGTCATGTAGGATACCAGGTTATCGAGTTGGCATTACAGGCCAATGGGGGTCAAGTTCATCAAAATGATGTCATTGGCGTACAATAATCACTCGATCTTAGAGCCTCCTAGTGACGGTGGAAAATGCCTGACCATTTCGGATGACTCCCCGTAGTCTGCGATATAGGAGTTATATAAGTAAGGGCGCCAAGGGGCACCCTTGCTTCACTTCTCTAGATGTCTGTATTTCCTCGGACAGGTGGCCTTCTGCACTGAGGTGCACTCGTATGGAGGTTCCCTGATGTAGGGCTTTATGGGTTCCAGGATAGATTCCGGGCAATCTTTGAATTCCAGTTTTGCCCAAAGACACTGCCTATTGACCTGGTCTGAGGCTTGGACCAGGTCAATAAAGGCCACGTAGATGGGAGGACCGCCTTGCAAAACTTTGGCCTTAGACGCAGTTATTGAAAAGCCGTTTGTGTCTGTTTGCTGTTAGCCGCGGCTATACTAAAAAAATTATGAATAAAAAAATGTATTTCCACACACTCAAAGGCCAAACCAGTTCCCTAAAATTCCTACCAGCCCCCCTCGACGCCCCATGGTCCTACTCCACTCCCCCAGTCTCTCCCAATCCCCCAGAACACTCAATGCATCTATGATGCTACTCCACCCAAAATGTAAGATAGCCGTGCCTACCACACGTCCACAAACAAATGACGTACCATTTGCCGTAATATAGCCGCGGCTGCACAGGGTGACACTTTTATCCATGGGTAGCAATGCTGCACATTGAGTGGGTGCAGGATAGCCACAGGTAAATACTCCAGTTGTTGTTGTTGCTGGGCGCGATCCACAATAAACCAATCACTCTCCTTTTTGTATTGCCGCACCTACTAGAATTCTCTTTTTTTAAATCTAAGTATGGAATATAAATGACAAAAGAGACAGTAGTGATACCATGGTACTTTAAACGTGTAAATACAATAAATGACTGCTCATGGATTTATTTAAGGTGGATGATGATAAAGTATACATACTAGTTAGGATATAGAAAATTGGGGTTAGGTACGGTGGATAAAGCTCAAAAACAATTAAAAGATGGCTTGGACACAAACAATAAGAGTATAGTGCATAGAGTGGTCTACAATCACAAGGACAAAACTGCATAAAATTATAGCTTTTATATTTTCCAAAATCAAAATCGCAAAAAGAGTACTATATTTACTAATCAAATACAAAAATGACAGAAACATTTTGAGTGTAAACTATTACAGACAAACACAGAATTTCAACAGTATCATCAACCAATTACAAACAACAAAACATGCACATAATACATACACTATTCATTACTAGAAATTCAAATTAGGAATCATTTTCCTGGAACCATCAAAAGACTGCTGATATCATGCTTGGTTTGAAAACTGTGTGGCTTAGCAGAGACAGTTGTGTGTTTTGGTTACTGGCTTTTTGTGAGAAACTAAAGAGATTTTACAATTAAATGGTTCGGATTGCGGAAATGCATTGTTTACCAAAATTGTTCAGCCTTAAAAGTGCAGGGCACCAAGACATCACACTAATTCATTGTGAAGGCAATGATTTTGGGAATGTACAAGGTGTGCCCCTTACTTTAATGTTGAAACAAGACTTGGAAAGACTAATGGAGCTTTTTTCTCACACCGTCTTTATCTTTTCCAATCTGACTCAGAGGCAAAAATGGATATGGACCACCAAATTCAATGGTAACATTGAAAAATCATGGAGATATGTTAATAAAGTAGTTTCAGCCTTCATGAGAGACCACAACTAATTATGGATTTCAAACTACATGCTAATACAGACCAAAACAAATACAAACCAATGCCTACAAACAACTACCTGCCAATTTTTATAGACATTATGGAGTACAGCTTACTGATTAAGGAAATATGGTGTTTCTTCGTAACATCAAAACAGTACTCCAAATGTGCTAAAATACTACACAGTGTACTCCAAAAAGTCATTTTAAGGACTACTTATCACATATACATACATACACAAACACAATGAAATAAAACCCAAAACATTTTTTTAAAATATAACTGCAGTTAGCCTTCATATACTTTTTTTATAACCGCAGTAACACATTTAGTTAAAAGGTCAATAGAGTAAAAGACTGCTCATGTAGTTATATAAGGTAGATGAAGATAAAGAAAGTGGAGTATAATACATGGCAGTTAAATAGGTTGGGATACATTTAATAGGTACAATTAAACAAGATATAATAGTATGGTAAAGAATACACAGGCTAAAATACAGTGTATGCAGCAATTAAAACTAGAGTAGAGTGGCTCCTTATTGTACTGATTTTTTTAAACAATGATTTTCTTTTTTCTCCACAGTCTCACATGTAAGAAAGTCTGAAAACACAAAGCCAAAATAGGTAAGACTCCTAAATACTGACCGTGTCACTGTCCTTGGACCATGGCCAATGATTGTTCACCCCCAACATCACGTTACCTATAAACATATCTTTTAAAAAGAAAATGTATTGGTGTGACTGGAACTACTCTTACCAGAAGCTGTATCCTTGAGTATAGCTGAAAAATTGGCAAAACAATAAATGCTTTACTGCCCCCCCAAGCCCTCAGCAAGTGGCCCCCTCATCTGTGCCAGCTATCCCCACTCCTCAGATGGCCTCCTCACCTCCCATGCCCTCTCTCATTCCCCCCACAACACACACTGTTTTTATGACACAGTTTGATTTGAGATGTCAGCTATTCAAGACTAAAGCTGCAGCTACAGTAAGCTTTGTGCTGCAAACTCAGTCCATGGACCTCCTATAACTCCCAAATGTCACTTGGTGTCCTCCAGAAACCTCCCCACCTCTAGATTAAATTAATTTGCAATTCTTTCAACTTGAAAATAGCTTTCTAACTTCTTTTCTTTTCCCCTTATCATTGGCTATGGTCACGGTTATTTTTTGCATTGAGAGAAAAACAAGATGGCGGCTGTTTCATTTCTAAAAACGCCCGCTTTGGGGTTAATCCCTAAGATATAGCTATTTATTGCTGAGAAGGGGCACTCCCTTCTCCGTTAAATATTTAAATAACTACTGCATGATAAAACCCCAAACCATGCATGGATCAATGATTCATGCCCAAGTTGTTTCAGACCTGGTCCAAATCAATCCAGCGGTTTGGGCTGTGCTCTTTGGCAAACATTAACCTTGTTTGTTAATGGGAAAATTAAGGAGAAGTAGGCTGCACTTTTGGAAAACAACTGTTTTTGTCTTCTTAATAACTTTTTATTTTTTAACGAATATTTTCAAAACTTTGCTGTCTGGGGTTTTGAGGGCATGACTCCTTAATCACTTTTTAAATTTCTGCCAAATCTGTAACTCAAATCCAAAGTTATTAATGATAGAATTTTGAGGGTTTCCTATGGGAGTTCGACTCATTTTAATCATGGGGCGGATACCGCCGCCCTATGTATTACAGAGATCTCTTGTTGAGATGAGGTTTGAACATCTTTCCTACGAGAGAGGTGCAATTAAGACGACATCAGATACAGGAGGTCAATACTTGTCGATGCGAGGACAGGGACTAGGTTGAGTCATTGGCTCACTTGGCTACGAGACGTACAGCTCTAGCGGAACTTAGAACACTCTACTTAGGAGAGCAATTGGGTCAAATATCATCATTGACAGCGGAAGAATGGTGGGAGCGGATGCCACTGGGTGAAAAGTTTGGCATGGTTTAGGCAGCAATGAAATGTGTTCAGTTCATTTTAAGAGATAGAAAGCCGAGCTAAGGGAATGAGTGTTACTCTTGATTTTTTCACTGGGTTTGGGGAGGAGACCGTTACTTTTAGGTACTATGACTATGAATATACAGACCTTCCAGGATTTTGCGGCATGAAATGGCACATTTTGCGACATGAAATGGAAAATTTTGCGGCACAAACCTTTATTTATTGCAGCATTTTTCCGGGTCATTTTGTGTTAACTGGAGGGTGTAAGATTGCCACATTGAAGGAAATAGGCAGAGTGCAAGGCTACAAGAGAGACAGGGTACCATTATTATGTATCTTTTGTATTCATTTAATAGAAAGAGTCCCAGATGTCTCTGGCTTGGCAGAACAGTGTTCAATTTGGCTACAATTTTGGTTTAATGTGCATGCCTATTTAATAGTATTAACTAAATTGATCATTATCAGTTGTAATTCTGAATATATTCCCCTTCTATGTTCTCCAATCCCCCAAACACCCATACACCTCTCTCACCAACACACATCACACATCTCACCAACTCCCCATCACAACTTGCATTCCTGAACCTCTCACTTTGTCATACAAATACTCACATGCTATGTCACACTGTCAAGTCACAATTTGCACTGTCCATCCCCTGCCACACTCCAAATCATACTCCCAACTCACACCTTACACTCAATTCCTCCCGCAATATACAGCCCTTCATTCTTTTGTCCTGCTTCTGCATCTTTCATCCCTTCTCCCATTCTATTGCACTCTTCCCTCATCCTATTTCCCAATCTGCAGCTCACTGCCTCTTTCTGGTCAACCGTTCCTCTCTGCTTTCTGGCTCACTGACCACACGCTCCCTCTACTTTCTGTACCTCCGCTCGCTCTCAGATTTCAGGCCCACCGCATCACTGCTTCCTCTGCTCTCTTGTGCACCGCTTCCTCCTCTGACCCACTGCTCTCCCTCTGCTTTCTTGCCTATCACTTCACATCTCACCCATCACTCTCCCTCTCTCTCCTTTCCCTCTCATAGTGTAACCATTTTTTTATTTTTATTAAAAGTAGATTTTGACACAGATCCTCAAAAAATGGGGCATTTAAAAATAGAGCCGAGGATATGCTATTTTTAGACAACCCATTTTTGGAAATGAGCAGGTCACCTTATTCTCCAGCATGGGGTCTGGCATGGATTCACATGCTCACAAATATTCCCTGTCATCAAGCTAGTAATCCTTGGTAAAGAAAAAAATCAGTTTCAATTTCGTTTCTGAACTGTCTTTCTACTAGTAACCAATCACTAGTCTCTGGGTCATACTGCCCCCATAAATGACTGCTCTCTACATAAGCCCCTCTTCTGGCAGCCATCTTCAGATTTTTACCGCATGTTCAAGTGTTGGGAGTCCTTGTGCAGTAGCTCTCGATCTTTTACTGCGTTTTGCATTTTTTCAAAGATTTTACTCTTATATTTTTGGTCAATCGAGCCTCAAGCTCCACCGATTCTACTTCCGATCAACGGGGACCCATTTTCAGAATTTCCTACGCCCCTCAAGATCATCTTTTCATTGAGTTTTCCACTTCTCGGAGGATTCCAGAAGATCTTTGAGGCCATGGCCCAGGACAAGGGAAGCATGATGCCTGTTGGATCCAAGCTGTTCAGGAGATGCCCTGGATGCGGACTACAGAACATCTTTAAGGATGACTGTGCGTTTTGTAAGAACATGTCTGAACGGACAATGAAGGATCGTCGTACTCGGCTCACCAACTGGCTGGAGGGGAAGAGACCAGCAGCAGGTGAGAAGAGGAAGAAGTCCGAGCTGTCTTCTAAGACCTTTGAGGGTGCTCCGGCATCGGGGGCCCAAAAAAAGACAAAGCACTGCGAGTCCGCGAGCACCGGGAGCGCCAATCAGTCGGGCTCCTCGGCTGCCATGCAGGGCACATTATCACCGATGCCATCAACCACAATCCAATGCTCTGGCTCGGTGAAGAGGAAGTCGGAAAACCCAGGTAAGCTTCGGGTGAAGCCCCGGTTGATCCCGTCAGAGACAGCCGAGGGGGGGCGTGGCGGTGACCCTCGCCCCAAAGTGAAGGCCTCGGGCACACCCAAGGTCGTGAAGGCCCTGATTCATCCGGCTAAGGCCTCAATTGAAGGAGTCGTGGCGGCCCTAGCGAAACCTACGGAGGCTTCCCCAGTGGAGACGGCTCCAGGGGCTAGAGTTTCCCTGCCAACCCGGAGGGAATCTTCTTTTCTGCCTATCGAGAAGACCCCAGTGAAACCCCAGCAGGAGAAAGAGGGGGGCACGGTAGCCATAACGAACACGGATACCACCTCTGAGGATGATTTGGCTAGCGTCCAAAGGATCCTGGACAGGAAGTCCGACGAATCCAGGGCCCACGGGAAGGATCCCGACAAGGCCGACGAAGAGAGCAACAGGGGAGGCGATGAGGAAGATAGGGCCTCGGAGGGCCCACGCCCCAGCCGTCGGTCCGGTTGCAGCTAGTACCCGTACCAGGGGACAATTCAGGAGCTATATTGATGGCCATACTGGCCCTGTGTACGGAGATAAGAACAAGGATGCCCTTACACCCCACTGACGACCCAGCAGAGCCTGGACCGTCAGGGAGCCCGCCTAACAAGCAGAGATGAGTTCATCCTCCTTCCCCCTTCCAGCCTTCACCCCCATCCCCTCCTCCGAGGGATGAGACGGGAACAGAGACGGTGACAACAGGATGGACCTCCCATCACCACCTCCCCCCCTATGAAATTGGCTCCTTCCATGCCATGATCGCGAGGGCATCTGAGCTTTTCCAGCTCAGCCCCGAGGAGCAGAAGAAGGAAGGCTTCCTCTACCAACGATGGGAGGCCAAGAGGAAGACTGTCCTCTCAGTCCCGTTACTGGACGACATCTGGGACGAGGGGCTGGCACTCCTGATGAACCTGGCCATGGCTCCCGCTAAGAGAGACCGGTACGAGAAGAAGTACCGGGTCCCGGACTCTGCCTCTATGTGCCTCAGAGCACAGCCATCCCCGGATTCAGTGGTTTCCGCGGTGACAAAGAAGAAATCGGCGGGAGCGATGCCCTCAACTTCTATATCCCCCCCAGACAGTGACGGGAAGAAGCTGGATGCCATGGGACGATGGGTCATCTCATCAGTGGCGACGATTAAAGCAGTCAACGCCCTCGCGACCGTGGCACGCTACGACAGGGATCTGTGGTTCAAGATCGCTCCACTCCTGGACTTCCTCCCAGACGACAAGAGCGCTGAGGCCCTGGAAATCCTACAGGAAGGCGAGGAGGCTTCGGACCACGCCATAACGGTGGCCCCGGACATCTCCAACACCGGGTTTCACCAGATGGGCAACAGTGTTTGCCTACGCCAGAGCGGTTGGCTCAAGGCCACTGACTTCCACCAGGACATGCAGACCAGAGTTCGAGACATGCCCTTCGATGGGAACAACCTGTCCGGCAAGACAGTGGACGAGTTACTGCAGGCCATCAAGGCGGACACCGATACGGCTCGGGCCTTGGGCATTCTTCAACAACGAGAGCCGTACTTTTGGAACTCCAGAGGCAAGCAAGGTGCCTCCAAAGGATTCCGGTGGTGGGGCACCAACGCACATCTAGCGGTGGGTATGGACTTCCAGACCCCGGCACACCAGGAGACAGTGACGACCAACGCCTCCCTGGAGGGATAGGGGACGCACACCAGAAATCTCCATGCAAGAGGCCTTTGGCTCCCAGAGGAGAGGTCACTACACATCAATGTCCTGGAACTCCGAGCAGTGTTCTGGGCCCTCAGGTCATTCCTTCCGTCCGTCAGGGGCAAAGTGGTAAGGGTCTTCACTGACAACACCACCATAATGTTCTACATCCGGTAGCAGGGGGGCACCAGATCCCCAGCCCTATCTACGGAAGCGCAGGATCTGTGGCACAGGGCCGTCGCCCAGGGGATGTCCCTGGTACCTTTCCATCTGGCAGGAATAAAGAACACTATCACTGACTCATTCAGCAGGGAGCTGTGCTCATGCCACGAGTGGGAACTGCAGCAGGATCAAGTGGCTCTCCTATTCTGACAATGAGGCAATCCCGAGATTGACCTATTCGCGATAGCGACAAACGCCAAGTGCCAGAGGTTCGCCAGCAGGTTTCCCCAGCCAGGGAGCATGGGCAATGCCTTATCATTCCCCTGGGACGGCCTGTTCCTGTATGCGTTCCTTCCGTTACTGTTGCTGCTGCGACTCATCAGTCAACTCAGACGGTCCCAGTGCGAGTGATCCTCGTCGCACCGGCATGGCCGAGGCAGATCTGGTTTCCAGACTTTCTGGACTTGTCAGCGTCCCCCCCACTCAAACTACCAAGGGACACGTATCTTTTCACCAGGGAAGGAGGCACCATCCTCCATCATGACCCAGGATCGCTGAACCGGCAGGCCTGGCTCCTGCAGCACTAGAGTTCGTTGGGTACGATAGCCCGGCGGATTGCAAGGAGGTGCTTGCAAAGGCCAGGGCATCCTCGACTCTCAGGTACTATGGACACAAATGGAAGAGGTTCTCTGTCTGGTGCCATGCACAGAAGGTTAACCCTCTGCGGATTACGGTCCCTCAAGTGCTGCCATTCTTGCTATCGCTGGCTAAGGCTGGGCTGGCGCATGCCTCCATCAAGATCCATCTGACAGCTATCTCCCGCTACACCAGAACTCCGGGGCGGTCATCTCTATGGTCTCATCGCCTGATGTGTCCCGGTGTGGGTGCTCAGCGTGGTGCTTACCAGGCTCATGTGGTCGCCATTCGAGCCGTTGCATTCCGCACCGTTGATGTCCCTGTCATGGAAGACAGCGTTTCTTGTGGCCACCACCTCCGCACGATGAGTGGGAGAGATCCAGGCCCTCTCCTGTAAACCTCCATACCTGACATTCCACAAGACGAGGGTGGTGCTAAGGACACACCCCCCCTTCATGCCCAAGGTGCCATTGGATTTCCATCTCACCGAGCCCTTGGTGTTACTTGTTTTCTTCCTGTCGCCTTCGTCGATGGCTGAGAGGACTTTGCACTCGCTGGATGTGGCTAGAGTGTTGAAGTTCTACGTGGACCTCACAAGGAGTTTTCAGAAGACATTACAGCTGTTTGTGAACTTTGGACCTGTGAACCAAGGGAAGGCCCTCTCAAAGGCTTCCATTTCCAGATGGCTCTCCAGCTGCATCATGCACTATCACAAATTCTCCCATTTGTGTTTCGCATTCCGATACCCCATCCCTTTCATAAATACATTTATTTTGTATGCTATAAATATAGTGTATATTATTCTGTGATACATTATATTTGTTTTTAAAACCCAATTAATAATCTGCAGACTGTACAACTGTTCAATGTGTACGTGCACGAAAGGGGCGTCTGTGGACATTGCACTGTGTCCCCATTCTTACATGGCACACTTTTAATAAGTCTGTGGAATGTGCGCCCAATTGGTACGTTATGCAACCCTAACTCATGCTAACACCATGCACTGCTAAGACTCACACCCAGGACATCAAAGATGACATCATAAATGACAATATCTGGCACAGTTTCTTTTGTTCAGTGACAGAGGGAATTTAAAAATGTTAAAGGTGCTTTATATCTAGATATTACCCATGTCATATGTTCTTAAGATACTTTCTTTAGGGTTTGGCCTGAGCTCATGGTGCACATACATGGGACAATAAGTAGACCCCAAACAGACAATTAATTTGTATACAGATTGGCTTGTATACCTGGCGTTTACTGGGATTTCATTTTCTCAAAGGTTCTATTTTTTTTTTTTAAACACCTTAAAGTAGCATGCTTTTAAGAAAGGCTCCATAAGAAATGTGAAAAGAAAAATGCACAACATCTTTTGGTTATTTAATATTTTCAAATTGTAAATAAAGTTGATTATTACCTAAGCACGTGTTCATTGTAATGCTTGTTTATAAACAAAATTTAGGCGGTCATTACGACCCAGGCAGTAAGGGGTTAATGGCGCTGGTAAAGGTGCCAGAGCCGTCAACCCCTTATCGCCTCATGACGAGTCTGCTCACGGGAACCCGCTAAGGACGTATGGTCAGACCAGACGTCCTTAGCGGGTCCCGTGAGCAGACCAGGGTGCTAACAACAGGCTTGTTATTAACGGGCCCGTTGTTAGCACCCTCCCCATTCCCATTGAGCCCTATGGGGGTTCAAATGGGAATGGGGATGTGCTGTGGTCGGCTTCCATGAATGGGGAAATACCGTGCCCTCCAAGGTCTAATGGCCCGGTATTTCCCCATTCAGTGAACCCAGACCCGGTACCCGGTAAGGGGGTAGCCATGCCACTAAGAGCAGCATGGTTACCCCCTACCTCGAAATGACCCGCTTATTGATTTTCCTGTTGAAGAAAAGATATACAACTGATTTGGTGGAACCCATTCTAGAACATGCGACATATAACTGCCCGTGGGAGAAACATGGAGAGTCCAAGTTGATATGAGTACACTTGATTGACTAGCCCTGAGCCTTGTTGATCGTCATACCGAATGCCAGCCTGACCAGGAACTGTAGGCGGAATGTCTGTCGGAATGAGTGGAATGCGAGGGATGTAAACATCAATTTTCCCATCCCAGTCAACACTGTTGCTTCAATTATGCTGTGAAGCAATTTCTTAATGTACAGTCATGTGCCATTACACAATATAGGTAAGGCAAGATTGCAAAGCAGCATGATGGTTGATCAAACTTTCAGTCGAAGGTGATGTGGTGCCATTCCTTTAGCACTATTCGTAAGAAAGATACAGAAATGGCTGTCACACCCCTTTATATAACAATCATTTAGAAACTTCTGAAATGCTATTTGCATTCACCTTTGCCTTTCAGGTCCATTCACCTTCGATACGCCTCGCCTACGCCTCCCATACACCTGCGCCTCTTTCCTCTCATATGCCTTTGCCTCCCATATGCCAACGATTAGCCAAGGCACAAACACACAAACAAACACATTTTGTCTTTCATATATAGATAATAAACTCGAATTTTATTGTCATTTTCTGGTCATGGTGGTTCTTTCCTCCTTACTAGAGTTTCTCTGTATGTGTCTCAGATTTGTATGCATTGATGCTCTTCATATGTTTTCTTTGCACTAACGCAAGTGTGTAGTAATTCTTGTATTGTTAACTGTTAATTCCAAGTTTAACATTAGTTGAAATTCCGATAGGTTTGGATTTATGATTCTACTGGCCAATATTAACAGATTAAAAATGCTATACATCAATACTGACATATTTCTTTTTTTCTTCTTCCAATTTTACTTGTACCCATAACGTCCTATTACCAACATTCATCATTAATTCTCTTAATTTCATAGGTTTATATTAATACAACTTAACCATAACGTCCCGTTAAAATTTTTTCACTGAGAATATATATATATATATATATGTATATATATATATATATATACACATTACATGGCCACATTAGTGGCCATGTAGTTATGGTTAAGTTGCTGTTTCCATAGGAAGAGCACTTTTTGGGCGGCTTATAACTTTGCTCTCTCTGGACGAATCCTCACCAAACTTTGCAAAAAAAAGTATATGGCCCACTCTGAATTTCTTTGCAAAGTTTGGTGAGGATTCGTCCAGGGGGGGCAAAGTTATAAGGGGGGTCCCAAAACTTTTTTTTTCCCATAGACTGAATGGGGAAAAAAATGTGCTCGCGCCTACAGCCCAAACCACTGGATGGATTTTCACCAAATTTGGACCAGGAGTAGCAGCTTGGTCCCGAAAGCGTGCCTTTGCAGATTTGGTGAAAATCCGTCCAGTAGTTTTTTTTTAAATGACCAAAAAGTAGGTTAAAAAAAATTAGTGATATCTGTGTTCGCTCCGCGGACACACTTCCCTGTTCGCTCCGCGGACAATGTTCTGATTGGCCAATCGGCTTGCGTGAAGTCCGCGGACATGCAACGTGTTCGCTGATTGGATGGCGTAGAGCGTGAAGCGCGTCAGATTTTCGGTAGCGCCCGCCTTCTTGGATTCGCGGACGTCCGCGGACAGCGTGGTGAAACTTGGTTTAAAAATTGTATTTAGTAGAGTGTGTTCATGTGTAAGAGTTTTTGGGGAGGGTGGGAGAGTATGAGATAGGTTAAATGTTGTATTTTTTTATGTGGTAGACCCTCTTGTTGTGTTTGATTTGTTTGTGGACAACACGGCTGTTCTGATTTGTTCTAAATAACCTAAATGGGGGGGTGTTCAGAGGACGCAATATGTGTCCGTTTTGTTCGCAAGCAAGCTGAAACTGTTCTAAGAACGCTTCCGGTGTCCTGAAATGTACGCAAATAAATAAAATGGGGGTGTCGTGAGGATGCTGTCCGTATTGTTCGCTGGCAAGTTGAATGTGTTCTAAAAACACTTGCGGTGTCCTGAAATGTTTGCAAATAAACTAAATGGGGGTGTACTGAGGAAGCTGTCCGTATTGTTCGCTGGCAAGTTGAATGTGTTCTAAAAACACTTGCGGTGTCCTGAAATGTTCGCAAATAAACAAAATGGGGTGTCCTGAGGACGCTGTCCATATTGTTTCGCTGGCAAGTTGAATGTGTTCTAAGAACACTTGCGGTGTCCTGCTATGTTCGCAAATGAACAAAATGGGGGTGTCCTGAGGACGCTGTCCATATTGTTCGCTGGCAAGTTGAATGTGTTCGAAGAACACTTGCAGTGTCCTGAAATGTTTGCAAATAAACAAAATGTGGGTGTTCTGAGGACGCTGTCCGTATTGTTCGCTGGCAAGTTGAATGCGTTCTAAGAACACTTGCGGTGTTCTGAAATGTTCGCAAATAAACAAAATGGGGGTATCCTGAGGACGCTGTCCTTATTGTTCGCTGGCAAGTTCAATGTGTTCTAAGAACACTTGCGGTGTCCTGAAATGATCGTAAATTAACAAAATGGGGGTGCTCTGGAGACGCTGTCCGTATTGTTCGCTGGCAAGTTGAATGTGTTCTAAGAACACTCGCGGTGTCCTGAAATGTTCGCAAATAAACAAAATGGGGATGTCCTGAGGACGCTGTCCGTATTGTTCAGTGGCAAGTTAAATGTGTTCTAAGAACACTCGCCATGTCCTGAAATGGTCGTAAATTAACAAAATGGGGGTGCTCTGAAGACGCTGTCCGTATTGTTCGCTGGCAAGTTGAATGTGTTCTAAGAACACTCGCCGTGTCCTGAAATGTACGTAAATAAACAAAATGGGGGTGTCCTGAAGACGCTGTCAGTATTGTTCGCTGGCAAGTTGAAAGTGTTCTAAGAACACTCGCGGTGTCCTGAAATGTTCGCAAATAAACAAAATGGGGGTGTCCTGAGGACGCTGTCCGTATTGTTCGCTGGCAAGTTGAATGTGTTCTAAGAACACTCGCGGTGTCCTGAAATGTTCACAAATAAACAAAATGGGGGTTTCCTGAGGACGCTGTCTGTATTGTTCTCTGGCAAGCTGAATGTGTTCTTAGAACACTCGAGGTGTCCTGAAATGTTCGCAAATAAACAAAATGGGGGTGTTTCCGAGGACGCTGTCCGTATTGTTCTCTGGCAAGTTGAATGTGTTCTAAGAACACTGGCGGTGTCCTGAAATGTTTGCAAATAGACAAAATGGGGGTGTTCTGAGGACGCTGTCCGTATTGTTCGCTGGCAAGTTGAAAGTGTTCTAAGAACACTCGTTGTGTCCTGAAATGTTCGTAAATAAACAAAATGGGGGTGTTCTGAGGACGCTGTCCATATTGTTCGCTGGCAAGTTGAAAGTGTTCTAAGAACACTCATAGTGTCCTGAAATGTTCGTAAATAAACAAAATGGGGGTGTTCTGAGAACGCTGTCCGTATTGTTCACTGGCAAGTTGAATGTGTTCTAAGAACACTTGCGGTGTCCTGAAATGTTCGTAAATAAACAAAATGGGGGTGTCCTGAGGATGCTGTCCATATTGTTCGGTGACAAGTTGAATGTGTTCTAAGAACACTCGCTGTGTCCTGAAAAATTTGCAAATTAACAAAATGGGGGTGTCCTGAGGACGCTGTCCGTATTGTTTGTTGGCAAATTGAATGTGTTCTAAGAACACTCGTGGTGTCCTGAAATGTTAGTAAATAAACAAAATGGGGGTTTCCTGAGGACGCTGTCCGTATTGTTCACTGGCAAGTTGAAAGTGTTCTAAGAACACTCGCGGGGTCCTGAAATGTTCATAAATAAACAAAATGGTGGTGTCCTGAGGATAGTGTCCGTATTGTTTGCTGGCACGTTGAAAGTGTTCTAAGAACACTTGAGGTGTCCTGAAATGTTCGTAAATAAACAACATGGTGGTGTCCTGAGGACGCTGTCCGTATTGTTCGCTGGCAAGTTGAAAGTGTTCTAAGAACACTCATTATGTCCGCGGACATTAAAAGTTCCCATAAGCCATAGTAAAAATGTTTGACTCTATGGGTGTGATATGCTGTGGTGGTTGTGGCCAGGTCATAGAGTCTTGGGTGCATGGCCATATGGACACTCATAGTGGCTTATAACTTTGGGATCCAAAAACAAATTTATAAGGAACAAAGTTATACGCCTCTATGGGTGTGATATGCTGCGATGGTTGTACTTATTATAATATACTTAGTGTTTGGTTTATTAACTGGAGTACATGTATTTCTTGTTCATTTCTGTGATAAAAGAAAGGATCATGTTAGTATTGGTATTTGTAACGACTTCTTACATTGAATAATCAACATTTCTTTTTGTTTGACCCTCATATTTATTAGATTACAAACCAGAGTACTGTGCAATTTGCTCAGTTTCTGTGTTTGTTGCTAAAATCATTGGGTCTGTGGGAGAAAAAAAGAATCCATGTTGGATTAAAAAAAAAACCCTTTTTCAGTTATGCTACAGTTTATTTGTTTGTTTGTTTTCAGTGTTCACTTGTTCTTTTTGGCTAATGCTGTATACACTGGATTGTTGCAGTTTTTTGGAGCAGTACCATATTTATTTGTTTGGATATTGTAAAATTTTGGAGCAGTTAGATACCAGTAGGCGTATTCTAATTGTTTATTTTTTTATATATTTTAGTGGTATTGATTTATCTGATTGGATATTGTAAAATTTTGGGACAGTTAGGTACCAATTGGGGTATTCTGTCTATTGTTTTTAATATAATTTAGTGGTATTGATTTATCAGTTTGGATATTGCAAAATTTTGGGTTAGTTAGATACCAGTTGGTATATTCTAACTATCTATTTTTTGCTCTAATTTAGTGGTATTCATTTATCTGATTAGTTGTTGTAGAATCTTTGGGCAGTTAGATACCTTTTGGAATATTCTAACAGTTTATATTTTTTTACTACAAGTTTACTTAAGGTTTAAGTACGGTTTAGTTAATAAATTTTGGTTTTAAGAACATTAAATAAGCGTTTGAAAGATTTGCTGGTAATCTCTGTTTTAGAGTAATGGTACTATCATGACATTCAAACCATTCACATTTCTTTTTTAAATATGCGGTGTAGTGACCTGAATTGGTTGTGGTTCCTGCGTGGTAGATTATACCTATTGCTGTGAAGGTTTTCTTACCAAGTGATACTTGAACATGTGTGAATCTAGTCAGCTTGGAGTTGTTTTTGGTACCATCATTGTAACGCAGAAGCATTCGTATTACGTATTTACTATGTGTTTGTATTAGTAAGGTGGAGCTATTATCCGAATTGCAGGTAGTACATAATCTACCATGGTTTGCATTTTGTATAAGATGCTGAAATGGAATGGATTCACAATTAGGTATTGATATATATACGAAGCGTTCATTGGGGATGTGCTCTTGTGTCACATTGTAGCAGAGAGTGCATGTTTGTTTCCACATGTATGAAATCTCGAAGATTTCATTTATAGGTATGTTTTTATTTTCCAGTACTTGTAGTAAGTACATCAGAAATTTGTGTGGATCTTCCTGTGAGTTTATAGTGAATTTCACCATTCCAGCACAGTAGTCCAATTGTTGTCTTATTCCATAAACACTATACGTGTTATTAGGATTGTTTGTTGCATTTTTGTGAAGTACTAACATTTTCAAATACAATTGGTCTGTACTGTGTAAGAAAATGTTGTCAACTATTGGTGGCAATTGAAATAGAATATTCATTGCTACATTTGCGTAGCAAATTACTCCAACTATATTTGCGAGTTTAAATGGACCAGGTAGTTCAGTATCTGATTGATTTTTTTTAGTTTGTCTTTTTTCTTTGACAAAGTACCTCGTTTACTTTCCCTTATGGGTTATTTTATGTTTGTGGTACTTGATGAAGTTTTAGTTTCTTTTAATCTCTTTGGAGGATTTGCAGTGACATCCTGTTGTATTTCTGTTTGATTTAGTTTTCTCATACAACATTTTACTTTTTGTGGTACAGAATATGTGTTTAGATGGGGGTGTATAGTGAGCGAAGTCTATTGTATTCTAAAATGCAAGGGATATGCGAGTTTGTGTCCTAATGTTTTAAAAATAGGCTCACCTTTTACTGGTGTCAATTGAAGATCTTCGAAAACAATAATGTGTTTTCCTGCAAAGAGCTCTTCGTAGTTTGTTTACTTCTTGTAATCTGAGGTGAATCAAAGCCAACATTAGGTTGGACATCATGCTCACATCATCTATTAGTAGCATTTTCATTTGTTTTAATACTCTGCGTAGTTCCATTGCAGCTTCTGTAAAAAGTTTGTAATAGTCTAATTTGTTTTGGTGTTCTAGTGGCAGGAGTAGTAATCTGTGTAAAGTGACACCACCTATGTTGTAGGCAGCTAAACCTGTGGGGGCAGTGACAACAGCTGACAGTTTGTTGTTTGCCAATTGTTGAAGGTACTTACTGATGATTTTGATTAGGAATGTTTTGCCAGAACCAGTTTCACCACTGACGTACAGTAGTATAGGTTTGTAATTTTGGCAGGTGCATTCTTTGTTTTCATGTTGTACAACATGTGTAATTTATTTTGTTATTCTTGAAAAATACTACGTTGCTCATTGTTTAGTTTTGATTGTAGTATAGTTAAGTCTTCTTTATCTTCATACTGACACATGGTGTTTTCTACTTCTATTATAGCTAATTCTGCCTCATTTGTTATTAGTGGTTCTCCCAGTGGTCTTGGCTTACTGTTACAGTAGTTTTACTACTGTCAGGAGTGTCCTTATCTAGTTGGGCCTGGAGTTCTTCTTTGTGTTGCTGTTCATTGTGCAACATTGTTTTGTACTGTGTAAAGTTTACATCAGTTATCATGCTTTCCTTTGCTTTGAAAGCGTCTTGATATGAGCATAGTTATCTAGTATGCCTTCTTCTTTTCTCCATGGAGTTGTAGCAGGGACATGTAATATATGTCTTTATGTTGAGGAGTCTTTAATGACAATTTGATATGATTAATTAAATTTGGTTTGGTGAGTTTTACTGAACTGCCTTCACAGTTTGTCACTCTGTATTTACCTTTTTTTCATCAGGTTTTATATTATTTTTGTATGTGTAGTTTTGGGGTATGTGGTATAGACACATGTTTTCCAAAGTATTACTTCTGTTTGGGTAGTATGTGTCCAATAAATTGTTTTTTAAAATGTCTTGGCTGTTGGGATCATGTTTTGCTATTGTTTTTATATCTTCGTATGATTTTAGAACTCTTTTTCTAGATTTAGCTGGACCAAGACTTAGCCATACTATATTTTCAGATTTACGATACAATGCAGTACCAGCTAAATGATCAGCTGCTTCATAGGATCCATATTCTATATGGGAGAGCATTTTCTATGCCCAAGCTGTATAATTTCTGAGACACTGTTTTATCTGATGAAAGGTCATTCCAGAGGTCTTGGAGCTCTGTCTTTTCTGCTTTGGTTAAGTATGCTGTGACATATCGTGCAACTGCAGTAGAATTGTCTGCAATGTACTGCACATCTATGTTCGCATTCCATAAGTGGGCAAGATTGCATTGTAATCATTGATATATTTTTCTTCTTCTTTTCTTTTTATGTAATATGTATTTTTAGGTGATTTACCTTTAACACTATGTCTAACTGAAGACATGAGGTTGTTGACTTGACCTGTATTTGTAACTGGTCTAGGGAAACTAAATCGGCATTTGATGTAGTATTTCCCTTTGTTTTTGTATATGCAACGACAATATTTGCCACATTTGTGTCTTTGAAATTGTAAAATGTGTGCATGAAGATCACTATTTGTGGATTCTGGTGGAATTTCACAAGTGACATATTTTTAAATAAACTGTAAAACAGTGGCATCACTGTCTTCACCAAATTTAGGAGCATCTTTAATCCATAAAAGCATGTGGATATGTGGTGCTCCTCTGGCTTGGTATTCTTTTCTCCAAAAGAAGTGTTGCACTTCTCCAAGGGGAGCAACAGTTTTATTACAAATAAAATGTAGCATAGCAATGAAGCGATGGTGAAAATATCTTGAAACATTAAAAGGATCCAGAGAACAAAATTCTCCAGATGTTAATATATCTATGTTTGTTTTGTTTTTGTTTGATATGCGTAGGAAATAATGTAAATCTTCCCATGCATAGTCTACACAACTTAATATAACAAACCAAGTGGGTGGGCCAAGGTTTCTGATCATACAACGTACATCTCCATGACATCGAAACCAGTACTCTTTAGTACCATGCATATTTGCTAATAGATTTGTAATATTTGATTGTAAAACCTCATCTTTTTGTTGCACTTTTTGTAAAAATTGTGTAGCTGTCATATTTTGAAAGTGGGATCCTGATTTTAATATGTGTGCAACTCCGCTAGTTCACTTTCAAAGAGTAGGTGAAATATGTATTCCATATTTTGTCTAAATCTGGGATCTTCAGAATACATCCGTAATGAGCGGTATTCTGATGCTGATATTTGAATAGGTCTATCATCGTACCTTCCTCCTTTGCCAGTAGGGAAGAGTAGAGGAAAAGCACGTGCTTCTATACTTTTTTCCCATATGCTGATTGGTGATCCTTTTGTTTGACGCATTTGGTACGTTTCCAGTGCATCTTCTATGGTGTCATTAGAGTGCAATGGATGAATTGTATAATGGTCTAAAGTATTTTATATTGTAGCATTATCTAGGAGCTCAAATTGACCAGCTTCTTGTGTCTCCTGAATGATTTCAGTTGTATCCTTCAAGTTTTCTTCAATATTAATTTCTTTGTAATATTCATTATTCTCTTTAAGATATTTCAAGGCTTCTCTAACTTTATGTAAATCTACCAGATGTTGCCACATTTTTTTTTCTTTTGTAGCTACTCCATTTACTAAGATAATTAAAGATTGCTGCATTGAACTTTGCACTCCTAGAGTATGCACATTTTCTTTTAGATCTAATGGTAAATACACTACTTTCCACGAATACCTTTCACTAATTCAGAGGGAGGTAATTTTGCCGTTTTTGGTTGAAGGCGTATTATTGCATGAAATGGGTGCACTGTTTGAATTATGATGCTCTCATATAAATTAAGTTGTTGTAGGGGTTTTGGTAGTGGATACAATTCCAAATTATTTGTGATAGCACGTGAAGGAGTTTGGTTGTTGTCAAGTTTTGTAGTGCAGCAACTGCAAAGTATTAAGGGGTCAGTTATTTCGTATTTGTTTTCTGCGATAAGGTAGAGAGCTAATTCAAACCATTTAGAATCTTCATTGCCTTCTATTTTGCATGATAGGTCTACAGTTTTTGTGTTACTTTTATCAAAAGTTCTGCGGTAACATACACACACATGGTTTGGTACTTCAGCTGATGTACTTTTACATTTTAGTATTTCTTTTTTGTATGTGTGTAGTAAAAGGTTACCATGTGTAGAATTGTTGCTAGTTTGGTTTACAGATATTTCATTCTGTAAGTGGCTTTCACTTTCAAAGTATTTTTTCTGGATATAGTCGATTTCTTCAAGTAGGTCTTTTGCTGTACCATGTAGAAGAATGTTATTTAAATTGGCTAGTGTTAAAGCAGGACTTTTAGCATAGTACAGTTTCTAAACTAGATTTCTTATAGTTGAATGATGTGTTGATATCCTTTTGATATCATGGAAGGTGGTTTTGCAAGTAGGTCCTGTAATGCAGGCCAATGAATGTCCTTGTAGTCCTGTGTACTTGCGCAGTGGACAGGTATCCATATTTTTCAGTAGTTTAATTTTGATGTTGTCTTTGCTTTTCGCATATTGATTGAGGAATTGGCATAACGACTTGAAAAATTGTTTGGGAATGTTACACATTGAAGTGCATGGCCATTTGTACACTAGACGTTGTGATTCAGTTGAATGGAGGGGTAATTCTAATTTTTCATGCATATTTTTGTAAGGAGTACTTCTTGTTCCATTATGGTATTATTATCTTTTTCATAACCTCGACCACTGCTTTGTATGGCAATTGTATTTGTTTGCTTTTGTTTGTATGCTTCTTCATTAAAGTATGGTTCTGTGCTTGTAGTGTGACTCCATTCACCTCCGCAGATACTTAAGAAGTTCTTTCTGTTGACATTTTGTTTATTGAGAAGTCTTTTTTGTAATTTAGGGGCCGATTCATGGAACAAACGTGCGCCGAAAATCCATGCGCAAGCAGGCGCAAGGGAGCGCAAGCGTGAGAAACGCAGCGCACGCGTGCGATTCAAGGAAGACGCTGCGCGTGTTTCCCGCTGTCGGTGCGCCCAATCCAGCCATGGCGCACGCAGGCATACACGGCGTGCGCTACGCACACAGCAAAAGCGCACATAGCGCAGCGCATACAACCAAAGTGGGCGGAACAGTGGGCGTAACACGCGGAATGGGGAACAACGCGTGAAAAAGAAGGCGTAACTGGGGAAGTACTGCAGGGAACTACACGGAACGCCCACACGCACGCGAACAACCCGTATTCATGGATCCGAATACGGGAAACCCGCGCACGGCAAAAGACGCTCACAGGCGTCAACGCGTCCGCCACACGAAGGCAGGTGGAAGCGTCCCCACGCACAGTACAAAAGTGCGCGCAAACAACCAACACGTATATACAGCTACGATGAATGCCCCATTTGTCGCAGCACTGATCGTGGGACACCGCAGGAGGAGGAGAATAGCCAGGGCACGCATTTTCGCACCATGGACAAGCCTTTTTGGGATGCCTGACGACCAGGTCTATGGCAGGTATAGGTTTCCACCCCATATCATCCTAGACCTGGTCAGGGAGTGGGAAGATGACCTTACATCCCCCACCCTTTGCTCCCAAGCATTGAGCCCCGTGGAGAAGCTGCTCAATGTCCTGCATTTTTTAGCCACTGGGTCATTTCAGCAGGCTACTGCCATAGTGGGGGGGGCTCACACACCACGCAGTCACGCTGCCTACACCAGGTACTGGCAATCATGACAGCGCGCACCTCAGTCCGCAGGCACATATACATGCCCAGAACACCCCCAGAAAGGCAGGCCGTTGTCCTGGATTTTTTCAGGATGGCACACTTCCCCAAAGTGCTCAGTGCCATAGATTGCACCCATGTGGCCCTACGTCCACCTAGGGCCACTGAGCACATCTACCGAAACCACAAGCACTGGCATTCCATCAATGTACAGGTGGTATGCGATGCAAAGGGAATCATCACCTCTGTCTATGCAAACTACCCGGCTCCACCCATGACAGTTTCATATACAGAATTTCCGCCCTGAGCCGGGCCCTGGAAGCTGGGCAGCATGGCGACACATGGCTCCTAGGTCAGTACAAATGCCCTTGCACATGCATGCAAGTCACACACAAACAAATACCCAAACCCTAATAATCTCAACTATTATCACCTCTTCAGGGGACAGTGCCTACCCTCTGAGCAACCACATGATGACGCCAATCCGGAACCCCACCACACCACCCCAGGTAAGATACAACGCCGCCCATATTGCAACCAGGGCCATAGTGGAGCGCACATTCGGAGTGCTCAAGTCACGTTTCCGCTCCCTTGACTGCTCTGGCGGGCAACTACTCTATGCACCACCAGTAGTGTGCAGGATCATTGTGGCAGCATGTGTCCTGCACAATGTTGCAACACGGCAGGGCGTCCCGGTGGACATGGTGGTGCCCCCACATCCCCAACCACAGGCACAGGCGCTGCCCATGGGAGGGGACAGGGCACATGGCGAGGAAGCCCGGACCCAGCTTGTGGCAACATTTTTCAACTAAACTCCAACCCCTGCGGAGTGCACACAGGCCTGGCACATACCAGGTGACAATCGATGATGACAAATAGACAGTCAACTGTCATAACCCTACCACCCTGAGATAGTTGCCATGGAAGTGCCACATCGTCTGCATCCCTAGCTACTTAAACACAAGCTATCCTGTGTGACCAAAAGGCACACATATGACATATGACATGATATGGCCTATACACAAGTATTTCAAGGTGCGATGAGGCAGGGAGGGGGGAACAAGGGAAGACAGACAACGGTACTACTAGGCCAGGTGTCATTTAGATTGTGCAAGTGCAGGGGTAGGGGGAAGGGAAATGTGCAAGGGGAAGGGGAGGGGGGAGTGCAGTACAGGGTAAGTAGACCAAAAAACAAATACATAGGTCGGCTGGTGGCAACTGCAAAGGTAAGTGCAGACAAGTGCTGGGAAGGGGGGGCTGTAGGGATAGAGAGACAGTACTGCAGTGCAGGGGTTGCCAGGGAGGCAGTGCAAGTGGAGAGTGGCTGGGCCAGGGACCGAGGTCGGTGAGAGTGGCCCAGTTGCAGCTCCAGTGCAGTTCCAGTGAAGAATTCTACAAGGGAGAGGCAGAGAGAAAGCAGAAGCAAAGAGGAAGGTCTTGAGGTGCTTCCCGAACCGGAGATTGTTCCCCTCAAGTTCAAGTGAGGCAGGAAGGCTGTTCCAGAGGGAGGGCCCTGCTGGGGAGAGAGATCTACCCCCAGCTAGTTGCTCTGAGAAGCGGATGACCCTGACATGCAAGGTGTGAATCACACACACCTGCAAAACAGGCCATGGCCATCACTGTCATGTCACTCAAACCCTCCCAAACCACAACATGACATGGCAAGCAATACCCATACACCAACACAGTAACGATAAGGTACACATTGCCATGTCCAAAATCTACAGTGGCATCAGACAATGATGCCTGACCCGGAATCAGATGAAATGACAGACCAACAAAATCTCCCACCCAAAATAAGTCATTTCCAAATGCATTACAAAAGTTGTAGACGTAACATAACAATGAATGCTTGTCTACATGCACATGGTGCATTGCAAAATCAATATTGCAGCTTCTGTGTGCTGTGTCCTATTCCTGCAACACACTGCTCAGCGCACAGCACAGTGAACAGCCATTGTGTGTGATGCACACCCTGAGCATCACATCTAAGTGACAGACCACATCAAACAGCATTTTAGGCATGTACAGGATCTATAATTGGTCACAGAACATGTGCAGCAGGGACACAGTGGGCACCAGAAGGCAAACAGTGTACACATGGATATGCAAGGGTGGGAGTACATGTAGTGCTGCAGAGTGCAAGTGTGTGGTTCTGCAAGGATATGCACTCCACATATGCATGTGCACTCAAGTGACCATCAGTGTTCTCTACACATCACATGTGAATATTGACCATGTGTACACCCCAGCATGTCAAACCACAACTATCCCCTCGCACCTGAAAGGTAAACACAACACATGAACAGGCATTGATCAGCAGAATACAACATGTACATAGGATACCACCATTACAATGTCAGAGTTCCCATCACACTGCAGGGCAAGGCAACTATCAACAACAACCCCCCTCCCTCACAAATGACCGCGACCCACTGAACAACTGAACCTGGTTCATGGAGCCTTCAAACCTCAATTCCACCTGGCCACAGGAACACCTTTACCCTTCGTCACCATCTCCCACCTTGTGTGTAAAAAGGTGCCTGCACCCTCATAATCCACACTCATTTCCAAAATCACAAAATCCAAGCCAGAAAAACGAACCAGAACACCCTCCAGTAGATGACTTGACGTAGCAGTACCTCACAAAGGCCAAGTACTACCACAATGATGCAACAACCAAGGTAGCACAGTAAAACAATGTCACAACAAGATGTGAATCATGTGTGGTACATGACATAGGATGATGCACCATGAACGGATGTGTACTGTCACAGGTCCCGTGTACAGGCGCGGGAGTGTCACGAAACAACCACCCCCCACTGTGTCCCGGGTGCCTGCAAGGTCAAACTCACACAGGCCCCTGAGACCCTGGTGGGGAAGGAGGTTCAGGGATATGCAGTCGGGACAGGTGTTGACACACTGGATGACTGGAATGAGTGGCAGGAGAGGGGAGGAGGAATGACACATGAAACTAGGGAATGCACGAAAATGTACTACCTGCATGAACACATACACAATACAAACAAACGTGGACATCATTGTCATGGCCTTCTGTAGTCCAGGCTTAGGAGTGGTACGAACCAACCACCCCCTCTAGGGTTTTGGCGCCTGCAAGTTCGGGGCTTACACAGGCATCCGCAACCCCAGTGGGGAAAGAGGGTTAGGGAACCTTGCTTGGATAGGTACGGGAAGCAGGAACACCGGGTAGAGGGTACAGGGTTTAAAATTGCATAGGATTCCGGGTGATTAGGGGGAAGAAACATACCAAATTGAACCACACATACATCCATGCATTAGTACACTCCCCAGCAAGCCTATGCAGAGCAGTTTGAAAGAAAAACAAAAAGACACTTAGCTCTGGTTTTGAGTGCTGGCCTCCTGCCTGCGCACTCTCAGGTCCGGTTACAGGAGCACTGCAATGCTGCAAAGAGAGCCACAGTCAACAACCTGTACGTGCCAATTACACAAAAACACAACACCAAACATGCCCCATAGCAACAAACTACTCTCCAAACAGACAATCTGGTGTAGATGCTTCGTACCCATATATAACATCACCCCTGTGACGGGTCATACACAGTCAATGCAGTAAGTCAGGCGCCGGTGGGTGCATGGCAAATGGAACACCAATGTATCACAATTCACACAACATGCAATGTTCCCTGGGTAAGCAGACAGACCCATATAGCAAGCCATGACTTCTAGCAAGTTGGGTACCACCATGACCGAAACAAAGTTGGCAGTGCATTCATCATAAAGTACATGGAAATGATATGCACTGCACTCGAGTATGTCCCTTGCTGTATGTCCCTGTGAGCTGCCCCTTTCCATGTCTCGGAAGGCTACATGGTTGATACAAGTGCCTCAATGGACCTTGGTGTACCGGAGGGTATGTGCCACTGCCTCTGCATGTGTCCCAGACAACCTTACAATCAACAGCCATCAGTCCACCAACACATGTGAGCTGCATTGTGTGCTTCAACACCAATATTCGTCTAAGCTCACCCTCAGTGCTGTGACTAAGCCTGCATGTGCAACTCGCCTGGTGCAAGCTTTGCTGTGTTGTGGCCCCCCTGTGCTGCTCACCTTGCCTGGAGTTCCTTGGAACACATCAGCAGTTCTAGGATGTAGGTCTGCAATCCCTGTGCCTCTGCTTGTGCACACATGTGCATGTGGGCACCAACAAACATGTCCAGAATTCCATCGTCCAATGGGCCATGTCTGCTGGCAAAGGTGCTCTGGAGGCTCATCCCCCTGCAGAAAGGGCATGAAACACATGATTAATGCTTCAAAGTCATCTGTGTGTGTCTCATCAGGCATCTCATTACTTGACCATGTCAGAGAGTCACATCATAAATCACACCATCAGTCCATCTTTCACATCCAAAGTGTGGAACTCTATCTACAGCATGAATTGCACGTGTACAGTAAAGATATGAAACATACTACACAATGCATAGCAATTAATGTACACATTAATCATGACACACCATCTAGCAAAAGCTGAACAGTGGACAATAACACCAAAATCATCCCCACTAGGGGTGTAAACACAAGTCACACAGCACCAGACATGCAACAGATATGACAGTCCAAAGCCCTTGTTAAAAGTCTGTAACACCGAACCATCCTTGCGAGCCCATGGATAAGGGAGGCAGGAGTGGCATATGTGAGTCAAGGACCCCAAGCAGCAAACACATACACAAGACAAGCCTGAAGGGCCCAGCTGGAACAGACAGTGGATGCCTTCAAAAGCCACAAAGCACCGCACCGTCACATGAAAGCACAATAGACAAGCAATTTTAAACTAAATCAACTATTAACTAATTACACTAACAATGGAAAACCTACATTACCTAATTAAACTAACTATCAAACAGAAACTTAACTAACTAAACTAAAAGAAAAATCAAAAATGGCCACATACGACCCGGGGGGAGGGGAGACACCCAGGAGGGGTGAGGTACAGGGTGCTGCTCAACATCCACATGCGATGATGCTGAGCCAAAAAAAAAACCTCCATGGGCTCAACGCCTGCACAGCCCGACCTATGTGGGCGATAGAAGGTCGTCCGAGTCTGGCTCATCCTGTAAAGGAGGACGTGGCACAGTAACCTGGCCACGCCTAGCCGCAGCTTGCCCCACGTTGGCAGCAAGTCTGCCGGACGGGTGAGCCTGGTTCTGTGTGGCGATGTGACGTAGGTCTGCATGCAGAACCTCACGTGATAAACGTGCTTCCTCTTGCAAGGTAGCACGTGTAACACGGAGTTCCTCCTGCAAGGCCTGGCTGGACAACTGCTGCACCTCCTGGCAAGCCTGTAGCTCAGCCGAGATGGTACGCTCAAGCTGTGCAAACCTCTCCTCTGCCTGCTGCCTCTGGGACATCATAAGGACACCCAGAGTGGATCTGAGGGAAGCATACTCCTCCCTCAGGGCATCCAGGTGCGCCTCTGTGTGAGCAGCAATTGCTTGACGTAGAGACGACATTTCAGCCTGGCATGCCCTGTCTGAGGCTGCCATGCCCAGCCTGAGTGAGCGGGCCGTGGACCGTGCCGCCTGCTGCTGGAGAAGCACCTGCCTAGCAGGGGGGAGCACAGATCGGGCCACATGCTCAATGCTCTCAGCGATGTTCTCCATTGCTGCCCCCTGCCGTTCGGAATTGGCAGTCATGTCTTGCTTCCACTCAGTATACTGCGGTTGCGCGTGGTGACCGCGTTGCCGGGCTTGACCCTGCGGGACCCAAGGACTGGGGGTCCTCACTGTGTTGGCACCGCCCGCGGCTGCACGACTACATGCCCCCGTCGACGTGATGTCCCAGGCACATCAGTGACTGGTGTGGAGGGTGACCCTGCGTCCCAATCCACCACGGGCGGAGGAACCAAGACTGTCTGATCCCTCAGTGCAGGGGTCGCAGACAGAGGAGTGTCCACATCAGAATCACTCACCCCTGACACATGGACTTGATGCTCATCCAACTCAACATGGACGTCAGAGTCGTCATCAAGGCTGGACTCATAGGCAGCCAGAGACAAGATGGACTGCAGCACTTGGGGGTTTTCGTGGCCTACCACCCCACGACCCCCACTAGTGCCGGGTTGATGTGGTGGTAACAACCCTGTGTCTGGCATGACAACACCATCCTCCGCCTCCATTGCGTCATCACCTGAAAAATAGAGAGAAAAAGTTCACTACACATGTCAGAAGCACACAACACACACACCGACAGCAAACACATGTGGCAGACATGTGACACACAACATATAACCTGGCATGCATGCTGGGTCAACTTTGAATAGCTTCTGTGATCAGACCTGTTGAAAGGTGGCAGTTTCCATGGAAGTGGGTCTATGCAGTGCAGAAAATGTGTACGCCACTCACTACCTACATGTACAAGGACTCCATGGTGTGTGCCAGGAAATATGAAGGCAGTGCAATGTCAAATTCAGACATCACGTGCATTGTGCATTCAATGTGTACCATATCTAGAAGCCAAGCACCCCTCCACCCCAGTACCAAAGCAGGGATGCCTAGCATGGTATCAAAAGGCTGACCATACACCTGTGTATTGACAGGCAGTGTTGACTGGCATCAACAGCTTAATGTGATTCAAGTGAGAACACTGCAAATGATGCTGGGACAGTAAGCAGGACACATGATGAAAACTCTGGAGGCCGCCCACGTGTGAAGAAGACACCAGCAACACGCCGAATTTGAAAAAAAAAAGAAAGAAAAAATCAAAACAAAATGTCGGGCGCGATGCGGCGCCAGAGCGAGGCTCGGCATCCTGGTTGCTAAGCAACCGTGCTTCTTAGCACTCAACATCCGCCGGCAGGCGGAAGAGCCGGCCACACGCAAAGGCCACTCTAAGGCCCTGTTTGCCCCTCTGCATCCAGTCTTCTTCAGCCAGGTGGCGCGGGCAGGAGCCCCCACCTTCCACAGGCCAGGATCAGCTCATCAGAGCTGCAGCACCGTGCTACAAGGCACGTAGAGGATTGCTGTGCACCCAGGCCCCCACGAGCCCCTACCAGCACCTTTGTGCTGCCCCCCCTCCCAGAGGAACTTTTCACCTCCCCACTGGCCACCCCTCACCCAGAAGCGGCCCGGGTTGCGCTCCAGCAACACGCCGAATTTGAAAAAAAAAAGAAAGAAAAAAATCAAAACAAAATGTCGGCCGCGATGCGGCGCCAGAGCGAGGCTCGGCATCCTGGTTGCTAAGCAACCGTGCTTCTTAGCACTCAACATCCACCGGCAGGCGGAAGAGCCGGCCACACGCAAAGGCCCTGTTTGCCCCTGTTCGCGCGTGGCGAGTCCCCCTACTATTCACTCACGAACCTCTGATGCCCAATGACAATACATGGGCTTACACTGGGGAACGCAGCGGCTGAGCAGGAGCTCACGACACGGCAGAAGCAGCGGACTTGGCTTGGAAACCCTCCGGGAACAAATACCTGGTAAGCGCGGCCACATTGCGCTACTTTTAACTCTGTTTCTGTGTTGGTCTGCCAGCCTCGATTTTGCTTCATTTGGTATAAAGGCACACAAGTGCTCCGAGTTGCCCCATAAAGGCCTAGGCAACGTGCACATGCATGCCCCTCAGCCTCTGTATCACTCTCATGCTCATTGCCTTACTCTGCACCTACCTTGCCACCCTCTTACCCTCCACATCCAGCCACGTACTCAAATACTTTGACGCACTCCAGCCAACATACAACCCTATTGTATATGAGTTGTGTTGTGCCCTATGATCGCCCCTGACCTCATTTGAACTGTGTTGTGCCCTAATGGTCGCCCCAGACCACATCTGAACTGTGTTGTGCCCTAATGGTCGCCCCAGACCACATTTGAACTGTGTTGTGCCCTAATGGTCGCCCCTGACCTCACTTGAACTGTGTTGTGCCCTAATGGTCGCCCCAGACCACATTTGAACTGTGTTGTGCCTTATGGTCGCCCAGACTACATTGGAACTGTGCTGTGCCCTATGGTCGCCCCTGACCACATTTGAACAGTGTTGTGCCTTATGGTCGCCCCTGTCCACATTTGAACTGTGTTGTGCCTTATGGTCGCCCCTGTCCACATTTGAACTGTGTTGTGCCTTATGGTCGCCCCTGACCACATTTGAACTGTGTTGTGCCTTATGGTCGCCCCTGACCACATTTGAACTGTGTTGTGCCCTAATGGTCGCCCCTGACCTCACTTGAACTGTGTTGTGCCCTAATGGTCGCCCCAGACCACATTTGAACTGTTTTGTGCCTTATGGTCGCCCCTGACCACATTTGAACTGTGTTGTGCCTTATGGTCGCCCCTGTCCACATTTGAACTGTGTTGTGCCTTATGGTCGCCCCTGTCCACATTTGAACTGTGTTGTGCCTTATGGTCGCCCCTGACCACATTTGAACTGTGTTGTGCCTTATGGTCGCCCCTGACCACATTTGAACTGTGTTGTGCCCTAATGGTCGCCCCTGACCTCACTTGAACTGTGTTGTGCCCTAATGGTCGCCCCAGACCACATTTGAACTGTGTTGTGCCTTATGGTCGCCCAGACCACATTAGAACTGTGCTGTGCCCTATGGTCGCCCCTGACCACATTTGAACTGTGTTGTGCCTTATGGTCGCCCCTGTCCACATTTGAACTGTGTTGTGCCTTATGGTCGCCCCTGACCACATTTGAACTGTGTTGTGCCTTATGGTCGCCCCTGACCACATTTGAACTGTGTTGTGCCTTATGGTCGCCCATGACCACATTTGAACTGTGTTGTGCCTTATGGTCGCCCCTGACCACATTTGAACTGTGTTGTGCCTTATGGTC
Source organism: Ambystoma mexicanum (assembly GCF_040938575.1). Classification (NCBI taxonomy): domain Eukaryota; kingdom Metazoa; phylum Chordata; class Amphibia; order Caudata; family Ambystomatidae; genus Ambystoma; species Ambystoma mexicanum. Next base: position 334,691,582 of record NC_090930.1, read on the forward strand.
GCCCCTGACCACACTTGAACTGTATTGTGCCTTATGGTCGCCCCTGACCACATTTGAACTGTGTTGTGCCTTATGGTCGCCCCTGACCACACTTGAACTGTGTTGTGCCCTATGGTCGCCCCAGACTACATTCGAACTGTGTTGTGCCTTATGGTCGCCCCCAGTCTTTATTTGAACTGTGCTGTGCCCTATGGTCGCCCAGACTACATTGCCTGTCCCTGACTGCATTCAACCTGTCTCTGATTGCATTTAGCCTACATATGATTGCTCCGTCTAGCCTAGAGGTACCCGACTATTGCAAACCAACAGCCTAAAACCAGGCCACAATGATACTAACTTTTATTTACCTGTCAGCCCTTTGGACCACAATGCCTAAAGTAAACCACTATCCGAGGCCCACACTACAGGGCATACCGCCTGTAGATGAAGGACTCTTAACTCCCCCCCTAGAGCCCAGCCATCTACTTTCACACTCACTTATTACCCACCAATCACTAACACACCTTCCCTGTGACATCGCAAATAGAAACGCAAAACTACGCTCAAGACTACCTAAAATTCACGAACCATTAGCTAGACTCAATACCTCCTGCAATAGAAGTAACGCTAACATCCGAAACACTCCTCCTGTAAAAACTGACCTCCATCGCAACAACCGCCTAAATAAGCAGCCCAACAGTAACAATAGCATACCAAAAAAGAAAAGCAATGCCACCCAGCCCACAGTAAAGCCGAACATCCAACTGAAGTGCGCCCTTATTAATGCCAGGTCACTAATAGCACACGCTACTGAAATTGCGGATCTCATTCAAATAGGAGACTATGACATCTTCGCCATAACAGAAACTTGGCTGCACCAAGCTGCAGGACCTGCCCTAATGCTTGCCTTACCCCATAATTACACCATACTTAGAGAAGACAGAGTCAACTCTCGAGGAGGTGGCCTAGCTATTATTGCTAAAAATAATCTCTCCCTAAAAATTGATTCAAGCTCAACAACCAACTCCTGCGAATCATTAACTGCTAAACTCCTCGCATCTCCCTCTCAAACTATTACTATTCACCTTATCTATAGACCACCTGGCCCTATTGGCACGTTCGAGGAGGACATTTCCACAATCCTCTCAAACAACCTAAAAACTTCATCCCAAGCTATCCTTCTGGGTGACCTAAACCTAGGCTACAATGACCCTAAAGACCGGCAAGCAACTAATATCACTAATGTCATCTCAGAACTAGGCTTCTCCCAAAAAATCCTACAACCCACACACGAAAAAGGCCGTATACTTGACTGGATTGCTGACTATAACTGCAATACAACGATTGTCGATATCACCTCACAAATCTGGACTGATCATGCACTGATAACTTTCCTCCTAAATGTTAACTTGGCCCTACCTATTGAAAATGCGCTGGCTCCCCCCTTGCCAACCAGAAACAAAAAACTTATAACTACAGAAAAACTGATACCACTCATCCTCCCTAGATTAAACTCTCTACCTGACTCATTGGATACCTCATCACTAGTAAATGAATTCAACTCTTCTATGGCTACAGCTCTAGATACTATTGCCCCACTGAAACTGAGAAAGAGCAAGCCCAGAGCCCACCTAAACACCTGGTTTACTCCTCACCTTAAATCTCTAAGACTTGAAAAACGTAAATGCGAATCTGCTTGGCGACTAACCCCGACAGAGACAAATAAAATTACACTCATCAATGCCTCCAAGATCTACAAAAATGAAATAAAGAAAGCAAAAAGAGATAACTTCAACAACAGAATACTGCAGGCCAAATCTGGAACGAAAGAACTATTCCTTATACTAAAGGAACTAGAAAACCCCATTCCTGTCCAAGATAATTATGACAAAAATAAAATATGGTGCTCGAACATCCAAAAAGCACTAAATGACAAAATTGCCACACTCCAAACAAAAATTGAGATAAAAAAACAGAATATTCCACCCTCAACTAACCCAAGAGGCAAACCACCAATCAGCACTAAACTTGACTATAAATTTAACTTCTCGAAAGTAACTATACTCGAAACTGAAAAGATAATACTTTCACTTAAGCCATCCAATTGCCGAGGCGACCTATGCCCAGCCCAACTAATAAAGGACGCGGCCAGAGACCTCTCCCCATTCATTTCTAAGCTTATTAATGCCTCCTTTGCTTCAGGCACCATACCAGATAACCTCAAGCAATCCTGGGTCCTCCCCCTCCTAAAAAAACAAACACTGGACCCATCCATCCCGACTAACTACAGGCCTATCACAACGGTACCCTTCCTATTAAAAATCCTAGACAGGGTAGCCTACCTACAGATCCAAAAACATTTGGAGTTGCACCACCTCTTAGGCACAAGACAATCAGGCTTCAGACCCCAGCACGGAACTGAAACCGCGCTTATCGATCTTAAAACTCAGGTTGATGAGCTGAGAGACTCTGGAAAGATGGCCCTACTCCTCTTGCTGGACCTCTCTGCAGCCTTCGACCTGGTGGATCATGATGTGCTCTGCACCCACCTTGAAACAGCTGCCCATTTCTCCACACATGCCATCGCATGGATTAAATCATTCCTAACCGGTAGAACTATGAGAGTCTTCTCTACTTCTGCTGCTGCTGACCCTGTATCCATCACATGTGGAGTCCCACAAGGTTCTTGTGTCTCCCCCACTATGTACAACGTCTTCACGAAGCCCTTGTTCGATGATCTAGATGATCTGGGTGTTACCTACACTAACTATGCGGATGACACTCAGATTCTCATACCACTTTCAGGGGATTATGAACAAGATTTGGCCTTGGTGAACAAGACTTATCTCATCATTCAGGCATGGATGGCCACCCACGGGCTATGCCTGAATGATGACAAAACCGAACTTATCATACTGGGGAACAAACAAAACATCAATAGATTAAAAGAAGAATACTCCTCCTTCGTCATAGACGGCAATATTATCAAGGTTGCAAAAGAAGTAAAAACATTAGGGTTTTACCTTGATTCCCACCTCTCCCTAACCAAACAGGTGAGCGCAATGGCATCCAGTACCGCATATACCTGCAAGCTGATTAGAGCCGCAAAACCATACTTATCCACTGCCAACTGCCTAACCCTTGCTCGAGCATTAGTGCTGTCGAAATTGGACTATTGCAACGCACTATACTTAGGGGCCAATAAACATACGTTGCAAAAAATTCAAACACTTCAGAACAATGCTCTTAGAGCTGCCTTAGGAATTCCAAGAAGGGAGCATATTTCAGAAGCTAGAAGACAATCCAACTGGCTCTCCACAGTGGACAAAATCAAACTCAAGACAGCTTCTCTAACTTTCAAAAGTATCAACCATCTAGCACCCAAATACCTAGCCGCTAGATTCAACAGAAAAATCTCCACCAGACCCACCAGAGAAGCATACTCCAACCAGTTAGTGATCCCCCCATTTAAACTAAGTACGGCCGGAGGAAACAGCTTCCCGGTCAAAGCTGCCCAGCTTTGGAACTCCCTCCCGCCCGGCCTGAGATCTACCCAATCCTACGCCCTCTTCAGATCTAACTGCATCAACTGGATCAAAGAAAATGACCGATAGTCCCGCCCTACACCAATATAACTACTGTCCTACAGTCATACTATGTACATAATTAAATACTCTCTATCTTCCTACTGCATATTTCCTGTATATACTATGCTATATGTCTATATTATGCACAATGTATATTCTCCCTATTGTCCTGCATTATGTAATTTCTACTATGTATAACTACCATCTGTAAGCATGCGTAACCTGTAAAGTTTAAAGTATCCTTGAACAACGCGCCCGGTTACCCTCGGGTTTGGTGCGCGCTATAAATAATAAACAAACAAATAATAAACAAACAAACAACAACAGTTGGACAGAGTCATTGGCCAGGCTGAGGCCTGTGAGCCATACAGATTGTCAGACCCTAAACATGTGTGCAATGCAGGACTGAGCCACAGTTGCCATGGGAAGGCTGATGAGATGCCAGGCAATTTATGTAACCAAGGACTTGTATTACAGTGATCATCCAGTCAAGGACACATAGGGGCATGCGTGCAATGCACATGGAGCATGAATCGGCACTCATGTCCCTGCGGGACATCTGACCTATGCACAGTACAAGTGAGATACCCTGCATCGAGTACTAAGGCTGTACCACACGGCATATGTCTGGCAGATTCTACACTGGAAGTTAGCATCTACACAGGACACATGAACAAGAAAGTACACATTGGCAAGATTGAAGCAGACCAGTGCAAAGGTGGAACTGGGGTGCAGAGTGGCAGAGGAGGGGCAAGGGAGCATGCCTACATATAGTCCCGCATGCAGGCAGAGGAGACATGCATGACGGAAGCATTGCATTACTTACACATCAGAACCATGTACACGTCACATGTAGCGGCAATCATGCACAACACATCCCACAAGTGAAACACACACGTCCTCAACAAACATGCATCAACACTCATTGGACTGCGCATCAAAGTCCAGCATCTCTCCCACTCCTTTGACCAATTCAGGTGGTATGAACTCCGCAACGAGAGCCTCATGCGGAGTGAGCTCTTCCTCCTCTGGTGCAGGCCCACCGCCAGTCACCAGAGTCAAGTTGTAATTAGAGGCACGCTTAGCCTTAGTGCTGCGTTTGATGGCATTCCAACGCTTTTTGCACTCTTGCGCCGTGCGCACCTCATGGCCGAATGAACTGACAGGTTCCGCAACATGCTTCCAGTGAGTGTCACGTTGGGCAGCCGTAGTCTGACTATTGGCACCCACTAGCATGTCACGGCTGTGGCCCCGCACGTAGTCCACGAGAAAGTCCAGTTCCTGCTTACAGAAAGGCTTCTTCCTCGACGTGCAGGAGGTCGTGGCTGTGTGTGGGGTCCCAGCCTGTGCTGCAGGTGCAACCTTCCTCCTCTTGGACTGTGGCGCAGACCCTGGCTGGCTAATGCCGCCCTGACCAGTATGGCCAGTGGGTTCGGTGGATTGAGCCAAGGGAGTGGCAGGTGGAGGGATGACCAAAGGCCTTACTTGTGTCAGTGGCAGCTGGGTGCCCACTAATGGACCCTGCGCCGCAACATCAGCTGTGGCAGGGTCATTGACCGCAACGGTCCTGGTTGGCAGACTCACAACCGGGGTGATGTTGGGTGCATCTGCCCCTGCACTTGCCAACACCCGGCTGTTCGGGGCAGCAGATGACATGACTGCCCCAGGGACACTTGTCTTGGTCTGAGCAGCCCGGCCTCCCCCAAAGGTTTCCCCCCTGGCCTGTTGGAGATCTACCAAGGGCTCTTCAAGTGCCAACGCAGCCTGCGCTGGCAGACCCTGAGCCTGGGTGGCGGTGTCCACAGCTGCACCTGCAGCTACCACTACCCTTGGGCCCGTGGCAGTCGATGGAACGGACTGCCGGGTCAAATGGGTGCCAGTGCCAGATGCAGGAGCTGCATCCCCCGGAACCACAGGGGGTGGTGGCATGACTGCACCGACACATGGCACAACATTGTGCTCAAGTGTCACACCCCTGCCTCTTCCCCCTCTGTGGCCGCCCTGGACACCCTGGAGTCCCCTACTCCCTGGTTACCACGGCCACGTCCCCGACCACGCCCGCCACGAGGAGGGCGCCCAGCTGAGGCGCCCCTCACCTTTGGTGGCCTCCCAACCATGGCACTGATGTAGAAGTGCTGGCACAGATGGAGTGGTGCCAATGGGAGGTGTACACCACAATTGACCTGGGCAATTGGGGTGAAGGGGGTGGGAAGCAAAATGTTAACAGCCCCCCTGCACCTGCAAGGCTGTATGTGACCCCGGTGATGTGGTGACGGGTCACGCAACGCTCAGGCACCCCAAAACTGCAGTAAAACTGTGCACGCAACCCTGCAGCCTACGTGCGTGGATTCAACCTCCCGCAGTACGCGGTGGCACCCAGTAACACGAATAACGCGTACGCGTGGGACACGCAGGCTACTATGACATCGAAAATGGGTGCGATACACAGGGGCACCCGCAGTGGGAAAAAGAGTATGTGCGACGCACCATCTGACTAGGGCGATGCAGAAAAACACGCGTAGCCAATACCCCCGCCAAAAGAAGAGATACGTCCTTGATAGCTGTGAAGTTATGATGGCACGCGAAACAACAGGAAGCAGCAACACACGTCGGTCTCCACGAAAGGCACGTACAGCTAACTACTGGGCCCGCTCACCTTTAACCCGTGCTGAGGGAAACGCCTGTGCGTGTCACGTCACAGGGACGCTTGCGCTTCAGGGGCCTTCTGTCCAATGAAATTGCGTATGCGTGCAGATGCGTTTACGCGCTAAGGGCCTTTCATCGAATTACACGCTGACGTGCCGAATTGTCACGTGCCAAATCACTCTGTATCAAGCTGGCCACTTGTAAGCACACGGAAGACCACGCTCCTGCCCAGAAGGCCGAACTACTGCCCCCCATAGCCCCGAGCATGCTCCCACCTGCCATCTGCTGCTGCCTGACTGCCTGCTGCCCACGTGCCTTGCCATTTGCTGCCTGCACATCAGCCAGGGGTGCTGTTGATGTGACCACCCCTGCTGGAACCGAAGACTCCCGACTGGGATTCCATCGCTCCACAGCCCAGCCCCAGGACCCAGTTGCCCACCCACTCCTGCCTCTGGGGTTGTCATGTCGGGCACTGCAACATCTGGCACCACTGACAACCCCCGATCAGAGAGGCAGAGGGGCACCAGCTTCCGTGCCACCGAAGTTGGTGTCCTGGTGGAGCAAGTCTTGGGCCATTATGATGCCCTCTTCGGAAGTTCCCGCGCCGACAAGGAAGGACGGACTCGGATCTGGACTAACATCGTGACTGCCATCAAAGTGGAGAGGGTGGCAGTCCGCAACTTCCAACATGTCAAGAAGCGCTGGGAGGACTTCAGGTCTAGGACCCTGAACAAGGCCCGGCGCCTCTTGAAGGCAGCGGATGCCAAGGGGCGCGGGGGCCACTTGTCGGAAGATCAGATGAGGGTCCTGGAACGCATATCCCCAGCGCTCCACGTCCAGGTCCTTGAGAGGCAGACCTGTCTGGAGTCGAGCGGTAAGTGTACATGCATCCTGATTGTGAGCTGTGCGTGTGGTGATGTTTCAGTAGTGTGCAGGTTACACATCTGTTTGTATGGGGTCGAGTATGGGTGGGGGTGTACAGGGCCGTGGGGCTAACACATGCGAGGGCTGTAATGTGTGAGACATGGATGGTGCTTGTGTGTGTAGGCTTGCATGCCAAATGCAGTTGTGTGGGCACACATGTTTAGATGAATGTGTATGTAAGTAGACATGTCAGTGATGTCACGCATGTATGTTGTTTTCAGCTGCATGTATCAGCACTGTGTACATGTGCATTTGTGTGTTTTTGACAAGGGTGCAACAGTGATGCAACATGGATGCATGTGACAACTGGATGTGGAAGCCTGATTGGCAGTTGTGACATGGATGCCCATCTGAACACTGCGACACTTGGCAGAGGTGTACACATGAATGCAAGTGTGGTGGTGTGTGTACATGTGTAGTGCACTTCCTGTGCTGCATGTGATGTCTGGCTCAGCTTTGCCTGCTCATGCTGTTGTATGGGTATGGATGGTGCTGGCAGTTGCGATATGGCTGTGGTATGGCTCATGTGGGCGAGTTGAAATGACATGTGTGTTGGGGATTGTGATGGCATGTCTGAGGTTTGCCAATGCCACTCATGTACAACTGTCATGTGTGTATGTGTCCATTGTACAGTGCCCTGTGTTTTATTTCTCCCTGTCTGCAGCGTCAACTGATGAAGAGGGCGGAGAAGGTGCTGTGGAGCACAGCGGCAGGGATCCCACCGCCAGCCGGAGACGCAAGGCCCGGCTCCCCTCCCATGTTGTCATCTCGTCGGGGAGTGAGGAGTCCGGTGCCGCGTCCCAGGCCGCAGCTGCCGGGGGGAGGTCCAAGAGGCGGAGTTTGGAGTTGGACTCCTCGGTAGCAGAAGGGGCAGCTGGGACCCCACATTGCCCAACGGGGGAAGATGGCACGGAGTCATCCAGGTTGGTGGGGGGTTTGGTGGAGGAGGAGGCCGTGCAAGCAACAGAGACGGGGTCTGGAGGTGGGGATCCCACTGGTGCTAGTGGTGCAGTGCAGGACCAGGGACAGGAGGCAGCACAGGCCACCGCGGAGGTGCCTGTGTGCAATCCTGTCCCTGATCCTGTCCCTGCATCATCTTGCACCAGCAGGGATGCCTACGTCCAGACCCGTTTTCAGGCAGGGGATGAGCAAACGACAACTGGCCTTCCTCTGCCTGCGGACGTGGCTATCCAGGTCCGGGTTGAGCCTGTCCTGACTGGTGTGGCGTTGCGTCAACGGGCCATGCGAGGTGACCTGCAGTCTTTTCATGAGGAGACTGCACGTCATCTCGAATGGCTCGTTGACCACGTCAGCCTGCTGGGACAGGTCACCCAGGCAGGATTCCTCCGTTTGATGGGGCTTGCTACGACCCCCTCCTCAACTGAACCCCCTACGCACCAATTGTCCTCCGTGCCATCTCCCCACCCATCAGTCACCTGGGTGCCCTGTGGAGCTGCCTCTGACGGTGGGCTGGTGGAGGAGGCATCGCTGCCACAGTCGGGAGTCGGACGTCCAGCAGGGGTGGCCACATCAACGACTGCACCCCAGCCGGCGGAGGATGTGCAGGCAGCAGGAGGCAGTGCACGGGCAGAGGCACAGCAGCAGCAGCAATGTGGTGGGAGCCATGAAGGCTTGGGGCCTTCAACATCGGAAGGGCAGGCATCGCCGGAGAGCAGGAGGACACAGGACAGAGAGTGTCTTCCGTGTGGCAGCGGTTGGGCCATGCCATAGATGCGGAGCAGCAGCAGGCGGAAGAGGCACGGCTCACAATGGTCAGGGCGGAGAACTCCATGCGGAGGGCCCTGAGGCGGGCCGAGTGCCTCGAGGCAATCCGCAGGGGGTTGGAGGTGGACACGCCGACGGCCCTGCAGACCCTCGGGGCCATGGAGGAGGACCGCCTCCGGGACATTGAGCAGGAGTTCGATGATGCCCTGGCCCGGTACATCCACAAGTGAGCCATGAAACTAGCCCGCTGCCCTTGTACATAGTTATGTAGGTAGTGTTAGGTTTCCTTTGTTTTTTGATTTATTTTGGACCTTTTGGACATTGGCCACATTTTTGTATATAGTTTATTTTATTAGTTAGTGTTGTTAGATAGGTTTCATTTCTTTTGTTGGGATAATGGACCCTGGCTTGTTCGTATGTACATAGTTCACTGTTGGATTGTATTTTTCTTTCACATTTTAACCATGGAGCAATGGCTTTCAATTATTATTTCCTATTGGATTTTCTTTTGTGGACAGTGACTTTGGACACCATTACTTTGGATTATGATTTTTGGTTTTGCTTTTTTTCACGGACATGCTTCTTTTCATTTTTGTACATTGCCATTTCTGTTTGTTTATTTTTGAATCTATTTATGTTTCCTTTGATACATATTTTTTTATCCAACTTCAATGTTTAGTATCATCTCATTGGTTTCATGCATATCATGATATGGGTTTTGAGATTCACTGACACCCATTGGGTGTATGTGAGGGACATGTGTTCGTTTCCAAACTTGCAATTGGTGTTCTATCATGTTATTAAAGAGGACACCCGTGGGAATGCACAGAGGTCTGATTTGCGCGAAGCGGCCCAGAATTTATTACCCAGAACCCCAGACAAAGTGAACATTGTGTTTTTTCCCCACCAAATATCACACTTTGTCGGGGATTGCGGCTAATAAAAACTGGGGCAATTTGCGCAAGGCAGACCTCTGTGGATTCCCAGGGGTGTCCTCTTTTGGGAAATGCATGGGGTTCCCTGTTTCCCTTGCTGGCTTCAACACCCTAGGCCCAAATCTGTAGGTTGCCCACATGAACAAAATGGGCAGTGGCCAATGGCTTGGGGTTCCCAGTCGGTTACCCTTTTCCTTTTGCGCCCCCGGTAGGTGCACCCACACATGTGAGGTACCGTTTTCATCGGGACACGTGTGGGGACGCGTGACGGTAGGCCATGTGTTGTTGGGGGCGTGTTTCGATGGGTGCGTCGAGCGAAATCTGCGGAAAAAGTGTTTTTTTCCCCCACATTTCGGACTTTGCGGGGCTGTCTGGGTAAAAAATTCTGGGGCGATGTGCGCAAATCATACCTCTGCGGATTCCCACGGGTGTCCTCTTTTCGGAAATGCATGGGTTTCCCTGTTTTCCTCGGTGGCTTGGACACCCAAGGCCCATATCTGTACGTTGTGCCGGTCGGCAGAATGTCTGAGATTTCGCCATGAAAACAGACTTGGGGTTACTTGTGTTTAAGGCTTTCCCCTTGGCGGCCAGGTAGGTGCACCCACACATGTGAGGTACCGTTTTCATCGGGACACCTGTGGGAACACGTGACAGTAGGCCATGTGTTGTTGGGGGCGTGTTTTGATGGGTGTGTCAAGCGAAATGTGCGGAAAAAGTGTTTTTTTTCACGACATTTCGGAATTTGCGGGGCTGTCTGGGTAAAAAATTCTGGGGCGATGTGCGCAAATCATACCTCTGCGGATTCCCACGGGTGTCCTCTTTTCAGAAATGCATGGGGTTCCCTGTTTACCTCGGTGGCTTGGACACCCGAGGCCCATATCTGTACGTTGTGCCAGTCGGCAGAATGTCTGAGATTTCGCTCGGAAAACAGACTTGGGGTTACTTGTGTTTTAGGCTTTCCCCTTGGCGGCCAGGTAGGTGCACCCACACATGTGAGGTACCGTTTTCATCGGGACACCTGTGGGAACGCATGACGGTAGGCCATGTATTGTTGGGGGCGTGTTTCGATGGGTGCGTCGAGCAAAATGTGCGGAAAAACCGTTTTTTTCCAGACATTTCGGACTTTGCAGGGCTGTCTGGGTAAAAAAATCTGGGGCGATGTGCGCAAATCATACCTCTGCGGATTCCCACGGGTGTCCTATTTTTGGAAATGCATGGGGTTCCCTGTTTTCCTCGGTGGCTTGGACACCCGAGGGCCATATCTGTACGTTGTGCCGGTCGGCAGAATGTCTGAGATTTCGCTCTGAAAACAGACTTGGGGTTACTTGTGTTTTAGGCTTTCCCCTTGGCGGCAGTTAGGTGCACCCACACATGTGAGGTACCGTTTTCATCGGGACACCTGTGGAAATGCGTGACGGTATGCCATGTGTTGTTGGGGGCATGTTTCGATGGGTGCGTCGAGCGAAATGTGCGGAAAAAGCGTTTTTTTCCCCACATTTCGGACTTTGCAGGGCTGTCTGGGTAATAAATTCTGGGGCGATGTGCGCAAATCATACCTCTGCGTATTCCCACGGGTGTCCTCTTTTCGGAAATGTATGGGGTTCCCTGTTTTCCTCGGTGGCTTGGACACCCGAGGCCCATATCTGTACGTTGTGCCGGTCGGCAGAATGTCTGAGATTTCGCTCTGAAAACAGACTTGGGGTTACTTGAGTTTTAGGCTTTCCCCTTGGCAGCCAGGTAGGTGCACCCACACATGTGAGATACCGTTTTTATCGGGACACCTGTGGGAACCCGTGACGGTAGGCCATGTGTTGTTGGGGGCGTGTTTCTATGGGTGCGTCGAGCGAAATGTGCGGAAAAGGCATTTTTTTCCCGACATTTCGGACTTTGCGGGGCTATCTGGGTAATAAAATCTGGGGCGATGTGCGCAAATCATACCTCTGCGTATTCCCATGGGTGTCCTCTTTTCGGAAATGCATGGGGTTCCCTATTTTCCTCGGTGGCTTGGACACCCGAGGGCCATATCTGTACGTTGTGCCGGTCGGCAGAATGTCTGAGATTTCGCTCTGAAAACAGACTTGGGGTTACTTGTGTTTTAGGCTTTCCCCTTGGCGGCCACGTAGGTGCACCCACACATGTGAGGTACCGTTTTCATTGGGACACCTGTGGGAACGCATGACGGTAGGCCATGTATTGTTGGGGGCGTGTTTCGATGGGTGCGTCGAGCAAAATGTGCGGAAAAACCGTTTTTTTCCAGACATTTCGGACTTTGCGGGGCTGTCTGGGTAAAAAAATCTGGGGCGATGTGCGCAAATCATACCTCTGCGGATTCCCACGGGTGTCCTCTTTTTGGAAATGCATGGGGTTCCCTGTTTTCCTCGGTGGCTTGGACACCCGAGGCCCATATCTGTACGTTGTGCCGGTCGGCAGAATGTCTGAGATTTCGCTCTGAAAACAGACTTGGGGTTACTTGTGTTTTAGGCTTTCCCCTTGGCGGCCAGGTAGGTGCACCCACACATGTGGGGTACCATTTTCATCGGGACACCTGTGGGAACGCAGGACGGTAGGCCATGTGTTGTGTTTGTGTGGTTTTCATAACGTTTTGACCCATTTGCTGGTGCCCTTTGTCTCACAACCCTTTCTTTTCCCGAATGTGACCTACATTTAGTCGCTGCTTTAGCCACCATACACTTTTGTAACCTGCACAAGTCACCTACCCTTGAAAAGGTCTGCCTGTGCTCTTTCAAAAAATGTATGGCTGCCATTCCTCACCACATTGGTTTTCCCAATTTACACATGCTAAGTGCGCCTGGTCAGGCCATGAGCGTAAAACTCCTGTTTACCATGGCTCAGTGTTTGGCTTGTGGTATTGCTTGTTTTGTAAAAACACTACAAAAATGGTATGCTCTCCTAACTGCAAGACTCGGGGGAATGTAGCGGAGCATTGCTTTTCTCAAAATTCATAGAAGCCATTGCCGTACCAAGCCAACCATGTCCAACACATACCTTTTTTTTCAGTCATTTTCCCGCTTTTCCCCCATTCAATGGCAGTTTCCCCTACCTAGTTGTTGCCTGACCTATGCAAATCACCCCTTCCTAAACTTGGAATGTTGTCTACTTTTCAGAAATATATGCCTTTCTGTCCTCCAATTTGGCTTTCCTGCCCTTTTCTTCCATTCCGTCCATGCATGTTCAATTGGCAAAAATCGCCTACCTCTCACAAAACGGTTGATAACCACATCAAAATAATTTTTTTCCATTTCCACTCAACCTGTTCCTGAAAGCCACGAAATTGGGGAACTCAGCACAGCAAACCATTTGTTCCTAGCTCTTACAAGGAAAAAATCACAGGCTTCTTTGTACATCATTTTATTGGCATTTTTTGAAAAAACCCAACATTTTCGCACTTTTTCCTTATTTTCTCTCACCCCCGACAGCAGCCCTTACGACCGCCTACATTTGGGAAAAAAAGGAGCCAAATTTGGCCGAGATATCTCATGTAACAAAAAAGTTACAAGCCATTGAATGGCCACATACCAAAATCACCAAAAAAGGCCCTGGCACTGGGGAGAAATACCCATGGCACTTAAAGAGTTAATCCATAAAAGCATGTGGATATGTGGTGCTCCTCTGGCTTGGTATTCTTTTCTCCAAAAAAAGTGTTGCACTTCTCCAAGGGGAGGAACAGTTTTATTACAAATAAAATGTAGCATAGCAATGAAGCGATGGTGAAAATATCTTGAAACATTAACAGGATCCAGAGAACAAAGTACTCCAGGTGTTAGTATATCTATGTTTCTTTTGTTTTTGTTTGATATGCGTAGGAAATCATGTAAATCGTCCCATGCATATTCTGCACAACTTAATGTAACAAACCAAGTGGGTGGGCCAAGGTTTCTGATCATACAACGTACATTTCCATGACGTCGAAACCAGCATTCTTTAGTACTACACATATTTCTAATAGATTTGTAATATTTGATTGTAAAACCTCAACTTTTTGTTGCACTTTTTGTAATAATTGTGTAGCTGTCATATTTTGAAAGTGGGATCCTGATTTTAATATGTGTGCAACTCCGTAACATAAAGTTGCTAGTTCACTTTCAAAGAGTAGGTGGAACATGCATTCCACATTTTGTCTAAATCTGGGATCTTCAGAATATATCTGTAATGAGCGGTATTCTGATGCTGATATTTGAATAGGTCTATCATCATACCTCTCTCCTTTGCCAATAGGAAAGAGTAGAGGAAAAGCACGTGCTTCTATACTTTTTTCCCATATGCTGATTTGTGATCCTTTTGTTTGACGCATTTGGTACGTTTCCAGTGCATCTTCTATGGTGTCATTAGAGTTCAATGGATGAATTGTATAATGGTCTAAAGTATTTGATATTGTAGCAGGATTTAGGAGCTCAAATTGACCAGCTTCTTGTGTCTCTTGAAATTTTTCAGTTGTATCCTTCAGGTTTTCTTCAATATTAATTTCTTTGTAATATTCATTATTCTCTTTAAGATATTGCAAGGCTTCTCTAACTTTATGTAAATCTACCAGCTGTTGCCAAATTGTTTTGTCTTTTGTAGGCACTCCATTTACTAAGATAATTAAAGATTGCTGCATTGGACGTTGCACTCCTAGAGTATGCACATTTTCTTTTAGATCTAATGGTAAATACACTACTTTTCAACGAATACCTCTCGCTAATTCAGAGGGAGGTAATTTTGACGTTTTTGGTTGAAGACATATTATTGCTTGAAATGGGTGCACTGTTTGAATTATGTTGCTCTCATATAAATAAAGTTGTTGTAGGGGTTTTGGTAGTGGATATAATTCCAGATTATTTGTGATAGCACGTGAAGGAGTTTAGTTGTTGTCAAGTTTTTTAGTGCAGTAACTGCAAAGTATTAAGGGGTCAGTTATTTCGTATTTGTTTTCTGCTATAAGGTAGAGAGCTAATTCAAACCATTTAGAATCTTCATTGCCTTCTATTTTGTATGATAGGTCTACAGTTTTTGTGTTACTTTTATAAAAAGTTCTGCAGCAAAATACACACACATGGTTTGGTGCTTCAGCTGATGAACTTTTAAATTTTAGTATTTCTTTTTTGTATGTGTGTAGTAAAAGGTTGCCATGTGTAGAATTGTTGCTAATTTGGTTTACAGATATTTCATTCTGTAAGTGGCTTTCACATTCAAAATATTTTTTCTGGATATAGTCGATTTCTTCAAGTAGGTCTTTTACTGTACCATGTAGAAGAATGTTATTTAAATTGGCTAGTGCTAAAGCAGGACTTTTAGCATCGTACAGTTTATAAACTAGATTTCTTATAGTCGAATGATGTGTTGATATCCTTTTGATATCATGGAAGGTGGTTTTGCTAGTAGGTCCTGTAATGCAGGCCAATGAATGTCCTTGTAGTCCTGTGTACTTACGCACTGGACAGGTATCCATATTTTGCAGTAGTTTATTGTTGATTTTGTCTTTGCTTTTCACATATTGATTGAGGAATTGGCGTAAAGACTTGACATTTTTTTGGGGAATGTTACACATTGACGTGCATGGCCATTTGTACACTAGACGTTGTGATTCAGTTGAATGGAGGTTTAATTCTAATTTTTCAGGGCATATTTCTGTAAGGAGTACTTCTTGTTCCATTATGGTATTATTAATTTTTTCATAACCTTGACCACTGCTATTCATGGCAATTGTATGTGTTTGCTTTTGATTGTATGCTTCTTGATTAAAGTATGGATCTGTGCTTGTAGTGTGACTCCATTCACCTCCGCAGATACTTAAGAAGTTCTTTCTGTTGGCATTTTGCTTATTGAGATGTTTTTTTCGTAATTTAGTCATTAGTTTTGTTACTGGTTTCATTTTGTTTAACACTAAAATAAATAACTTTCTTTTGAGAAGAATTGTACTGTCTATCAATGCTTCTAAGATTAATTTCCTACGATAGGTTTTAAGGGTTGAACCTGGTTTCTCTCCTGTTTTTATAACATTTTGAAGGACTCTGTGACGGAACATTTTGTCTAAAATACTTTTCTTGGTATGCTTACCTTGCACTATATCAAGATTTATAGAAGCAATTTTATCTGTAGTAATATCTGATTTTTTGTTAATTGTTTTCTGGTTTGTTTTACATTTTGATAGAGGAGGCAAAGTTTTTGTACTTGAAACTTCTTTTGTTTCACTAAATGAGTGTATTAGCTGTTTTGTTTCAACTTTTTTTACAAATTCTGCTAGAGATGGATGCTTATGTTGGACACTTTTATTTTCATTTGCTCTACTTCTGCGTTGCTTTCTACGGACTTGATTTTTGGTAGGCATTCTTTAGGGTCTGTTGAAAAAAATAAACAAGGTATGGGTTGGGGTGTTCTGCAATGTATGTGTGCTGTGTGCATGAGTGTTTGAGTAAGATGATGAAGATGTATGTAATGGTGTGTGATTGTGCATTGGGCAACTACAACTAGTAGGGATGGGTATTCTTGAATTAATGTGCTACTAAACTTGGGATCAGATGACAGAAAAAAGTAAGCTAGTGGTGTGGAGAAGTATAAATGGCAATTCTAATGCTATACAATTAAAACAGTTGTTTGTTCTATAATATCAAAATTCTAGCAGCTGAGTTGGGTCATTTGTGTGTCGAAAAATAGGAATTTGTGGGCCATTCTGGATGCAAATCGCTGTTTAATAAATGGGGATTTTTGAAGAGAATGGTGCACAATCTCTATTTTTAGAAACAGAAATAGCATGAATTAACTTTATAGTTTGTTTGAGTAATAATACAAATATTATGGTGGTATTCAACTTACTTTTTTTCTATAATGAGCAGGTTACTTCTTAGTTGTTCTTTGTACTTCAAAATCGGCTGCTTCTTTTCAGGAGAATGGTCTTCACTGCAATTGTAAAAGAAATATATTAGTAATTTTGTTTGCATATACCACTGTTTTTAATTTAGACATTGATTTTTTAATTGACATCCTCAATGCCTTCCTCAAAACCATTAAAACGATCTAATTCACATAAGATACGTCGCACCAGTTGAATACATATCATATGTTGTTAATGAATAAACTGTATTGCAATGACTAACTGTAGCAAACAAAATATGTTTAGTATGCCTTTAAAGTTCATAATGTACCACTGAATACTACTATTCCTGTAACTAAGCTTTTGCAAGTAATAGTGCCTCTATGTCATGGGCTGCTTGCCCTATATAAATATAAGTAATTAAATAAATAAAAAAAAATAAAAAATAAATGTTTATGTTATTGTACAAGTATTGTTGTTTGAGATTTGAACATAGTGTGTGCATGCCATTTTGTTTGGCTATATGTAGTCTATATATTTTATTTCAAAAATGTTAGTTCAATATGATTTGAGTGTATGTGTGTATAAAGAAATTATATAGTATGAAGGTTTGTAAGTGACAGTTGATTTAAGAAGATTGAACAAAAGACAGTAACTTCATTTTACAGATTATACAAGCTAAAAGTCAGTTAATCTGTTTATATGAAACTAGAAAATGTGTTCATGTATTTTACAGAAAATATGCATACCTGTAGTTTGTGTTCATGCATATGGATATGCATGCAGCTGCAAGTAGACATCTTGGAGACCTGTACAGTATTTCTTGTAGAAGGTGTGTTCCAACGATATGACACTTGTACTCAGGGAGATTAACAGTACATTTAAAGTGGTGATCTATGATGATGCAGTTAGATGTAGAGGTCTTGGATGTGATTGGTGGATGTTCATGTGACTTCTTAGCTATATCCAATGAGGGAATGGCACAAAAAGTGAAAAGGAAATGGTAGAAGGACTGTTTATGTTACGATATGTCCGCGGACATGGCGGTAGATCGCGGACATCAGATGTTACATCCAGGGATGTATGGGTTGGGAAGCCTTGCAAATGAGAATGAGCATAGAAAGGGATTGGTCAGGAAAGTTTAGTGGGTGTGTTGTGACAGGAGAGAGTTTCTCAGATACTCTTTTTGCTGAGAGAAGAACAGATAGCTATGGCTGTGTGTTTCAGAAAACAGATTGTTGATGGGAGACTCGTGGATACATTGGTTGAAGGTTCATGCAGAAAGCTTTGGAGTAGCTGTAGATCTTGGATTCCCACATGTGGAAGTGCACTGGCATGGAGTATTTGGAATGAAGTGGTTGGACTTGCTACCTCTCTGTGGTACTTTGGAGACAGAGCAACATCCATACATAATTGTAATTCATTGTGGAGGGAACAGTTTAGGACATGTGTCTGGAATTTCTTTGCAATTTGCAATGAAAGAAGGACTTGGAAAGGTCATGGACATGTTCCCAAATTCTCAAGTAATTTTTTCATGGATTGCGCAGAGACAAATGTGGCTTTGTTCTTCTTCATTTGGTCCACAAATGGAGAAAGCAAGGTGCAATGTCAATAAGGCTGTTTCTGCCTTTCTATGAGATTTTGGCATGTCCTCTTTTCACAATGAAAATATTATGTTTCGTAGTACATACATTTTTCGCAGAGAGTACATGTAACTTACGCTTTTTTTTAATTGACATCCTCAGCGCCTTCCTCAAAACCATGAAAACTATCTTATTCACATAAGATATGTCGCACCAGTTGAATACATATCATATGTTGTTAATGAATAAACTGTATTGCAATGACTAACTGCATCAAACAAAATATGTTTACTATGCCTTGTGAAGTTCATAATGTACCACTGAATACCACTATTCCTGTAACTAAGCTTTTGCAAGTAATAGTGCTTCAATGTCATGGGCTGCTTCCCCTATATAAATATAAGTAATTAAATAAATAAAACAAATAAAAAGATGTTCATGTTATTGTACAAGTATTGTTGTTTGAGATTTGAACATAGTGTGTGCATGCAATTTTGTTTGACTATATGTAGTCTATATATTGTATTTCAAAAATGTTAGCTCAATATGATTTGAGTGTGTGTGTGTGTATAAAGAAATTAAATAGTATAAAGGTTTGTAAGGGACAGTTGATTTAAGGAGATTGAACAAAAGACAGTAACTTCATTTTACAGATTATACAAGCTAAAAATCAGTCAATCTGTTTATATGAAACTAGAAAATGTGTTCATGTATTTTACAGAAAATATGCATACCTGTAGTTTGTGTTCATGCATATGGATATGCATGCAGCTGCAAGTAGAAATCTTGGAGACCTGTACAGTATTTCTTGTAGAAGGTGCTTTCAAATGATATGACACTTGTACTCAGAGAGATTAACAGTACATTTAAAGTGGTGATCTATGATGATGCAGTTAGATGTAGAGGTCTTGGATGTGATTGGTGGATGTTCATGTGACTTCTTAGCTATATCCAATGAGGGGATGGCACAGAAAGTGAAAAGGAAATGGTAGAAGGACTGTTTATGTTACGATATGTCCGCAGACATGGCAATAGTTCGCGGACATCGGATGTTACAACGGATTGCGCAGAGACAAATGTGGCTTCGTTCTTCTTCATTTGGTCCACAAATGGAGAAAGCAAGGCACAATGTCAATAAGGCTGTTTGTGCCTTTCTTTTGGCATGTCCTCTTTTCACAATGAAAAGATTATTTTTCGCTGGCAATCAGATTTTTCTAAGAAATATACAAAATGCATTGCAACCTTTTTTAGAATTACGGCATCCATTTTGAAGTAGGTGTTGAGTATTTATATTTTTTAAACACAAACCCCACCAACAGGCTCTTTTCAGAGCCACCACTTCCTCCCAGAGAAAATTGCAATGATTATGATAGGGCAGCACCCCAAAATGTTAGATGTTCGCGGACTTCTAAAAAATACAAATGGCCCTGCTTCATTTATTTTCACTTCTATTTTTTAACTTTGATAGGCAGCTCTGAAAAGAGCCTTATTTTTTTTTGTTGATTTTTGTTATTGTATATTTTTTGTTTTTTTTTATACACGACACACTAGGAGAGGAGGGGACAGGAGGGTAAAGGGGGGACACCAACCACAGGAATAATAAAGGGCGAGCTGAGAGAGGAAGAAGTAGAGTGGGTTTTATTTGGGTAGTGAGCAGGTCTTTTCGTGCTCTGAGACGAAAGTCTCAAAAGCACTACGAAGTCGCTACCCCCTGCAGAGTACTGTGTCGCAGTACATACACACAACTGTGACCCTCGAAAGGTAAGGGTCATCAGCATTATGTATCGCCTATGAGGCAGCTTGAGGAAGACGCTGTCCCACAGAGGTGTTCCTTGTGGTGACAGGATCAGAAACGGAGGATGAAGTAGAGGGAATCAACCTACTATGCTCCTCTCAAGGTACAACCTTGCGAATGGGCCCAGAGTGAAATGACCTTAGGTGTCCCTTCATGGTAGTGGTCCCAAAGCTGTACGAACCATGCCTCCCGCGACTGAGTACCATTTTGCACTCATTGCAGGTGACTCGGTTCGCACAAGCCTTAGGACCATCCCCATGAATGGTAAATAACCGCCACACCCAAGACTCATGCCGAGTGCGGGTAGTAGGGATTTCCACTTCCTCATTCTCGTCATCCTCTTCTTCCTCCTCTGCATCCTCACTCCTGTTCCCCTCTTCAGGCCCTTGGGGAGGTGGTATTGGTGGAGGGGGTGGGGGTGGTGCTGAAGCAAATTTTGGGACCAAGCCGCTGTTTCTCGCACAAGTTTGGTGAAAATCTGTACAGAGATTGGGCTGTAGGCGCAAGCACATTTATTTTCTCATTGTGTCTTCGAGGATTTCAAAAATGTTTGGACTCTGTATAACTTTTCCCCCCCTGAACAAAACTGCACCAAACTTCGCAAAATCATTCCAAGGTGGCCATATTTCTTTTTGCAAAGTTTGGTGAGGATTCTTTGAATGGCGCCAAAATGATAATCCGCCCAAAAAGTGCTCTTTCTATGAGCTGAGCAATTTAACCATAACTACAGGGCAGCTACCACAGGCAATGCACATGGAGCATGCGTGCAATGCACATGGAGCATGAATCGGCACTCATGTCCCTGCGGGACATCTGACCTATGCACAGTACAAGTGAGATACCCTGCATCGAGTACTAAGGCTGTACCACACGGCATATGTCTGGCAGATTCTACGCTGGAAGTTAGCATCTACACAGGACACATGAACAAGAAAGTACACATTGGCAAGATTGAAGCAGACCAGTGCAAAGGTGGAACTGGGGTGCAGAGTGGCAGAGGAGGGGCAAGGGAGCATGCCTACATATAGTCCCGCATGCAGGCAGAGGAGACATGCATGACGGAAGCATTGCATTACTTACACATCAGAACCATGTACACGTCACATGTAGCGGCAATCATGCACAACACATCCCACAAGTGAAACACACACGTCCTCAACAAACATGCATCAACACTCATTGGACTGCGCATCAAAGTCCAGCATCTCTCCCACTCCTTTGACCAATTCAGGTGGTATGAACTCCGCAACAAGAGCCTCATGCGGAGTGAGCTCTTCCTCCTCTGGTGCAGGCCCACCGCCAGTCACCAGAGTCAAGTTGTAATTAGAGGCACGCTTAGCCTTAGTGCTGCGTTTGATGGCATTCCAACGCTTTTTGCACTCTTGCGCCGTGCGCACCTCATGGCCGAATGAACTGACAGGTTCCGCAACATGCTTCCAGTGAGTGTCACGTTGGGCAGCCGTAGTCTGACTATTGGCACCCACTAGCATGTCACGGCTGTGGCCCCGCACGTAGTCCACGAGAAAGTCCAGTTCCTGCTTACAGAAAGGCTTCTTCCTCGACGTGCAGGAGGTCGTGGCTGTGTGTGGGGTCCCAGCCTGTGCTGCAGGTGCAACCTTCCTCCTCTTGGACTGTGGCGCAGACCCTGGCTGGCTAATGCCGCCCTGACCAGTATGGCCAGTGGGTTCGGTGGATTGAGCCAAGGGAGTGGCAGGTGGAGGGATGACCAAAGGCCTTACTTGTGTCAGTGGCAGCTGGGTGCCCACTAATGGACCCTGCGCCGCAACATCAGCTGTGGCAGGGTCATTGACCGCAACGGTCCTGGTTGGCAGACTCACAACCGGGGTGATGTTGGGTGCATCTGCCCCTGCACTTGCCAACACCCGGCTGTTCGGGGCAGCAGATGACATGACTGCCCCAGGGACACTTGTCTTGGTCTGAGCAGCCCGGCCTCCCCCAAAGGTTTCCCCCCTGGCCTGTTGGAGATCTACCAAGGGCTCTTCAAGTGCCAACGCAGCCTGCGCTGGCAGACCCTGAGCCTGGGT
Source organism: Ambystoma mexicanum (assembly GCF_040938575.1). Taxonomy (NCBI): domain Eukaryota; kingdom Metazoa; phylum Chordata; class Amphibia; order Caudata; family Ambystomatidae; genus Ambystoma; species Ambystoma mexicanum. Next base: position 334,713,612 of record NC_090930.1, read on the forward strand.
GGCGGTGTCCACAGCTGCACCTGCAGCTACCACTACCCTTGGGCCCGTGGCAGTCGATGGAACGGACTGCCGGGTCAAATGGGTGCCAGTGCCAGATGCAGGAGCTGCATCCCCCGGAACCACAGGGGGTGGTGGCATGACTGCACCGACACATGGCACAACATTGTGCTCAAGTGGCACACCCCTGCCTCTTCCCCCTCTGTGGCCGCCCTGGACACCCTGGAGTCCCCTACTCCCTGGTTACCACGGCCACGTCCCCGACCACGCCCGCCACGAGGAGGGCGCCCAGCTGAGGCGCCCCTCACCTTTGGTGGCCTCCCAACCATGGCACTGATGTAGAAGTGCTGGCACAGATGGAGTGGTGCCAATGGGAGGTGTACACCACAATTGACCTGGGCAATTGGGGTGAAGGGGGTGGGAAGCAAAATGTTAACAGCCCCCCTGCACCTGCAAGGCTGTATGTGACCCCGGTGATGTGGTGACGGGTCACGCAACGCTCAGGCACCCCAAAACTGCAGTAAAACTGTGCACGCAACCCTGCAGCCTACGTGCGTGGATTCAACCTCCCGCAGTACGCGGTGGCACCCAGTAACACGAATAACGCGTACGCGTGGGACACGCAGGCTACTATGACATCGAAAATGGGTGCGATACACAGGGGCACCCGCAGTGGGAAAAAGAGTATGTGCGACGCACCATCTGACTAGGGCGATGCAGAAAAACACGCGTAGCCAATACCCCCGCCAAAAGAAGAGATACGTCCTTGATAGCTGTGAAGTTATGATGGCACGCGAAACAACAGGAAGCAGCAACACACGTCGGTCTCCACGAAAGGCACGTACAGCTAACTGCTGGGCCCGCTCACCTTTAACCCGTGCTGAGGGAAACGCCTGTGCGTGTCACGTCACAGGGGCGCTTGCGCTTCAGGGGCCTTCTGTCCAATGAAATTGCGTATGCGTGCAGATGCGTTTACGCGCTAAGGGCCTTTCATCGAATTACACGCTGACGTGCCGAATTGTCACGTGCCAAATCACTCTGTATCAAGCTGGCCACTTGTAAGCACACGGAAGACCACGCTCCTGCCCAGAAGGCCGAACTACTGCCCCCCATAGCCCCGAGCATGCTCCCACCTGCCATCTGCTGCTGCCTGACTGCCTGCTGCCCACGTGCCCTGCCATTTGCTGCCTGCACATCAGCCAGGGGTGCTGTTGATGTGACCACCCCTGCTGGAACCGAAGACTCCCGACTGGGATTCCATCGCTCCACAGCCCAGCCCCAGGACCCAGTTGCCCACCCACTCCTGCCTCTGGGGTTGTCATGTCGGGCACTGCAACATCTGGCACCACTGACAACCCCCGATCAGAGAGGCAGAGGGGCACCAGCTTCCGTGCCACCGAAGTTGGTGTCCTGGTGGAGCAAGTCTTGGGCCATTATGATGCCCTCTTCGGAAGTTCCCGCGCCGACAAGGAAGGACGGACTCGGATCTGGACTAACATCGTGACTGCCATCAAAGTGGAGGGGGTGGCAGTCCGCAACTTCCAACATGTCAAGAAGCGCTGGGAGGACTTCAGGTCTAGGACCCTGAACAAGGCCCGGCGCCTCTTGAAGGCAGCGGATGCCAAGGGGCGCGGGGGCCACTTGTCGGAAGATCAGATGAGGGTCCTGGAACGCATATCCCCAGCGCTCCACGTCCAGGTCCTTGAGAGGCAGACCTGTCTGGAGTCGAGCGGTAAGTGTACATGCATCCTGATTGTGAGCTGTGCGTGTGGTGATGTTTCAGTAGTGTGCAGGTTACACATCTGTTTGTATGGGGTCGAGTATGGGTGGGGGTGTACAGGGCCGTGGGGCTAACACATGCGAGGGCTGTAATGTGTGAGACATGGATGGTGCTTGTGTGTGTAGGCTTGCATGCCAAATGCAGTTGTGTGGGCACACATGTTTAGATGAATGTGTATGTAAGTAGACATGTCAGTGATGTCACGCATGTATGTTGTTTTCAGCTGCATGTATCAGCACTGTGTACATGTGCATTTGTGTGTTTTTGACAAGGGTGCAACAGTGATGCAACATGGATGCATGTGACAACTGGATGTGGAAGCCTGATTGGCAGTTGTGACATGGATGCCCATCTGAACACTGCGACACTTGGCAGAGGTGTACACATGCATGCAAGTGTGGTGGTGTGTGTACATGTGTAGTGCACTTCCTGTGCTGCATGTGATGTCTGGCTCAGCTTTGCCTGCTCATGCTGTTGTATGGGTATGGATGGTGCTGGCAGTTGCGATATGGCTGTGGTATGGCTCATGTGGGCGAGTTGAAATGACATGTGTGTTGGGGATTGTGATGGCATGTCTGAGGTTTGCCAATGCCACTCATGTACAACTGTCATGTGTGTATGTGTCCATTGTACAGTGCCCTGTGTTTTATTTCTCCCTGTCTGCAGCGTCAACTGATGAAGAGGGCGGAGAAGGTGCTGTGGAGCACAGCGGCAGGGATCCCACCGCCAGCCGGAGACGCAAGGCCCGGCTCCCCTCCCATGTTGTCATCTCGTCGGGGAGTGAGGAGTCCGGTGCCGCGTCCCAGGCCGCAGCTGCCGGGGGGAGGTCCAAGAGGCGGAGTTTGGAATTGGACTCCTCGGTAGCAGAAGGGGCAGCTGGGACCCCACATTGCCCAACGGGGGAAGATGGCACGGAGTCATCCAGGTTGGTGGGGGGTTTGGTGGAGGAGGAGGCCATGCAAGCAACAGAGACGGGGTCTGGAGGTGGGGATCCCACTGGTGCTAGTGGTGCAGTGCAGGACCAGGGACAGGAGGCAGCACAGGCCGCCGCGGAGGTGCCTGTGTGCAATCCTGTCCCTGATCCTGTCCCTGCATCATCTTGCACCAGCAGGGATGCCTACGTCCAGACCCGTTTTCAGGCAGGGGATGAGCAAACGACAACTGGCCTTCCTCTGCCTGCGGACGTGGCTATCCAGGTCCGGGTTGAGCCTGTCCTGACTGGTGTGGCGTTGCGTCAACGGGCCATGCGAGGTGACCTGCAGTCTTTTCATGAGGAGACTGCACGTCATCTCGAATGGCTCGTTGACCACGTCAGCCTGCTGGGACAGGTCACCCAGGCAGGATTCCTCCGTTTGATGGGGCTTGCTACGACCCCCTCCTCAACTGAACCCCCTACGCACCAGTCGTCCTCCGTGCCATCTCCCCACCCATCAGTCACCTGGGTGCCCTGTGGAGCTGCCTCTGACGGTGGGCTGGTGGAGGAGGCATCGCTGCCACAGTCGGGAGTCGGACGTCCAGCAGGGGTGGCCACATCAACGACTGCACCCCAGCCGGCGGAGGATGTGCAGGCAGCAGGAGGCAGTGCACGGGCAGAGGCACAGCAGCAGCAGCAATGTGGTGGGAGCCATGAAGGCTTGGGGCCTTCAACATCGGAAGGGCAGGCATCGCCCGGAGGGCAGGAGGACACAGGACAGAGAGTGTCTTCCGTGTGGCAGCGGTTGGGCCATGCCATAGATGCGGAGCAGCAGCGGGCGGAAGAGGCACGGCTCACAATGGTCAGGGCGGAGAACTCCATGCGGAGGGCCCTGAGGCGGGCCGAGTGCCTCGAGGCAATCCGCAGGGGGTTGGAGGTGGACACGCCGACGGCCCTGCAGACCCTCGGGGCCATGGAGGAGGACCGCCTCCGGGACATTGAGCAGGAGTTCGATGATGCCCTGGCCCGGTACATCCACAAGTGAGCCATGAAACTAGCCCGCTGCCCTTGTACATAGTTATGTAGGTAGTGTTAGGTTTCCTTTGTTTTTTGATTTATTTTGGACCTTTTGGACATTGGCCACATTTTTGTATATAGTTTATTTTATTAGTTAGTGTTGTTAGATAGGTTTCATTTCTTTTGTTGGGATAATGGACCCTGGCTTGTTCGTATGTACATAGTTCACTGTTGGATTGTATTTTTCTTTCACATTTTAACCATGGAGCAATGGCTTTCAATTATTATTTCCTATTGGATTTTCTTTTGTGGACAGTGACTTTGGACACCATTACTTTGGATTATGATTTTTGGTTTTGCTTTTTTTCACGGACATGCTTCTTTTCATTTTTGTACATTGCCATTTCTGTTTGTTTATTTTTGAATCTATTTATGTTTCCTTTGATACATATTTTTTTATCCAACTTCAATGTTTAGTATCATCTCATTGGTTTCATGCATATCATGATATGGGTTTTGAGATTCACTGACACCCATTGGGTGAATGTGAGGGACATGTGTTCGTTTCCAAACTTGCAATTGGTGTTCTATCATGTTATTAAAGAGGACACCCGTGGGAATGCACAGAGGTCTGATTTGCGCGAAGCGGCCCAGAATTTATTACCTAGAACCCCAGACAAAGTGAACATTGTGTTTTTTCCCCACCAAATATCACACTTTGTCGGGGATTGCGGCTAATAAAAACTGGGGCAATTTGCGCAAGGCAGACCTCTGTGGATTCCCACGGGTGTCCTCTTTTGGGAAATGCATGGGGTTCCCTGTTTCCCTTGCTGGCTTCAACACCCTAGGCCCAAATCTGTAGGTTGCCCACATGAACAAAATGGGCAGTGGCCAATGGCTTGGGGTTCCCAGTCGGTTACCCTTTTCCTTTTGCGCCCCCGGTAGGTGCACCCACACATGTGAGGTACCGTTTTCATCGGGACACGTGTGGGGACGCGTGACGGTAGGCCATGTGTTGTTGGGGGCGTGTTTCGATGGGTGCGTCGAGCGAAATCTGCGGAAAAAGTGTTTTTTTCCCCCACATTTCGGACTTTGCGGGGCTGTCTGGGTAAAAAATTCTGGGGCGATGTGCGCAAATCATACCTCTGCGGATTCCCACGGGTGTCCTCTTTTCGGAAATGCATGGGTTTCCCTGTTTTCCTCGGTGGCTTGGACACCCAAGGCCCATATCTGTACGTTGTGCCGGTCGGCAGAATGTCTGAGATTTCGCCATGAAAACAGACTTGGGGTTACTTGTGTTTAAGGCTTTCCCCTTGGCGGCCAGGTAGGTGCACCCACACATGTGAGATACCGTTTTTATCGGGACACCTGTGGGAACCCGTGACGGTAGGCCATGTGTTGTTGGGGGCGTGTTTCTATGGGTGCGTCGAGCGAAATGTGCGGAAAAGGCATTTTTTTCCCGACATTTCGGACTTTGCGGGGCTATCTGGGTAATAAAATCTGGGGCGATGTGCGCAAATCATACCTCTGCGTATTCCCATGGGTGTCCTCTTTTCGGAAATGCATGGGGTTCCCTATTTTCCTCTGTGGCTTGGACACCCGAGGGCCATATCTGTACGTTGTGCCGGTCGGCAGAATGTCTGAGATTTCGCTCTGAAAACAGACTTGGGGTTACTTGTGTTTTAGGCTTTCCCCTTGGCGGCAGTTAGGTGCACCCACACATGTGAGGTACCGTTTTCATCGGGACACCTGTGGAAATGCGTGACGGTATGCCATGTGTTGTTGGGGGCATGTTTCGATGGGTGCGTCGAGCGAAATGTGCGGAGAAAGCGTTTTTTTCCCCACATTCCGGACTTTGCAGGGCTGTCTGGGTAATAAATTCTGGGGCGATGTGCGCAAATCATACCTCTGCGTATTCCCACGGGTGTCCTCTTTTCGGAAATGTATGGGGTTCCCTGTTTTCCTCGGTGGCTTGGACACCCGAGGCCCATATCTGTACGTTGTGCCGGTCGGCAGAATGTCTGAGATTTCGCTCTGAAAACAGACTTGGGGTTACTTGTGTTTTAGGCTTTCCCCTTGGCGGCCAGGTAGGTGCACCCACACATGTGAGGTACCGTTTTCATCGGGACACCTGTGGGAACGCATGACGGTAGGCCATGTATTGTCGGGGGCGTGTTTCGATGGGTGCGTCGAGCAAAATGTGCGGAAAAAACGTTTTTTTCCAGACATTTCGGACTTTGCGGGGCTGTCTGGGTAAAAAAATCTGGGGCGATGTGCGCAAATCATACCTCTGCGGATTCCCACGGGTGTCCTCTTTTTGGAAATGCATGGGGTTCCCTGTTTTCCTCAGTGGCTTGGACACCCGAGGCCCATATCTGTACGTTGTGCCAGTCGGCAGAATGTCTGAGATTTCGCTCTGAAAACAGACTTGGGGTTACTTGTGTTTTAGGCTTTCCCCTTGGCGGCCAGGTAGGTGCACCCACACATGTGGGGTACCATTTTCATCGGGACACCTGTGGGAACGCAGGACGGTAGGCCATGTGTTGTGTTTGTGTGGTTTTCATAACGTTTTGACCCATTTGCTGGTGCCCTTTGTCTCACAACCCTTTCTTTTCCCGAATGTGACCTACATTTAGTCGCTGCTTTAGCCACCATACACTTTTGTAACCTGCACAAGTCACCTACCCTTGAAAAGGTCTGCCTGTGCTCTTTCAAAAAATGTATGGCTGCCATTCCTCACCACATTGGTTTTCCCAATTTACACATGCTAAGTGCGCCTGGTCAGGCCATGAGCATAAAACTCCTGTTTACCATGGCTCAGTGTTTGTCTTGTGGTAGTGCTTGTTTTGTAAAAACACTACAAAAATTGTATGCTCTCCTAACTGCAAGACTCGGGGGAATGTAGCGGAGCATTGCTTTTCTCAAAATTCATAGAAGCCATTGCCGTACCAAGCCAACCATGTCCAACACATACCTTTTTTTTCAGTCATTTTCCCGCTTTTCCCCCATTCAATGGCAGTTTCCCCTACCTAGTTGTTGCCTGACCTATGCAAATCACCCCTTCCTAAACTTGGAATGTTGTCTACTTTTCAGAAATATATGCCTTTCTGTCCTCCAATTTGGCTTTCCTGCCCTTTTCTTCCATTCCGTCCATGCATGTTCAATTGGCAAAAATGGCAAAAATCGCCAACCTCTCACAAAACGGTTGATAACCACATCAAAATAATTTTTTTCCATTTCCACTCAACCTGTTCCTGAAAGCCACGAAATTGGGGAACTCAGCACAGCAAACCATTTGTTCCTAGCTCTTACAAGGAAAAAATCACAGGCTTCTTTGTACATCATTTTATTGGCATTTTTTGAAAAAACCCAACATTTTCGCACTTTTTCCTTATTTTCTCTCACCCCCCGACAGCAGCCCTTACGACCGCCTACATTTGGGAAAAAAAGGAGCCAAATTTGGCCGAGATATCTCATGTAACAAAAAAGTTACAAGCCATTGAATGGCCACATACCAAAATCACCAAAAAAGGCCCTGGCACTGGGGAGAAATACCCATGGCACTTAAAGAGTTAATCCATAAAAGCATGTGGATATGTGGTGCTCCTCTGGCTTGGTATTCTTTTCTCCAAAAAAAGTGTTGCACTTCTCCAAGGGGAGGAACAGTTTTATTACAAATAAAATGTAGCATAGCAATGAAGCGATGGTGAAAATATCTTGAAACATTAACAGGATCCAGAGAACAAAGTACTCCAGGTGTTAGTATATCTATGTTTCTTTTGTTTTTGTTTGATATGCGTAGGAAATCATGTAAATCGTCCCATGCATATTCTGCACAACTTAATGTAACAAACCAAGTGGGTGGGCCAAGGTTTCTGATCATACAACGTACATTTCCATGACGTCGAAACCAGCATTCTTTAGTACTACACATATTTCTAATAGATTTGTAATATTTGATTGTAAAACCTCAACTTTTTGTTGCACTTTTTGTAATAATTGTGTAGCTGTCATATTTTGAAAGTGGGATCCTGATTTTAATATGTGTGCAACTCCGTAACATAAAGTTGCTAGTTCACTTTCAAAGAGTAGGTGGAACATGCATTCCACATTTTGTCTAAATCTGGGATCTTCAGAATATATCTGTAATGAGCGGTATTCTGATGCTGATATTTGAATAGGTCTATCATCATACCTCTCTCCTTTGCCAATAGGAAAGAGTAGAGGAAAAGCACGTGCTTCTATACTTTTTTCCCATATGCTGATTTGTGATCCTTTTGTTTGACGCATTTGGTACGTTTCCAGTGCATCTTCTATGGTGTCATTAGAGTTCAATGGATGAATTGTATAATGGTCTAAAGTATTTGATATTGTAGCAGGATTTAGGAGCTCAAATTGACCAGCTTCTTGTGTCTCTTGAAATTTTTCAGTTGTATCCTTCAGGTTTTCTTCAATATTAATTTCTTTGTAATATTCATTATTCTCTTTAAGATATTGCAAGGCTTCTCTAACTTTATGTAAATCTACCAGCTGTTGCCAAATTGTCTTTTGTAGGCACTCCAGCTGTTGCCAAATTGTCTTTTGTAGGCACTCCATTTACTAAGATAATTAAAGATTGCTGCATTGGACGTTGCACTCCTAGAGTATGCACATTTTCTTTTAGATCTAATGGTAAATACACTACTTTTCAACGAATACCTCTCGCTAATTCAGAGGGAGGTAATTTTGACGTTTTTGGTTGAAGACATATTATTGCTTGAAATGGGTGCACTGTTTGAATTATGTTGCTCTCATATAAATAAAGTTGTTGTAGGGGTTTTGGTAGTGGATATAATTCCAGATTATTTGTGATAGCACGTGAAGGAGTTTAGTTGTTGTCAAGTTTTTTAGTGCAGTAACTGCAAAGTATTAAGGGGTCAGTTATTTCGTATTTGTTTTCTGCTATAAGGTAGAGAGCTAATTCAAACCATTTAGAATCTTCATTGCCTTCTATTTTGTATGATAGGTCTACAGTTTTTGTGTTACTTTTATAAAAAGTTCTGCAGCAAAATACACACACATGGTTTGGTGCTTCAGCTGATGAACTTTTAAATTTTAGTATTTCTTTTTTGTATGTGTGTAGTAAAAGGTTGCCATGTGTAGAATTGTTGCTAATTTGGTTTACAGATATTTCATTCTGTAAGTGGCTTTCACATTCAAAATATTTTTTCTGGATATAGTCGATTTCTTCAAGTAGGTCTTTTACTGTACCATGTAGAAGAATGTTATTTAAATTGGCTAGTGCTAAAGCAGGACTTTTAGCATTGTACAGTTTATAAACTAGATTTCTTATAGTCGAATGATGTGTTGATATCCTTTTGATATCATGGAAGGTGGTTTTGCTAGTAGGTCCCGTAATGCAGGCCAATGAATGTCCTTGTAGTCCTGTGTACTTACGCACTGGACAGGTATCCATATTTTGCATTAGTTTATTGTTGATTTTGTCTTTGCTTTTCACATATTGATTGAGGAATTGGCGTAAAGACTTGACATTTTTTTGGGGAATGTTACACATTGACGTGCATGGCCATTTGTACACTAGACGTTGTGATTCAGTTGAATGGAGGTTTAATTCTAATTTTTCAGGGCATATTTTTGTAAGGAGTACTTCTTGTTCCATTATGGTATTATTAATTTTTTCATAACCTTGACCGCTGCTATTCATGGCAATTGTATGTGTTTGCTTTTGATTGTATGCTTCTTGATTAAAGTATGGATCTGTGCTTGTAGTGTGACTCCATTCACCTCCGCAGATACTTAAGAAGTTCTTTCTGTTGGCATTTTGCTTATTGAGATGTTTTTTTCGTAATTTAGTCATTAGTTTTGTTACTGGTTTCATTTTGTTTAACACTAAAATAAATAACTTTCTTTTGAGAAGAATTGTACTGTCTATCAACGCTTCTAAGATTAATTTCCTATGATAGGTTTTAAGGGTTGAACCTGGTTTCTCTCCTGTTTTTATAACATTTTGAAGGACTCTGTGACGGAACATTTTGTCTAAAATACTTTTCTTGGTATGCTTACCTTGCACTATATCAAGATTTATAGAAGCAATTTTATCTGTAGTAATATCTGATTTTTTGTTAATTGTTTTCTGGTTTGTTTTACATTTTGATAGAGGAGGCAAAGTTTTTGTACTTGAAACTTCTTTTGTTTCACTAAATGAGTGTATTAGCTGTTTTGTTTCAACTTTTTTTTACAAATTCTGCTAGAGATGGATGCTTATGTTGGACACTTTTATTTTCATTTGCTCTACTTCTGCGTTGCTTTCTACGGACTTGATTTTTGGTAGGCATTCTTTAGGGTCTGTTGAAAAAAATAAACAAGGTATGGGTTGGGGTGTTCTGCAATGTATGTGTGCTGTGTGCATGAGTGTTTGAGTAAGATGATGAAGATGTATGTAATGGTGTGTGATTGTGCATTGGGCAACTACAACTAGTAGGGATGGGTATTCTTGAATTAATGTGCTACTAAACTTGGGATCAGATGACAGAAAAAAGTAAGCTAGTGGTGTGGAGAAGTATAAATGGCAATTCTAATGCTATACAATTAAAACAGTTGTTTGTTCTATAATATCAAAATTCTAGCAGCTGAGTTGGGTCATTTGTGTGTCGAAAAATAGGAATTTGTGGGCCATTCTGGATGCAAATCGCTGTTTAATAAATGGGGATTTTTGAAGAGAATGGTGCACAATCTCTATTTTTAGAAACAGAAATAGCATGAATTAACTTTATAGTTTGTTTGAGTAATAATACAAATATTATGGTGGTATTCAACTTACTTTTTTTCTATAATGAGCAGGTTACTTCTTAGTTGTTCTTTGTACTTCAAAATCGGCTGCTTCTTTTCAGGAGAATGGTCTTCACTGCAATTGTAAAAGAAATATATTAGTAATTTTGTTTGCATATACCACTGTTTTTAATTTAGACATTGATTTTTTAATTGACATCCTCAATGCCTTCCTCAAAACCATTAAAACGATCTAATTCACATAAGATACGTCGCACCAGTTGAATACATATCATATGTTGTTAATGAATAAACTGTATTGCAATGACTAACTGTAGCAAACAAAATATGTTTAGTATGCCTTTAAAGTTCATAATGTACCACTGAATACTACTATTCCTGTAACTAAGCTTTTGCAAGTAATAGTGCTCTATGTCATGGGCTGCTTGCCCTATATAAATATAAGTAATTAAATAAATAAAAAAAATAAAAAATAAATGTTTATGTTATTGTACAAGTATTGTTGTTTGAGATTTGAACATAGTGTGTGCATGCCATTTTGTTTGGCTATATGTAGTCTATATATTTTATTTCAAAAATGTTAGTTCAATATGATTTGAGTGTATGTGTGTATAAAGAAATTATATAGTATGAAGGTTTGTAAGTGACAGTTGATTTAAGAAGATTGAACAAAAGACAGTAACTTCATTTTACAGATTATACAAGCTAAAAGTCAGTTAATCTGTTTATATGAAACTAGAAAATGTGTTCATGTATTTTACAGAAAATATGCATACCTGTAGTTTGTGTTCATGCATATGGATATGCATGCAGCTGCAAGTAGACATCTTGGAGACCTGTACAGTATTTCTTGTAGAAGGTGCGTTCCAACGATATGACACTTGTACTCAGGGAGATTAACAGTACATTTAAAGTGGTGATCTATGATGATGCAGTTAGATGTAGAGGTCTTGGATGTGATTGGTGGATGTTCATGTGACTTCTTAGCTATATCCAATGAGGGAATGGCACAGAAAGTGAAAAGGAAATGGTAGAAGGACTGTTTATGTTACGATATGTCCGCGGACATGGCGGTAGATCGCGGACATCAGATGTTACATCCAGGGATGTATGGGTTGGGAAGCCTTGCAAATGAGAATGAGCATAGAAAGGGATTGGTCAGGAAAGTTTAGTGGGTGTGTTGTGACAGGAGAGAGTTTCTCAGATACTCTTTTTGCTGAGAGAAGAACAGATAGCTATGGCTGTGTGTTTCAGAAAACAGATTGTTGATGGGAGACTCGTGGATACATTGGTTGAAGTTCATGCAGAAAGCTTTGGAGTAGCTGTAGATCTTGGATTCCCACATGTGGAAGTGCACTGGCATGGAGTATTTGGAATGAAGTGGTTGGACTTGCTACCTCTCTGTGCTACTTTGGAGACAGAGCAACATCCATACATAATTGTAATTCATTGTGGAGGGAACAGTTTAGGACATGTGTCTGGAATTTCTTTGCAATTTGCAATGAAAGAAGGACTTGGAAAGGTCATGGACATGTTCCCAAATTCTCAAGTAATTTTTTCATGGATTGCGCAGAGACAAATGTGGCTTTGTTCTTCTTCATTTGGTCCACAAATGGAGAAAGCAAGGTGCAATGTCAATAAGGCTGTTTCTGCCTTTCTCTGAGATTTTGGCATGTCCTCTTTTCACAATGAAAATATTATGTTTCGTAGTACATACATTTTTCGCAGAGAGTACATGTAACTTACGCTTTTTTTTAATTGACATCCTCAGCGCCTTCCTCAAAACCATGAAAACTATCTTATTCACATAAGATATGTCGCACCAGTTGAATACATATCATATGTTGTTAATGAATAAACTGTATTGCAATGACTAACTGCATCAAACAAAATATGTTTACTATGCCTTGTGAAGTTCATAATGTACCACTGAATACCACTATTCCTGTAACTAAGCTTTTGCAAGTAATAGTGCTTCAATGTCATGGGCTGCTTCCCCTATATAAATGTAAGTAATTAAATAAATAAAACAAATAAAAAGATGTTCATGTTATTGTACAAGTATTGTTGTTTGAGATTTGAACATAGTGTGTGCATGCAATTTTGTTTGACTATATGTAGTCTATATATTGTATTTCAAAAATGTTAGCTCAATATGATTTGAGTGTGTGTGTGTGTATAAAGAAATTAAATAGTATAAAGGTTTGTAAGGGACAGTTGATTTAAGGAGATTGAACAAAAGACAGTAACTTCATTTTACAGATTATACAAGCTAAAAATCAGTCAATCTGTTTATATGAAACTAGAAAATGTGTTCATGTATTTTACAGAAAATATGCATACCTGTAGTTTGTGTTCATGCATATGGATATGCATGCAGCTGCAAGTAGAAATCTTGGAGACCTGTACAGTATTTCTTGTAGAAGGTGCTTTCAAATGATATGACACTTGTACTCAGAGAGATTAACAGTACATTTAAAGTGGTGATCTATGATGATGCAGTTAGATGTAGAGGTCTTGGATGTGATTGGTGGATGTTCATGTGACTTCTTAGCTATATCCAATGAGGGGATGGCACAGAAAGTGAAAAGGAAATGGTAGAAGGACTGTTTATGTTACGATATGTCCGCAGACATGGCAATAGTTCGCGGACATCGGATGTTACAACGGATTGCGCAGAGACAAATGTGGCTTCGTTCTTCTTCATTTGGTCCACAAATGGAGAAAGCAAGGCACAATGTCAATAAGGCTGTTTGTGCCTTTCTTTTGGCATGTCCTCTTTTCACAATGAAAAGATTATTTTTCGTAGTACATACATTTTTCGTAGAGATGGAGTACATCTAACTTAAGCTGGCAATCAGATTTTTCTAAGAAATATACAAAATGCATTGCAACCTTTTTTAGAATTACGGCATCCATTTTGAAGTAGGTGTTGAGTATTTATATTTTTTAAACACAAACCCCACCAAAAGGCTCTTTTCAGAGCCACCACTTCCTCCCAGAGAAAATTGCAATGATTATGATAGGGCAGCACCCCAAAATTTTAGATGTTCGCGGACTTCTAAAAAATACAAATGGCCCTGCTTCATTTATTTTCACTTCTATTTTTTAACTTTGATAGGCGGCTCTGAAAAGAGCCTTATTTTTTTTTGTTGATTTTTGTTATTGTATATTTTTTGTTTTTTTTTATACACGACACACTAGGAGAGGAGGGGACAGGAGGGTAAAGGGGGGACACCAACCACAGGAATAATAAAGGGCGAGCTGAGAGAGGAAGAAGTAGAGTGGGTTGTATTTGGGTAGTGAGCATGTCTTTTCGTGCTCTGAGACGAAAGTCTCAAAAGCACTACGAAGTCGCTACCCCCTGCAGAGTACTGTGTCGCAGTACATACACACAACTGTGACCCTCGAAAGGTAAGGGTCATCAGCATTATGTATCGCCTATGAGGCAGCTTGAGGAAGACGCTGTCCCACAGAGGTGTTCCTTGTGGTGACAGGATCAGAAACGGAGGATGAAGTAGAGGGAATCAACCTACTATGCTCCTCTCAAGGTACAACCTTGCGAATGGCCCCAGAGTGAAATGACCTTAGGTGTCCCTTCATGGTAGTGGTCCCAAAGCTGTACGAACCATGCCTCCCGTGACTGAGTACCATTTTGCACTCATTGCAGGTGACTCGGTTCGCACAAGCCTTAGGACCATCCCCATGAATGGTAAATAACCGCCACACCCAAGACTCATGCCGAGTGCGGGTAGTAGGGATTTCCACTTCCTCATTCTCGTCATCCTCTTCTTCCTCCTCTGCATCCTCACTCCTGTTCCCCTCTTCAGGCCCTTGGGGAGGTGGTATTGGTGGAGGGGGTGGGGGTGGTGCTGAAGCAAATTTTGGGACCAAGCCGCTGTTTCTCGCACAAGTTTGGTGAAAATCTGTACAGAGATTGGGCTGTAGGCGCAAGCACATTTATTTTCTCATTGTGTCTTCGAGGATTTCAAAAATGTTTGGACTCTGTATAACTTTTCCCCCCCTGAACAAAACTGCACCAAACTTCGCAAAATCATTCCAAGGTGGCCATATTTCTTTTTGCAAAGTTTGGTGAGGATTCTTTGAATGGCGCCAAAATGATAATCCGCCCAAAAAGTGCTCTTTCTATGAGCTGAGCAATTTAACCATAACTACAGGGCAGCTACCACAGGCAATGCAATTTTTAATGCTTGCAGGACTTTTCCAGAAATATTGATTTGTCTGTTTCTAAAGTGGAAAGGGTAGAACTATTATGAATTATATATGGTTTCTGGAGAGGTCCTGTCCTCACAAGACACTAGAAAAGTAAAACAAAATATGTTTCCAGAGCAGGTGGCCATGAGATAAAACGTTTACCCTCCTTGATTTGCTATTCCACCTTCACTAAAATAGTTTGTCATAGATTGATGTTTTATTTCTATCGCGCTCATACACAAGTGTTTCAGAGCGTGACAAAGGAAGGGAAAGGGAACAGGGGAGAACAAAAACAACGATCTTACCAGGCCCAGTGACATTGAGAACGTGCAAGTGCAGGGTAGAGGGAGAAGGGGAGAAGTGCATGGAAGGAAAAAACAATAAAAACAAAAATAATAATAAAATAATAAATAAAAAGGCAACAAACAATGGGAGTGCAGCCAGCAAGTGCCAAGTGCTGGGTTTATGGCAGCAGGCCATGTAGGTCTGAAAGTGCAGGAAGAAAATGGAAGGGCTGTATGGGTACAGATACAGACCCCAGTGCAGGGGGGGGTCCGGAGTCAGTGCGTGAGGGTAGCAAGATGAGCAGATACCTGGGCCCAGAGGACAGAGGGTGGCCAGGTGCATGGTGCTGAGGGAGAGTAGAATCAACAGGGGAGAGGGGAGGAGAAGGCAGAAGCAAAGAGGAAGGTTTTTAGGTGCTTCTGGAACCGGAGATGGTTCTCCTCAAGTTTTAGAGTGGCAGGGAGGCTGTTCCAGAGGGAGGCCCCAGCCGAAGACAGAGATCTACCCCCAGCTTGTTTCTTTGAGAAACGACTGACCCTGAGGGAGTTAGAGGTAGAGGAGCGGAGTGCTCGGGATGGGAGGTATTTGCGGAGGGATTTCTGAAGGTATGTTGGACCCAGGCCCCAGAAAGCCTTGTGGACAATGCAGAGGGTTTTGAATTTAATCCTTGCATCCACTGGGAGCCAATGGAGAGATTTCAGACCTGGAGAGATATGATCCCAGGGCTTGAGGCCAAGGACAAGTCTCGCAGTCCTGTTCTGGATAAGTTGTAAAGGGCAGAGAGTAGAGGCAGGTAGATTAAGAAAGAGGCTATTGCAATAGTCCAACTTAGAGAGAACCAGAGCTTGGGAGACAGTGAGCTTCTGGGAGAATGAGAGGAAAGGAAGAATACTTCCGAGGAGGTGCAGTAAGAGGTTTGACTTTTTTGATACATCAGCAATGTGGGCGGAGAAGGAGAGTGTGGAATCAAAGGTGACACCAAGGTTCTTGGCCTCACAGGTGGGGATAGGAGGAGGGCCAAGGGAGTCCGGCCAGAGAGTGAGGGGAAAGGAAGGTGATGGTGTGCCAATGAGGAGGATCTCTGTCTTGCTGGCATTAAGACAAAGATCGTTGGCGGCACACCAATCTTGGATGACAGTTAGGCGATCAGTGAATGATATCATGGTTAGCCAACACCTGGACATACTTTGGAACCTCACCACACGATTTGGGTGAGGTTTAGGACAAACTTGCCAACTGTGAATGTTTGAGAATCACTGTAGTTTTTATATGATAAACTCGGGAATATTTCTGCGTCCGTTTTTTCTAAACATTTCTCCAGGACCAGTTACGAACTAAACTATATTGCAGTTTCAGACTGCTGCCTAGTTTCCATCTGCACAGTTGGTGTTTTAATTACACTTCTATTTAAATCCCACTTAATGTACATGCTTTCATGCAGTGGGCACGGAAGGGCATCAACTGAGGGATTCCAAACATATGAACATGGATTACTGGCATTAATATCCAACATCTTATGTGTGGAGCTGAGCCTCGCTGCAGCTCTGCCTCTGTAATTGCCTAGTAATCCGATGCTTTTTATACATTTGTGTTAGTGTGAGATGTCAATGTCCGCGGGTGGTAAATTTTGGACCTGATTATACCGGACATGCTGTTTGTAAATTTTGACTGCACATCTTTCTTTGCATTCCATGTGCTAGGCACCGTTCTGCAACCACAACTGTTGAAATTCGGGTTAAAATGTTACCTAGAGGCCCTCTGAATTCCGGGTGTGAGTCCAGTATTATTATGCCATGAGTGGAGAGCTCTCCTCTCTGCATCCTTTGATTCTTATGTTCAAGGTCCGTGTGCTTGTAGTAGTTACGGGGGACGCTGCAAAGTGTCTCTGAGGTGAGGACCTGGTTGCGGGGCACCCCACAGACTGATACAAGGGTGCATGTGTTCGTGCCCGAGGTGCACACAAAGCTAGCTGTATCTGGCTCTTTTTGCTTTGCATGGGGGCGTGTCTGGGGCGTTCCATCTACGACTTGCGTATGCGGTCACTCTGCATGAACAATTTAATGAATACGCGAGCGGGCTTTGTGGGATCTCTGCCACTTTTCCATGAATCGAACCAATGTGTATTTTTGTCATGCAAAGTCACTTTGCACTGCAAAAATACAATTTGCATGGTTGCATGAATCAGGGTGAAGCAGTGCAAAGTGTATTTTTGCAGTGCGAAGTGACTTTCCACGGCAAAAAGACACTTTGCACAGTTCAATGAATCAGGGTGTTTGTTGGAGGTACAAAGTCACTTTGCACAGTGCAAAGAATTCCATGAATCAGACCCTATATGTGTCTCAGAATCACATTCTTCTGCCTGTCTCGCTATTCAATACGTATAATTTACTTTTTGGTATGGCCTACTTACATAACTTGTTTAGATATAATTTGTTAATACATTGCCTGCATTACAGACTTGACATACTGGCTGCAGTGGCAGAGTCGAGGTTTTCATCTATTTTGACATTGTGATTAAACCTAAAATATGCCTGATCTGGGACATAACATTTCATTACCCAATGTTTATTCCCTTGACAAATGGCTTTCGCAATCATTGGATTCTCAATTAAACTCATGTCAAATATATTCTTCCGGTGCTACACCTACCCCATTACTTTCCACCCCAAGGACATAATCCACTCAAACAAAAAGCGCTGACTTCATTATAATGAAAACCTTGATTGATCTGCCATCAATAAATGAAGAAAGGGTTAAAGGGATTATAAATCACTTTGACAGCATGCTGGGCACCCAGTCTGAGAAAACAATGCTAACCCAAAAATACTCCTTCCCAAACCTTCTGTATTATCGTTGACACGAATGAACATTAGGACCGATTTAAACCAGCACCTCTGTCTTCTGCACCCATTTCTAATATTGTCCCTGCAAATAGCATCTCAGCAAGCCCTCCAATTACAAACATGAAAAATACGTATCTGTCATGTTGACTGTTTATAATGGGTAGTAACTTTCAAAACCATACGTGTCTTCAACATTTCTTTTTTTTTTAGTATTTGGAAGAACCTTAAACAGAAAACGTAATATTGTACTCTCCTCAACACAAATGCTTCTGTATAAAAAGGTCCAATTAAGGGACACACCATGAAAAGATTATTTTACAGAGTCCCTGCCAGGCTGCCAGAAGAATAATCCATGACACGGGAGCATGGATAATGTTTACTGTGCACAGAAAGAAACTAACGCCTTAAGTCCACTGAACAGGTACAGTGGTACCTCCAATACAGGCAGTTTGGCGCAAATATATCTTTTTTTAGTGGCTGGATTACAACCTTTGGTGATAGCAATTCCTACTCAATTCGTAATTTGTTAAAATTGACATTATAAGGTCAGATAAACTAATTATGTGTTCAAATGTATGATCTCGTGAATCAATATCGGTCTTAAACAAGTCCTGGTAAAGTGAATACAATAAGGGCCTGATCCATGGAATTTTCTTTGCAGTAAATAGGGACTATGTGTGTCAAAAACAAGGGGTACTCCCTGTGAACACTACTCTTTGACCTGTGCCTCTTCTCATTCCACTCCCTTATCCACTTAGATGACCTGCCCTGACACTATTCCACAGGTACCAAACATATACATTGTCAGGTCTGTTCACCCTCAGCTGCACCGCGTCATGACGTAGCCTCTGGTGACAAAGTTCTGGGCATTTGTGTACATTGACACCACATGACAGGTTTGTCACACTTGCTGCATGTAGGGTTGTACAGATATGCACATGCGTTCTCCTGACAGACTGTGTTGTGTTACCCAATAAGATCAATTTTTGTTCATTGTTTCTGTTGGTTATCTACACAGGGTTGTGTTGCATGTATTTTGGTTTGCATTCCTTGTTCATTTCATCCTGCACTATCTTCGAGTGTACATTGTGTGTGCATATTGTGGACCCATGCATGTGTTACATCGTCCACTCCCCACAGCTTGTATTCATCTGTTCTTCCCATGTTGCAAGTGCACCCTGGGATCCATACACACTTACAGGGACAGGGTGTGTGGTCTGTTGGGTGGTGCGTGAACAGCTGCATGTTGTCCTGAGGTCCATTACAGTGGTATCCAACAGGGGGGAATATTGGTTGGTGTATAATTATAATTAGTTACTCTTCGGAGGACGGTTTTTGCCGCAACACCAAATCGCACTGGTCTCTTTAAGGATTAGGTGACTGTGTGTGTGTTTTTTTTTTTCCACTGGCCGCGTGTGTTCTTGCTTTCTGCTTTCCCTTCTTGGATTCTATTGGACACTGAATCACTAAGTGCCTCATTTATTTTTACCCTAAGTTGTTCCCTTGGATGGTGGCTCCGCCCCCTAGGACCTGTGCCACTCCCCCGACCTCTACAATTACCCGCAACCCAGCGCATCCGTGTGCGCACCGGCAAATACTGAAAAGTACTGTTTACTGTTCCCGGTGCGCGGCGGGGGAGCAGGACGATAAATTAATAACATTTGTAGGCTTGGTGGTTGGAAGCCCTCTTGGGAACTCCAGGGCGTGTGAAAGTGGTAAGTCCTGTTTCCTTTTTATTTTTTTTATTTTATAACGAATGAAAAATAACTACTGGTGGCTAATTATAAATTATAATCCCCCCTATAATTGTTGCCAGAAAAGAAGGCCTTATGATTCTCTGGGCTCAGAAAGTTGCCTTTCCTGCAAAAAGTCTGGGGCGCAAGAAGAAAGACCTGTTGGTAATGAAAAACAGGTCGACCTCTCTTGCTTGCTCCACCCGTAGACGGGGTTTGACTGGCAACGGAACATTGGGGATTGCCATTATTCAGCAATTTTGCAATGGCTCCTTATCTGCCTGTAAGTGGTTTAAACTCAGCACTCCACCTAAGTCAATGTCCAGCTGGAACCCTTAATTATATATTTTTATGTCTAAAGTTCTTTTATTTCTGAATGATGTACCCTTATATCACGCCCCTCTCTTTGAATCCGCCCCGGTCGCACTGAACCAAGAAGTAGGTTGTTTTGCAAAGTTAAAATATTTCTTTTATGGATTTCAACAATATATACATCACACTTTTATGAATTTGAACCATATCTAGATATCACACCATTAATATTTATACAATGATCAGCGTTGGGTGATATTACAATAATCGACAATCTCTTTAATCAATAGGAGTATGGATGGGAAGAATAATGTAGCATAGAATAAAACTTTGTGTGGGTTCAATGAAATGCAATGATAGGAAATTAATGCAGCACAGAAATAAAACTTGATATGAATTCAATCAAATGGAATGTAATCACTCTTTCCCCCTGATACTACAATCCCCCCTAATATGCAATATAGAGATGGAAAGAGAGAAAACAGGTTTCAGGAATAAACACTCTACAAATGCAGTTTGAATCCCAATTTCCCCCAGCAAGCTTAGAGAGAAACAGGAACACTAAAAATTGATTTAATTCTTTACATGGGATTCACAACTAGTGGGAGCCACTTTGCATAGCTTCAGGTACACACTAGCAATGATGGTTGAATAACTAGCAGATAGGAAACTGAATTCTGAGGTCGGATGCAAGAAATATCTAATATACATGTGGTGAAATTGAGCCAAATGCAGAATCACGGCAAACTTTTTTGCGCACGAGAAACGTGATTACAGAAAAACTACAAGGAGATGGAATGCGGTTCTGGATTCGTTTGAACGCTTAGGATGCTAGCTTCAATTCATTTCTAGCATGTACGGTTCAAAAGTTACAGAGGTTTTAGCAAAGGTCGATTTTTCTCAAAAAGAGTCAAGATTTCAAATGAAACAAGGATTAGCTTTACACTAAGGGGCTCTGAAGATGCAAGATACCAATGGAACAGCCACCAGTCCAGAGGCACATCTGTTTGATCTTTGCCCACTGTGACACTTGCCTTTTTCAGCAACTATATTAGCGCAAAGATGATTTATCACTCCAATTATCACAGGATTATGTGGATGAGAGAAGGATTCAGGATAGACAAAAGAGATTCTACAATGCAGTTTTGGATGAGTGGGAATGGGTTGGATTGGATTTCTTAAGGATAATAGATTGGCTATGGACAATTCTAGGCTAAATACTCACCACTATGGTTTTGAAATAGGCTCGTCAGGATCTGGTCAAGGGTTTTGGACTGGAATCTGCTCGCCACCGGACAAGATTCAGTGCACCTAGCTCTGCTCTCATTCCGGCACTCTGTCTCTGCATGGCTTCCTGGACTGGATATGATGGGTTGGTTCTGGGTTACAGCTCTGCTCTACTGGTTTGGATCTCTGGGTTCTAGCAAGAGTTCTTGGCAAGGACCAGAAAAACAGCACAGCCCGGCTGTTCAATTTGTTGATGTGCCCTTTGGAAGTTTGGGGTTAAAATCAGGTTGCAAGATTTTAAAGGCCAGCTGAGAAGGGTTCAGCTTTGGATTGGGCCTTCTGCTTTCAGAGTTCTGGAGTCTTGATCTGGGTTCTTCCTGCAGAGCCCTTAGCCAGTAAATCAGTTGATGGGTGAATGTGTGTGTGTCTCTAGGTCCTCAACAGTCCCTATTTATGTATTTCTCAAGGGGGTGGGTAGGCTGATTATGCTAAGCCCAACCCTCTAAGAAACTGATTGGTCAAAGTATTCCCTGTCTCCTGATTTGAGAAGGAAACAATGTCATAGTGATGCTGCAATTTACAATCCAGGGAACAACCTCCCCTTTGTTTCTAGACAGAAAATCTATTTTTCATATAAAACATATTTCCAATATCACCAATATCACTAATAATACATATTTACATCCCAAATTACACAAAACTGTATCCATCAAAGTCCCATCTTTTTAAGAGTTTTGGTTGACAAATGACAGTTTTTCGGGCTTTTGGTTGGTTACTCAGTGTCAGATCTGTACACATTTTTCTCCATACATGCGCGTGATATCAGGGCATACTCATGTAAAGTTTCATATTTTTAGCATTATCACAACTGCTACAAAGTCAACATTTTGATAGTTCTGTCTCTGAACATCACACCCATTCCAGAGTAGTTTCTACTTGTGAGCAACATTTTCATTTTCACAACACTATATTTACAGATTTTTACCAATTTTGTTCAGTTTTCTATGAGTCTTTTTCAAAAAGATATTTTCTGTGCTCTCCGAATAAACAAAACTGTCTGTCCCCGCCCCCAAGATTTGGCTGGGCCAGAGCAGTTCCAGGCTTCTTCGTGCCAGCAGTTGTTTTCTGTCCATACCCAAATTAGCATTTCCTTTCAGCCAGGGGAGTCTTTTGTCTCCTGTCAGAGCAACAGGCCAAAGTCCCCTCCCACTTCCTTTCACACCTCCCTGCCAGTTCCTCAGCAGAGAGCAGGGGGGAAGATTCCTTTGTTTGGGAGAAACTGTGGAATGTCTTTGAAGCTCAGTGTGGCTGGCTTTAACTTACTTTTAAAACAATGTTTAAAATAGTCTTTTTCTAAAACACAATTTACATTTTTACAAATATAGCCAAAAATCTCTTAATTCCATCCTTTTTAAATCATAGAGATTGAATTGTCACCCTACATTGTTTTTTGATAGGAAGTCTCTTCTTTTCCATACTTTGATTTTAATGTACAAGTTTTAAACTGACAGGTTAAGTAAATGACAGTTTCTGACACAGGCGAGCGGCGGTACTGCGCCCATATCTGACATATTTTTCCAATGCAAGCATCTTTGAATGTGGATTTTCTTCTGATAAAATGTACTTCTGCTGACATTGGGCTTAAGTGGATTCTTTAAATAAAGTGATGTTTAACACCCAACAAGGATGTTGGATATTTTGTGATGTTTGGGAACAATGATTTTTGCACTTTCCACAGCCAAGGAAAAATGTATATTTAAAGCAGTTCTGGGTTTCCTTTGCAATGCAGCACTGCTTTTTCATGTAGTTTCATTTTACTCTGTGGGCAGCCCAATGATGGTTTTGGCAGTGTCTCCTGTGTTATCACTGACATAGGCAAAATGGATTGGTGGCCTATTTTTCAGGTTTCCCTGTGCACTTCTCAGATTTCTAGCGCACATAAGGCTTTTCGGTGGCCATTCTGATGTTTCTGATGCAAGCAGTGCACAGTAATGTTGCAGGGCATACACTAGTGGGTTAGAACATCCCACATGCCTTTAGAGCCAAAGCAGTTACATTAGACTATGAGGCTCCAGAAACGGTAGAGCTTGATTGGTCCTCTATGGAACCTCTTACAGGTAGTGCCCTAGAGCGCACTGGAGGGGAGGGTACTGGTTCTTCTAGTGTGAGAAAGGACAAGCCCCTTCCGATAGATCAGTCCTTAACAGAACCTGCTATTTTGAAATCTTTGCCCAATTCTTGTCTGATACCTAAAGTACCTGAAGTAAAACAACAAGCAAAAACGGATATGGTGATTATTGACCTAGAACCGAATGATTCAGTGTTTTCTAACAGTGTGATGTCGGAGAACCTCTCAAGTTCCCATGTAATGTTCTCGGAGAGTCAACAAAGTTGTGAGGAATCCATCTCTAGAAATGTATCCCCTTCTCCATTTAATATGCCACCTCCTCCTATTAATGTACTAATGCTTAATCATAACACAAATACATCTCTCCTGTGCCATCAAGGGGAGAATATTATGTTGAGTACAACCTTGCTATCAATGAATGTTACAATGTATGCTCTATTTAAAATGTTAAAAATATGTGAGCATAAACTAACTATATTTGATGAAAAACTGGGAAAACCACCTCCATCGTTAATGGAGAGAGAGGATTGTGTTACCAACAACAAAGGCAATGACAAAAAGAGACAGTCTGGTGCAGTTGAAGCAGCCACCCAAACAGAAACTTCCTTGGGGCTTCCTCAGCCTTGTAATAATTGTAACTCTAAAAAATAAAGAGAAGATACCATGTCTGTGTTGCCCTGCATCCCAAAGATTATTTATGATAATTCTATGGAGTCAACAGACCCCCAGCAGGGAATCCTGAATCATCTGGGCAAAGTAGTGCAAATCTGAATGGCAAAAAAGTCCTAACTAAACCTTAGGTGCTAGATTCCTCCGAGGTACAGAACAAAAAGAAATTAAAAGAAATGCCAACAAAAACTCCCAAAAAACCAATTGGCGCCTAAGAGTGCTGGCAAGGCATCAGTGAAACACTTTTTTAAAACCATCTCCTTGCCTAAACGAAATACTTTAATAACCTTGCAAGCAATTAAAGAAAAATATCAGCATTTAGCACACTCTAAAAGGAATCACATCCTTAAGTTTGTGCCAGTACATGCAATGGAATAACCCCCTCTTGATAAACTAGTGGAAGTATTGAATGTTGAGAATGCTGAGGTGCTGAACGAGCTAGGTCAGGAGTTACAGGGCCCGCAAGATGGCCCCAGACAAGTGTCACAGAAAAAGGGGGGAAGCGATGATCAACCCACGGCACAAGGGGTTGAAATTAGGAAAGCAGTGGATGCATATATATTAGAGGCTTGCAATCCTACTGTTATACCCCCCTTACATCTGATATAGATGGGAAAGTGATGGGTTCTTTACAGTTAAACCACACTATTGCCAACAAAAAAAAGAGCTGGGTGAAAAATCTGTGCACGAAAGATGCTGTGAAGGTCAAGCTATTGCGAGCAAACCCTCCTGCACAGAAGGTGAAAAACAGTGGTTAAGGCTTCCCCTGGATACTACTCAGGGAGCCTTGAGAACATTAGAAAGTAATTATCAAGGTGATTGCGAGGGACCTCAGAAGAATATAACAAGTACCATCATTACTTTAATAGAAAATGCTGTTGGTAAGCGATGGCAAATAATTCACAGACATGCCATTTGGCTTCCAACACTGGTTTGTCAAAAGTGTTTGAAAGAACTGTAAGGCCCCCTAACATAAAACTCCCTGCACCTTACTCTTTGGTACTAGCTTGTTGCCCCCCTCCGATTACACAATACAATTTGAGTAGGAGAGCCTTGATGGCTATGTTCTCCGAAATTCCGCAATTGGAGGACATTGTCTCTTCCTACTTTTCACTGGTTGAATTCACCAAGAAGGGGTACCTAAACTCAGTAAGGCTTTGGATCAAATCTAGAGTTATGCAAAATCTAATCTGGTTGAATCAAGGAAATCTGTCCAGTCTGGGATTTGTATTAAGTCTGGAGACAAAGGGAATATTTGATCACCCACTGAAAAATGTATGTGTAATATCTGAGGTGCTGCCACCTGTTCACATTAATACTGTGATGAAAAGTAACTCAAACATTGCTATGTGTGTGTGTGTTGCAATCACCATAATCATAGGTAACAAAGAATAGAAGATCGTATATCCCTTGTGAGTGGGAACACAAGAGGGTTTGAGCATCTTATTAATAATGACCAAAGCCTGCTGAATAATTGGGACATAGTACTCTTACAAGAGACGTGGTTGTCGGAATCTCCACTCTGGGAGAACCATGAAATCTATATAAATGCTGCACTTAAACCAATTAGTGGACGACCAAACTCTGGCCTGCTAACAGCAGTAAAAATGGGGAGAGGGATGACCTCGCAATTTTGGGCTGCACTGAACAAGTATATCTTTTGGTAAAAGTAATGTTTGAAAAAGACAAAGTTGCTGTTCTGAACATATACTGGAACCCGATTGCCATGTCAGAAGACAAATTCTTTCTCGATTTAAACTATTAGATCTTGTTTCGAAAGATCTAAAGATTAATGCATTGATTTTAGCGGGAGACTTAAATTTGGAGTGTTTGGCGATCGCGGCAACAAAAAACAAGACCAGAAATTTGAGATGGGATTCTCTAATTAAAGCAAGAGGGTTGTTTATGCTTAACGGAGCTTTATCTCTAGACATCCCCCAGTCGAGACATGGCATAAGGGCGATAGTAAGTCGATTATCGACTATATATATGTAAATAGAATATTATGGCCGTTAATGACAAAGTTTTCTGTCATAAAAACAAATGCAACCAACCATAACATGTTGTCAACTGAATGGCGGATGGGGGCTCCAGAATGTAACAAACTAGATTTCATGCGAGGTACCAGTGTGGTAAATCCAGGGGGGAATCGCCTTTGATGGTCACAGTCTGAGCTAGATAAATTGGATAATAAGTTGGGTGTTATGTGTGAGATGCTTGGCACACAGCCTGGTAACTTGTAATTTGTGTACACTGACTTTATCCATGCCATACAACAACAAAGTCAAAAAATAAAATCCAAGCGTGTTTATTTACATCAGTTCGACCCTGCAATTAAGGATTGGAAAGCTCAGCTCAGAACTAACAAAAACTCTTAGAACGCGCTGCAGGAATTGGCTGAAGTCCCACCATGCTGCCATGTATCAGGAGGACAGTGCTAAAATGCTAAAAACACTAGCAAGCAAGAACATCATCAGATTATGTACTATGATAAATCATTCTGTCACTACCTCCCAGCTAGTAATGCAATCAACGGCTCTCCCGGTTCATTTGTGGGTTGAACACTTTACTAAGCTTTATGCTTGTGTAAGGGGGATCCACCACCTGTCCAGTTGACCCCCCCCTCCACCTTCTTCCTTGATTTCGAATGGGTGGATATCCTTGAGCTCATTAAATCCCCAAGTAATTCTAAAGCCAGTGGGCCTGATGGCCTGTCCAATTACCAGTTAAAAAAACATCCCGAGATCTGGACCTCGATACTGTTCAAAATCTTCTCAATGGTGAACTTCACGCAGTCCTTACCTGAGTCCTGGACTCAAGCAATTATAGTACCAATATATAAAAAGGGAGAGAGAGCGTCGACTACTAGCTACAGACCCATCTCCCTTTTAGACATCCCTGGGAAATTATTTTGCAAAATTATTCTTAAGCAGTTGCAGGCATGGGTGAAGACTAAAGGGCTGATTGATCCATTCCAGTCGGGATTTATGTCCGGGTTGCGTATAATTCCACATATTATCTCGTTAGCTATGATCCAAGCTCAGCAGGTAAAGCGGAACCAGTCTCTTTATTTGGGGTTCATAGATTTTCGAGCTGTGTTCGATTCCATAGATAGAAATATGCTATATTTGAAATTGAAGAAGTATGAGTGCCCTGATACTCTTCTCTCATTGATAATTCTTCTTCACTCAAACACTTTGGTGAGAGTTAGGATCAGCCTTTAATGGAAAGTTATCTCCTCTAATTAAAACGCAGCAAGGTTTAAAACAAGGGTGCTCCTTGGCGGCCTTCTTATTCAACTTCTTTATTTTGGTTCTAGGACTCAAATTTAACAAATGTATGGGAGATCCTCCTAAAATAGGTGATCAAAAGATCCCTTATCTGCTTTACGCGGATGACATTGTGCTATTGTCCCAAACACCACAAGACCTTCAAAATATGTTGACAAACTTGGGCCTCTATGTACAAGTAAATAACCTAGAAATTAACATCGAAAAGACACAAATATTAAGATGTGAAAAGAAGCAGTCTACCCTGAGTAAAAAGTATTCCTGGAAAGTCCACGAGGAAAATGTGCAGAGCGTGTCCCGATACAAATATCTGGGGGTGCTAATTAACAATGTAAAAAGTAGACAACCAGAAAAAGAGGTAAGGAAAAATAAAATACAACAGCTCACCTCCCAAGCTCGATTGTTGATTGGAAAGTACGGAAAGTTCTCCATGAAACATATAGCTTTATTTGATAAAATGAAGGTACTCCCGATTGTGCTATATTGGGACCGGTTGGAATCAAGTTACTGGAAACAGATTTTAAATTTACCCAGTACTGTCCCAATTGCAAGTCTACGGTACAAATTTGGGTTGACCTATATGTATGTACAGGTAACTTGGAAACAGTGCGCGCTCCTCCGCAAGTGCTTACTGGAACGTGAATGTAACACCATTCTGAAGGTGATAGCCTATTATCTGTTGAAATCTTCGAACAACTTTGCTATTAAATGGAGAAAGCATGTGTTCATCAAATTGGCTAATGCTGATATTATGGTCGAGCTATTACTATCGAATCCAGAGAGAGCAAAGATGAAAATATACCTAGCGGATTGGGCAGAGAACATGTCAAGATGCTCTCAATACAAAGACTTTGGTGTCTTTTTATTCGGGGTCAAAAAATATGGCATGATGTCAGGGTACTTGCTGAAAAGCCCCTCCCCAAAGGTGAGAATGGGGTATTTAAGAATCAGATTAAATTTATGGTACACAGAGACCGGGCCATGTTAAGCACTTTTGGAGCCCTGGGCACAGACTTCATTGGGGCCCCCCTCCAGCAAACCAAAGGAATTAAAGGATCAAGAATATCTGAGCCGCTCCGCGCCCCCATCGCATTTCACATGTTCTGCCTCACAGAGTGCAAACGTGCTCAAGCATGGATAGAGCAGACAAATTGGTAGGAAGGAGAAAGCTACACGTACCATAGCATGGATAGTGGATGCAGATTAGAAGCTACCAGGAAGGTGTCTGTATCCAGACAGACTGAGATTATAAGTGGGACATAGTTTTCAAATAGTGTTGCCATTAGAGATCAAAGGAACAAATCCCTGTGGTGTGCAATATATCAATGCTCACTATTATAGTGGAATCAACACTATAGCCAGTGAAACCATGAGTGACGCTGCTTTGAAGATCATACACTGAGAAGGAAATCCTTTCTGTCTACCACCCCTTCCACTCAGATGGCCTACATAAGAAGAAAGATCAAGTAATGGGCTAAACGATGCCACCAGCTTGAAGGGAGGGAAACTTCGCAGAAAACAGTACACAAAGCCAGGATACAAGCATGAATGCTTTGGTTCCAAATTCTGATACTTATTCATCTCTTGGACTAACAGTTTATGCTCAACGTTGGAGGCGATTGCCTAGATTTTACAACACCCCATCTGAGCACACCAATTTCTAGACCTTCACCATAAGGAAGACATGTTCGTTTTTATGGCAACCCCTATCTGGTGCAGGTATATTGCTGATTATAGGACCTGTTGTGCTGCAAGTCCAAGTACATATGCAGGCAGGTTTATAAACTTCAGACATAGGAAAGGCTAAGCCAGCCTTTCAGGAATGTGCTATTCCAATCTTGCATAGGAACACATATCACTGCAATGAGTGCTTAACACACTGAGCTAACTTTTGAACCTTTGTGGCACTCAATTTACCAGTATGCATTTCAAATGTGGCTATTACACATGATCAACATAATTCCCACAGGAAGGAAATAATGCTACAAGAGTTGTGCCGCAAGGAACACACAAACTATATATACCACAGTGAACACAGAAAGCATTACATTATGAATTGATTGAGGTAAAATGTACTTTCCAAAACAGACAGGCAATAGGTTTAGAGCCTCAGCACCATGCAATGCAATATCCTTGTGTGGACTATTTAAGTCTGGTGAACAAAGGAATCTTACTTCTTTAGATCAGGCAGCCTTGCGGGGCCCCCTCCAAGGTTGGGGCCCTGGGCAAGTGTGCCTTTTGCCCTCCCATAAAAACGTCCCTGCACAGAGACGTTCTCTATAAAAGGCAAAAGTTGTCAAAAGAGCAAAACTATTGCAGATACTGTACTGTGCTTGAAGAAAGGGAGACTCTGCAACATCTGCTAGTAGAATGCAACGCTCTCTGTAATCTATGAGCCAGATGTTTTGCAAACATTTTAGTAACACAGAGAGTAATGGAGAGTAATGAAAGGTGGCATTCACTGTTCTCCAGTACTCTCCCAAGAATTCAACTGGCTATAGTTCAGTTTTTGCAAATTGTGCTCCCTGGTCCAGAGTAATGTACTGTTTTATGAAGGTATCAAGAACAGAATTGAGCAAGGTCATGAGCTACCTAACTGCTGAACGAAGGGAGAACACACTCCTTTGTGGGTCACACCTTCGAGTGGTCCAATGCTGTGAGTAGATTCTGACAAAAAATGTGCCAGAACAATTTTGCTCACTGCAATTGGATTTTTCATGAAATTGCAATTTGTGTTGTAGATACACTTAACTAGGAGCAACATAAGATATATCAGCATTTACACATTTTCACGGTGTAGTACACAAATCATAGGTTTACAAAAGTTGAATATTTGTAGTGTCTTTCTATTGCTTCTGCATCCACTTGGGAGTCCTTGGAAGGAGACCAGTGGACTTAGTGAGGTGATAACATATTAAACAGCACAAATGTGTCAAAACAATGTAGGGTTGAACAACAACAACACACACAATATAACAAGTCAACACAACAGTGTTTCGGCCAAAAGGTGAGCTGGATTGAGCTCTGGTGGTTTGTGAAGGTAATGGAATAATTGGCCAGCTGTAGGAAGCAAGGTTTTGCTAATTTGGCCCTTTGTGTAATTATTGTAGTAGAATGAATTAAAGTGATTGATTTGTATTCAGATTATGAAATATGACGTGATATGTATATAAATTGTAAGAATGTATTATTTTTTATCTTTTGTAAAATTGTAAGTATATGTATATGTATGTGTTTAATATTTGGAAAGTTGTAAAAGACAACTAGAACAAATAAAAAAAATAAAGAATAATAATAATTAGTTATTTATAATGCCCTTAATACTCAGAGGTTTCTAAGCCCTGACAGGGGATCAAACCTGTGTTGCTCCGCGTCGTCTTGCTTCCAAGGCAAGCGTGTTGCCCCTGAGCTATCCTCCTAGCCCCGGTGTAGGGTATGGGTATGTGGTTTTAGGCACTTATTTGCGGGGATGGAGTGTACATGGGTCTTTTTCTGCTTTGCATATCATGGTGGGTGTTGCCAGTGGTTTTTCTGATGTAGAGCTGCTGATTGGCCTTTCACATGTGGCCATTCTTTGCCAGTCTGTCCTACTCCGTCACCCACTTTTGTCCTTCATGGCCCACTACACGTGGTACTTTTCTATCTATTATCTATGTTCCTTTCTGGGCTCTCGAATCAGGCTGCCTCTTGCAAAAGTGTTCATGACTCTGTGTTCCTCTCTTGGACAACTTCTCTCTGCCCTCACCCACTGTGATGTCAGACATATCCATCCTCATCTCTCCTCTAGCCAGTTCCCTCCTTGCTCTGCTTTTCACCTATCCCGCCCCTCTCTTTCTCTCTTTCTTGATCCACTCAACTGTTAGGCAATCGTCACTCTGTGTCCTGTCTTCGTCTTGCACTCTGTAATCCGACGACACTGGGTGGTCCATGACAATTTTTTTGTTCAATACATTACTTATCATGGATCTCATGTATCTTTATGCTGTTGCAGTGCATGTTTTTGCAATTTATAAATGTATTTCCAGGTGGGATGCCGTGGATGTAAGCCAGGTTTGTACCCTGTGCAGGTATGTGAAGGGCACTCAGGGTGTCACATGTGTTGTGGTGTGTGGCAGGAAGTGTGGCACTGTGTTGGGTAATTTGTCTTTCACTTCTATTGAGGTGAGCAAGTCTAGCTTCATGGGTACATGTGACACATGGTGATGGCAGACTGGTGTGTCTATGCACGCTGTTTTCACATGACAATCAGGGTGGCACTGGTTGTGGGGTCATAATTGTAAGGGAGGCTGTCACTGTAGGCCCTTTGTTGGTGAGTTGTCATGATGGTGGCATGCCTGGCTGTTTGTGTGCTGTGACACATGGTGATGGTAGTGATGTTGAGTGATTCCTTGCACTTTTCACATGTGTTGTGCCTGCCACTTGGAAATCCATACAACGATTTTGTAATTGTCATGTCTATGCACGCAGGCAGTCCAATCTTGGCCCTTCTTCCACTTCTGGGTGTGCTGTCGCAAGACAAATCCACACACAGAACAGCATTGATGGCCATTTGTGGGATGTCATGTTCTCCACAGACACCAGGCACACACAATTGGCCAGGGGTTGTTGTTTGCCATAGTGAACATGTGCCATGCACGGTACACAAGCAGATTTTATGAGGCCTGTTAACAGCTGCTGACTGCATCTCAATGCTACCTTTGGTTCCAAGCACATTTACCCCAATTCAATCTTGTCCTGGTGAAGTCTGCCTAACCTTCTGCTTTCCTGTTGCCTGCCCCCTTTTGTGTGTCAGTGTCCTTGGCATCGGATCGCCTTCCTTTCTAATGTCTGCTTGTCTGTTTCATGCCAGTTGCCTTGGTGTCCTGCCTTCCAGTATGACAGCTGCCTCTGTGAAGTGCTGTCTTCTGCAAGATCCTGCTGTCAGTGCAATTGGTGACATTTTCCAATCACATCTTCTTGGACTTTGCATCATCAGCTCCCCTACCAGTGTTTACGGCAGTGTCCCAGTGCCATGTTAATCAGGGGATGCCATGTAGTGGCATTGCAAATACTTCCAAGGTGATCCTGGGTTTCCATCCTCTCTGTGGTCTCTTTTTGGGAGTCCTCTCAGTGTCATACTGACTGTGATATGATATGATATGATATGATAAGATATGATATGATGGGTTATTTATAACGTTCTTAATACCCAAAGGTTTCTAAGCGCAGACCCGGGGATCGAACCTCTGGTACTCCATGTTGTCTTTCTTCCAAGACATTGCCCCTGAGCTATCCTCTGTGGCCAAATGCGAGTGTTGAGAGTGTGTCATGACCATGATAATGGGTAAGTGTTAAATGGTCGTTCACTGCATGGCACTCGGGGGGCTGGCAGTGTAGGTGTTGTGGGTGGGCAAGGTTTCATCTGTGGGGTGTTCATGTTTTATTGGTGTGAGGTGGGTGTATCTGGCTGCATGGGTGCCGGGACACATGGTGAATTATTGTTTGCATGTGTTACCTGCCTTCATATTGTTTTGTATTTCTCTACAGAAGCATTCTGCATTGGAAGATGGTTACTGCGATTGAAGGGGAAGTTGCTAACATATGCATGTACAGGACACGGCTTCAGGGTTTGGTGGTTTCTAGGCCAACAGCCAGGGCCATCCAGGGATTGCAGAGGCTGGCTGGTGCAGGCTCACAGGGGATAAGGTGAGATGTGTATATTTCTTGCAGTGCACTTGCATTTTTCGGGATCTACATGACTGCTTTGAGGAGACTGTGTATTGTGAGAAAAGTTGTTGTCAGGGAATGGGTTAGCCACTCAACCTGTTTATTGTTGTGGAACACACATAGTGGGTCGAAGGCTGTACTCACATGTCCTTGTTGTTTGCATCAATTCTGTACTATGCCTTCTTATTTGTGGTTTCATGTGTGTGGTTTGCAATCTGCGTGCAAAACAGTTGTTGTCCATATGATGGTGGTCAGGGACTATGTTGCTTGTGCTGTGTGCTTTTCGGTGTTCTACATGGACACTGTTGGTTGAAGTTGCTATGACTGTGTTGGGGATTTGTGCACAGCCATACACATTAGGGGCATGATTCACAGAATGGTTCCCTATGGGATTGCACCATTATTTGATGCTTCTGTGAATCAGGCCCTTGTGGTGTATCAACCACTTTTGCTCACTAATAAATTGGCTCATACTCAGAGGTAATTTTAATATTGGGTGCAAAGTCTCCATGTTTGCACTGTGTATGTAACATGTGGAATCGTGCACCCCTGCTTTCAAGCTCACAGCAACATGGATAGGTTTGAGCCTGCGGTGCACGTAGTCCCACAGGTGTACAATAGTATTTTGAGTGGTTGATTGGAATTTTTGAACATGTTACTTTTGATGGCCATGAATCACTAGGTGCTAACAATTGAATGCTGTTTTATGTCTAATGGACGCTCACAGTTTTGCCCTCCCAGAGGCACACTCTGAAGGTGTGGTTGTGGATGCGGAGGATAAGGCCCAATTCGTACCTGGGATGTGGTTTCAGTGTGTGTGCTACACAAGGGTTTGTTTTTAGGTGAAGTATGATTGCACCAGCTGGGTGAGTGCAGCCTCTTCACATGCCCTTTGGTCAACCATGGGCAAGGGTGGTGCCTGTGAGTGCGGGCATTATCCCGACCTGTATTTACACTGGTACACCACTCCGTGTGGCAACACTGTGCAGCACACATGTAGCTGCAATGATTTTACATTCTAAGCATGGTGCATATACCAACACCCTACTAGAGTGGCCAAGGAAGCAGAATCATGACTTCAGCACTCTGAATTTGCACTCTAATACGGCCCTAGTGGCGAATTGTGCTGTATTGTATCGCACCTCAGATGGTGTTGTGGGATTCTGGATTGATGTTGTCATGAATGTTGACAGGGGGTAGGCACTGCCCCATGTAAACGTGCACATGATTGTCAATGTCATTTATTGTCAGGGTCTATTGTTCAGTGTGTCACATGCATGCATGTGCATGACGGTTCATATTCACTAATGAGCCCTGCATGGCCATGTTTTCCAGATGCCAGGGCCTGTGCAATGGTGACTGGCAGTAGATGTAGTTATCATGTGTGCTGCCCGGGAAATTGGCATAGACTTCCATGATGATTCCATTGACATCACACAATACCTGCGCATTAATGGAGTGCCAATGCTTTCAATTCTGGTAGATGTCCACCTTCATTCGGGGGGGGGCCTTAGCACAGCATGTGTCCTTTCAATTGCACCTAGTACACGGGGAAGTGTGCTACTGCATACAATTCTTGGATTACTGTCTGCCTTTCTGCCACTGTTTGGGGCATATATATGTGCCTGCGCACACATGCACCTGCTGTAATGCATGGCAATACCTGGTGTAGACAGTGGGTTTGGGTGCCCTGCAACATCCCACCAACTAATGCAGAGGTTCACTGGAAGGACTCAGTTGCAATAAAATGGAGTGCAGTCAGGGGGTAAGAGTCTGGGAGCAGATGATGAGTGATGCTAAGCCATCTTCCCACTCCCTGATGATGGTAGGATTATATGGAGGGGGAACCTGTACCTGGAATGTACCTTGTCATCCAGCATCCCAAAGAGCATGGTGCATGCTGCAAAGATCTGGGCCCTGGGCATCCTCCTTCTTCTGCCATGTCTGGGCATGATAGCTCCTACTATTTCTGGGTTTATTGTGGTTGTAGACATTTATTTGGTGTGCATTGCGTGCTTTATTCGCATTGGTTCCTGTGTGCGTTAAGGTTTAAACCTGCTATCTGTTGGTGGATGCATAACGGGGTTTGCGTGTGCGTTCTCACGCCACTAGGTTCCATGCTGAAATCCATGAATATGGTTGTATTTCCATTGGAATGGACGTACGCTTGCTTAAACATGGACAGTCACTCATCACGTCCACATTTTCACATGTTCTTCCTCATTCTGCATGTTTTGCCCCCTATTTCGGTCGCTGTGTAGGACCGGCACACACTCTGCAAGGAGCATCATGTAAGGCGCAGCACGACCACTCGCAGAAATGTGCAAAGCCGGCGCAAACTCTGTGCAAGTCCTTGGCAAGTACGGCACACACAATTGCATGAATCGACGAAAGGGGTTTTGCATGTGGTTTGGAGCACAAAGTCCCTATTTGACACGCAATATATTCCATGAATCAAGGTGTATGTAAGTACAGTCATTATTGAAATCAGGTATTTTTGGACAATAAAGAAGCAAACACCAGCTGGACCTCAAAAGAATTTCACAGATCTCTATTGCAGTAAAACATTGTGTCATCTCTTTATGAACATAACATCAACAAAATAACATGCACGTTCATAGAATGAAAAAAAGAACACAGCTCAAGTAAAAAAAAACATAGTGTAACACAGACTTGAGGATAATTAGAATCAAAGTTCACAATGAGAACGTGTGATTTAACTGTCTCATCGGTTTTCAGGTTTTGTTGGAAACGTGTACAACTAAACATTGAGCACATGTTTGTCAAGAACAAGTGCTACAGCAATATCTATAATTGTATTTCTCACCTGTAATATTATTAGCATATACAGCTAATGAATTCTGTAAAACAATGAATCATTTGCATGTATTGCTGGCTCTGCTCTTTGCCTTTTACATGAATAAACAAATGGCACCCCACATTTAGCGTGAATGTAAAATTATGCAATCCGTTCCTTCTCCTTTGAATGAATAACAATTTTCACTTTTGCATTTGGATTGTGGTAATGTTGAACATTGATGGAGAGCAATAGAATGCTGTACATGAATGTAGAGAGCGAAGGTAAGACACTCCGAATGAGAACAAATGTAGGTTTTTTTCCCATCATTTGGTAACATTTTTTCGGGGGCTGAGTAAATAGGTTCTGGGATGCAAACTGTTCTCTGTGGTAGATCTGCAGAGGTTAGTCTTAATTTGCTTTCAGAATTGAAGAAGTGCCAGAGCAGAATTCATCTGGGTTGGGGGGTTGTTCCAGGTAATGCGGACCAATTTCAGAAGGTGTGTTTTAATTGAGTAGGTTTAGTGGCTGACGTGGGTATGGAGAGAGAGCCAACGCAGGTCTATCAATGTGAAGGTGAAATGGTTACATTTCTTTAGTCATTTGATGAAACATTCAAATCCATGCAAGCAGTCATCAGAGACATCACTGAGACATCAGAGAGGTCCACCAGTAGATTGCTACTAAGTTCAAGTGGGATGTGAAGATGCCTTTCACAATGGAATTAAAGTTTTTCTTGGGAACATAGGTTGCTTTTTGCAAGTAAGTGAGATCATATACTAGTTTTCTTAGCTACATGTGCTTTGAAGGACAAGGTTCAGTTGATGATACCCTTTTAAGATTTATAATTGGTCACAGTTGAATCTGGAAAATAGCCTGTTATATCTGCAAATTTCTTGCATGGAGTTAATCATGAGAAGGGTGGGTGAATTGTTTGGGTTGAACTTTAGGTTGGTATCAGCAAAAAACTGGGTATGATAACAGGTGGTTGTATGACAGGAGGATAACAACAATGTAAATGAGTCTCACCATCAAATGTGAACTAGGAGTCCACTGGATTCTTGTTCCATGTATGTATTTTGACTGGTTTAATGCCCTATCCTACCTGAAGAGAGACTTTCAGTAAGGGAAGATGTTGCTTCTGTAGAGACACTGTTTACTCTCCAATGCCAACACCAGTAGATGAAGGGAGAGGAGGGAGTGGTATGCCTCTCCCCAAGATTAAGGCGAATGTGCTAATTGACCTCTCAGAAGAGAACCTGTGAACTGCAACATCCATACCCGAGGGGACCCAAGTTGAATTTGCTGCAACAGAGAAAAGAACATTCTTCTGCCAGCAAGAATGAGTTCCTTGCCTTGTTTTTCCCCACTGTTGAGACATAAATCTTCACCACTTGAGAGGAGACTATCCATTCAGGTTAAAGATGTCCAAGGGACAGTGACTATGGGCTTTTTTTTCTAGAACCGGTATGATTGGGAATGAGAGAGCATGTATGTCCAACAGTGGCCCGATCCATATATTCGGAATATACAATACCCAATTTGGCGTTGAAAAAGGTCTACGGTTGTGGACCATACACACCACTATATCAACAAACACTCATGCATAAACATGTGACTCGTTCTTTCTACTGCAGCGTCCTGGCCGGGAAAACCTTGCTAAAAGCAGAAACCACTTGCGGGTATGTTTCGTAACAAGGTTTCCCTGGTTATAGTACAAGACCTGTGATCTATAACAACTGCCTTTTCCCTTAGTTCGTAGGAAACTCGCCCGCATGTAAAGAACTTTCTAACAGACTGTACGTCGGAAAGTCACCTGGGTGTCTTACACGCCCACCCCATATGGGAGGGATTCAAGAGGTTGACAAGTCCGCTCTTTTGAAACACACGCATGCAGATACTGTTTCAGTAAGTACTAAACCATGTGACGTGACATCGGATATCAAATATTGTTGTAATTGTTAACTCCCCTGTAATAGACATATTTTTGACATACAAGATACGACACAGGGATTCTTCTTCTTTTGATGGCAATCAAATGAATGAAAAGGATATCGTTGCACATCCAACCTCGTGAATTGCACAACAAGATTAGAGTGTTCACACATTGGAGCACATAAAGGTAAATCTAAGGACATTTTGGGGTAATATGCAATATCAGTTTAAAATAGAAGTGATCCCCCCACAAATCTTTAATCACAATAAATGAAGAGAAAGGATATGATGGAAAACTCTGTGAACAGTTGAGAATGATAAAGGGTGGGTCAGAAATTACCTAGTATAGGACCAAACATTTGACCTGCAAAAACTCTGGGCTATCATCACTGGAGGCTGTACAACAGAATGACAACAAATTTGCATTTTTAATTTTACACTCACTGAGAAGATTGCGCAAAAAAAGACAAATATGCATTTATATTGTTTTTTTCTATAGCTTGTAAAGAAAATCACCATTGAATGGAAAGCTGCAAATGTTTCCTCACACGCTGAAAAGAAATGTAAGCTCAGTTTGTTATATCCAACAGATAGAACATAGCGAAAAAAGATGGGTACATCTTAATGACCACTTCCTTATGCGTTTTGGTCTTTTAGATTGTCATGGAAGTTAAAAGTCATTTCAAACAACACGTCGACTACAAATATGTTGTATGAATAAGAAGTGTCCTGAAGACAGGTCCAATGGAACCCACCAAC
This sequence comes from Ambystoma mexicanum, assembly GCF_040938575.1. Classification (NCBI taxonomy): domain Eukaryota; kingdom Metazoa; phylum Chordata; class Amphibia; order Caudata; family Ambystomatidae; genus Ambystoma; species Ambystoma mexicanum. The sequence goes on from NC_090930.1 coordinate 334,752,007, forward strand.
TAGATTTGCTTATGCACGTGTTTTGCATTAATTGGATCTAGAAACATATCCAAGTGTTGACACGTGTGTTTAAAAAATCATTGAAACATACCTTTTGAGGAATCATTCGAGAAAGATAATTGATGTTTTGAACTACTTTTCTCACCCCCTACTACTAACTTCACATTTTTGGGAATTGAAAAATAGTATTGAGGTAGTGATCTGTTTTGACATAGACTGATTTGTTTTCATGTGTTTTATGTGTTTTAGTATGTTGATGAATTTGTACATGTAAACATTAAAATATGTATTTTTTAAAAAAAAAAACATTTCGAGTACCCCTGTCTAAATCATTTATGACAGTATCCCAAGTTTCTATGTTCTGGATATCTTACGCCCAAGTGTGTTTGGAAGGGTAGATTTTTCTATGGTATTGACTTTTGTTTACTTACACTAGTCCTCTTCCCCACAGCCACTGAACAAAGAGGACAACCAGGCTCTCATTTAGCTCACGTTTATGAACAACCCGTTGGTTAGTAGAGCATCAAATTAAGTAAGATGGAAAACGTTAATAAAATTTCATTTTCGGATGAACAGTACAACAGTTTTTTGATCTCCCATTGATTCTAGGACAGCCCATCCCAGCAGCAGCAAATGCCCACCACCCAATACAGATGATCTTGATGTATTGACTCAAAAAAAGAAAAGAATTATTCGGACCGAATTTCACGGACAGCTGATGGTAGTTTACCTCAAAGCAGGTGTGATCCCTGAGGGTTGACAAGTAAAGAATATACCCTGGGTGTTCCTTGATAATCCGAAATGTATGGCTGATTTTAGTGGTGTGGGCAATAAATGCTCCCGGCATTGGGTTGTCCTTGTGATAGCAACAGCAGAAGAAGAGGCAACAAAACAGAAAATGTTCTAGCTCTCTTGGAAAAGAAAATTCTGGATTAATCTGTAATCCCTGATATAAAAGCTCTCCTTGAAAAAATAGAAGAAGAGATGGTGAAATTTAAAACCTTCACCATTGAAAAAAAGATTTGGAAATTAAAAAGGACATTCAAAATAATAAAGAGGAGGTTACATACTTGTACTAAGTAGCTGGATCATTTACACAAAACCAGGGGAACAGTGTAGGTACCAACAATAGAAGACCTTATAAAAAATTTGGTAACCTTCTCAAATTCATCAAACAGCAATGCTGGGTTCAGTAATAGCTTCCCAGCAATCGAGGGGGTAATCAACAAAGAGGTCAACAACAATCTTTTCAAGCTAGGGGCAGACGGGGAAAAACCTGACAACCAGACAATCACGGAATGCGGACCCGCCAAGGGCAACCACCGCCTCCGCAAACATGGTGATACCCATCTCTAATTTAAGCAACCATAATTTAACACAGGTTGAAATAAATGTGTTAAATAAAGGGCTTACCTTTGTGCCCGTGACAAAAGCTGATCGTTTGAAAACTGAGATTGAAATGCAAAACTTTTTTCACATTCTTTAGTTAAAATACTTCTTTCATGAAGCCGATGATGAAATACAGAGGAAACAAAGTTCTTCTGGTTTAAAACCTCCCTCATCATTTACTCCTCTGGCTTCAATGGTTTCACCAAAAATCATCAGTTTTGAAAATAGAATATTATGTGACATGAACCATCTGGTCAATACTAAAAATAATTGCAAAGATAATCTATCAAAGGAAGAAAGGCACTCCCTTAAAAGCTTGGAAGAAAACACCTCATTTACAATCAAACCTGCAGATAAAGTGGAGTGGTCCTATGGGCAACTGATCTGTACAAAGCAGAGATTATGAAACAACTAAATAACCGTCAATTTTGCCAACCACTACCAGGTAACCTTAGCAGTAGGATACTTGAGGAAATGTTTATTCTTATGACTCATGCATTTGAGAAAGGCTGGATTGATGAGGATGAAAAATCTTATTTAGTACAACACAATTCTATCATTTCTGTCTTTTATTGTCTCCCGAAGATGCATAAGCATGTGACGACACCACCAGGGCGTCCCATTGTGGCAGCAATAGGGTCAATTTTGGAACCTTTGTCTGTATATGCAGACACCTTTTTGAGACCGTTTATAAAAAAAATGCACTCATATGTCCAAGACACTCCGAGCATGATTAAGATCTTAAATACTTTAGGGATCGGTCCAGATGATCAGTTGGTGACACTAGATGTAGAAGCACTATACAGTAGTGTTAAGATGAATTTCTAAACTCTGACCTGGTGGGCAGAGGTTCTGGAAGCCAGCCTAGTTTCTTGGAACAGGGTAACCTTCTGGACAAGCCAGTTCAATCAAGGTCACTTGGCGGCGATCAAGACTAGGTCTCAGGAGGGGTGAGGGTGACTGAAAAACCTCAATGAGCACACTGAGTAAAGGACACTTACAAATCACTCGCAGTCAGGTGTAGATATATTAAAAATACATATACATTTATTTCAAGGCCTTTGAGTTTCAAACACACCAATCAAATCGCAGTAATACTTATAAAGCCAACAAAATCCTATATAAATACATATATACAAGACCAATGGGGTCTAAAGGGTTAATGCACAAAATGGGTCCACAACCTAAAAGCGGAAGGAAACAGGCAGTGCAAATAGTCTTTAGTCCCTTCTCCATCCAACACACTCCTCACTAAGAGGCAGTACAATCCTTAAGAAGAGTGATGCTCAAATGTACATGCAATGCAAGCACACACGGTAGTTCAAATGGGAAAAACGGGGTCTCTTCAAGGGTCTGTAGCAACTCAGGAAGGTGGGTGAGGTGATGAAAAATAGGTTCCCACTATTCGAGGAGGGTCGCCACCTGAGGGCAGAGTCGATTCCAAGAGTTGGGAATAGTTTGCACTAGCAGTGGAAAGGAGAGGGGCCCTCAGGGGCCACTTATGCATACAAATGGATGGAGGTACTAGGGCCACCGGCTACGGTTGCGATTACTCACCGACCCCCGGCATACTCCGGACCAAACTTCGGCAGTCGTGTCCACTTTGGTTGCAGGTAAAAGTGTGACAATTTGGCAGCTCTGTGGTTTTTAGCGACAAAGATACAGCAATGATTCCCAATTGGGACAGTGGCAATTTCCCCACTCCTCGTGGATGGAGCAGGCCGGTTTCACTGCAGCAGGCTTCAGGGGCAGGAGGGGCACAAATGCAGTGCACATGCAAAGGTCGTCATCGCGGCAGGGTGGCACGGTAACCGCGTATGCTGCTGTTCTGTTACACTCGTATCACTTCAGACCTGGGAACGCCAAGTGTCTGGAATTTGGTGTGAGCATGCCTGGAACATAGAGCTAGCAATATACCAAGTTTTGAGGGCCTCCTCAAAATGGCGGTGAAGACAGAGCAAAGGTCCTGCATAAGCTGGTGAGCCCACTGGTTAGCCAAGGGACACTTCCGAGAAAGCTTACTTGCAGGGTTTGATGAAGGTGCTGAGAATAGTTGGTCCCACTATTCGAATGGGTCGAAGCATCTTTGCAGACCTTCTAGGATGACCAGATGCAGAGAGGTCCCACGAGACAACAGCGGGCTCAGGGTGCCAAACCTTCCAGCGGCTCACCAGTGGTTCCTCGACTCAGCTTCTTAGCTTCAGGATACTTGGATTCTATCCTTTGTTCAGTGAGAACTCCAGAGATTGATATGGTATGGTTGTTTGGAGGCTTGGAGGCTTCTCTTATCCAGAATCTCCTTTGCCCATAATGAAGAGGACCCAATGGGAGATCTGCTCTCATACAGTCACACCATACTTGGAGCAATCATGGACCATGGTGGTCCCAGGCATTCACAGCACTCCAGATTCTCTGGCACCCAGGATGGGTATTGAGGACAGACACCCCAGCCCACATCCTGGAGGCACAAACACACAAGAAATGCAGATGCCTGTGACAACTTAGCATTTCATGGGGAAATGCAAGCCCAAATAAGGACTGACCTGTGTCTGCTCAACCTGGGGAAGGCGAAGGGGCATGATGTCCCCAAAGGACAGGACAAAGAACCTTGTGGCATGGCCATTTTGGAGCCAGGCCACTTATTTGTGCCAAGCGCGGTAATCAAGGTTTACCTTGCAGGAAAGGGTTAAAATGTCATGAAAATATAAGCTGCCACCAGCCCTGTCCATGACACATCTGCACATCTCCTAAAACATCCTTCGAGAGTATCTAGGGCCTTTGGAACTGTCTAAGAGACCCAAGTGTACTGTACTGGAAGGTACATTGTACACGTGTTGCAAGTTGCACAAAAGTTGCAACATTGGAAAGGACTAAGGCTAACAAAGTCTCCCAGTACTGACTGTTTTAGGGGCATGCCAGTTTCCCCATAAAAAGTGATCAAAAGCCCAGAGGAGTGCAGCAGAAGGCTGGGCTCCCCTAGTGAAAACAGACTAAGGTGTTAAACAGCAGCAAAAACGTTGGGGTGTACACAACTGGAGGGAAAATTATTCATAAATGGAAATCTTTTCTAGCAACTAGTATCCCGCAAATTAAGTGCATCAACATCATGCACACGTTTTTAGAAAAGAGAGAGAACAAAACGGTCCCATCAGATTTCATCACAGAATATATTAGGGCGGCATTGACGAATAATTGTTTTATTGTTGAAGGCACGTTTTGCCAACAATTGCATGTAACAAGCACGGGCGCGACCTTTGCTCCAGACCTGGCAAACTTGTTCATGGATGACCTTGAAGCCAGATCAGTGTACGCCAGACACAATCCCTTTAAACATCAAAATAAGGCATGGCATTGTTACATTGATGATGTTTTTATGCTATGGGGGGGCGGGCTGAATACGCTTAACGCATCTGTAGAATGGCTCAACCAGCAAGAGGCATGCATCAATTTCACAATGACCTCTAATAAAAACAAGATCCCTATTTTAGACCTAGAAATATAAAGGTCTGTTAATAAATTGGAGACTACACTTTTTAAAAATCTGATGGACAAAAACACATTGTTGCTGTATAGAGGTTTTCATCCTCAGAGTCTTTGTGAGAATCTGCCATATGGACAATTCCTATGGATCAGACGGAGTTGTTCCACGAAGCAAGATTATGATAACAACAGCAAAAATCTGATGGAGAGACTGAAAGAAAGAGGCTACCCGGCCCATGTTATCCGCAGATCTATGAAACATGCTCATCACATCGATAGAGAAAATTGTCTTTCCAAACATGTAAAACTAAAATAGGACAAGATAACCTACGTGTCGACCTTTTCACCGATCAGCAATGATCTGCAACTGAGTATCCTTAGAAATTGGCAATGATTAATACTGAGAATTTTTGCATTAAAAAATGCGTTTTGCATTTAAACGCATGCCCAACTTTCGCGATAAATTGGTACATACATAGCCAGCCACAGAGCCAAAAGAGAACCCTATATAAACAACACTCTGCTAGCTCCCCCCTGTCACTGGACATTTCAAGTGTGGCAAGTGCTCCATTTGTCACCTGGCAAGTAATATCAAGGAGATAGATCTGAAAGGCCAGAAATGGCAATTTACCACGTTTATCAATTGCAACACCAAATGTGCTCTCTACAGTATTAAGTGCCCCTGTGGCCTCTTATGTATCAGCAAAACGAAACGATCTGTGGTACAACGGATCTGTGAACACAGCTCCTGTGTGAAAAACATGGTAGCAGACAAACCGTTGGTGGCTCATTTCAAATCAGCCAAACACAGCCAGGAGGATAGCTACTGGTTTGTTATTCAAACAGTTGCAGAACATCCCCGGGGAGGTGATAGAGATCTAAAACTAAAAAGACTGGAACAGAAATTGATCTATGATCTTAATTCTGTGAAGGAAGTATTAAACATCGCCATTGAATGGAGTCTCTTCATCCATTAATTAATCCATGCAGAGATTATTTATTTAGCTGGTCCTCCACCGGGTCATTAAATTGAGATTCGGTGCGGTGTACGAGCTAGATAGATTGAGTATAAATAATCCACTTTTTTGCAATGTGACACCACTATTAATAGAAGATAACTTAGGTCAAACTATTGCTATAGTAAGTAAGTGGAATAGTGATGTTAATGTCGAGACCACATGGCCGTATGTTAAACCAGGGCAAAAGGGTCAATATCGAACAACGTGCACCAACTAGAAGTGTGTTGATTTTGGCCCTAATAATAATAATAAAAATGGGATAAAACATTAGCTGTAGAGTATGAATGGTGACATGACCCATTGGTAAACAGCATGTAAGTCCAACGGTTGCCTGATCCATATATTCGGAACATATACCACCCAATATGGCGTTGAAAAAATTCTACGGTTGTGGACCATACACGTCACTATACAAACAAACACTCATTCATAAACACGTGACTCATTCTTTCTACAGCAACTTCCTGGCCGGGAAAACCTTGTTGAATGCAGAAACCACTTGCGGGTGCGTTTCGTAACAAGGTTTCCCGGGTTATAGCACAAGACCCGTGTAGGAAAGAATACAGCGGGCACACGCTATCTATAACAACTGCTGTTTCCCTTAGTTTGGAGAAGACTCGCCCGCGTGTAAAGAATTTTCTAACAGACTGTACGTCGGAAAGTCACCTGGGTGTCGTACGCGCCCACCCCATATTGAAGGGATTCAAGAGGTTACAATTCTGCTCTTTTGGAACACGCACGTGCGCATACAGTTTCAATAAGTACTAAACCATGTGACGTGACATTGGATATCAAATATTGTTCTAATTGTTAACTCCCCTGTAATATACATATTTTTGACATACAGGATACGACACAAGGATTATTCTTCTTTTGATGCCAATAAAATGAATGACAAGTATATCGTTCCACATCCAACCTCGTGAGTTGCACACGAAGATTAGAGTGTTCACACATTGGAGCACATTAAGGTAACTCTAAGGAACTTTTGGGGGTAATATGCAATATCATTTTAGAATGGAAGTGACCCACCCCCCGCCCCCACACATATTTGTTTTGTAATCACAATAAATGAAAAGAAAAGATTCTAGATATGATGGAAAACTCTGTGAACAGTTGCGAATGATAAAGGGTGGGTCAGAAATTACCTAGTATAGGTCCGGACATTTGACCTGCAAAAACTCTGGGCTATCATCACTGGAGGGTGTAGAACAGAATGATAACACATTTGCATTTTTAATTTTGCAATCTCTGACAGTATTGCTCAACAAGGATAAATATGAATTGATATTGTTTTTTCTGTAGCTTGTAAAGAAAATCACCATCGATTGGAAACTTGCAGCCGTTAAAATAACAAATGTTTCCTCAAACGCTGAAAAGAAATTTAAGGTCAGTTTTGTTATATCCAATACATTGAACATAGCAACAAAAGATGGGTACATCTTAATAACCAATTCCTTATGTGTTTTGGTCTTTTAGATTGTCATGGAAGTTAAAAGACATGTCAAACAACACGTTCAATACAAACATGTTGTATGAATAAGAAGTGTCCAAAAAACAGGTCCAATGGAACAGGCCAAATAGATTTTGCTCATGCACGTGTTTTGCATTAATTGGATCTAGAAACACATCCAAGTGTTGACACATGTGTTTCAAAAATCATTGAAAGATACCTTTTGAGAAATCATTCGAGAAAGATAACTGATAATGAACTACATTTCTCACCCCCTACTATTAACCTCACATTTTTGGGAATTGAAAAATAGTATTGAGGAGTGATCTGTTTTGACCTAGACTGATTTGTTTTAATGCGTTTTATATGTTTTAGTATGTTGATGAATTTGTATCTGTTAACATTTAACTATATATATATATTTAAAAAAAACATTTTGAGTACCCTTGTCTAAATCAAATATGACAGTATCCCAAGTTTCTATGTTGTGGATATCTTACACCCAAGCGTGTCTGGAAGGGTAGCTGTTTATGTGGTATTTACTTTTGGCACCCCATTTTGGCCATAGCTTGACTTTATTGCCTTACATTGGTTTTAGAGGGGGGGGTAGTGGCATCTGCATTTTAGTTTTGGCTTCACATGGGATGCATCCTGATTTACCACATTATTAGCCCACCATTAGTCCGATGTACCTTTTTGGAAGCCATTGAGTTACTGATGTTTTTTGTTAAACACTGCCCTCAGCCATTTCGTTTTTGGCTAATTCATTTGTTTGGTTAAACCATAGTGAAGTCAGGAAATGGGTGTTATCGAAACAGGAGCAAACATTGATTGCATCCCCAGGACTTGTTTGGACTGGTTTAGACAATTCCCTAGTCATTGAAAATCCAGTACACATACTGGGCCTCGTTACATCTCCGGCGGTAGCAGTGTCGGTAAAAATGGCAAGCTGCCACTGGAGCTGTGTATTTTTTCCGGCACCTGGCTTTGGGAATCACTGGGGCATTACAGCCCTGGCGGCCCTGAAGCCAGGCGCTGGGAGGAGGACGGTAGCACCGGCACCATTCAGAATGGTGCTGGATGCTACCGTCAAAGTCTGCAAACGGGTGCCTTTCAAGGTCAGACCTGGGGGCGGGAGGGCATCTGGCCCGCAATCTTGTACTCTGCCAGTCCAGTAACAATGGTGCCGGTAAGCCTACCGGCACCATTCTTACCAGACCAGCAGGCTCGTAATGAGGCCCAATGTCTGGGTGGACCTGGGCTTTTGGTGTTTTTAAGGCCAGCCTGATCGCTTTGCCCATAACCCCTGAGTCCTCCATTCACACACAGAGAGTACCCCTGTGTGTGATGGAGGACTGGTTTAGGTCATCTCATAAGTATATGGGTATATGTTTGGGAGACCCTAACCTTAAACTGATGGTTTTCTGATGAAAGGGTTATTTGACTGCTGGAGGATTTTCCACCTAGCCCCTGCTGCTGCTGATGCTATTTTAGGGCCAGGTCTGGCCATACTGGCTGTGTCCTGTGTCCTTTGCCTGTGGTTTAGTTTGCGTTTGTGGCTATTGGATAAACTTCCTGAGATATGCTCATCTATGCTTGTACTATTTCTGGACCACTTTAGCACTGTCTTTTCAAAATATCGCCTTATTTTTGCACCATGAGGTATGATGCTGCTGTCATCCAGAAGGGTATTTATACACTAATACTCCACCTCTGCTGTATACCTGACTGCCGTGTGTAATCTTCAAATTTGTTTCCTCCATGAAACAGTTTTCTAATGACTGGCTACCCGCTCATGCCTTTCTTTACCAATCGAGTGGTCAGACCCTGCATGGCTGGTTTCCCCATTGTCACTCTTGGCAGGAAAATTCCACTCCAGAGAAAGTTAACACATGTTCTTTCGTCTCGCCTGGGCTGTCGTCCATTCAGGCTGCAAGTCTCTAAGTGACTGGATGCTGTAACTTGACCTGTAGAAGAAGACTTTACTCAGTGTGCTGTTTCACTATTCCTGAGCTGTGTTTTCAGGAACTGATACTTTGAGTACTTGATCTGTGATCATGGGATTCTGCAGGTTGCCTTCAACCATGTTTTGCCATTCGTTTACATTGGCCAAATCCAGCTTTGCTTCTCTTATTCCTGGGGTTGCTGAGTCGTGAGCCCAGCACTGGAACTCTTTTAAAGTGTCCCCTATGGTATCACAGTCTTGTATGCACCTTTTGGGGTAGAACTCCAACTTATCCAACTTCCCCGATGGCCACAACTCTGTCTTCAGGCTTTGTCCCATCATATCATATGGCAAACCGTTCCAGCTTGGAACACTCTACATGCATGACTTTTAAAGGGACCAGCCAGAATACAGTTTTTTTCCTCAGCACCCCTAGTGTCTCTGGTGTTGGGGAAACATTCCCAGGTAGGTTCAAGGGCTACTAGGAGTTCACAGACTCATGGGATGTCCAACACCTTCCCCAAAGGAACCATCGATCCAGCCAGACAGCAAGTTCAAACTACAGTTTCTTACAGGCAAAACCAACTGGGATCAGTACAAGGATCAAACGTACCAAGACATCACAATGATTCCTGGCTCGCAGGCCAGTTTTGTCTCGGCATTACATCATAATGACGTCACAACCTGGGCCCTCTCCCGAAAACCTATCATCGTCTGGGATTGGGTGTTGATTGATAGTCCCCGTATAGCAAACCCTATACATGCTAGTCTACTGGCTCTCGTATGTCAGGTGACTGGACTGGTCCTTCCCCAAATTACTACTTCTAAACAATGTTGCAGTGTGAGGGTCTCACCATTGGTTCTTGCCTGTTGCTGCCCACCCCTTGGATACTGAACTATGGTTGGCTATCCCTGACGTCCCCTTGCCTGGGACCTGAAATGATTCCCAGCTGTCGATGTACCTTCTCAAAGTAATCAGAACAACTATGTGTCTGTATTGTAATGTGTGTGTACCGCCACAGTTTATGAGAGCACCCGTTCACATCGTCTGTCGGCGTGAGACTGTCTCTCATTCCCAGAGGTGTTTCGGTTCATCATTTAAGTCGGCCGGGTCACGTGTTCGGAGTCTGTGATTTTGAGCTTCTGCAGCTCTGAATTACACTGAATTACAAGGAATTGCATGCATTTACTGCAGCCAATGTTAGTGTCCTTCAGGGAATGGAATGTCACTCGTATCTGGTGGCCTTGGCTGTAGACCCTGTCTCATACATTTGCACTTCTGTTCAATCTGAATTCGGCTCAGCTCAGATCTTGCTGGGAGACTTGTGGCCTATTGTAATTTTCCTGCGCCGTGGCATGGCTTCTTCATATCCGTGTTATTCCATAGTCTCCATGCGCTAGTTATATGTGGTTCTGTCTGGTCCCATAGGTACTCCTGCAACTCCATAAGGTTAATTGCATATAAGCATCTGCAAGCTTTACTCAGGATCTCTTCCTTCTTGTGGTGTCTGCGTTACTGTGGCTAAGCTAATGACACAAAAATAAATGCAAAGATAATATGTGCATGCATCTGTCCTCTAACGTATAGGACTGTTATTCCTTGTGTTCTTCATGTATTTGGGGGGATGTTTTTGTCCCATTGTGCGGATGACACTTGTGCTTCCTGTCTAACGCTGCTATGTCATAGTCTCTCTAATGACATCAGTAACGTGGCTTCTTGGTGCTTTAATTGATGCTGTCAATTGAAGTCTCCTTAATTGCAGCCTGAGAATCTTTGTCCACTCTAGGTTCCTAGTCTGTAGGGCTGGTTGACTGGGTCCCTCTCGACAAACTGATCAATCATGGAGCACTGGGAATTGGTCAAAAATAGTATGGGTGATCACAGTATCCTCTGTTCTTCTCATGTACCTTATGGGTCGGAGGAGAAGGGTGTGAATCTGCTCATCCCTCTTCAGTCCCTGATCTGGTCTACTTGTTGACCACATCCTTATAAGACCGTCCTTTTCATCTGGGTTGCCATATCTTTGTTATTCCTCCAAGGTATCCATAATAGTTTGTGTGGTCATTGAATGGCCAGTGCATGTAACAGCATATTCCTTCAGGGTGGCACCAAACCCACTTCCCTTCATAGGACTTTGGATCATGGGGATTGTCCAGTTGTATTGTTCCTGCTGGAAATAGTTCACACTGTTTGATCTTCATTCTTAGCTCGTCTCGTTCTGCAACAATCTCATCTCTTGTCCCTCCTATGTTTACATCCATCAAGATCTGCATTCCAATAGCCTCTTTGGCTGTTTTCCTGCATCTTCCAATGCATATCTTCACCCCACATACTGACGCTGCTCCCAGCACCAGTGCTCCAGCTATCACCTTCAATCTGTCTGACAGCCATGATACCATCCATGAACATATATATAATAGCCAGCTCTGGTCCTTCCCTGTGCCTCGTGCTCATCCTCCATTGCTGCATGCATCTGTGCCAATTGTGCAACTGCATCTGAGAGAGTTCAGTTATCTTCATCGTTAGCTGGTATGAATGTTCAACATGAACTTCCTTCCTTTACGCAAACTCCTCCTTCCATTGATGTGAGGAGATCCAGAACATATCTATTCTGGAGCTCCATCAACCTTATTGCTCTGGGTTTATGGCGTTGAACCCATCTACTGTAGAATTAATTTTTATCATCAGCTCCCAATGGGAGATCCGTAACCATTTGGCATTTGTGTATGTCTGTATTCCTGGTATTAGTGATGCAAAGAACATTTGTGTTCTTCTAAACAGTCTGTGTTCTGCTGGGATCTCATCCATTGCAACCTCTGATGCCTCTGAAAAGTAATTCCCCCCTCTCTTTATTCTGCTTGGAACGCTTTGCTTCTCTATCTGGGCAAGCAGTGCTACCTAAACTGGCATCTTCCTTTGTCTGTTGTTGTCCATCTTTGGGAATTCATCAAGCTTCACACCTTTCTTGGGTACCACCAATGAAGGCATGTTCATGTGTACAAGGGACCATACCCCTCCCCATTATGTGGCAGTTTCTCATGCACTTTTGATCCAAATGCCCAGTAGTGATCCATCAGCACTGCCGTTCCTGATCTCATTGCTGCAATATTTTCAATTGTCTTGCATCCTAAGTTTTCACCAACTTCCACATCACCACTGTTCTGATAACACGGGCTGGTGTCTTCAGGGGAATTATTGGCATCGGTCCAGCTTCATTTTCCACCCATGTCAGCAACATTGCGCTCTCGTTCCATTCCTTCATGCACTTCTCATTTTCCTCTTGCACCTTGTTCACTGCTGACTGGGCTAAGGTAAGCGCCTTGCTTCCCACAACTCCATCTTCACATCCATCGTTAGTGTACACTTGTCCGTACACTAATATCTGTGGTCTTTCCCAGCATCCAGGCTCTCCTCCTATTTCTTTTACTCTTGTCCAGGGGCATGGTAATTCCTTCAGTATGATAGTCTTTGTCTCTCCCTTCTCTGGTCTGTCAGTTATGTACTGTAATCTTTCATCTAGCTGCCAGTAAATGTTCATCATGTCTAATGTCTTTATGTAATTATCGTCATGTGGGAAGGTCCCTTTGGACATGCATCTCAATGTTGCTGTTTTCCCTTGGAATCTTCCTCGCGTTTGGCCCATTGTGAGATACATCAGGCACTGTGCTTTTGCTGCAGGTATTTCAGTTGCTATGAACGTTCCAGAAGAACTCATTGTGTAGGGGATTAAAGAGCAGATGTAACAGCTCTCCCAGTGGTTTACTTACCTACTTTGGTAATATGTTTGTACCACATGTTGTTGGATACCCTTGCTGTGTCTCTGAGATACATGTCAATTCCCTTCATGTCTGCATCAACACTGCGCTTACCTCTCCTGACTTTGCCAGCAGTGTCTTCTCTTCCACCTGACATGGTTGTTCCTCCTGCCTGGATTGGTGAAATGTTAGTAGAGGGTACAGCAGCATTGCTTACTGTTACATAAAGTTGCCAAAATAATATTCCCATTAGGCCACTGGGAATAAATAAACACACCATGATGATAATATTTTTGATTGTCTCTTCCATATGCACTTACGCTGCTTGATCCTTATTGCCTGGTAATAAAGTTGCACGCGCCTAAAAATCACAAAGAAAGGTGTAATTTTTTTTAGTACTTATCACTACCCTTAAGCTCAGCAATCTAAATAGTCATTGATGGGTGAAAGCAAAGACCTCCTCCCTAACCTTTCTTACTGAGGTGTCTCTTAATGTGGGCAGAACGGAAAATGCATTGTGTTCTAGTTGGGGATAAGTTTGGGCTAAATATACTACAAAGGTAGTAAACTGCAGGAGATCAGGCTCTGAATCATCTGGGTCTCCTTATATAGTGCACAAACTGGTTGGAAAAGGCTTCTGGGTGATGATTGGGTGGTAACATCAGGACAACCCCCTATATCATTCTGGCAACATTCTCATCAACCTGCATGTGCAAAAGGAAAAATAACAAACAGTGTTTCAGCCGTCAATGTATTTCAGTGGCTACCTCTGCTGCTTGAGATCGTCTCTCCATAGGATGTCCTTCTCTCTGTAATTCAGTGAGGTCTGCACGCACTTGTAGTTCATCAAGATCATTAACATTGGCCCTGTCGGTTACTGCAATTCTGTTTCCAGGTGAGACCAGGTGCCAGGTGAGGCCGGGTGACTCAATGGGAATGAGGAGGACGGTAGCACCGGCACCATTCAGAATGGTGCCGGATGCTACCGTCAAAGTCTGCAAACGGGTGCCTTTCAAGGTCAGACCTGGGGGCGGGAGGGCATCTGGCCCGCAATCTTGTACTCTGCCAGTCCAGTAACAATGGTGCCGGTAAGCCTACCAGCACCATTCTTACCAGACCAGCAGGCTCGTAATGAGGCCCAATGTCTGGGTGGACCTGGGCTTTTAGTGTTTTTAAGGCCAGCCTGATCGCTTTGCCCATAACCCCTTTGAGGGAGTACCCCTGTGTGTGAATGGAGGACTGGTTTAGGTCATCTCATAAGTATATGGGTATATGTTTGGCAAACCCTAACCTTAAACTGATGGTTTTCTGATGAAAGGGTTATTTGACTGCTGGAGGATTTTCCACCTAGCCCCTGCTGCTGCTGATGCTATTTTAGGGCCAGGTCTAGCCATACTGGCTGTGTCCTGTGTCCTTTGCCTGTGGTTTAGTTTGCGTTTGTGGCTATTGGATAAACTTCCTGAGATATGCTCATCTATGCTTGTACTATTTCTGGACCACTTTAGCACTGTCTTTTCAAAATATCGCCTTATTTTTGCACCATGAGGTATGATGCTGCTGTCATCCAGAAGGGTATTTATACACTAATACTCCACCTCTGCTGTATACCTGACTGCCGTGTGTAATCTTCAAATTTGTTTCCTCCATGAAACAGTTTTCTAATGACTGGCTACCCGCTCATGCCTTTCTTTGCCAATCGAGTGGTCAGACCCTGCATGGCTGGTTTCCCCATTGTCACTCTTGGCAGGAAAATTCCACTCCAGAGAAAGTTAACACATGTTCTTTCGTCTCACCTGGGCTGTCGTCCATTCAGGCTGCAAGTCTCTAAGTGACTGGATGCTGTAACTTGACCTGTAGAAGAAGACTTTACTCAGTGTGCTGTTTCACTATTCCTGAGCTGTGTTTTCAGGAACTGATACTTTGAGTACTTAACACGGGGCCATGGTGGGTTATTCAAAATACGTAGCCTCAGTGTTCCCCATGATCTGTGATCATGGGATTCTGCAGGTTGCCCTCAACCATGTTTTGCCATTCGCTTACATTGGCCAAATCCAGCTTTGCTTCTCTTATTCCTGGGATTGCTGAGTCTTGAGCCCAGCACTGGAACTCTTTTAAAGTGTCCCCTATGGTATCAGAGTCTTGTCTGCACATTTTGGGGTAGAACTCCAACTTATCCAACTTCCCCCATGGCCACAACTCTGTCTTCAGGCTTTGTCCCATCATATCATATGGCAAACCGTTCCAGCTTGGAACACTCTACATGCATGACTTTTAAAGGGACCAGCCAGAATACAGTTTTTTTCCTCAGCACCCCTAGTGTCTCTGGTGTTGGGGACACATACCCAGGTAGGTTCAAGGGCTACTAGGAGTTCACAGACTCATGGGATGTCCAACACCTTCCCCAAAAGAACCATCGATCCAGCCAGACAGCAAGTTCAAACTACAGTTTCTTACAGGCAAAACCAACTGGGATCAGTACAAAGATGAAACGTACCAAGACATCACAATGATTCCTGGCTCGCAGGCCAGTTTTGTCTCGGCATTACATCATAATGACGTCACAACCTGGGCCCTCTCCCGAAAACCTATCATCGTCTGGGATTGGGTGTTGATTGATAGTCCCCCATAGCAAACCCTATACATGCTAGTCTACTGGCTCTCGTATGTCAGGTGACTGGACTGGTCCTTCCCCAAATTACTAATTCTAAACAATGTTGCAGTGTGAGGGTCTCACCATTGGTTCTTGCCTGTTGCTGCCCACCCCTTGGATACTGAACTATGGTTGGCTATCCCTGACGTCCCCTTGCCTGGGACCTGAAATGATTCCCAGCTGTCGATGTACCTTCTCAAAGTAATCAGAACAACTATGTGTCTGTATTGTAATGTGTGTGTACCGCCACAGTTTATGAGAGGACCCGTTCACATCGTCTGTCGGCGTGAGACTGTCTCTCATTCCCAGAGGTGTTTCGGTTCATCATTTAAGTCGGCCGGGTCACGTGTTCGGAGTCTGTGATTTTGAGCTTCTGCAGCTCTGAATTACACTGAATTACAAGGAATTGCATGCATTTACTGCAGCCAATGTTAGTGTCCTTCAGGGAATGGAATGTCACTCGTATCTGGTGGCCTTGGCTGTAGACCCTGTCTCATACATTTGCACTTCTGTTCAATCTGAATTCGGCTCAGCTCAGATCTTGCTGGGAGACTTGTGGCCTATTGTAATTTTCCTGCGCCGTGGCATGGCTTCTCCATATCCGTGTTATTCTATAGTCTCCATACGCTAGTTATATGTGGTTCTGTCTGGTCCCATAGGTACTCCTGCAACTCCATAAGATTAATTGCATATAAGCATCTGCAAGCTTTACTCAGGATCTCTTCCTTCTTGTGGTGTCTGCGTTACTGTGGTTAAGCTAATGACACAATAATAAATGCAAAGATAATATGTGCATGCATCTGTCCTCTAACGTATAGGACTGTTATTCCTTGTGTTCTTCATGTATTTGGGGGGATGTTTTTGTCCCATAGTGCGGATGACACTTGTGCTTCCTGTCTAACGCTGCTATGTCATAGTCTCTCTAATGACATCAGTAACGTGGCTTATTGGCGCTTTAATTGATGCTGTCAATTGAAGTCTCCTTAATTGCAGCCTGAGAATCTTTGTCCACTCTAGGTTCCTAGTCTGTAGGGCTGGTTGACTGGGTCCCTCTCGACAAACTGATCAATCATGGAGCACTGGGAATTGGTCAAAAATAGAATGGGTGATCACAGTATCCTCTGTTCTTCTTCCGTGTCATGTACCTTATGGGCGGAGGTGAAGGGTGTGAATCTGCTCATCCCTCTTCAGTCCCTGATCTGGTCTACTTGTTGACCACATCCTTATAAGACCGTCCTTTTCATCTGGGTTGCCATATCTTTGTTATTCCTCCAAGGTATCCATAATAGTTTGTGTGGTCATTGAATGGCCAGTGCATGTAACAGCATATTCCTTCAGGGTGGCACCAAACCCACTTCCCTTCATAGGACTTTGGATCATGGGGATTGTCCAGTTGTATTGTTCCTGCTGGAAATAGTTCACACTGTTTGATCTTCATTCTTAGCTCGTCTCGTTCTGCAACAATCTCATCTCTTGTCCTTCCTATGTTTACATCCATCAGGATATGCATTCCAATAGCCTCTTTGGCTGTTTTCCTGCATCTTCCAATGCATATCTTCACCCCACATACTGACGCTGCTCCCAGCACCAGTGCTCCAGCTATCACCTTCAATCTGTCTGACAGCCATGATACCATCCATGAACATATATATAATAGCCAGCTCTGGTCCTTCCCTGTGCCTCGTGCTCATCCTCCATTGTTGCATGCATCTGTGCCAATTGTGCAACTGCATCTGAGAGAGTTCAGTTATCTTCATCGTTAGCTGGTATGAATGTTCAACATGAACTTCCTTCCTTTACGCAAACTCCTCCTTCCATTGATGTGAGGAGATCCAGAACATATCTATTCTGGAGCTCCATCAACCTTATTGCTCTGGGTTTATGGCGTTGAACCCATCTACTGTAGAATTAATTTTTATCATCAGCTCCCAATGGGAGATCCATAACCATTTGGCATTTGTGTATGTCTGTATTGCTGGTATTAGTGATGCAAAGAACATTTGTGTTCTTCTAAACAGTCTGTGTTCTGCTGGGATCTCATCCATTGCCACCTCTGATGCCTCTGAAAAGTAATTCCCCCCTCTCTTTATTCTGCTTGGTACGCTTTGCTTCTCTATCTGGGCAAGCAGTGCTACCTAAACTGGCATCTTCCTTTGTCTGTTGTTGTCCATCTTTGGGAATTCATCAAGCTTCACACCTTTCTTGGGTACCACCAATGAAGGCATGTTCATGTGTACAAGGGACCATACCCCTCCCCATTATGTGGCAGTTTCTCATGCACTTTTGATCCAAATGCCCAGTAGTGATCCATCAGCACTGCCGTTCCTGATCTCATTGCTGCAATATTTTCAATTGTCTTGCATCCTACGTTTTCACCAACTTCCACATCACCACTGTTCTGATAACACAGGCTGGTGTCTTCAGGGGAATTATTGGCATCGGTCCAGCTTCATTTTCCACCCATGTCAGCAACATTGCGCTCTCGTTCCATTCCTTCATGCACTTCTCATTTTCCTCTTGCACCTTCTTCACTGCTGACTGGGCTAAGGTCAGCGCCTTGCTTCCCACAACTCCATCTTCACATCCATCGTTAGTGTACACTTGTCCGTACACTAATATCTGTGGTCTTTCCCAGCATCCAGGCTCTCCTCCTATTTCTTTTACTCTTGTCCAGGGGCATGGTAATTCCTTCAGTATGATAGTCTTTGTCTCTCCCTTCTCTGGTCTGTCAGTTATGTACTGTAATCTTTCATCTAGCTGCCAGTAAATGTTCATCATGTCGAATGTCTTTATGTAATTATCGTCATGTGGGAAGGTCCCTTTGGACATACATCTCAATGTTGCTGTTTTCCCTTGGAATCTTCCTCGCGTTTGGCCCATTGTGAGATACATCAGGCACTGTGCTTTTGCTGCAGGTATTTCAGTTGCTATGAACGTTCCAGAAGCACTCATTGTGTAGGGGATTAAAGAGCAGATGTAACAGCTCTCCCAGTGGTTTACTTACCTACTTTGGTAATATGTTTGTACCACATGTTGTTGGATACCCTTGCTGTGTCTCTGAGATACATGTCAATTCCCTTCATGTCTGCATCAACACTGCGCTTACCTCTCCTGACTTTGCCAGCAGTGTCTTCTCGTCCACCTGACATGGTTGTTCCTCCTGCCTGGATTGGTGAAATGTTAGTAGAGGGTACAGCAGCATTGCTTACTGTTAGATAAAGTTGCCAAAATAATATTCCCATTAGGCCACTGGGAATAAATAAACACACCATGATGATAATATTTTTGATTGTCTCTTCCATATGCACTTACGCTGCTTGATCCTTATTGCCTGGTAATAAAGTTGCACGCGCCTAAAAATCACAAAGAAAGGTGTAATTTTTTTTAGTACTTATCAGTACCCTTAAGCTGAGCAATCTAAATAGTCACTGATGGGTGAAAGCAAAGACCTCCTCCCTAACCTTTCTTACTGAGGTGTCTCTTAATGTGGGCAGAACGGGAAATGCACTGTGTTCTAGTTGGGGATAAGTTTGGGCTAAATATACTACAAAGGTAGTAAACTGCAGGAGATCAGGCTCTGAATCATCTGGGTCTCCTTATATAGTGCACAAACTGGTTGGAAAAGGCTTCTGGGTGATGATTGGGCGGTAACATCAGGACAACCCCTATATCATTCTGGCTACATTCTCATCAACCTGCATGTGCAAAAGGAAAAATAACAAACAGTGTTTCAGCCGTCAATGTATTTCAGTGGCTACCTCTGCTGCTTGAGATCGTCTCTCCATAGGATGTCCTTCTCTCTGTAATTCAGTGAGGTCTGCACGCACTTGTAGTTCATCAAGATCATTAACATTGGCCCTGTCGGTTACTGCAATTCTGTTGCCAGTTGAGGCCAGGTGCCAGGTGAGGCCGGGTGAGGCCACTGCTTTGTAGACCTTGACGTCTTGAAGATAATTCCAGATTTCCCAGCGGGTTTGACTGCCCTGTCCGTGATGGCCTCAACTATATGGGGGCCGGAAAACCTAGGTGCGTTCCAGCACCGGATTAAGTTTTTGAGGAGGACAATGTCCCCCACCTTCCCTAAATGTTTTTGTTCACTGTTTAGTTCTGTATCATCAGAATATGTTTCTTCGTTGTCTTCAGGCCTGCCCTCGATCCACACTATCTGGCGAGAGATAAAAGAGGTGTTAGAAACCAGAGTGATATATTCAAACATTTCCTGCCCTAACACATCTGCACTGTTCTCACAATCCTTCAATGCCCTAGAAGGAGGAGCCAGGGAAGATGCATGCACCATCCTGTCATCACCTCATTGGGCATTAAATGGTGGTCGGACCCTGGCTTATTGCGCAATTGAACACAGCAAATGGTAAACAGTGAAGCCAGTTTTTTTTTTCTTGGCGCTCTGCTGAGTTTTGGCTGTGCATTCCTTTAGGAGTTCATTCAGGCATTCACACACCTATTTACTTACGGGTGGTACACACAGGCAAATGTGTGTTTGATGCCTAGCAAGGCTGTGATGTGCTGAAACAGTTCATTGGCGTAGTGAGTAGCATTGTCAGATCGCAGGATCACACACACATCGCATCTTTGGAAAACATCCCTGACCAGAAATGTAGCTGCCCTAAGGGTGTCAACATGTGAACAGGGTCCAGCCTCTATCCACCTTGAAAATGGGCAGACAACTACTGTCATGTAGTGGTATCCTTCACAAACTTGGATCATACTCATGTAATTCACGTGGAGATGCAGAAATGGCCCTGTAGTTCTTGGTTTAGCTCCTCTCACAACTCTCAAATATGCCCTGCTGTAAACTGTTAACAGGTCAAGCAATTGCTAATAAAATCAGTTAAATGTTCATTCAAATTCGGAAAATTCGGAAAACCACATTTCTCCAATGCGTGTAGCAATGACCTTCCTCCCTGTGTGTGTTGGATAATAAAATTGTGCCAATGCTGTTTTCAGCAATGCCAGTGGCATGAGCACTTTCCCTGTTGTTCTGTCACCATAGGGCATCTGTTGGACACTTGGATGTTAGGCAGAATTGCATGCAGTACCCTCTGGGACCACCACATAAAATTAGGACTACAGGTGTAAGCAAGACCAACATTCTGTACCACACAGTTTTTGGTAGTGAGCTGAGCAGCCAGACTTATCTCAAGCGTGAATGTGAGCAGTACACGTAGTTCCACAGAGAACCCTCAATCACAGTGGTTCAAGTAGACACTTATACTCAAGGTTTATTGGTAAGACACTTATTAATTTATTGCACAGTCATTTAGAAAACATTTCACTAGTAGAAGACAACTTGATATTATATACCAATACAATTCAATACAAAACTCTAAGATTTTGAGACAGTTTGAGCTTGCCTGAAATAGGAGCAAAATAGCAGTTCAGTTACTTAGAAGTGAGCAAAAGGGACAAAAGTAGAATAGATCACATATACTTATTAAACATTGCAAATCATTTCAGTTCACCAGAAAAGTTCAATTCAAGTCAACAGGCCAGGCCAAGGTCAATGGGCTAGTGTTCTGGATAGGAAAGAGCAGTTCTGGTATCAAACGGTAAAGTATTTGCAGAAGTTCTCAGAAGTAGTTCTCAGATGTAGTTTAAGCTAGAAAAAAATCATTTGTTGGGTCACAAGCTGATTAGGCCTGTAAATTGGGAAGGTTTCACGAACTTTCACCACTAGAGTGGCGTTCTCTCGAGTTGGCACAGTACCTTTGTATGAAGAAACAAATGCTGCTGAACCTGTTGTTTTCTGGCATTTCCTGCAGATCTCGCTGTTTCTGGGCCTCAGTCATGGGGACAAGAGGGAGGACATCAGGGGACTCCTGCACTGCATGGGATCGTTGAAGAAAGCAAACAAGATGGAGTCACTTCAGTTCCTGTAGCTATAGATTCAAGAACACAAACTGCTGACCCTCTCCCTGGTTAATCCTAACCAGCCTTGAGAATGGTATCCAGGTGTCTAATGCGTTGATTGGTCCCACCAACTCAAAGGAAGAAGCCGTCCTTGAACAAGCTTCTCTGTCAAATGGAGTTTGGCAATTCGGACCTGCAGCAGGGCTTCACCGGGCAAACCAATGGTCCAGGAATTGCAGCAGCTGTCCTCTTCCAGCTCGTCTTTGATTCTTTCATTCCAGTGGTCGACTCTGCTTTCCAGTCCTAGAGACTTGCCTTTTAAACAGTTTTCTCAGTTTCATTCCAGCCTAGCTTTCACTCACCCAGCAGGGTGGCTGTCGTTGCTGGACAGTCAGCCAGCCAATCATGCCAGAGTGCATTTGGGTCTCCAAGGAGACAAAGCACAGGGAGTTTCGGGCACCTCCCTCACTCCCTGCCCACCCCAGACACTCAGACGCCAGAGGCAGTCTTCAGTCCTGAAACCCGCCAAAGGCACACAAATAAATGGACCAAACCTGGTTTGGTGCACAGAGACAAACACTAGAAGGACCTTCCCAAAAAGAAATGGCAAAAAAAGAAGGTCAGGACCTGTTTAAACAAAGGTGCTTAAGGTGCTATCTTGAAAAATATGGCTACCGTGATTTTGCGGTCAGGAAAAATCATGGTAATTGGTTGTAAAATCACTTCCACCAGCCTTTTCAATTGGAAAGGGTAGCATTTGACTGCTACATGAGTATTTAGACACAGGGGATACTATGCAACCCCTCCAGCACTCCATTGTAAGATGGTGTGTGCTCGGTCTAGGGATTTGGAAAAACTAGTAAAGTCAATTTCCCTTTACATTCTATGGAAAACAGTAGTTTACTCCAGAGAAGATATTTACACCTTTGGGAAGTATACAAGACATCCCTGTGTTGGTGTTGTTTAAAACTCAATAACCTAAGAAAATAAACTCAGAAAACAATTTGAATTAAAAAAGTACAGAGTCCCAAAGTTCAGCAAAAGAGCTGTGGGTCTCTAAGGTAGAGAGGAATTAGCACATTTTGAGAATTCTCACTAACAATGGAGCATCCACTCTTTATCCATAGCTCCTTCTCCTCCTGTGTTGCAGCTCCCTGCAGCTCCATAATTTGTGTCTCTGGAAGGGTATTGTAACCTTCCCTCATTACCATGTTCCTCTCACCTCCCCGCTTCCTTTGCCACTCCTCCAGTTCCCATAGTCATCCAAAGTATGCTGCACACTTTGCCTCATTGTCTGCTGCTTCGTTCCCACTTGAGATAGGGTCTTCCCCTTTTTTGTGGGCCTGCCATTTCACTAGAGCCAGCTGTTTTGGATACTCAATTACTTCAATCAATTTGACTAATAATAGCGCATGCTGCACTGGGGGTCCCATCTGCTCCCCTGAACCCCCTTCTGAGCATCTCGCCATCCCTGAATGCACGGTTGATGTGATGTATGCTGAATCAGAATAAATTGTCACATACTTCTCAATGCTGTGGTCTAGTGCTAATATAAGAGCCACTAGTTCTGCTGCCTGTGCTGAATAATAGGATAGTAGCTGTGCCCTCACAACTACCTCACTTGTCTCACCCTCCTTCAATCTTACCACTGCAGTCCCCATTGTCGATTGAACATCAATGTATAGAACGTCTCCCCACTCAAGTGCGTCCCCCTCCACCTTGCGTGCCTTACTGAACAACTCTATGTTCTTTGAACAGTCATGTGCATAGTCTCCTTCCTAAAGTACATCTGCCAAAAATAGTGCTGGGTTAACAGTATTGCACCTTACTATCTTCAGACCTACATTCGATAGTATCACCTCATACCTTGATGCTCTCTGTGTAGTCAATGTGCTCTTTGGTTTATGCAGTATTGCAAAAAGGACGTGCACCACGTAAAGAGTGGGGGTGCACCCCATTGTCACTGCTGATGATCTTTCCACTGCAAAGGCTGCTGCTGCCAAAAATAGTTTGCATGGAAAATGTCCTCTCATCACTGGGTCAAGCTGTCCACTGTAGTAAGCAATTGGCTTATAGCCCAGGCTTGTCTTTATCACTACACTGGTGGCAATTCGGAGTAGGGTGCAAAGGGATACTGTTAGGGACATCAGTGCCGGGAAACCCTTTGCGCCCTACTACGAGGTCCCTTTGCGGCCCCGTCCTTAACGCCTGCTTTTACCAGGTGTTATGGACGGGATCCGCAAAGGGACTTCAGAGCTAATAACGGTACCATGATTTACGGTACCGTTATTAGCACCCTCCCCATTCCCATTGAGCCCTATGGGGGCTCAAATGGGAATGGGGATTGACATTTTCAATAGGGACTTACCGGTCCCGCAAAGGTCGGACTATGGCTAATAGCGCCATGACTAGCACCAACCTCGGAATGAGGCCCACTGACTGTGTGTGTAAACAAGGAGAACTCCTTTTTGTAGTCTGGGCTCCCTAACACTGGAGCTGTAATTACGGCTTCCTTCAGTTCCTCAAAAGCCTCAGTCATGTCTGTGGCCCACGTCAGTGTCTTTGTCCCCTTCTGTGCCTCTTTTAGTTTGCTCAATAGTGGCTGTGTGTATGTGCAGTAGTAAAAGACCCATGCCCTGCAGTAATTACACAACCCCAGGAACTGCTACATTTTCCTCACTGCTGTAGGCCAGGGGGGTATTGCATATTGTCTCTGCTCTCTTTGGGACAATGGCCCTCATTACGACCCTGGCGGAAATCGAAAAACGATGGCGGAAATGCAATACCGCCATCGAATAGCGCTCGGTGCGACTATGACCCGTCACCGCAAAGTACGAAGCCATTAGCGACACCGTAGTGAACGCCAACGCTAACTGCACCAAGCACGCGCGCGCGCGCCATGCCAAACCGCAAACACCACCATGGTGCAACGGTACGCCAATTCCGACCCTAGCGGACATGTACCTAACGCCATCAGGCATGGCGGAATGTACCATTCCGCCATGGCGAGAAGTACGGCATCGCGAATCAACCGTAAACGGCCCCACTGAGTGCCTGTACACCGCTCCCTGCCCACAAAGTACAACTCCCGGTAGGTGCAATGAAGTCACAATGCAACCATTGAAATGTACAAAGCACCCATGCATGCCAACGAACAAAAGCAACACAAGAGGGGCCAATGGGAGCTGCAGGTCACAGAAGGCACGAATACAGAAGCCATCCCAATGGACATGACCACAGTCCCCCACCAAGAAACGCACGCAAACACAGGCACCTGTGCCCAGCAATATTCCGAAAATCACATCATTCCACCAGTCCACCTGGCTGACCGGCATCTGTTACACAAAACCCAATCCCCCGCCCCTGAGCATGACAACATTCAAACTGTCATATAGGCAGCCCCCATCCCTGACCTCACGGGCTCAGTAGGCAAACGCGCCCAGTACAGTACCACGCAACTAAACCCCGAAGCTGGAACCCAATGCAGATCTCCTCACAATACATCGCCCCCCAAATAGGCATATGCCACATCACTTGCAAAGAAAAACGCTACACGGGCCAAATCAGAATAGCAATTTATGCACATCAAAGACACCAAGCCCATACAGCCATCAGGCCATGAACTCCAAAACACTAATCACCATTGTGGGCTGCATCCGCAAGAAATGACCAGCCACTACTTGTGTGTCGCCCTGTACCCCCATGGTACACAGAGCCACATTCACGTACGAAAAGGCAACATGGAAGCGCACAGAACCGCAGGGCTGTCCCAA